>NC_081413.1:25424620-26624620 GCF_030272615.1 Cryptomeria japonica
TTTTTGTGTCGTGTTACTGAGTATGTATAGATTCATTGAACCTAGGAAATTGTAATGTAATCCAATTAGACCGACATGAAATCAAATTCCTTTAAAAGGACATCATGTCTAGGGTTTTAAGTTGTTGCTGAAAGGGTTAATGTCATGCTAGGGTTTAAGGTGGATGTTGAGTTGTTGTAAGAACGATCTTACCTGAGAAGATCAAGTTGTAACTGAGAGAGAGATAGAGAAGAATGAAGTAATGCTGGAATGCATTAACTGTGAGCAATACTGGATCTAACCAAGCATTTTGTGCTATTAGATAGATCAAACACTTGTTGATTACTCATATCTTTGACAAGTTTGTAGCCCTTAACCGGGTAGGCCTCAAAGCCTTTGTAAAATCCTCTAACAAGGTGGTTCACTTCTGTGAATCTAAAATCCTCTAACAAGGTAGTCTTTAATCGGACTTATCTCCTAACAGAGATTGAGATTCCTAACAGGATCTGTTCTGGTGAAGAACATTGTAAAACCTTAACCGATATGACCTTAACCAGTCTAGTTTCTAGTCTGCAGATAGTGACTTGTGAGTTCCATCTCACCGTGGTTTTCCTAGCTGGGTTTCCACGTCAAATATCTTGTGTTATGGTTGTATTGCTTTTGTGGGTGAATGCTTTATTCGCATTTTGGTTTGCATGTGTGGTAATCAGTCTATCTGTTAAACTCTGTTATCATTTTATCTTCAGACTGTTTAAGTGTTTTAGTGCATTGATTTTTGGCATACTAATTCACCCCCCCCCCTCTTAGTATTCATCAATTGGTATCAGAGCCTCCTACCTTTCTATAAGTTTAACCACTTGGAAAGAGATATGGGGGAATACACCTTGAGGGAACTTACTCAATGGCTCACTGAGTCTAAGCAAGCCTATGATGATCTTATGGTCAAATACAAGGCATCTCAAGCAAAAAGGAGAGAAAATGCAGAAAAGTTGATGGAGCTATCTAAAAGTAGTTTTGAAGATGAAGCTAATATGGAAGCCATGATAGCAGAAGTAAATAAGTTGAATGAATCAAACTCCAACTTGAGAAAGGAGTTGGAAGGACTGACTATTTAGTTTAGTCAAGAGCTTGAGAACTATAGGAAAACTAAAGATTGGATAAAGGATAGAGATCATGAGATCTCCAAGTTGAAACAAGAGATTAGTGCACTGACTGCTCTCCTTCATGAGAGCAGAATGGAAAAGGAAGACATGCAAGGTGAACTGAACATAGCCATCTTTGAAAATGCAAGTCTAATGGAGACAAATACTGCTATTTCCAAAGAACTCTTTGAGTCAAAGGAAATACTTGCTAAGTTTGGCAAAAGTACTGTCAAGCTAGAGCAAAAGCTTGAGTCATCTAGACCGGCAAAGAATACCAATGGTCTTGGTTTCTCTGGACATGAGGAAGGAGAATCCTCAGGAACAAATGCAGAAGCATGAAAGAAGCAACCGACACTCAAAGGAAAAGGTAAGCAAAGATTCAAACCTGTTTGCTTTAACTATTTTAAAGAAGGACACACTGCCAATGTATGTAGGAGCAAAGCCTACAATAATTTTCCTTACTTTATTAACAATATACCTAGATCCAATAAGTTCAATGGTCATTGTTATGCATGCAACAAGTTTGGGCATAGAGCATTTGAATGTAGGTCTGTGATAGATAACACTGGAAGATATTCTCAAAGGACGCAAGGAATTGGTCCTGAACCTTTTGTGAATTGGAACCACAACTGGTTTAATGTCTTCAATTATTAGTCGAGAAGTGGTGGCCATCAAGCGGCAACCGGATGGAGAGAAAATTGTATGATCTGTCATGGTCATGGTCACACTGCTGCAACATGCAGAAGGAAAAATGGAAACATGTACAATGGACTTTGGAGAGCACCTGGATTGGTTTGATATCACTGCAACAAACCGGGTCACATTGCAAGATTCTGCAGAAGCAGAAAAAGTATATATGATGATATACCAGTCACTCAGGAAGGAGAAATCGATGTTGAAATAGTTCAAACAAACATGAACAAAACTTGGAGGAAGAAACCAACAATGTTGGAAGAAGAACCGGTTTCTGCACCTAGTGTGGAAATATCGAAACCAGCAAACTAAGCCTCAAAGGCTTAGGGGGAGCAAATGGTGAAATGCTTTCAAACCCTCAATTTACAGTAGTAAAAGACCTTAACCGGTATGCGATACCTGTCGCTTGGCAGAAGACTGGAAACGGTAAAAAAAAAAGAAGGCAAATTAGGGTTTACGCACTAATAGAGAAGTATTAATGGTGGTAGGTGAGAGACATGTATAAAAGCCTATTTTAAATCATTTCTCACTATCTATTTTCGAATGAAGAAAAGTTTTCAAGTGCAGAGTGAAGAAAAGGTGATTTGAGCTAAGATTTCAAGAAATTGATAAACCTTGAAGGAGATTCAAATCTAATTTGCAAGCGGTAGTGGAGGACTCAAAGCAGTGATTTGGCAACTGACGGAGAGTGGAGTGAAGCAGAATCAGGAAGCCCTAAATTTGCATTTGAAAGGTATTTTTCGTGTTCTTGAAATACTCTACAATGGCTTCCGCATCTCATACCAGTTCGAGTACATTCATTGAGTCGAAAAGTTTTGTTCAGAGGAAGTCCAAATATAATGCCTTATCACAAGTTCCGGCTGGAGTCATAGTTGAAGAGGGAATTTTTGATTATATTGATTGCAAAATAGAAGACCTAGGGTCTTTAGCTATTCACACCTAGTTAGGTCTATTTTGCAACAAGGACAAAAGGATCAAATCGGAGTTTAGTATCTTAGAGAAGAAGAAACTCCATAATGCAATATATTTTCTAGAAGATTTTACGGAGGATCACATCAGGATCATTTTGAGCAGAGTCCACTGTGACAAGATGTACTTGGAGAGGACGCATGATATTACACCTCAAGCAATTCATGCAGTCACCAGTTTTTGCAACATAGGGGAAGTGCCAACCCTAAGAACGGTAAGCAAAACCGAAATGGCCAAGCTCACCGGTTCAACAAGTGACTCACGGGGTATGACAGTTAATCCTATCAAGGATGATCTGGTGAAATACGCCTGCATGGTGATAGGCTACATAATGTTTTCAGCCAGGAGGATTAATTTTGTATCTGTCGTAGCGGTAAATGCCACTTACCGGATGATTAAAGAGGATGCATCTTTTGACTTATGCACTGGTATGCAAAGGCAACTCCTGTTGAATCTAAAGGCAATCAAACAGGACAATGCACTGGGGTTTAAGTTTGGACAACTACTGATAGGGTTGTTCTTCTATTTCCAAGGCTACTTTCCTGGAGTAGGAGATGTCCAGTGGTCTCCTGACCAACCGATAACCAAGCAGATCAAGGAAAGCATACAAGCCATTGGAACCGGTTACCCTGAAGTACTGAACAAATATTTCGATGAGTTTAGAAGAAAGATGAGTCAAAGGGTAATAATCTCAGGTGATATAGTAAAGAAATATGAAGATGACATCTGTTTCACCATTCAGGTGGACAAATGCTTAATGGAGGCTGTTGAGCCTAGAATGGAGGAAGTGGAGCCAATGGGCTATGAAGTTATGTATGATATGTTGGAAGGGTATGCCTCAACCCTTATTGCCTCGCCTCTTGACCCAAAGGCTAAAAGGACCGGAACCTACTTGGAGACGATTGCACCGGCTGAAGAACCATCTACTAAGAAAGGAAAAGAACCGGCAGCAAAGAAAGCCAAGGCAGTGCCAGCAGCATTGGCACCGGCTACCACTGCAACTCCAAGAGTGACCAAGCGGTCACCTGCAAAGAAGAAACCGGAGGTAACACCGGTAAAAGTCTTTGAAAGAAAAAGGAAGACGAAGACAAATGAACCAGACTCTGAAGAAAATGAGTCTGATGAAAAGCCAAAGAAGGCAAGACAAACAAAGAAGATGAAAAAGAATGAACCGACCGCATCCGCATCGGTAAATATTGAGATCTTCTCATACAAACCTTTGACACATTTTCAAAGGACAGTTAAGAATATTAGGAGAAAATTACTTCATGATTTAGTAGATTATTATTGTAGCGTCGTAAATTGTACGCACTCGCTAGGGTGGTACAATTTCGCACCTAGTTTAGCACCCGCCTTAGTGCATTTTGCATTCTGCATTGCATTTCTCCTTAAGCACTTAATTAATCAAATTAATTAGGTCTAAGGCCCTATTTCATCATTTTCTACATCATAAAGTTGGGCCCTTTCACTAAAGTGTGCCCTTCACATTTTATTCTTCCAATACACCACTTAATCAAAAACCCTAATTAAGTCCTATTTCGAACTTGGGGGCTTGGTTTCGGGGTCTAAACATCTCGAAATCACCTGTAACTTCGGGATTCTCTCTAAAATCATCATATCCGACGGCCCTGAAAATTTGGTGAAAAGTTGTCGGGACCATGGCACTCGTGCAACATGGTCCCGGACATTTTTCCCGAATTTTTGGGAGCACGATCCAATCATAAAATAAAGCTTAACCCCAAGAAATTGGCGGGAGATTCAATCTCTAGGTCGGCCAAAATACGAATTTACGACCTAGGGTTTCATACATAAAAGCTCTCTTTCCTCATTTGAAGGGGATGGATTTTTGTTTTCAAGAACTTCATATGCAGCAAAAGAGCAGATCTTTGAGGACTTAAACAACACCCAACATCATTTTATCAAGCATCTATCAAATTCATTCATCCACTTAGGGCTTGGAAGACATTGAAGAACAATAGGAGATTACCGACTGAAGATTGGCTTGTACTCCTCCCTTGAGGGTTGGGTATGATTTTGTATTGTTTTCATGTCTTTGCATAAGCTTTGATACATCATTTATTCATGCTTTAGATCACATTGCATCTTGATTTAGAGCATTTACATTATCATTTACAAGCAATTAGGGTTTACTTTCTAGGTTGCTCTAGTTTGCTTTCTTGCATTTTGGACCTTGCACACACACTAGGTCTGCACACACAATACCTTTTACAAAACAACTTGGCTATTCGTGGAGGTGGAAATCACCGAAGCGGGGGTTTGACTAAGGCAAAACCCTATATAGCCGCCCCTCCCCCTTTTCAGATATTATTGCAGGTTTCGGGATTCGGACGACGCTGCGGAACACAGATCCGGAGAGAGAAGGCTGAGACAGAACCCTGTGTGAAATTGCAGCTCAGAAGACCGGGACAGGGGCGCTGGGCGCCCTGGTCCTGCCAGGACAGGGGCGCTGGGCGCCCTAGTTCCTGGGACAGAGGCGCTGGGCGCCCTGGTCCTCCGGACAGAGAGCTTTCCGACAACTTTCCGACAGTGTTTCAGGGTGCAGAACAGTGGTTTCCGGTGCAGTTTTCAGGACAGTGGCGCCCGCACCCCCGTCCCAAACATTTTCAGTCCAATTTCGACTCCGGGTACATATCTGCATTCTTATTTTATCCTTACACTTACAGCTGTTCATTGTTTAATCTCAATTCTGCAATCTTGTTATTAGTTCATACTTGCATTTTGAGATTAGGGTTTGAACTTGCATTACTTGATCTTACAATTTCAACAAGGGAATAGAAATTCTAATAGATATCCCGTGGCTCTCTCTTTCACCAAAAGAAGTAGCCAATTGTGCGATATCTCTAGGCTCTTTCGTATTCCGTAATGTGTGTCAAAAGGTAGGATTAGGGCATGATTAACCTAGTCTCGCTTTTTCCCCTACACATTTTGGTGAACCCAACGTGAATCTATCATTGCTTCCTCTTGCATTGCATGTGTTAGATCTAGATCTAAATTTAGTGTGTTTTCATTTCATTTCATTAAAAAGAAAAAAAAAAGAGAGAGAGAACTTGTGTTTCTTTGCATTGTGTGTTTAAATTTTATGCAACCTTTTCAAAATGTCAGATTTTTATTTGCAAAATTTTCATGCATTTGATGATTATTATGAGTATAGCCAAGATGAATTAGATGAAGCATTAGATGAGTTTTTGAACCCAAAGGATGCTAAACCTTCATTTTACCAAAAACTCATAAACCTTGTTACTATGCCATTTAGGTGTGATGAGAAAGATAAGTTGAATGATTCCTCTCAAGGATACATTCCTATCCACTCTTCCCCTGAATCTAGTAACATGGTTGTTTTCAATAATCCCCTCTATGAGGAGATGTCTCCTTTTGAATCAAAAGACAAACCTTTTAATCGATATGATCATGCTTTGTTGGATGATGCTCTTGATGGCTTTGTGGCTTTATCGAAATCTTTAAACAAAAACAAAACCTCTAAATTGGTTAACATGATAAATTTGAATGAATATAACAAACCTCTCTTTGAAGTCCAAGGTGCTTATCTTTCTCCCACCTTTCAAATTCCTAAGACTCCTCTCCTTACTGTCCAAGGGAGGTATGATCATGATTCCTTTTGTACTCCGAATAAACCAATCATCACCGTACAAGGAAGAAAACCTATAAGTCCTTACAATTATGCTAAGCAAATAACTAGAGAGAGTTATCATGCGGTTGCCCATACCTATCATACCAGAAATAATAGGCAACCTAATCCTCCTCCTGTTATTCCAGTCTCTCTTCCTAATCCTCAACCAATTCTCCCTCAAGCTCCCCGTATTTCGCAAGTTATGGGTAAGGAATATGATCTCATAGAACAACTCAAAGCTACCCCTGCTAAGATATCCCTTTGGGATTTGATTCAAACTTCTTCCGCTTATCATGGAATGTTACAAGATGCCTTGAAAGATTTGAATGTTCCTCCACCGAATACATCTAGTAATATAGCATCTTTTGTTAACTCCGTGATGAATCCTAAACCTCAAATTGTGTTTACGCAAGATGAGTTGCCTACTGGTGAAGTCCAACAACAATATGATCCCTTGATGATTGTGGTTGTCATGAAAGACACTGCTATAAGACGAACACTAGTAGATAATGGCTCTGGCCTTAATGTGTGTAGCATCAATCTATTGCATAAGATGAATGTGGATACATCTCTTATGGAGCCTGACTCTCGTTCCATTCGTGGCTTTGACAATGTGGCTAAGACTTCATTGGGTATCATCACCTTACCTCTCACAGTAGGACCTGTTACTTTGCCTACTCCTATCCATGTTATGCCAGGAAATTTAACATACAACTTGTTATTAGGGAGGCCTTGGATTCACAGCATGCAAGCTGTCCCCTCTACATTGCATAGACAAGTTAAATTCATTTATAACAATAAGACATATACTTTGATGGGAGATACTAATTTTCAAGCTTGTCTACAAACATCTAATTCCAGAGGAGATTCTTCTAAGCCATCCTCATCTAGTGATGACTCTTTAAACAAGAAACCTATCGATGAGTCTTCGCTTTCCGATGATCAAAATCCTTTGGATGAATTCGGAACTCCTGAAGAAGATCCTTCTCGACTTGAAAATACACATAAAAAGGATTTTGATCCTGAGAAGGTTCTCGCAGAAGATGATTGGGGATCTCTTGATTTTAACCCTACCTTTGTAGGTGAATATAAGGTTCCTTCTAGAGAAATTAAAGTTGGAAAGAAGGAAGAAGCTGAAAATCACAAAGTTGAAAAGAAAGAAGAAATTAAAAAACAATCAACCCTGCCTGAAGCTATGAGTAATAATTTTGTGGCCGCTTCTCAAACTTCCTCTTCTCACATCTATAACTATGAAGAGTTTGATTCTTTGTCTTATGAAAAACCACCTTCTCTTCCTGAAATGGCTGATCGCTATGGTCGTGGTTTTCGCATTTTCGCTAAGCATGGGTATCATGGAAAAGGTTGTGGTGCTCATGAACAAGGGATAAGAGTTCCTCTAGAGACTAATTTTCACAATTATGCCTTTGGACTTGGCTATAATCCCTGCAGACGTACTAAAGCTTCTAAAAGACCATGCATTAGTGTTAATGCTATATCTACATCTTTATCAATACAACATCCTGAGTATATTGATGGGGATCCTTCGGGTGATTGTGCTTTGGATATCTTCCCTACTGACGATGCTTTAGCTGAGTTCTTGGGAGCCTATGACACTCTTCCTCGTTATCATCACAATAGGGGACTCCCTTATTGTTTGAACACCGAAGCCTATTTTGGAAAAGGGATTGATAACGATAAGATTGTGAAAGAATTCCCTCAGTTAAAGGATACTCCTCAACAAAGTAATCTTCTCATAAGTGACACCACTGATGTTAAGATGGATCCTTGCAATAAAGAGAAAGTCATTAAAATTGGAAAATGTTTGGATGAAGAGGAACAGAAACAATATGAAGAACTATTGCATGAATTCCCTGAGATCTTTGCTTGGGCATATTCTGACATGCTTGGTATAGATCCTAAGATCGTTACTCATAATATTGTCTTAGTTCCTGATGCTAAGCCCGTGAAACAAAAGATTCAAAAAATGAATCCTAAGATAGCTCTGCTTGTTAAAGCTGAGATTGAAAAATTATTGGAGGCTGGATTTATCCGCCCTATTGACTATTCCCCATGGATTTCAAACATTGTCGCTGTGGCTAAACCAGATAACAAAATAAGAATGTGTACCGACTTTCGGGATCTAAATAAGGCTTCTTTAAAAGATGATTTCCCTCTTCCAAACATTGACATGATAGTTGATTCTACGGCAGGACATGCCCTCTTATCCTTCATGGATGGTTTTTCAGGCTACAATCAAATTTTCATTAACCCTCAAGATCAATTCAAAACCGCTTTCACCACTCCTTGGGGTACGTTTTGTTGGATAATGATGCCTTTTGGACTTAAAAACGCCGGTGCAACTTATCAGCGAGCAATGACCCTTATCTTTCATGATTATATGCATAAGATTTTAGAGGATTACGTTGATGATATTTTGGCTAAATCTTTTCTTCGCATGGATCATGTTAAAATCCTCCGTCAAATCTTTGAAAGAATTCGTAAATATCACATGCACTTGAATCCCCGAAAATGTGTTTTTGGTGTTGATAGTGGAAAACTATTAGGGTTCATAGTTTCGCATCGTGGGATTGAGGTGGATACTAAGAAAATAGATGCTATTATTAACATGCCACCTCCTAGAAATGTGTCTCAACTTAAAAGCTTACAAGGAAAGATTCAAGCTATTCGTAGGTTTGTGTCTCAACTTGTGGATCGTACCTTTCCTTTTACTCAACTTCTTAAAAAGGATATCACTTTTCAGTGGAATGAGGATTGTCAGCAAGCATTTGAAGATTTAAAAGTGTATTTGGCTAGTCCTCCTATTCTTCAACCTGCCAAACCTTCTAAACCCTTTATCCTGTATACAGCTGCTTCTTCTCATGCTCTCGCAGCATTGTTAGCACAACATGATAAAGATGGTAAGGAGTGTCCGGTGTATTACATAAGTCGTACTTTACTCGATTATGAGACCCGATATTCTGCGATAGAAAGACAATGCTTGGCCGTGGTGTTTGCGACTCAGAAATTGAGACATTATCTTTTAAATTCAGAAGTCCACGTCATGGTTAAGTTTGATCCGTTGAAGCATCTTTTCTCTAAAACTGATTTATCAGGACGTCTCGCTAAGTGGGTTATGATGTTAACTGAATTTGACCTTAAATTTGTTTCACAAAGAGCAATTAAAGGACAAGCGTTGACCGATCACTTAGTTGAGGCCCCTTCACCTTTTTCATTCCCTAACCCTGAGTCTTTTCCTGATGACTTCATTCTTTCTATAGAGAAAGATGAAACTTGGGAGTTATACTTTGATGGCTCTAAGTGTCGTACGGGATCGGGGGCAGGTGTTGTTCTGGTTTCTCCTACAAAGAAACCTATTCCCTTGTCATATCGTCTAAATTTCCTATGTACCAATAACATTGCTGAGTATGAGGCTCTTATAGCAGGAATAAAAGAAGCCTTAGCTCTTAATATAAAACACATACATATCTATGGAGATTCGCAATTGATTATAAGACAAGTAATAGGAATATATCAAGCAAAACAGGACAAATTATCACAATATAAAGACCTGGCTATCTCTTTATTACAAAATTTCAATTCTTATACCATGGAACCTGTTCCTCGAAAAGATAATCGACATGCGGATGCGATGGCATGTGTGGCTTCGTTAGTATCTTTAGAGGACCCTATGGTTGATCTTAACTTCGTTATTCACAATCTTATTTCTCCAGCTATTGAAGATGATTCTAGCTTGGTAACATGTTGTGACTTTGTAGAATCAGATGAATGGTTCTCGCATATTGTAAGATATTTGACCGATGGTACCTTCCCTGATTCTGCTAATAGGAACACTAGGGCTAGAATCCGCAAGTTGTCTGCTAGATATATCATCCTTTCTAATGTCCTTTATCGAAGGGGTTATGATGGTCTTCTCCTTCGTTGTCTTAACAAGTCGGAAATCCCTATTGCCCTTGAAGAGGCACATTCGGGTGCCTGTGGGGGGCACTTTGGAGGCAAATCCCTGGTTCATAGGCTGCTTCGTATGGGATACTATTGGCAAACTATGCAGAAGGATTCCTTTTCATTTGTTAAAAAATGTCATCAATGTCAACAACACAATAACCTGATTCATGCTCCTGCCCAAGAACTCCGCTCTCAAGTAGCTTCTTGGCCCTTCTCCGCATGGGGTTTGGATCTTATTGGAAAAATCTCTCCTCCTTCATCTCAAGGACACACCTTCATTATAACCACAACGGATTACTTTACGAAGTGGGTAGAAGCTATTCCTCTTCGCTCTACTACTATTGAAGTGATTTGTCAATTTCTTCTAGAAAACATTATTTCTCGATTTGGGATACCTTCCACTATTATCTCAGATAATGGAACTTCGTTTAAGAACAAGGACGTGAAGAAATTCCTCGAGAAGTATCATATCAAACATCGATTTTCTACACCGTATTACCCTCAGTCAAATGGTCAAGCCGAATCATCCAATAAGATAATTGAGCAAATTCTTCGTAAAACTGTGAATAAGCATGGTAAGGATTGGAGTAACCAGCTAATCTATGCTCTTTGGGCCTACCGAACGAGTGTACAAATTTCTACGGGAACTACTCCTTATAATCTTGTTTATGGTGCTGACGCTATTATGCCCTTAGAGTTAGAAATTCCATCACTTAGGGTTTCTCTTAAAGGTATAGTAGATGATGACTCTTATAGAGAACAACGACTTCAACAGCTTGAGATGCTTGATGAACAGCGTATAAACGCTCTTGAGCATATCCAAGCGTATCACAAAACTCTACAGCAAAGCTATAATGATAAGGTTATTCAACATTCCTTCTCAGTAGGTGATTTAGTCCTTTATGAGAATTAGCGCAATGTGAATGCCTTGCCGGCCGAAAAGGGAAAATTTAGTCCTAATTGGCTTGGACCATATATCGTCATTAAGGATTATGGATCAGGTGCTTACAAAATAGCGGATGTAGACGGTACGCCTCTTAAAGAACCTATCAATGCTATGCACTTGCGTAGATATTATGCTTAAATTCTTCATTTCTTATCTATCTTCTTTTTCAAATCTTCAACATTGGATAATATGTTAGTGTTTCTTAATTAAAGCAAAATAGAATTAAATGTTATATTGTTTAATCTATATTGCTTCGTTCCTGACAAGTGTGCCTTCTTACTTTATAGTTTGTCTTGAATTCATTTATGTAAATTGTGAAAGATTTACATTTCCATTATGCTAGCATATTATACAGTGTCTTTATGTGTGTTAAGTAGAATCGTATCATGTTGTGTTAAATTCAAAATTAAATCACATTAGTTATATGATTCTTAGACTTAATGCATATTTCTTCCTTATCATCAATGTTGTACTTGATTAAATATTTTAATTAAGTCACACATGTATCAATTTAATCATGGAGCATTGAGAAATCAATCACATAGAAATTAAATTCTGAACATACATGTACATTTACCAAATGAATTAGATTTAACCAAAACAAAATATACATTGTTTTAGGCATTAAAGATAACACATTTGAGACAAAAACGAGAAACATGTATATATACATATATATGTGTGGATCGTGTACAAACATAGGTCACTGTATATCCAAAATGTGACCTCTCTCTCCTACATCATACAATCATCTCCTATCCCTAGGGCTAGTGGCTGGAGAGTGTCGACTGGATGCTCCCTCCTGATCTGGTCGTGGAGGTGGACCCATGGGTGTGTAGCGCGATACAGATCATGAGTGACTTCGAGAGGAACTCCTACGATCCCTATCCATAAGGATCGCACGATAGGTGGTAGCCTCGGTCTGGGCCGCTACTAGATCTCGCCGCACCTGCTGGAGGTCCTCTGATAGGACTCTCTCTCTCTGCCGCGCCTGATGGAGATCCTCTGATAGGACTCTCTCTCTCTGTCATGCCTGCTGGAGGTCCTCTGATAGGACTCCCTCTCTCTCCCTCCATATATCTACCTGTAATCGGAATGGGAAAAACAAATCCTCATGCCGACCCGCGTTCCCCGGAGACCTGTAGGTACTCTGTGAGGAACTAGGGATCTGTGCTACCATGGAGATGTCTGTCATTGCCTGCTGAATCAAGGAACGCCATTCCTGCACATTAGCTGTGGCAGTCGAACAGATTTTTGTTAGTACCATTCTATATCATCAAAGCATTAACTAATCAATATAAACCTACTATACCTGGATCTCCCTCGCGCCAGTAGGGATCATGATATGGTAGCATCTGTGACTGGGAACTGCTTGGCTCCCCTCGCTCGCATACTCTATCCACGATGGGTGTAGGCTGGACGGTACTGGTGACAGGTCTCCGTATCGCCTCCTGTTCCCCCTGTTGGGGAATAAGAGGTGGATCCAGAGCTATGGTATCGTCTCCTGAATGGTGGGGAGTTGCATCTGACTCCTCCTCATCATCTCTATCATCCTCCTCGTCGTCCTCCTTGTCATCCTCATCCTCATCCGCATCATCACCTGCATCCTCCTCGTCCTCCTCTCTACCTGCATCCTCCTCGTCCTCCTCTCTATCTGCATCCTCCTCCTCCTCCTCCTCCTCGTCACTGGGCTGATCGCCTGTAGGTGGATCAGGGTCTCCCGCCTCCTCATGACCCTCTCCCTCCTCTGGCTCCTCTGACCTGGATCCCTCGTCCTCGTCTCGATCTCCATGTCTCCATGGGCCTGGATAGCCTGTCGGATGATCTGGTGGAAAGATAGGACCTGGATATGATCTCATGAACCATGAAACATATCTGCGCTGTGCTCCAGGCTCTGCAGAATAGTCAGTGACTACATCCTGATCCGATCCCTCTAAGTCTGTCGTCTCGATATCATCCACCGTCGGTCTCGCTACTGCTCTAGGTCTGGGAAGGACCCGTGAGTGTCGAGTGTAGATGGGCACATCGGCTGGAACACACTACTCTAGTCCGAACTGCCTCCGTACTCGGTCAAAGTAGAAAGGGACTATGATGTGTGCATATCGTCCTCGCAGTAGGCGGTTCCTCTGTAGACATGCTAACTGTCTCTCCATACCATCCCATCTATGCATCCGTAGGTAAGGTCTCCACACTATCACCTCGGCTGTCAGTCGGTCAACAATCACTCTCCAATACAACAAATCTCCAAATCTCCACTCGCTAGTCAGTGGATAAGCAAACACCCTAGGTCGCTCGCTCGCTATACTCAGTGGAAAGCCGACGGGCCTGGTGCATGTGAAGTGCTCTAAGATCCACACCTGCAGAAGTGTGCATGTCATCAAACTACAACCCTGTCCGAATACATACTCCTCCAGGTCGTGATAGAGATGTGCAAGCATACTCCGACCCCATGCATACACTCTCCCATGTCTCTCCATCGCTCTGATACACCATGTGAGGCCCCCGTGCATGTGTGTCCCTCGCCCATTAGGGCAGACAGCTAGTGCTATGATGGCTATCATGAGGCGTCTCAGAAGTGGTATCTCCCCTGTAGGATGTAAGAGCCAGCTGACCATGATACGGCCTCTCGTCTCGCTCGGCATGACTCTCCCTATGCAATACATCTGCTCCCTCTGATGATCCTCCGCTACCCGATCAGTCATGTATGTGACTGTCGCTCCTCTGATAGGAAGACGCAGTATACGGTACACATCCTCGAGTGTGACCATCAGCTCTCCTACCGGAAGGTGAAAGGTAGAGGTGTCAGGATCCCATCTCTCCATCAGTGCCATCAACATCGCAGGATGAAATCGAATGGCCGGCATAAGAATCACGTACCACAATCCTACTATCGATAGGGTGTCTCTCTCTGACTGAGTCAGCCGTGGAATCTGATCTCGCAAAGTGCGAAGAATGTGTCCCGCTGTATGCTCTCTCATGTACGGGAGACCCTGCAAAACGAAAACATGACCATAATCAGTACTCGATCATCGAAATCGCAAATGCAAACCGTCGCACATCGTATGCTAGCCCCGGAACCTCTCGCCAGGCCCTGATTGGGGACCATGGCGCCCTGTCAGGGACCATGGCGCCCTGCAGGGACCATGGCGCCCTGTCAGGGACCATGGCGCCCCTGTCAGGGACCATGGCGCCCTGGGGGGACCATGGCGCCCCACAGGGACCATGGCGCCCTGGGTGGGCCCCGGTCAGCCTTCGAGGCCTGCATACGATCACGAAAAAGTCAAACATGCGAGAAATCAAAAGTCAAACGTTCAGTCAACTCACCTCGTCCAGTGGCTCGTCGTCGATCAGGGCCTGGCGCAGGATCTCGATCCTCGTGGGACGCTCCGGTCGTCGTGAAGGCATGGTGATGGCTAGGTGGGCTCCGCTGCACTGAATAGTATCCTGAAATCGACAAAGTGACGAATACAAGTGTCACTTTCGAGGTATATACTCTCGTTTGTTTATTCTTACTTCTTGAAACCCTAATTTTTCTCCTATCCTTCATTTTATCATAACTTGAGTTTGGGAGATGCAATTTTCGAGCCGTTTGTTGCGTTGGAATTGTATTTTCCTTCTCCTACTCTCAGGATGTTCCAAAAAGCGCTCTGATGAAGCCTATTTAGTGAACACCCCTCATCAATACTCTATTACACAATTTGTCGCAAGTAAACATGCTACCCTGTTTCACCTCCCTAAATAAGCAAGTCGAAACAGGGGGGGGCATATAGCTACTCACAGATTTCATCACTTTCCCTAGTAAGCATTAGGTGATTTTGTGATCTAACGTTTGTTTTGTAGGGTGCGGTTCCTAACTGTGTACTGCAGATACCGCTGGGGGCTTCGTCCGACGACTTATGGATATATCCTTTTTCAAATAATGTTTACTTTTCTATACTTTAGCTTGCATATGCACGTAGTACTCATATGACCGCTAAAGTGGGGGCTAAATGTAGCGTCGTAAATTGTACGCACTCGCTAGGGTGGTACAATTTCGCACCTAGTTTAGCACCCGCCTTAGTGCATTTTGCATTCTGCATTGCATTTCTCCTTAAGCACTTAATTAATCAAATTAATTAGGTCTAAGGCCCTATTTCATCATTTTCTACATCATAAAGTTGGGCCCTTTCACTAAAGCGTGCCCTTCACATTTTATTCTTCCAATACACCACTTAATCAAAAACCCTAATTAAGTCCTATTTCGAACTTGGGGGCTTGGTTTCAGGGTCTAAACATCTCGAAATCACCTATAACTTCGGGATTCTCTCTAAAATCATCATATCCGACGGCCCTGAAAATTTGGTGAAAAGTTGTCGGGACCATGGCGCCCGTGCAACATGGTCCCGGACATTTTTCCCGAATTTTTGGGAGCACGATCCAATCATAAAATAAAGCTTAACCCCAAGAAATTGGCGGGAGATTCAATCTCTAGGTCGGCCAAAATACGAATTTACGACCTAGGGTTTCATACATAAAAGCTCTCTTTCCTCATTTGAAGGGGATGGATTTTTGTTTTCAGGAACTTCATATGCAGCGAAAGATCAGATCTTTGAGGACTTCAACAACACTCAACATCATTTTATCAAGCATCTATCAAATTCATTCATCCACTTAGGGCTTGGAAGACATTGAAGAACAATAGGAGATTACCGACTGAAGATTGGCTTGTACTCCTCCCTTGAGGGTTGGGTATGATTTCGTATTGTTTTCATGTCTTTGCATAAGCTTTGATACATCATTTATTCATGCTTTAGATCACATTGCATCTTGATTTAGAGCATTTACATTATCATTTACAAGCAATTAGGGTTTACTTTCTAGGTTGCTCTAGTTTGCTTTCTTGCATTTTGGACCTTGCACACACACTAGGTCTGCACACACAATACCTTTTACAAAACAACTTGGCTATTCGTGGAGGTGGAAATCACCAAAGCGGGGGTTTGACTAAGGCAAAACCCTATATAACCGCCCCTCCCCCTTTTCAGATATTATTGCAGGTTTCTTGATTCGGACGACGCCACGGGACACAGATCCGGAGAGAGAAGGCTGAGACAGAACCCTATGTGAAATTGCAGCTCAGAAGACCGGGACAGGGGCACTGGGCGCCCTGGTCCTGCCAGGACAGGGGCGCTGGGCGCCCTGGTCCCTGGGACAGAGGCGCTGGGCGCCCTGGTCCTCCGGACAGACAGCTTTTCGACAACTTTCCGACAGTGTTTCAGGGTGCAGAACAGTGGTTTCCGGTGCAGTTTTCAGGACAGTGGCGCCCGCGCCCCGTCCCGAACATTTTCAGTCCAATTTCGACTCCGGGTATATATCTGCATTCTTATTTTATCCTTACACTTACAGCTGTTCATTGTTTAATCTCAATTCTGCAATCTTGTTATTAGTTCATACTTGCATTTTGAGATTAGGGTTTGAACTTGCATTACTTGATCTTACAATTTCAACAAGGGAATAGAAATCCTAATAGATATCCCGTGGCTCTCTCTTTCACCAAAAGAAGTAGCCAATTGTGCGATATCTCTAGGCTCTTTCGTATTCCGTAATGTGTGTCAAAAGGTAGGATTAGGGCATGATTAACCTAGTCTCGCTTTTTCCCCTACACAATTATGATGATTTTAGTGATGAGGAGAAGGAAGAAATATTACAGGAAATCATTATTTATTTGTGCAAGAATGACTGGTCGCCATCACAGATTAAATCTCAGACACCAGCTTCTTTATTTAAAGCATTAGATAATAAATGGCGCATTGCCATTGAAAAAGAACATGAGATTAGGGAGAAAGTCTTTTCACAGTACTTTCCCGACCTCTCAAATTCAGAATTATTTGATGTCCTGGATCAAAATAAAGGTCTCTTCTTCACAAGGAGAAGAAGACACTGGCTGTTGGAGGGAAGAATTGATGATGTTGAAAAAGACACTCATTAGCATATGAATCATGTTGTTCTAGCTCACAAAGCACAAATGGCCAACCTCCAAGGGAAAAAAGAACCGATTATTTCCAAACCAGATGAAGTCTTTGATGAGGAAGGAAACCTGGTTGAAGAACCAAGCGACACTATTGATGTCGATGCCCTGGATGCAGAAGATATCACTCAGGACATACCTTCTGAGGGAACAGAACAGGGGCAACAAGCCGAACAGGGTGGTGAGCAGTCTAAGGACACACAGGAAGCGGCTAAAGAACAGGAAGAGAAGAAGAAGAGGAATGAAGATGAGAAACAGAGAAAAGAGGAAGAGAAGAGAAAAGAGGAAGAGGAGAAACGAAAAGATGAAGAGAAGAAGAAGCAAGAAGAAGAAAAAAAGAAGAAAGAAGAAGAGGACAAGGAAGAAAAGAGGAAGAAAGAAGAGGAAGAAAAGAAGAAGAAGGAAGAGGAAGAAAAGAGGAAGAAAGAAGAGGAAGAAAAGAAGAAGACAGAAGAGGAAGAAAAGAGGAAGAAAGAAGAGGAAGACAAGAAGAAGAAGGAAGAGGAAGAAAAGAAAAGGATGTAAGAGGAAGAAAAGAAAAAGAAGAAAGAGAAAGAGAAAGAAGAGAAGGAGAGGAAAGAAGAAGACAGGAAAAAGAAAGAAGAGGAAGACATGGAACAAGAACAGAAGAAAGAAGCAGAGAAAAGAAAGAAGGCAGAAGCAGACAAGGCAGTTGAAGCAATGAAGAATACATAGATGGAGACTCCTAAGGCAACCAGGAGCCAAGCCAAACTGGCTGATATCTTGAGTCCTATCGATCTCCAATCTGCAAGTGAGTTAGAGCTTATGCAAAGCATCAAGGTTGCTCAAGAGCGCCTTGAGATCATTCGCAGGAAAAAGGAACAGGACATAATTCAGGCAGCTATAGACACCCTTACCAGTTTAATCCCTGGTACTAATCTTCCTAACACTAAATCATCACTAGCACAGCTCAAACTACTATGTACTGTAGTGGATGATTAGGTGCAGAGCTTGGAAGAAGCAACTGAGCCCAATGTTAAGGAAGAGCACCAAAAGGCTCTTAACGTTGCTCTGGTGAAAAAGATGAATGAGCTTAGGACTGAACTGCTGAAAGATCAAAAGGACATAAGGAATGCCTTGGATGAGGGAAACTTGCTACTCAGCAAAATCTGTCAACCTCATTTGTTCTGCGATGATGTGCTAGCCAAGAAGCAAAAGCTTCAAACGGACTTACAGTCCTACTTGGGCACATTTAAGACACCTTATGATTCCTTTGCAACATATGGGCAAACTGTTCATCGGTTTCAGATCCAGTCAGCCAAGATGGAGCAAGAGATCAATACACGGTCTAGGGATTTGCAGGAGCTTCAACTGGCTTTCCTTCCATGACTGCAAATTCTTCAGAAGTGTTATCTGAACCTGGATGTCCTGACAGTCACATAGGAACTGAACATAGTTGATGCCATGGAGGAACACGTATCCCAGATGCAAACAGAGAAAGAAGTGGCAACCTCCCTACTTGAGTCCTGGTCTCTATCCATGAAACAATTTCTACAGGACTATAAATCGGTTTTTGACAAATATTATTTATTGTTGTCATAAACTCTTTATATATATCAAATGGAAACATGATTATTAAGCGGTACTTTGTCATTGTTGGCAAAGGGGGAGAAGTATATCTAGTTTTTGTTTTTAAAATTTTGATCTTCTGACATAGGGGGAGAAGTATCTGGTTTTTGAAATTTTGATATATGTTTTGCTATATGCTATATGCTCTGATATCTCAATGTTTATGCTCTGTATGCAAAATTGCTATACATTGTATTGATTAAGGGATAGTGTATATGCTTAGGGGGAGCAATTTTGTTAATGGCAAGATTTTGTTGTAAAACACTTAGATGTCAAATTTTATTTTCCTAAGTGTTGCCATCAATGCCAAAGGGGGAGATTGTTGGCATTTTTTATGTTGTGATTGTCATTGATGGACACACACTTGTATTGAGATCCCCTTTATATGTATGAGCTAGAACTCAACCGATATTTGTTCCAACCGGTATGTTGTATTCTAGTCTTTAGGCTATTGGTGATTTTGCAGAATGTGTTTCCCGATCTGAAGCGGCATGTCAACCCCAAGCGGTTCGTAGATCCCAAGCGGTACAAGGGAGCAAAGCGGCACAACACATTCTTACCAGTCTTCATTTTTGTCAAACCGGCAACCAGTATTTTGTATGAACTAGTAATACTCTGTGATGAGTTACCAACCGACATTTTGTGATGAGTTACCAATCCACCGATTGTTTGATGGTGCTGACACATTGACGATGCTTTTTGTGTCGTGTTACTGAGTATATCTAGATTCATTGAACCTAGGAAATTGTAATGTAATCCTATTGGACCGACATGAAAACAAATTCCTTTAAAAGGACATCATGTCTAGGGTTTTAAGTTGTTGCTAAAAGGGTTAATGTCATGCTAGGGTTTAAGGTGGATGTTGAGTTGTTGTAAGAACGATCTTACCTGAGAAGATCAAGTTGTAACTGAGAGAGAGATAGAGAAGATTGAAGTAATGCTAGAATGCATTAACTGTGAGCAATACTGGATCTAACCAAGCAGTTTGTGCTATTAGATAGATCAAACACTTGTTGATTACTCACATCTTTGACAAGTCTGTAGCCCTTAACCGGGTAAGCCTCAAAGCCTTTGTAAAATCCTCTAACAAGGTGGTTCACTTATGTGAATCTAAAATCCTCTAACAAGGTAGTCTTTAATTGGACTTATCTCCTAACAGAGATTGAGATTCCTAACAGGATCTGTTCTGGTGAAGAACATTGTAAGACCTTAACCGGTCTGACCTTAACTAGTCTGGTTTCTACTCTACAGATAGTGACTTGTGAGTTCCATCTCACTGTGGTTTTTCCCAGTTGGGTTTCCACGTCAAATATCTTGTGTTATGGTTGTATTGCTTTTGTGGGTGAATGCTTTATTCGCATTTTGGTTTGCATGTGTGGTAACCAGTTTGTCTATTAAACTCTGTTACCGGTTTATCTTTAGACTGTTTAAGTGTTTTAGTGCATTGATTTTTGGCATACTAATTCACCCCCGCCCCTCTTAGTATTCATCACTTCTTAGGCCATACCTATTACACGTTTGATATGGTCAACTTGTGGATGAAGTGTAGCATGTGTGTATGTCAAAGATTGCACATGGGAAACTTTTAGGACTTCCCTAAGGATCCTTGTGAAGTATGTGGCATTTTCCCTTGTATTTATTTGTGTATGGACTAATTACTACCTGGCCTACTACACGTTTGGTGAAGAAAAGTTGTGTGATCAACTTGTAAATGATCAATTATGCTTTAGGCCGACTTGTATTTGTAACTATAATTGTGATAGATATATATGAGTGTCCCAAATTCATTTCATAGTGTGTTCTTAGCGATGATGTGTATTTACTTATGAGGATACAAGTTCATATCATGCAAATTGGAGAATGTGATAGAGTGTGGTTTCTTAATTCATCTGCATCATACCAAAATATCATAAGTTGAAAAGGGGAGTGTTTGAAGACTGATTTGACATAAGCAAGCTGTATCTTGAAGGTCCTAAATTCATATTATTCATATTGTTGAGATTGAGGTCCTAGCTATCAAGTTGTTGCTTATACCTAGGCATATGAGATTGGTGTCTCTAGTGGGTTGGTGTTCACAATACATAAGGGGATTGTTGACTCTGAAATGTTGGTGCCTAATTAATCTTTGTAAGTAATTCATTATTTTGTGAGACTAGATTTGGGTAGTAGTTCTAAGCATCTATTCTCATTGTGTTTTTTTCCATCCCGAATTTCCATGTATATATGGTGTTCATTGCGTGGTTGTGTATTGTTTTACATGTTTTAAAATGTTGCATCATTGAGGAACTTAGGTTAATAATATTTGTTGATTCATGTTTATTAATTGGAGAAGTTATTTGTGGTAATTAATATTTCATGTAGAGTAAAAATTGGATATATCTATTCACCCCCTTAATATATTGTGTGCCTTTCAAGTGGTAGAGAGTGGAATGTTGCTATTGCCAAATTGGGATTTGGCAAGTGGCTTGGCTTTTGAAACTATAAGGAGGCAAAACAAAGAGGTGTATTCAACTAAGGAATAAGTTGAAGAAGTATTTGATTTAGACTTTAGTCCAACATTTGAAAACCTTGAAACTAATACAAATAAGCCCGATGGTGTGGAAAGTATTGATTAGCTAAGAGGCAACCTTATTTTGAGAAGAGTGTCTAATACACCAACTTCAGATGCAACAACCCTAGTAGTTGACATGACTATATTTACCCAAACCAGGGTGAGGAAGTTACAAAACAATCATAATGAGCTATAACAAAAGTATATGGAAGTGTTGATCAAGGTAAGTGCTACAAAAACAGAAAAATGCAGCATCTACAAATGTTGTACCAATAAGTTCTTCAAGAGAGGAATTTCCATCAAATGGTGAAGCCCTACTTGCAGAAGTCATAGAGATCAAGAATCAAGTGCAAGGATTGAAGGGTGATAAAATGTAAGCTTATGGTAAAATTATCTCAGATTTAGTTTACCATTGGTTAGCTAAAATTGATGGAAAGGTGGATGCTAAATAAAAGGAAATTGTAGACTTAAATCATGCCTTAATGAAGCATGAACATGATTCAACTAGTTTGCAAGGTATCATAAATAGATGGATCCCAAGGAATGCTATAGTTAAGCACATGGTCAAATTATCTAGGCATGATCCAAATAAGCCACCTAAACTAAAAATGAGTGTTAGAAACCATGTGAGCCGTACATGATGTTGTTTCTTATATGATGAAACTAGATGAGAAATTGAAAGTAAAGGTGAAGGCAATTGACCAAATGGAGGTCAATATAGTGCCTAGCTTCAACGATGAATAAGAGATAGCCAAAACCCTACATTAGTGGAAGGTGGAATTTGGAGTTGTTGGGCCTAGGGTTATGTCTTTGGTATGTGTAGATGGAGGCTTGGATACTAGATAATTCAATGCAATTTTGGATTAGTTGATTTTATTGAAGAAGTTGTGTGATAGTATTGGTAGAGAATCAAATGCAATCTTATTGAACACACAACATGACTGAGAGGTGGGGTGAATCAGTCCGAATCTCTAACACAACTTTATTTATGATCTATTAAACTTCAAATTGTTGGCATATTGGCATAACTGATGGAGATGATGGTGTACTGGTAAAGGACTGTTGGTGATGATATATTAAAGGACTATTGGTGAAGATATATTAATGGGCTGTTGGTGATGATATAATTATGATATGATGCTTAATGATTAGTTATTTGTGTTGCCATTGATGGCAACCATGTGTGTTTCTGTTTTGGTATGTCATCTAAGATATCTAAGTCTATCAGTTAAGTCTAACTGGTAATAGATTGAATTGGATTGAGTTGTGTTGTTCTCAAAAAATGAGTAACCCATGTTCACCTGCAATTTATCTATGAAATACTTCCGGACTTGGACAACATGATGAGGATCTAAATCCTTCTACTCTTCAGGATCTGCAAAACCTAGGTGGTTGTACCTTTGATGCATTGAATCAGACCCATTACACACAAGACAACATCAACAGAAAGCAGATGAATCTCAAAAGGCTCAACAACAAGGAGGTTACTGTAGATGGGCTAGATCTACATTGACATCTCAACTAAATTGGAGCATGAGATAGGTGGAACCAACTATAACTGCAAACATAAAAGTAAATGGATATTTGATTTTTTAAATCTCCGAGAATCCCAGAATCTGCAAGACCAATGCCTTATCCAAGGGCATGGAGCCATACATCAAACTGTAAATGAAAACTTCTACTGCAAATCCATCTTCATCATTGAATATTCCTGCATTAATGCCTTACATAAATGTATTACTCAGCTCATTCACAAAATCATCAGATCTTGAATATATATTCCATTATTTATGATTGATTACAAAATTTAAAATCTTCACTAAAGAATGTCTACAAACAATCACAACAATCTCCTTGAGATGACAAATTCCAACCTCCTTGAGGATTTAATTTGTAACAAAGAAATGCATATTTAGAGACAATTTTATGTGAAATCTACTCATGCCTTACACAAGTAAAACCTGCAACTAATAACACCTACAACAAGAATTATACTCCATTATTTGAAAGAAGACATTACACTGTACAAACTTGGAAGAAAAACTCAGAATCGGAAAAACAAAGTTCTGGAGCCCTCTCACAAAAATTCTGGAACCCTTACAAATGAGAAGAACTGAGAATATAAAGAAGAGGGGAAAAGATCAGATCTGCATCACAAATTGCCAAGTGTCCTCTTTCCCCAACTGAAAAATTATTTGCATTATGCTCATGGAAACTGCTCTCAAACTATCTGACATGTGTTAAAACAGATTGCAGAAACAAACCCATCGCTCCGAGAGCTTTCCAACGACATATAACACTTGCATATTTGGGCAAAAAATAACTGCTCTAGTGATTAATTCGGATGCCCCTCTTCACAACCAATCATTTAAATTTTTGTAATTTTCGCTATAGTTGGAACTATACATTTAATTTTGATTTTACTTTCTACGCCCGGCCACGTGTCTTCTTCTGGTTCACTCATGGATCCACCTGGGCGTCACCTGTCCTACCACCTGTCCGCCACCTCAACAACGTCAGACCCACCATCAGACCTTGGCTCTTCTTTGTCACTGATCCACAATGGGTAACTGTCGAGCAATTTCCCATTGCGGTCGAACGACCACCTTTGGATCAACTCCAACTTGCTCGACCTTTAATCTCCATTTTGTTGCAAAATTTGGGCGCCTCAAGATGCATACACGTGCATGGGGTCCATTGGGCGTTGAACCTTCTCTTCTTGCCTGCCAAAATCCTTCAAGCTCTTGACACTATAAATACATGTAAGTTTGTATTTAAATACAAAATATGCCCTCTTCATTGTCAATGTGGGATAAATGTCTTATGCCTAGCGTTTGCATTTGCTTGAAAATTTATAAAGCCTTTTCAACGGCCACGCGACCCCTGCCATTTGCATTTTGCTTGAAAGTTTCTAATGCCTTTTCTACACTAGCGCGCATGGAGGATGCTGGCAATACACCTGGCCATCGCATTTACCTGAAGATTTCTTAAGTTTCTCCACTGTTTTCCACCTTTTATCTGCCACGCAGGAGGGAGGTTGGCTTTGAGCCTTCCCATATGCATTTGCTTGAGGGCTTCAAACACCTTATTCATGCAGGGAGGAGCTGATAAAGGGTTATGGAATTTGGTTTACACCTGCCAATGGAATTTGCTGGGAGTTTTAATGTCTCCTATACCACGCAGAGGAGGGAGGAGCTGGAGAGGCACGCAAGACTAGGCTTTTAGCCTTTCATTGCATTTGCATGAAGGTTCCATAATGTCTTTTCAATTTCCATGCCATCTGCACTTCAAAGCCCACACACAGCAGGGGAGATGTTAGCTCTGGGCTTGCCAATTGTAGTTGCTTGGAAGGTTTCTTTGGCCTTAGTCTACCATGCCAAACTTCACGTAGGAAGGATGTTGGCAAGGGTCGTGGAGAAAGATTTACACCTGCCAATGGAATTTTCTTCATATTCTCACTTCCATTGCCGAGGAGAGACTCCAATCTGAAAGTGTTGAAGCGGTTTTGCGATGCAAGTGCATTTGCTTGAAGTTGCTGAAACTTGTTTGGAACTGAAATCTGGACACGCTCTGCTTGTGAAAAATCTCATCTCCATGCTTCTCCTTTATACTTAAATCATATAACATATGATTTAAAATAACAATTTAAACCTTGCCTAAAAAGACACATGAAGTTACAAGTCAGGTCGGGCCCCAAAGTGGGTCCGACTAATTTTTTTTTTCGTTTTTTCCACTGACCCTTTAAAAACTTTCAGGCATCTCAAACATGCCTCTGGAGTTGATGTGCACCATTATCTGATCATTAAACGAATTTTTGCAACTCACTGGCAACTGTGCCCAAAACACATAAATAACCCTCAAAAAACATTTCAAAAACTAATCAAAATACCTTTCTGTACCTCACCCACTGGAAGACATATTGTCTGATATACTGACATTCACTCTGCAAAACCATTCCTCATGACGAATCCCGAGCGATGAGATATTAATCGTTGAATTTGATTAAATGTCTATGTCAGCATTTGAACCTGATAAAATCCAAGTGCAGGGACCTTAAAGTGCACACATTAAAAATATCAAATGGTCTCCGTGGATACCCAAATATGGGGCATAGATACTTTGAAGTACAAGGAAGACCATGAAATTCTCAGTTCGACTGGGAAGTTGATAGGGTGCAAATGGTGAGCTCATGAGAATAGCCACTTTAACAGATGTAACAACGAAAATGCAGAAAACTGAATAAAATGGCTCAAGAAACCATCTTGGAAAACTGATCAAACGGATTGGTAGGAGCTTCAAACTGGAAACATAGCCTGTCTTTCATACTAGTAGTACCCTAGAATGAATATTCTGACATGACATTCACCTAGACATCTTTTACACATGCAAAGTGGGGTTCTAACTAGCTGTTAAAACAAGGACTTATACAAACAACACAAATCGCAAATGGATTGAGCTTGCCTAACTGAGCAAATGGATTCATAGGGACTTGAAATTTGGCATGTGGATACACCTATATGCATACAATTCAATGCACATTGAATTTCAACATGACGATCTACTGGACATAAAATGCAAAGCCTCAAAGTAGGTCATTTGATAAAATTTGCATTTGCACCTATGAACAACTTTCAGTCCACCCCTTGAAAAGGGTACTTGACAAACTGATCTAAACTGAAATCTGAAAGTTGTAGAACACTGCATAGGCCAAATGAAAGGTGTACAATAAGATTCCACAACCTTACCTCTTGATAATCAACTGGCTCCATTTTACCCTTCTTCAAACTAGGTCATTCAAGATGAGATTTTAATTGCTATTTTGAAAGTGTAGGAGCAAAATTTTGAAATGTGCCTCTCAAATTCACTCAAATTTATGAGTCCCAATAAGCTGGAAAGCAAAAATGCCAAGTGACAGTGAACCGGTAAGCAGGAGCAGAGAAGGAGATGGTTGCGATAGAGATCCATGTTGAGTTAGGTGTTGCGATTTGGAATGTGTTCTTATGACATCATAATGAGTCTATAGTTACAACCACATCATGTTTGGCGAACCAGATGTCAAGTTTGTAATTGACTGTTGTATTTTCTTTGTAGGGTTTGAGAACCGATAACAATATCTTTGACCGGTGATGATCTATGGTTTGGCAGTGATTCTTTTCATGTTCATAAGTTGATGATGATGTGTCAGAATCCGAGTGAAGAGATAAGATGTTGTTTTGACGCATACAAAGATCAAATTTCTTGTGAAATAATGAAGTGCTTAGTAGAATGTGATAAGGGTTTGATGGCTTATCAGATCGATGTGCAGTGATGAGTTATGATCATTCAATGACTATAATTGTCTTGAAATTTGTTGTAATGATCTGTATGATGAATTGTAATGTTTTATAATGATCTGGTATGATCTATGATGTAGATTCATTGTGAGTTAGGGTTATGTAACCGACCTAATTGTAAAGTCTATTTAGGTCGAGTTTTAGAAGGTTTATTGTGTCGATGATCAGAGAAGAAGAGTGTGTCGAACTAGATTGAGATTTCTGCATGAGAGAAGTAGATTAGAGCTGACAAGGATCTGTAATATCAAGCTATGAAGTGTTGAGTCCAGATCATTTATCTATTGTTTCCTAACAGTTGCAGCAGTATTAAAATCCCTTAACTAGGTAGGTCCTAACAAGCTTGATCTTGTAAATCCCTTCACCGGGTGGTTCATTAATTTGGGTTTAAATCCTCTAGCGAGGTTACTCCTAACAGGGTAAAGCTCCTAACAAAGATAAGCTGTAAAATCCCTTGACCAGATGACTCCTAATAGGGTTTGCTCTTAACCGGGCATTGTTGTAAAGCTCCTAACCGGGCTAGGCTCCTAACAGGGCGCATTCTGAAAGAGTGCAAATTTTGTGGGTACCAATTCCCACCGTGGTTTTTCCCATTTGGGTTTCCACGTGAAAAATCCTTGTGTTCATGTTGTGGATGGATTGTTGAGTTAGTCATTTGATGTCTTTACTATATTTTCTTTATGATGAACACTTAAGTTGCTACTGGTAATGTGTTAGTAAATATGATTTGTAGGCTATTTGATCAGCTACTAGTACTGGTTATGAACTATTTTTAGTGAAGTATTTGCAGATTGGTGAAAGATTGCAGTTTATTGTTATTACTGATTCACCCCCCCTCTTAGTAACAACCGGATCCTCACATTAACAATTGGTATCAAAGCATTAGGTCCTCTTTGTGCAAAAGATTAATCGCTTGAGGTAAAGATCCTTGAGGATAGCATGGGGAAGGTTCAATGAGTAAACGAAAGCTTTCAAACAGGCTTGTAGAATCTAAAGAAGCGTATGATGAACTAAAGGTCAAATACAAAGCTTCACTGACTAAGAGAAGAGAGATGTCTGAGCAGTTGAGCAAATTCATTGAAAGCAGTTCATTTGATGAAGCAAACATTGATGCCTTTGGTAAATGAGGTGGAAAAGCTGAATGATGATAAGATAAATCTAAGGAGAGAGCTGGAAGCCCTTACCATCAAGATGAGTCAAGAGTTGGAAGCTAGGAGAACAACTGAAGACACAATAAAAGATAAGGATCATGAGATCTTAAAATTGATCCGGGAGATTAGTACCTTGCATGCCCAACTTCATGAGGAAAAATAAGAAAAAGTGGAAATACAAGCTGATCTAGACATGACTGTCTCTTAGAGAAAGTCTTACAAAGAAGAATGAGGAACTTACCAAGGAGATGACTGATGCAAATGAAATACTAGCTAAATTCAACAAGAGCACTGCTATGCTTGATGAGCAGATTCAATCACAAAGGCAAAATATTTCCACCATTAAAATTATAATACACCATTCACACAACATTAAAATTATATCCAAGCCTGCACACCATACTCTTCACAATCCAGATCAAAACATGCTTCCACTAGGGCATTGAATACTCTTTCCTACATATTGAAACTTTTGCTACACTGATCTTCTAGAAACTTCCTCCACCAAACAATAGTAACATCTAAATCCTTAATACCATGCCAAATATACCACTGGACATCTGTCACCAACTTACTGTAACATCAATGATAACACAACTTTAACTAAGATACCAATCAAACTCAACAGTAACACCAAGCAATGTATATTGATATCATACATCTCTTACCATCTTCTAGAAAAAACTTTAATTGAGGCACTAATCAAACTCAACAACAACATCAACATCATACATCTCTGATCATCTTCCATAACAAATTTCAACTGAGGCATCGATCAAACTTAACATCAACACCAATTTATGACATTCTTAATTAAACAGTACAAAACACAGAAACCTTCATATACTTACATGACAACATAATAACAACTCACCTAACACCAACTATAACCACCAGTAGTTTGCACCACACAAAATTGTATTCGAACCAGACCATATCCAAACCAACAAGTTTGAGACATTTTACATGCATTCCAAACTCCCCGAATGGAAATTACACCTTCTACATTTGAAAATTTGTACAATTTTTTTATAGAATTTAAGGAGAAATGATATCGAGACACTTTCCTAAAGCCTAATCCCAAGCTTAGTCTTGTAACTAAACTAATGCTAATAAAATCACCAATATAATGCTAAATAGCAATATATAATATATAATGAATATTGACGACAATAATTTTACACATTCCAAACATAATAAATGCTTTCACCAATAGAAATAAGAACTTTGACAAATATTTTGGAAAGAATCATTAAAAATGCAATTAAAAACTATAAATAAGTTGTAGGCAAGGAAAAAAGCAGTTCAAATCCAATTAATATCGCAATGAGATACTGATGGCTATCTATAATCAGTAGCCAGACAAAAGTGAAACATATAATAAGAACCCACGTGAATTATTCCTCACTAGAGTCATCGAGAATAATATTAAACAACTCTTTGCTTTTTCTTGTAGTTAAAGGAAAAGATAAAATTTCTGCAATTCGGTTTCAACGTTTGTTGCGTATAGACAGACCAATTCATTACAGCCAATTGTTTAGCCAATCAGAAGATTTGAACGAGGAAAGCAACAATTTAAGCATGATAAAGATTGCGTAAAAGCCAAGGATAAACACAATCTCTCATTATTTAGATAAGAGCCGACTTTTTTTGAATGGATGCGTCGTTTCCGTCAAGTAACGTAGATTTTGAGGCCTTTAAGTATCTCCATTGTTATCGTCATCGTTTTCATTTATTATGTACCCATTGCAAGGCATGGCAGAGGGACCACTCATACCAGAGGTAAATATGATCCAATTATTAGGCTTTTGCTCTAATTCTGTCCTTGAATTTTTCTGTTAGGTTATATCTGTGGCCATTGTAGGTCTGGAAATTTTCTGGGTTGTTTTGTTCTGTTATTTGTTTTTAAAACCCGGGTCTTGGGATCTTTTTCTAGGTCTCTGAAGAATTCTTCTTCTTCTGTTTGGATTTGAGTTTTTGGTCTATTTTGGCACGCAGTATTGTTGTGGATTGCAAAACTGGTAAATTTAGGTGTGAATTGTTGAACTGATAAAATTAGGGCTTGAGGGAAGGTTCCAGGTGGTTTTTGTGAAATTAGGGTTGAAGAAAAGTCTGAGTTTGGAAAAAGAGTCCGGGTGGGGTTTGTGATTGTAGGATTTGAAGGAATACTCCAGGTGTGTTTTGGCTTGTTTTCTGGATTGAATTCTGGTTATTTTCAGCTTTTGGAGGAAGATTCCAAGTGGGTTTTGGCTTTTTTTACTTAATTTGATTCTGCTTTTTTTTTTTGGTATTCTGTACAAGGTTTGGGATATTCGTATAGAGCGAATTAATTTGTTAAGGCTTTGAGGTTTTTTAAGTCATATTGATTGCTATACTTATCCAATTAAACCATTTCGTGCCGTTGTAGGTTTTTTCGGCTATGGATTTCATAGGGTTGAGAGAGTGTTTCTGAGCTTGTCACACGAGTATATTAGACTGCAGATTGATCCTAGGTTTTTTCCATTTTTTTCCTTTCTCAAGTCTGGGTTAGAACCCCATATTTTGGAGCTGTGAAAAGTTAGGGGATTTGAAAATTAGGTAGATTGGCTTTCGACATAGCCCAATTCTATATTATATCTTCAGAGCAAGATCTTCCTTATTTCTTGTTGGGGCAACTATAGTGTATGACGCCATTCTGTATTTGAGAATTTCAGCACTTTTCTCTGGGCGGGCACTTAAGTATTTATATGCACATAACTATTGGGGTGCAGAGTTGCTTTCCCTATTTTTGTCTGGTTATAGACTTATAGTCTTAGATACCTTTCTGCATCTGAGGAATTGAGCACCTTTCTCCAAACTGGCTATTTTTTATTTGAGAGTCCATCAAGCTTTGTGCGTCTAACAAATTGGGCACCTTTTTCTCCAGTCTGGTTGGTTTTATTTCAAGAGCCCATTTGCACATAACCTCTTTAGCACGGCTCTTTGGCTGCTACAATTGGCAATTATGTTTGACAACAGCTCAGCTCCTCTCTCAGTGAGAGGACAGTCACAGATGGATCAGATCTTTCGTCAATTGTGCTCCTTGTTGTACCGAATTCTGGACTGTCCGCCGAGTGAGCTATTTTCAGGATCTGTTGGCTACCATCGTGTAGGTAGAGGCCAGATAACTCCTGTTGGCTTTGCTTCTCTTCTTTTTGGGATAGCTTCAGCTCTCATGTTAATTGGATCTACTGCATTTATGATTGGCATTATGATGATGCCTTTAGTGGCAATGGTGGCCATGGTTTTCTCTTTTATTGGCATTTTTGCAAATTTAACCACCCCAGCAATGTGGTCCTGGTCTCGAGGTGGAGGATTGGATAAGAAGAATGGAAAGGAGGATTGCATGTCTGGCATCTGATCTGTTCGAGGCACTGAATACAGCTAAACATTATGGATGGTTATGCAAAGCAGACAATCATGTAATATATATGCTATCATATTTATTCATCGGGTGAAAGGAGTAAGTTCTTGACTTTTATTTTTGTAAGATTATTGAAAATAAAAAATGTCGACCTATATTTTGCAAGATTATCGAAAATTAAAAATGCCCATGGCTCTCTTTATTCCTAGAAATGGGCTCGAATACATACATATTATGTTGAACTTTTAACCTAATGATTTCATTCAACTATTGTAGAGATAAATTTTATGAACATCCTATTTGTCATTGTAAGTGTTTGATGAATTTTTGAAGTTTGGCTTCATAACGTGGAGTTTTGAAGGGGGTTCTCATTTAGGATATTCAATGGGTATGGATCAGCTTATTTTCTGAATTATTCCTTGTAAATATTGTGGTTTTTGTTCCATAAAAAATTAATTGGTATGTATTTAAATTAGACACAGGTGTAGTTTACATCTTTTTCTTTTATGATTATATGAAATGTGTTAGTATAAAACACGTTTCCTTAGTATTACATGGCAGCTTTTTAAGCTCATCATTTTAAGCTATTATGGGTGATTCACGTGGAAGATCCTGGTGTGCACTCCAAAGTTCCAAACAACAAGATGAAAATTCTGCGCTTTCAAAATTTGCATTTGCAGCACAAGCTGCTGGGCATGTCTTCCCTGTAATTTACTGACTGCAAAAAAGTTTTTTCCAAGGCAGTGAGATGACTTACTGTGTTGGAAGCAAAAAGTTCGTCTTGAATGAGAGACTGCCAGGGATTTATAATTTGTCAGGGATAATTGTGAGAAAAGACATAAAGAGGTTATTGAAGTGGCTTTCCATATTATGATGATGGAAATATAATTGGTTTAATTGTTGTTCTCAACAGTTAAGCTGTTTGTTAAATGTTAGTTTGTTTCACTCTTCTAAAATTAGTGGCTTGGTCTGAAAGAAGCTAGTAGGAAATTGTAGTTGATTCTAATACCACCAGGCACTTCTTGAACTGATAACTTGATCCTAATTCTGAAGTACTTGTGACATACATCAAATAACATTGTTGGTAGCAGTAGAGAACTGAGACAGCCATACATTGTTATAAAATGTAAACTTGATATATTATATATAGTAGAACAAGATGATGTCTAAGTGGTATTAGAAAATAACTATCAGCTTTTTGTACATTTGACTACACTTATTCTGGGATAAAGATTTGTGGTTATGAAACTGTTTATTTCACCGCTATAAGTTGAAGTTTATATTTGCCTTATCTTATTGAATTCTATACTCTATCTTGTTACAGAACATGAGAAAAGATTGTTGTATTGAGTAGTCAGATCATAGTCTTTACCATACGAAGAGCTGCATTTGCTGTGGTTCCAACTGCGAGAAATCCACCAATCCACATACTTTGTGTGAACAGAGAGTGTTAGGTTTCATAGTCAATAGCCAAATATGGATAGGGGGCATGGAATGCTTGTTTAAATCTTTGGACTGGACGGCACGAACAACCTATTAATTTCTTATGGGCCCAAATAATATATTTGATAAATTCTATCCTGGTTCAAGTTTACAGGTTCAGTTCATGGATCTGGCAAATTTCTTTTTTGGGTTGGATTGGTCCTGGGTTTGGCCCTATAAAAAACATTTAATAATCATAATCAGCTCATTGATCTGGGAAATTTTGTTTGGGGTTGGGTTGGTCTTGGTTTTGGCCATTTAAAAATCATAAATATATATAATTTAGCTTAAAAGTAAAAATGAAGTTTGTAGATATATATTATTCTATTTTTAAATGCAAAGTATTATATTAAACTTATAAAGTTGTAATATTATAATTAAAATATTATATTATGTAACTTAAATATCATTTAATATAAATATTGAAACTGTGTAAACATAATAAAAGAGTGGGTGAATGATACATTACAGGGCAATGAATCTCAACGTAGTGATACTGAAATTGAGAGCATTTTGATAACAACAAAACTGAATTTTTTTAGAGCTTTCTACAGTGAAGAAACAAACCCGCATACTGCAAGAATAGAAACTATATTAAACAAAAGCTAAGTATTGTGTTGACAGTGACACCACGGAGTTTTCGTGGATGAAGCCTTCCCCAAACCTTGAATGGTCACAATAAAGGGATCTTTCATAGCCATGTAAGCATCCCCTTGCAATTTTCATGGTCATGCCTGCGTTTGGTATCACATTACTTCACACAACCTCTTTGAACCCGAAGACATGAAAAGAATCTGTGGGTTTTGTCTTGGTTTGGCTAAATCCTATAAAGTTTGATTTTGGTTCTCATTTGGGTCTGTCCAAGATGAACCTACTGTGTTATGCAAAGCTGCATGCCAGAATCTGTTGGCATACTGAATTGGACCTGTACACAATTACATATCCCATGGATCTAGCAACATTGGACATCTTTCCAATACCCTAGCCACTAAATAGGAACATTAAACAGAAGACCAAGCAAAATGGCACCAGAAAGGAAACGACCATGAGAAGATGGCTAAAGCCCATTAGAATATGAATGTATGTCATTTATCGTGGGAAATTCTCTTGTGAAAAGAGATGTATAAGAAATATCAAGTATGTCATGGGAAACACATTCTCCAGGAAAAAATGGATTTATTTATGTTCCATGGAGTCTCGAGGGGACGGGGGTGGAAGTGTAGATTGATCATGGACGAGGGCCTAGATTTGGGGGTAGTGGTGGGGTGGTGGCAGGTAGAGTTGGGGATGAAGCCCTTGCCAACAAGTGCAATTTAAGGCCTTAGAAACCATACAAATTTTCATGGCACACACTATATTAACAATTTTATTGCATTGTTTTCTACAACATTTAAAACTTGGAGTGATCTGGAATATGAGGCTTAAATTCCTATTTATAATTTTTTTTGATGTGAGTGGGACCCAAAAACCATTAGGGTTAGGGATAAATGGCTTTTTTGTTTTGTTTTTTTAAATGGTTTTTGTCTGAAATGTTGCAGGGTATACCTTTGTGTCTTGGGTGCGGTCAGGAGATGCAAGGACGTCCCGATGTCTTGCTGGCATCTCCATGAGAGGGGGACGTCCTGGAAACATCCCCTTGAGAAAAATGTTTTAGAATCGTCCTTGGGTAACAGGTGGCAGTGGTAGGACAGTGGAGGGACATTTCTCCCAACACCTTATGTCTTCAAAATGTCACTGTCCCAGCAATGACTGGTTTTTTGGGTGTGGGGCAGGCCTCCCGGAACAGCAAGATATATGTCTAAAAATGAAATTTCAATTTACATAATAGTTTTAATAAAGTCAGATCTGCGGTGCTCTTTTATGCCCAGCATTCATTTCGTTTGTTAATGACAGACTGTTTTTCTCATTGATTCCATGAAGCTGACGCATGGGTACAACTCTTGAAGATGGTAGGTTTATGTCAACATTAAATTTTAATGTACTTTCTGGTTCATTTAGAACAGTCAGATCTGCAGTCTTGTTTTATGTCCAGCATTCATATCATTTATTCATGACAGAATGTATTTCTGACCAACTCCGTGAAGTTGAAGCACGGGTGTAAAATTTTAACATGATAGGGACAAGGCAAAAAATTCGCATAGTTGGCTGAGAGGAGGGTCCCTAATAATTGTTGTATCGATTTTGCCCTTGACCTATAAACATGATCTTTATCCCAAATATAGATTTATCCAAATTATTTTAAATAGGGCAGATTTGTTTTTATATTAAAATCTGTAAAACTACGAAGTAATGTGTGCCAAGAAGAGCAATTACGATATTGCAAAGTATTTATTTTTTGGTCAATACAAATATTGCAAAGTATTAGCACAAAGTCGAAGCACTAAAGAGCATAACCATAAAATAAAGTCAGAAGTGTCAGCTTCCCAAAGGGTTTAGCTGTTTAGCCACAACACAACGTAAACTACGTAGTAAACAAAAAACATTATCTACTAAGTCAAACAGTTTAAGAACATTATGACAGTCGCCTGATGAATTTTATAATTTTACTATTTAGGGATTATTGACTTATTCACCATTACTGTTAACAGATCTTATTGGGGAAAAGGATTAGATCCCTTTGCATTACCGCACTGTACCTGATTTTCCTTTGTAATCGAAGAATTGTATAGCATCTGGAACTTGTCCACATTTACATGCTTCTCCATAGGGAAATTTTTACAAAGAAGGAAGTCTCCATATTTAGAATTATGGAGGGCGTTGCCTGGTAGAGTTAAAGAACATGGTGGGTTGCTCCTGTCTTTTCCAGATACTTTATTAGAGTTTGAGGATTGCTAGTGCTAACAATGAGAGAAACTTCAACTATATTGTCATTGTTGACTTAATTGAATCCAAAACTAATGCTTTTTTCCCTTGCGATAACACAATGAGTGCAACACTCACCACAATCAGGTTAATATGATTTTGTTCTTTTCATTTATATGTTTTTAGTATGAGAAGAGAAGAAATGACTTCGAAATTTCTGATCGGTAAATGAATTTTCTTGAATTATAACATGAAAAGCAATTCAAAACCGTGTACCGGTAAACCAGAATTAATGTAGTAAATAAGAATAACCACCACAACATGAAAGACACACCATAACACAATATTTTTAACGAGGAAACCCGGCGTGGGAAAAACTCCGTGGGATTTGTTACCCACAATATTCGCTTACTGGCCAATAAGAGAATATTACTGATACAATAGGGGCCTGCACATGTAGGAAGGCCAAGTGCCTAGAGCTCACTGCTCAGTTACAAAAAAAGTCACACCGACTTACAAAATGGATTATACAAATCCAATGTCATGCACTACTTCAGATCAACATCTACTATCCCAGGTTCAGTATCGGTTTAAGCTCTGCAATATTCATAAACCTTTATCCAAAATTTGCTTTACAATTCGCATATTAGGTCTGCAATAATCCTTCCATATTCACTACCTATATTCTCCTTACAAATGGTCTCTAAGATCTCATACTCATATGAATCTTATTACAATCCGCCATGTCGGCTTACAAAAAGATTTTACAATTAAATACAAAATACAATTAAACAAAATTCCTGTCGGCCATGGTGCTGGTAATCTTCCTTTTCAGTGCCAGTGAACTGTATGCCGGTGTAGAGTCTGCCAGTGTTGGTGCCTGCTGGTATCATATGATTGTAAGGTGCCATCAATGACAATACCTTAAATCACCTACAATTTCTCATTGGAGTGTGCATTTGTCAACAATCTCCCCCTTTGGCATTGATGGCAACACTCATGAGAAAAATCCAAAAAGCATCCAAAAATGTTGTCTAAAAAGAATTTGCCAAAATTGTCTTCAAAATGTGTGCTCCCCTTAAGTTGATGATGTCTTTCTTTTGATCATTTTTCTCAGTTCCACTACTTCCCCTTTGACATCAATGACAGGTTGTCAAAGTGTCAACTGAGTGTAGTTTCAGCTTGATCCTTGTAACCGGTTGGTTACAATCTGGAAAATGTCTGCCAATATAAGATTCAGGCTCTCAGTGAACCTGTCATTGTCCTTCAATGCGGCCTCTGTTCTTTGAATTGTATCGGTGAGGTGATGCATTTGCTCTTCCGGTGTCTTCAATCCTTGAACAAGCGTCTTTGAGATCTCTTTTCTCAAAGAGATGAGGTAGTCCAATTTGGGGCTGAGTTTGCATTTAAGATCTTTTGCTTTTCCTTTTATTCTTTCCTTCTCTTTTTCCAATTTATCAAGTTTCTCCTCAAAACCTGCTATTTCTTGCTCTATAATTGATAATGGTTCAGATGAATCAATGAAATTGTCAGCTATATCATTTATTTCTTTCTGTACCTTATTGATCTCCTTGTTTATATCTACTGTCAAAATATTAGTTTTACATGTGTCTCTATACAACTCCTTAAACTCCTTTATTGTTTTGCTTAGTGCCGGTAAAAGGGTATCAATGTGTCCCATGCACTTATTTATTTTCTCATTGAAGAATTTCTATTTTTCTTTATCCATTTTCTCTTTAAATGTCTCTTCATTAATCTGATCAACTGTCACAATGTTACCGGTGATATACTTAGACAATGTGTCTAGTTGATTTAAAGAATCTTTACTGTCCACATTGCATTTGGGTGCTATTAATTTTAGAATAGGAATTGTATCATCAATAGCCTTATATGCTTGTGCACTACACTCTGTGATTTTCTTAATGGAATCCAATAATACCTCTGTCGCATTTGTTGGTTTGAGTTCTGTCATGGAAGAACCAGATGATTGTCCAACTACCTTAACAATTTGCATTCTGCCGGTGTGAGTAACCTCTTTGTTTGTATTGACCTCTGGTAGGTCAGTTTGTGTTTGCATTTCTACTAGCAAAGGCTTGGGTTTCTCAGCTATTGCCGGTGGCACTGTCTCTGCATGAACCTGTGCCTCAACCTTTTTCTATTCCTGTTTCTCAACTTGTGCCTTAGTGGGTTTCACTGTGCTCTCTACTGTCGGTTTCTCTGATGAAGTCTCAGTATTCACTGCGAGTTTCTTTGATGAAGTCTCAGTATTCATTGTCGGTTTCTCAGTATGCACCTCTGTACTGTCCACTGCCGATATCTCAACTGGTTTCTCTGTGTTGTGAGCTGGTTGCTCTAGCTCAGTGGGTTTAGTATCAGTCACCATTCTAGTAGACAGGGGATCAACTGATTGTTCAGTTTGTGTCTTAACCCCAATCTCAACATCTACAGCCGGTGGCTCAGTAGCCACATCTTTCTTTTTATCTTTAGTGGTCTCTTTATCAACAACAATATTTACCTCTTGGGTGTCTATGTTCATAGTGTACAAAATTTCAGACTCAGGATTTGTATGCTCATGAGGAGTCTCCATACTCTCTGTTGCTGGCTTTTTGTCAACAATATGTACCGATGGAGTATCAAAAGGAGGTGGGGGCAGGTTATCAGTTATCTTCAGGCTTGGAGGTCCACCTACCTTACCTTTCCCCTTATCCTTGTCCTTTTGGTAGACTCTGATAGTCTTGGGTCTTTTAAGTTCTTCTTGTTTCTCCTTTTCAACAAAGAACATATCCCATTGATATGCACTTTCTTCAGTGATTTCATTCACTCTGCCTGCCATTAGTGCTACATGTCGGTGACCGATTGAAAATATTGCCCAGTTGGCCTCACTGATTAATTCATCTATCTCTTTAGTGGAGTTCATTTGTTGAATTGCAAGTAATTTTTCTATCTTTATCTTTTTATCTAACTCAACAATAGCTACCCTTCTAGCTTCTAGTCTTTTGTATAAATCATTGGGAATATCATCAACAATCTCCATCAAAAATTTCTTGTAAATGTCTAAGTGTAAAATTACACTATTCTTTATGTTCTCTTTATCATCATTAGAAAGTGTGTTATACAGTTTGCTAATATTTTTCAATTTTCCATCCTCAGTTATTTCATTTAGAAGTTTGTCCAGTGGAGCAATAGCCTGTTTTACCTTCTTTTTATTTGGAGTTAACTTCTTAGCTAGAGGCTTAATTGCCTGTTGCTTTTGTCTTGTTCTTCTGGGTGTAGGTGAGGGTGCCGGTGAGGGTTTTCTTTTCCTTACTACCCTTTTGAACTCAGTCGATATATCACTTTCAGAAGAAGTTGCAATTGGTGAAAGATGAGCTTCCGATTGAAGTCCTTCCAACTCACTTTCCTTGATACTAGTTTTGTTAAGTACATCTTCTTTAATTTCTTTAGCTTGTCTTGTGCCTTTCCTCACTATTTGTTCAGTTTTTTTGACTCTTTTCTAAGATTGGATGCCACTCTCAATTGTTTCTGCATTGCCAAAAAATTTCTTAGATGGTTCTTGTGGTGCTTCAAGGAGGGCTTTTGCATAGGTCTCAATTATGTTATCATCGGTCTCATATCCCATCTCGGTAACCCAAGAGTTCTAGGGACAACTACCTCCATCCAGGTTTCATCTTTCTTGATCACAAAGCATCTCTTTTTGATATTTGTCAACAATTGCTTGAGATAGCCTTATTCTTGTCTTCATTCTTGCTTTCAAAGTTTGAATATATTCATTTATGTTTTCCTCTTTGTCATCTCCCTTGTTGTTTAGTATGTCTAACAGTTGCTTTGCTACCGGTATATCAAAGCCAAAGTATTTCCTACCAATACCGGTATTTCCTTGGTAATGTATAACATTAAACATACAAGCAGATTTTCAAATCTGAAAGTTCCCTTCTTATCACCTTTGATTTTTTTTAGGTTGTCTATCAATTCATCTTTAAGCCATTCACACACATCAATTCTTTTATTGTCGTTCACCATGTCATATGCACTTTTAATACATAGGTTGGATGCTGAGTTTAACCTATTTGCATGTGTAGCCTTATAGCCAAGAATCATACTGACAAATCTGACATTGACGTCCTTCACATCATTGACTCTTAGGGATCTTTTGTCAAATGTTGCACCGGTTAAGTTCATCACAGTGTCATTTGAAACTTTCTTAGTTCTGTCAGGCCTGCTATCGGTGGAAGGTAAGCCTGTTACTGCCCTAACTGCCTCTTTAGTGATCTTATGGATGGAATCCAACCAAAAGATTTTCGCCATGGACTCTGCTTAGGACTATTCTTATCACATCTTCAGGAAAATTAGGAATGCTAAATTATCCACAAAACCTAGGGTTTCCACTACCTTGTGTTCCGGTTTGACATTACCATTTTCATCACAGATTACAGTCCTATACATGTTCTTGATTTCATCATCTCCTAATTCTTCAATATGACAATGTATGTATATTCTAGGATCCTTTGCATAAACTACTCCCTTAGGTATTTTCGAAAATGCTCCTAGGGTATCATCCTTCTTCGCAATTTTGGGAATAAGTTTGAACACGGGTCTAGGACACTTGATAACCTCAATCACAATAGGGTTTGCAATAAATTCAGGTGTTGATGAAGAAGCCATAGTTATAAATACCTCAATCTACCTTTAGGATGAGTGCTTGGATGAACTGCTTCACTTTTCGCTAAAGATACCTTCGTTTGGAAATTTTGCGCTCTCGAAGATTTGAATGCTCGGTGAATGGAAAAAGGAGCCAAAACACTTGCTTTATAATGTTATTTTCTTCAACTGCCACATTTAATGCCTGCCGGTTAAGTCAAACTTAACTCATCTGCCGGTAAAGAAGTATTTTGAACTTCTCACCATTAACCGAGGGTATATTAGCATGTTTATCAATTAGTTGTCAAACCCCCAAAGGATTTTCCTTCAGTTAGATGAAGAGTCTCCTATCGGTGGAGTGATACTCCGTTCTGCCGGTGGAGGAGTATTCCCATCAACATTCTGATCTGACTTTTTGATCCATTGCTTTGAGAATTCTTGCTTTACCTCTTCAACCTTTTCTTTACCTTTCAAACTGGGTCCTTTGTTATTTGCCGATGATGTCTTACTTCTACAAAATTTTGCAATATGTCCAATTTTGTTACAAGCATAACAAGTCACATTGTTTTTTCGAATAGTTTTTCCATATCCTATGTCGGTGTGTGTTCTGCATTGATTAGATAAGTGTCCAAATCTTCCACAAACATAACATCTTACATTCATTCTGTAATTTTCTGAATTGTGACCAACTTTGTTGCATTTAGAACATTGACCGGTGGGTGCATTAGTGTTCTGATAATTTATAGATCTACACTGATTTGCTCTACGACCATACTTGTTACAGTTAAAGCATTTTCCATTAAATTTGTAAGCATTAGGTTGTCTTATCGGTTTGCTGTGATCATGATTGTTTGCAGTACCAGAGCTTTCACCAACTTCAAAGCCAAGGCCATTTGTATCACCATTAGGTTTATGATTTTTCAACATGTCATCAAGTTCTTCTGAACTTTTCTTGAATTTCTTCCTGTGTTGATTTGCAGAAGCCAACTCATTTTCCAAGAAATCTTTCTGTCTCATGAGTTCAGTTTTGTCATGTTCTAAGTGAATTAGATCTGTCTTTAGCCTATCATTTTCATGACTGAGTTTTAGATTTTCATTTGCAGCATCATTGATTCTTCTAGCCAAGTCATCTTCATTCTTCTTCCAATTTTTAGTCTCTTTGCAAACTCTCATAGTCATATCTTGCATCTCATTCTTCATTGTACTGTTTTCTTGTCTCAGTTTGTTCACCAAGTCGTTAAGAGTTTCCTTTTCATCATCATCATTCTGCATCTTTTTACAAAGTTCTCTTCTCTTATTCCTTGCAATAGTGAGATTTTCTTGAAGTCCTCTAATGATATCTTGTGCAGCCTTCATATCATCTTCAAGTTTGATATTCTTCACTTTTTCTGCATCAAAGTCTGAAAGAGTTGTTTCCAATTGCTTTCTCAAGTTTTCCATCTCTACCGGTGCCAGGATCTTCTTCAAGCTGTTAGGCTTTTGAAAATAGAGGACCAGAGTCTGATACCAATTGTTAGGATTCTCAAAGATACTGAGAGGGGGGTTGAATCAGTATCTGACAGGTATATGAATTTTCTTGAATTATAACATGAAAAACAATTCAAAACTATGTACTGGTAAACCAGAATTAATGCAGTAAATAAGAATAACAACCACAACATGAAAGACACACCATAGCACAATATTTTTAACGAGGAAACCCGGCGTGGGAAAAACCTCAGTGGGATTTGTGACCCACAATATTCGCTTACTGGTCAATAAGAGAATATTACTGATACAATAGGGGCTTGCACATGCAGGAAGGCTAAGTGTCTAGAGCTCACTGCTCAATTACAAAAGAAGTCACACTGACTTACAAAATGGATTATACAAGTCCAATGTCATGTATTGCTTCAGATTAGCATCTACTATGCCAAGTTCAGTACCGGTTTAAGCTCTGGAATATTCATAAACCCTTATACAAAATCTGCCTTACAATTCGCATATTAGGTTTGCAATAATCCTTCCATATTCACTGCCTATATTCTCCTTACAAATGGTCTCTAAGATCTCATACTTATACGAGTCTTATTACAATCCGCCATGTCGGCTTACAAAAATATTTTACAATTAAATACAAAATACAATTAAACAAAATTCCTGTCAGCCATGGTGTCGATAATCTTTCTTTTCGGTGCTGGTGAACTGTATGCCGGTGTAGAGTCTGCCGGTGTCGATGACTGCCAGTATCATATGATTGTAAGGTTGTCATCAATGACAGTACCTTAAATCACCTACAATTTCTCATTGGAGTGTGCATTTGCCAACAACAACCTCTCTCAAAATGAGAGAATTGACCGAGAGTAGAGACGTACAAAACATCCTAACAACCAATTTTCTATATTTGGCTTTTAGTGTCTTACATATCCACTAACAACATTCATAACTATCTAGAAGGAAGACCAAAAGATTTCACCATCCCTTATAAATTCTCCCCAAACAATTAAAGAATTTTCTCCTTTTTTATGTTTTTGAAGGGGTATGCTAGGTTTCACATAGTTTCATTTTGTTATTCTTATTCCCAAAAACTATTTCTAAATCTAAGGGTTATCTAGCAACTCTTAAAGTCATTACACATAATGGGCTTGGATCCTCCACATCCATCATAGGAAGGAGACCTTCATTACCACTTTGCACTATCTTAGTGACCATAGAGTTTTGTTGATATCCTTTTGTAGATGTAGTGGGCCAATAGTGTTCTTGTTTACTATAGGGGATTCTAATTTGAAATAATTTTAGGGCAGGACACCAATGGTATGTCTTGGTTGAGTGACTTGGAACTAAGTTTGGCCTAATATCTATTTTAAATAAATTGAAAAGGAACATAAATAGCCTTTATGAAATTCTAGGGTAAATAAGTAATTGAGCAAAACAATCAATTAACCCTAGAATTAATGAGCTATTATTGATAAATGCTCTTAAATAGATGCACACAAATTCTTGATAGATTTAAAAATCCACACTTATTTGAAGACTTGATGTGGAGTTGTGCCAAATATATCATAACAATTTGCCAATGTGTTAGAAAATCAAGAACTATTACAATGACCAATTTGGAATTTGTAATCTTTTATTTAATTCCCTAATTTATTTCTATGAATGTAGAGTTGACCTTCATGCCTACTAATTTGAACTTTGTGCATGGATCTAAATTTTGGTTCATACTTCTTGCTTCTAAGAGAAATCAACAAACAACATATACGAGCATGCTAAACAATGAGAGTTCTATGGTGAAACTCATATTGCTGATTTAGTAGTTAGGTGAAAAGAATTGAAGACAAGTAAGCATGTGATAATGTCTAGAAATGATGATGTAAGTTGATGCATGGTCGATGCTCTAGTTATGCTCTTTATGTGATGAAGTAATATGGATAATAACTCTTGAATGGATGTTCATATGTCTAGATGATTTGAAATGAATTAGTGTCCTTGCATACAAGTTAACAAATTTCATGCTCATTTCGACACCTAAAATATACTAGAGGGAGTAATTGAGGGCCAAATTTAAATTTTAAATTTGAAAGTTTAAGGGTCATTTATGTATTTTGTGGAATTAACCAATGGTAGTTTTGTATTTTGTAGATTTGTTTCATGTAAACGAATTGGTGAGACAATGATTAGGATTGATCCTTAAGGATGCATGCAAATGAAAACATGTCAGGGTCAAGTTATTTGCCAAAAAGAATGTTAGAATGCACCACATATGCACTAGTTATTGCAATAAGGACAATCTTGTCAAAATGGAGCCAAAATGAATAAGAATTAATGCAAGGTATGCATTTTTCACCATAGCATTTTACGCCCACCTTGTTTTGAATAAAAACTGTAGACACTTAATTTTGATTAATTAATATAATCGAATTTAATCCCTTTTGGTCACATATATTAATTAAATATAAAACACTTTAATTAATTATTGCATCCCCTTCCAATTAATTAATTAATATTTCATTTGAACATTTTAATTAATTAATTCTCATTACCCTTATATTAAATAAAATAAATGTCATTTATTTTATTTAACTCATATCCCTTTTTCCTCCTAGTCATCTTGTTTGAATTTATTAATTCAAATAATTCAATTAAAGAACATGGCTCCTAATCTTAACCGCCATCTAACCTCTCATCTAACCTAACCCGCTAACCACCTCTGGGTTCTAACCAATCCTATCCCTTCAACCACCCTTGGCATATTTGGAAAATGAATCAATTTGTTTGGGTGTTTCTCTCCCAAACTGACATGTGGCTTACCTTCCACTTGTCATTTCATGCAATGACACTTGCCACTCCTTGCATTGCCACTTGTCCTCAATTGAGACAAGTGGCACATTCTCATGCTTCATCTCATCTCCAACAATTCTTATTTAAAACTTCCATTTTTCTTTATTAATCATCCACTTTCATGCGATTGTAATGTCATAATGCCAAATTGATTATTCTCATCCATCCTTGCATCCATAGTTTAGCTTAATTTTCACCTTGCATTTCATATCAACCATCATGGAGTGCTTTCAAGCACCTTTGAAGATGTAGTGTCAAGAACACATTCAAATCTAAGGACAATCAAATCAAGGAGACTTGAGTTTGTGCTTTCTATTGCTTTTATAATTTGCTTATTTAGTTTTCTTTTTAGTGTCCTAATCATGAGTCTAGGCTTGATAATTGTGTAGTCTTAGGTTTTCATTTGCATTTTCAATCTTTTTAATTTGCACAATTTTCTGCTTACATTTCTGGCACACCCAGTGGGACCCACTTCATGAGTCAAATCTCATATTTGTTGTTGTTTAAGTGTCTTTAATTGCAGATTTCAAGCTCTTGCAGACAGAAACAAGAGATTTCAGGTTGATTTCCGCTTCAATGGAAGTCAGCTTGACTCTACCTACATTTCAAGAAACCTAAACAATGGGAATGCATTCCCGAGACTCATATGGAAGGTATAATTTTAGATTTTAATTTTTGGGGTTTAAAATTGTTTATGGTTTTTATCTATTGAACGATGGGTTTTCTTGTCAAAGTAGCAGGTTTGTGTATAGAAATAGTAGGTTTGCATACCGTAATGGCAGGTTTACATTAAGATATGTATTTATGTGTTTTCTGGTTTTTTGTTTGTTTCTATCATTCAGTTAAAACAACGAGTTTGCTTTTGAGAATGGTGGGTTTGTGTTAGCTCGTGTTTTTTGATTTGATCATTCTATTATAGCCATGGGGTTGAACTATGTAATGGCGGGTTTGTTGGTAGAATTGTAAAATGGTGGGAATGTACTGTGTAATGGCAGGAATGCATTTTCTCTATTTTTCTACATTATTTCCCAATTTTAAAACTTGTCATTTTCCATTGACTTGCTAAAATGTTTTTTGATTGCTATTTTCTGCAAGCATATGTGTAGGTTCAATTTGTAGAAGACCCCTAAAATTTAAAACTCTAACTTGTTTGTTGCAGGACCACCAAAGAGGGGTTCTTTAAAAACCAATTTTAAAATGAATCTTGTGCTTGTTGGTAGCTTAGAAAACACTTCAATTTATTAAGGGAATTTATCTTGTTTGTGATGTGATCTTTTATTTTATTTTATTTTAGATTAGATCTCTTAAAATTAGTATACAAGTATCCTTTCCCCTCATGCTCTTGGGCGACCTTGGGCATAAGAGAACGTGTACTAATTTCATTAGAGAACCTGCCTTGGGAGAAAGTACTCACCCTAAGAGCGGCTCAAAGCAATACTTTTAATTTACACTACTATATAAATGGGCTAGGGTGAAAACCCAAGTCTTCTTGGTGAAAAGCATATCCCAATGATTCCCATAGTATCCATATTCATGTGAGATACTTAAAAATCCTCTCACGAGGACTAAGACAAGCTCTTAAGTGAGCCATTGTCGAATGGATAGCCATCAAGTTCCTAAATTATGACTAGACACCTATTTTGTAATGGCCAAAAACCCATGCTTTGTGGTTCAGAGAGTACAGATCATACATTGAAGATACTCTTCATGTACCCTTTGTAATGAGATAGGGACTCCTAGATTTTCAAATCTTTGAGGTAAGAGAGAAGGCGTGTTGGTGTCATAGAGGGAGCGAGCGCCACCTAATCTCTATCTATCTATTGCATATGAGGTATTCTATTCTAAGAGCTTCACAAAGTAGTATCCACTTTCCAACCTTAGGTTGTCAATTTCCCGATGTGTTTTCATGTGCAAACTAGTAAAATGTTATCACTTGGGCTAATCTACGCCCTCATCATCCAGTCGAGTTCGACAATTATTTTTTGTTTTTTGTGTTTGTGCTGCATAATCATCTTTTGCCAAAAACAAGTCCATAATATCATCATACTACATGCATACATCATGCTGCATACATGCATCATAAAACCAAAAAAGTGCCATACACATAATGGGCCAGTGAAATCTCCATCATATATATATCATCATCAAATGTATCAAAATATGTGTACAAGTCCATCAAATATCTCAAATATATATGGTACATCGATGTCTCAAAGAATAAGGTACATCAATGAATCATAATGTATACAAGAATAGAGTACAACACTCATGCTAAATCACTACATGGTGTACAATAAATAAATGAATTTATGGTACATAAAAAATCTACATTTGCATCATCTGTTCATAGGATAATGCTCTTGGGATGGCTCAACGAGGCTCTACTTTGTCCCCTATCCATGTCCTTGTCCTATGGGTTTCATTCCTTGATCCCATCCTTGCGATCCTTGTGTGGATGCTGTAGCTAACATTGTTGACTGACATATCTGTCGTGAGTGGGTCCTCCTACTCAATCCCCCTGTGCTATGGCGGGATTCCCTTCTATCTCTATTGGAACCCCCATTGTGAGAGGAGCTACTCTGCCTAGCCCTGTGAGGTACAACACTGCTCTCTCTATGAGGGAGAGATTGCTACATCATAATGTGATCCATACCATCCTGTCTTGTATGATAACTCGTGGATCTCCTCGAGTTGTCTCTCTATAATTGTGGTGGCTAGGGCTCCCTCTCCTCCTCCTTCTATCCTCCTTGTTTTTCCCCCCTCCCGTTGATAGCAGGAGGCCCTCTCCTCTATCCTCTTCTATGCATGCTCAATGGTGTCTCTGGTAGCCAATGAAACATCCCTTTCCTAACAAAGCTCATCCCTCTCCGCCCACAGTTGTGCCTTATCCTACATGAGTTGATCTCACTACTGTGTCAGTTGGGCTATTTGCGTTGTGGTGTCCCTAATTCTTTTCTTCACCCTACCCAATGCCTCTTGCAAAGGCTAGATCCATGCTGTTGGATTTGCAAATGCTCTTGAGCCCTCCCCCCTCTCCTCTCTCCTTTGCCTTCGAGGCCTGTTCGTTGGTTCGACTCCTTTTACCCTTGTCCTTGTGGCCTATGTGGGTGCTTGGTCACCCTCATTAATGCCCATAGCCTCTACTCCATCCCATCCTCCTCACTACTCTGTAGCTACTATCCTCGTCTCTTTGTTTCTCCTCCTTTACCCCCTCCTGATAGGTGTTGATGGTGTTGTTGGCACTCCCCTAACCTTCCTCACCACTATTGCTATTACAGTTGCTACTCCCCTCTGGGCTGGCTAATAGGTATCCAACCTAACTTCTCTCACCCATGCCTCCCTCCACTGTGCCCCTAGTGGTGCCAACCCTGATCTCCCCATTAGTCCTAGCTTCCTTAGATCCACCATGCTATATAGGCATTTGTAACCTTGACATCTATTGGCCCTTCCATAGGATCCCATGTAGTGGGTGCCAGTTTGTTCCACTCTACAATTAGTCACTCCCTGTCTAGTGAGGACCCAAACTCTATCAATCTCTTTCATCACCCACCAAAACCTGTGCTCTATCTCGAATACATCCTGTATAGATCCAAATTGCCCGTGGACCCTATTTGGCTAGTACCACTCAACCACATACTCACACTTGTTGATAATGTAAATGGGTGTGATAACATATAGAATATGTTGCGTATCCTATGCCGAATCTGTCATACCATATAAGGCTTCCATGTGACTTCACCTTCATTGATCCGATCAAAAGTGACCCTCCAATGGTCTACATCATCGACCTCCTCGTAATGAAGGCCCCCATGCCATCTATACACAATGGGCTCTTCAGCCCTCTTGTCAGTCTACTTGCTAGTCATGTGATTACGATATACTCCCAAGCCCACACCTGAAGCAATGTGACATCCAAAACTAAGGCCTTTGTGATAGCATATGTCATGTAACTCTCTGTACAACTTGACCAATACAAGTGTACCCCAGGCCATAGGTCACCTTGCCTCTACTACATCGATCATCACTTAGATCATGCCCAAAACTATTGAGCGTTCGCCTCAGTTTGGCAAAATGAAGTTGCTCTCCAATGCACACACATAGAAGTAAATATAACTATCTGGTAGTGCCTATATTAGTGCCCAATCTAAAATATGTCTATGATGAAGGGCCACATCACCTCTAACCAGTATTTGTATCACATCATCTAGGGGTGCCCTCTTTGCAATCACCCATACTCCTCAGATCGATGGCTTCAAAATGAAATACACATCCTTGTCGGTCACTATCATCTCCCTTGTTAGTATGTGGAAAGTGGTAGTGTAGCTCATCCATCTCTCCACTAGTGTAGTGACCATCGCCATATGTGCCAAGATATGGGGCATCCACGTAAGGTAGCTTAGCCTAATCACGTCAATCCTAGCCCACTCTACATCCCTGAACTAGTCTACCACCCATAGCACCAAAGATCTCCTCTTAAGGCTCACTAGGATTTCAACACTCCACTACATCTAACCCACAAGACAATGTTAGCTTTCTTGCCTACCTAATCTTTTTCTTCTGAGTCCCCTTTTGCTTTTGGGTAGTCAGTCCTACCCCTCTTCATGGAATTCTCACCATTATTCCTCTATAGTGGAATTCTTTCCACTTCGTGGCGTTCCCACCCTCGAATGACTAATTGTATGGTCATGCAATCCTCCCCCTTTCCCATTCCCACGGGATTGTGCTCTCGTTGGTAAAGTCCCTCTACCCTTCCTGAGCTACGGGACTGCGATCCCGCTGGCCTTTGCTCGCAGTACCACATTACCATTGTCAGCCTGTGTACTCCCACTGAGGTGGGACCATATTCTTGAACCCCTTGTTTTCTATGCTAACTGTACCCCATTTTCCTCCCCTATGTGGGAGTGGCAGGAACACATTCCCACCACTTCGTCGTGCATTCTCATGGGACACAAACCCACGAGAATGCTGAATTTCCACCTTCTTAGCTAATAAATGCATAAAATTAAATCGTGAACTCCAATTTTTTTGGACTAACTTCATGGTCCCTTTGGGACCATTTTTTGCGCCATTTCTTCCTATGTACTCCTTTTTGAGTGTCGTTTTTGCCTATATAGGATTTATTTTGCGTAGTCTTTCTTCTTGTTCACAGGGGCAATGTTTCTTTTGAGTCATCGCCCGATCCTTAAATTTTCATGCACCATCTTGAGGGGGCATTACTAACTTGTCTTGCGTCTTGTTGCCCCTTCCCTGACATGATTCTTATCTCAGGCATCTTGTAGCTCTTGTTTCTTCCAGTCATAAGTGTCTCATTTTCTTTACACTGACGCTATTCTAGAACCACCACAAAGAGGGGAAAAATGTAGAGACTTAAATTTGATTAATTAATTTAATCGAATTTAATCTCTTTTGGTCGCATATATTAATTGAATAATCAACATTATTTAATTAATTATTGCATCCCCTTCCAATTAACTAATTAATGTTTTTGATAATAAAGTAGCCAAAACAAGGGGACTGACTCGGAAAATACAACAAGCCTCAAAAGAGAGCTAAACCATCACACACACAACTGCCAAACGACAGTCAACCAATCCCTACTTGGAGCGGTTTTCCGATGACCGTTCGTCGGAACTCAGACAACTAAACGTCAAAATTATGACGTATTTGTTTGTCGCTATTTTTTCGTCGGTGATTCTGATGACATGTATCAAGTTGAAATTCAGATGACACCACGTCAGAAATTTCTATGCACCCGCGACATGTTTTTTTGATGAGGAGACGTCAAAATTCCGACCTCGTTGCATCCTTTATTGCCATAACCTTTGTCGAAGACCCTTTATTTATTGTTGTAATCTTTGCCGATGCATTTTACTTTGGCAGTGTCCATCGGGATAAGTCTTACCGATAGCTTCATTGGCTATCGACAATACAAGATTTCTCCATTGCTGCTAGGCGGCATTTTTGTTTGACGAGGAGATGTTGAAATTCCAACCTCGTTGCATCCTTTATCATCGTAACCTTTGTTGATGCCCTTTATCGTCGTAACCTTTGTCGATGCATTTTACGTTTTCCAATTTCCATCGGGATAAGTCTTACCAATAGCCTCATTGGCTATAGGTAAGACATGATTTCTCCATTGCCGCTAGTGTGTGTTCTGTCGATGGACCATCTTCAAGGACATGTTAGAATTTTGATGATTACGATGACGAGCGAGGCTGCATCCTACGCCTTTTTTGTCGTCAGAAGTATGGCAACATCGTTGGTTGTCTTGTGGTGTTCGTCGTAATTCCGACCTTCCCCAACATTTTAAAAAAAAGAAAAAAATCCTGACTTCTTTTGTCTACACTGATGACCCTTTATCTCTGTAACCTTTGCCGATGCATTTTACTTTTTGCCAGTGTCCATCGGGATAAGTCATACCAATAGCCTCATCAACTATCAGCAAGACAAGCTTTCTCCATTGACACTAGTGTGTGTTCTTCCAATGGACTTAAACGGTGTATGCTATCCCGATCACATGCTTCTACTTGTCGGTGTTACCATCGGGTTGACTTTTGCCAATTACAAAGGATTAATATCAACAACATTAATATCAGTGAGCTTACAAAACATTAAGCGTAGTAGGTACTTCATTATCAAGAAGATAAACATGAAATAGCTACAAGAATGCATGAAAGACTTATCATAAGGAATCATAATAGTAAATGCCAAAAATGTCTTGCACCTAGTACATAAAGAATTCATAAATAGTCATACAGATAGTAATATTGTTGTTTAAAAATACTACCAAAGGAGGATATTATAAAGATAGAGACCTAGAACTCAGTATGTAGTCATGGATAACAGTGTAGGGTTAGGTATAGTCCCAGAGCTTGTTTAAAGGGCAACATGTGATAGTGCACGTGCCTAAGGAAAACTCTACAAAATAGTGAACATCAAGACTATCAAGAATAGTATTTCAGTCTTAGGCATACACAACTCAAGGAGATAATGATTAACAAAGAAAGCACTTACAAAGATATATCTAGTCATAAAAGATAATAATCTGAGTTGGAGACATGAGAATATTGTAGAACACAAAGTAGATAGTGCCATCATAAGGCGTACACTCCATTTCAAGGCTCCAAACTTAAGGGCAATACAAGGAGATTCCATCAATGCCAATTGTAGTCCATAAAGGCCTTGTCACAAAGCAAATCAAAGACAAAGTATAGTCATAGAGAGATAAGAAGATCAAGTCTATCAAAGAAAAAAAAAGAACTCAAAGGCATTCAAAGATGTAATAGTCATAAGGCATGCACATAGGCTCAGTACAATGGTGATACAATGTTGTAGACCAGTAATGAGGAGTGAAGAATAAGGATTGTGATAGAAATCAGGTTCTAAATACAGAGGCACATGATAGTAAGTTTGAGATTAGACAATGCAACATGGAGATACGATCACCTTCTATGAGAAATGAAAGTGCAGTCATGATAGTATTTTTTAGTAGATTGGACTACCATAAACATGCACATGGAAATGACTAAAGGGTGGGAGTTTCAATTAAGTGAACTTCAAGTTAGAATTCAAGTTCTTAGTATCATTCATTAGTTCAGGCATTAGTTTTTAGAGAAAATGTGGATTTCTAAGTTCATCATCAGTTTTAGGCCTGAAAAGGTAGAGTTTTGAGGACAATTTCATCAATTAGAAGCCCCTCATAGGTCATACATGAGACAAGATGGCTTTTAGATAATTTAATAGCTAAGTTACCGATTCGGGTACGCATAGGGATATGGGTACATATTCACGGAATTGGCAAAAACAAAATCCTTGGGTATGGGTATGAGTACATCCGCGCGCGCACACACACACACACATGACATAAAATCTACTCCAATGATATAAAAGAAGCTGAGAGCAAATGTAATCTTGAATTTATTTAGTTTATGACAGACTAAAATGAAATCAAAATAAACACTCATATAGTAAATTGCATAGATGCAAAAACTGATTTGATTAATGATGCTCAATTAGGTCTTGAAACCCTCAGAAAATATTGACAATACCAGATATAGTCGTCAAGTTAATCAGACGGCAAAATCTAGAGATAAATAATGCCACTATAACTATTGGAAGATCTCAGAGCTGATTACTAATCAATATGATAACTAGTTGACCAATAAGAAATCACTAATAGCAGTTTCACATCCTTATGACAGTATGAAGAAATCAACAAAAATAGAAATAAAGATCAGATTGCACCAATGATGACAGGCTGTGTATTTATGACAATTACAATTTGAATAGTAGTTTGGGTCAGATCATACCCCTTACAAAAGATTGCAGCGTATATGAGATAGCATTTTAAATTGTACACTTTGTAGCCAACACTACTTTATTAATTTGCCCCAAAATTAGGCACAACAGATGATGAATAATCACTGAGGACCCAACCACCTAAGAAGGACCTTGGAGGAATCCAAGGGGAATCAGGCTCAGGCCAAGACCCAGGCAGAATCAGAATCAGGATCTAGGGGTTTTAGTGAAGAGTCAGTAACTTAGTTTAACAACCAGTTTCCAGCAGTTCCACCTCCTTTTATGCACGCTCTTTCTTCAAATTCGACCCAAATTAAACTCAAAATGAACAATGAATGAACAAAATGAGGCAGTGTGTTTATTCTAAAACAAAATGAACAAATGTTAAGGAATGAATAGGGAAAGTATGTCTATTCTAGAACAAAATAAACTCACAAAACCAATGAGGCATGCATTCACTCGTAATGGGGAACTGTCTCGCAGAAGCATGTTCACAACCTGCAACACTAAATATGTAACCTGCAAACAAGATGCTTAGCATCAATAAGATTAACAGTGGAGCATAATGAATTATTGAAAAGTGTGTTACCTTATTGAGCTTCTCTTTGTTTCAAGAATAGTTTAATATTCTCTACTTAACAGGGCCAACCACACAAAGGTGGAAGCTCATTTGGTCCCTCCCCCCCCTAATATCACTCTAAATTCCTCGTTAACATCTAACATTCTTTCATCCATGAATGAAACATAACATTCAATCATTATCACGTAACATTCATTAACACATAACATTTATTAACATTCATTAACACGTAACATTCATCAACATTCATTAACACACATCATTCATTAACATTCATCAACAAGTAACATTCATTAACACATATCATTCATTAACATTCATTAACACATAATTAAATTCATTAACACATAAAATCCAGTTGTTAACATATAATAAGATTACAATCATTTTTTTTCTTTCTTTTTGAAGCTTGGAGGTAAAGACTAATTGGACCATCCTTGTCATCATCATTTTCCCCCTCTTCAGTTCTTCTACCCTATGCTTGTGATCTAGTTAATGCATGCCTAGTCATGTACTCATGATGAGGACGTGTATGCAAAGTGGGGTCCGCTACAATAACAAATAAATGGGTTAAATTCATGAGTTTTATTATTATTGTTACAAGTATTTTATTAATTAAAAGAAAATTATAGGGGCTCTCTTTACCTGATGGGGCCACATCATCTTCTTGATCATTTTGTCTAGCCTCATCCTCAACACCCTGAACACCCTCTAAATCCTCTGGAGTTGAAACACGAAAGGTTACATTAATCAATACACAAATTGCCTTTAAATCTATTTAAAAGAATAACAATGGTCCTCTTTACCTGGTGGGGCCCCATCACGTTCCTGATATTGTCTACCTGGATCATGCTAAATTTGCTCACCACAGTCTACATGCTCTAAAATAAAAACAAAAAAGGTTACATTAATTACTACACCAATTTCAATTAAAGATGTTTAATTGTAATAATCATTACATAAAAAAAAATTTGTTTAGCATGTGAATACCTCTAGTACTGGGATGCACACCACGCCCTTCATCATGTACATGTTGTGTTCCACTCTGTGCAAGCTGCATTCCAATGTCATGTGCATTGTTATGATTGCTTTGATTATTTAGAACAAATATAGTCACATTATGTTGGAAATTAACATCGAATAGATTATTGCTCAAGTATTCAATTTTAAATTATTTTCATTTAGCTTATTTACATGATTGACAGATGCACCGTATTCTTCTGTTTTCCCACTCATTCCTTTTAAACTTTCAACCATGGCTCTATAGTCCTTCCGGAAGGCAATTTTCATGTCATCTTTTGTGGGCACTCTATTGAATTCAGAGCCATACATTTTTTGCTTAATGTCATGAATTTTGCTTGTATTATTTAATGATTAAAAAAAATGTTTGCAATTAATTATTCAGATGTGATATTTCATTTATTGATACTTACAATTTGTGCGACAACTTTAATATAACCACCAGAGCCGAGTTTGTGTTTCCCGTGCTTTTCTAGTCTTGCCTTAGTTGCCTTTGATGTGTCAAGCAATCTATGAAAAGTTTGAAATATGTCAGATTATATAAATATAAAGAGTAATTAGTACATAATTACATTCTTAATAGTATCACATACCTTCTTCTGCCTGGTGGTGTATTTCTTTTTTTCCTTTCAACTCTCTCCTTTGCAATTTGTAGTTGGCCTTGGACCTAGAAAAGCTAATTCCATACAAAGGGCTATTTTGAGGGCTGGAAGGGTTTACAGTCGCAGAGAATTGTTGACCCCTATAGAAGCTATGAAGAGACTTGTCTTTATAACTGGCAGCCACAAATTGGAGAGGTTAAGGAGGTTGAGGATCCATATTTTTCTAAAGCAGATAGATGGCATACTGGTGCTTGGAATTGGGTACGATGAATGTTAGTAGGCACATGGGCATATTTTAACACTTTAGTATGGATCTCTTGATGGATAGATGATAATTTTAAAATATCAAAAATAGATCAATCAATCCTTCTAGGAGAAGAACATCTACAATAGGGATTGTGAGGTGTTCTGTGGCACTTGATCGGTATCTTCTGAATCCATTGACCATGGTTGCAACATTATATGGTCCTGAAAAAGAGATATTATCATTGAAGCTTCATTCACCAGAACATTTCCTACTCCAGATGACAAGTATGAAGCTATCAAACAGGTAATGGTTACAGTAACCAACCAAGTTGGTGTTGACATAAACCTAGCAGCATCACATGAATGGATGTTTTCTCCTCTGCATTTGAGGGCTGGAAGGGTTTACAGTCGTAGAGAATTGTTGACCCCTCTAGAAGCTATGACGCAACTTTTCTTTATAACTGGCAGCTGCAAAATGGAGAGCTTAAGGAGGTTGAGTATCCATATTTTGCCAAAGCAATAGATGGCATACTAGTTCTTGGAATTGGGTAGGATGAATGTTATTAGGCACATGGGAATCTTTTAACACTTTAGTAAGGATCTCTTGATGGATAGATGATAATTTCAAAATATCAAAAATTGATCAATCAATCCTTTTGGGAGAAGAACATCTACAACATGGATTGTGAGGCGTGCTGTGGCACTTGGTCGGTATCTTCTGAATCCATTGGCCATGGTTGCAACATTATGTGGTCTTGGCAAAGAGATATTATCATTTAAGCTTCATTCATTGGAACATTTCCTCAATCCAAATGACAAATATGAAGCTGTCGAACAGGTAATGGTTACAGTAACCACCCAAGTTGGTGTTGACATAAACCCACCAGCATCACATGAATGGATGTTTTCTCCTCTACAATTTGAGGGCTGGAAGGGTTTACAGTCGCAAAGAATTGGTGACCCCTCTAGAAGCTATGAAGCGACTTGTCTTTCTAACTGGCAGCCGCAGAATGGAGAGGTTAAGGAGGTTGAGGATCCATATTTTGCCAAAGCGGATAGATGGCATACTAGTGCTTGGAATTGGGTAGGATGAATGTTAGTAGGCACATGAGCATCTTTTAACACTTTAGTAAGGATCTCTTGATGGATAGATGATAATTTTAAAATATAAAAAATAGATGAATCAATCCTCCTGGGAGTAGAACATCTACAACATGGATTGTGAGGAGTGATGTGGTACTTGGTCGGTATCTTCTGAATCCATTGGCCATGGTTGCAACATAATGTGGTCCTGGAAAAGAGATATTATCATTGAAGCTTCATTCACTAGAACATTTCCTTAGTCCAGATGACAAGTATGAAGTTGTCGAACAGGTAATGGTTACAGTAACCAACCAAGTTGGTGTTGACATAAACTTGGCAGCATCACATGAATAGATGTTTTCTCCTCTGTAATTTGAGGTCTAGAAGGGTTTAAATTCGCAGAGGTTGAGGATCCATATTTTGTAGCCCACGTGGTGGGACCACAGCCCCACATGGTGGGACTGCAACCCCACACCTTGGCTTGCAGCCACCACGTGGTGGGTCTGCACACCACCTAGTGGGTTGCAACCCCTACTACGTGGGCCTGTAGCCCCACTTCATGGTGTTGCAGATCACAGAAGGGGAGGGAGGAGGCTATGGGGTTGAGCCACGACTCCCCTCCGCTCCCCAATTTTGACATTTAATTTTTTTTTTATAAATTTAAAACATTTTTCCAATCAAAATTTTCTCTAACTATTTTTTTAATATAAATCTTTTGAAAGACCTAGTTCAATTCAAACACAAAACTGGTAAAAAAATTTTAAAACAAGAAAACCCAGTCATTTTACAATGAATTGGTAAAAATAAATTTATTTTTAACAGAGAACCCCCAATTTGATGAAATTTGGTTGGCATTTCCCCCTTATTTTTGCTAAAAATTTACAACAACAACCTAGATTTTAAAAGAACATAGGAAATTAATTTTCATACTGTGATGTTGGAAGAGGGAGGAAAATACACTAGATTCAACCTCTAGAGAGAGAGATTGAATCCTGAGTGATGGTAAGTGAATCCCCTCTTTTGAGATTGAGATTTGAATTGATTGAATTGTGTACTTATGATCAAGTTTAAAAGTGACATATTTTGCCAAAACGGATATCATTAAACAATGGAGAGGTTAAGGAGGTTGAGGATCCATATTTTGCCAAAGAGGATACCATTAAACAAAGTGAACAAGAGAATGCAAGGAAAGAAAAGGAACATGCAAAAAACTCTTGATGACAAGAATGAAAGGACCAACCTCTTGTATAGTTATTGTCGAGCATCTATCTACAACAATTGTTCCTGCTTCCTCCCAATTTTTGCACCCTGAGCTCGCGTATAATGATGACGCGTAATAACTTTTTTTTTTTTTAAATACCACATGTTTGTCGGAATTCTGACATGAAATACAAAATCTGCACTATCTATAAAAGCCAACTCGATGGTAACACACAAGTAGAAGCATGCAATCGAGATAGAATGTACCGATGAAGTCCATCGACAGAATGCACACTAGCGGCAATGGAGAAATCTTATATTGCCGATAGTCGATGATGCTATCGATAAGACTTATCTTGATAGACACTAGCAAAAGTAAAACACATCGGCAAAGGTTACAGTGATAAAGGGTCAAACCTTATGCCGAGGAGACATAACGTATCGAGAGGAGCTACGTTGAGGGAAAAGACGTCGGGGAAATTATGCCCATCGCCTGAACACATTTTAAGCTATCCCGATGCCCGATGAGACTAGCAGAATAACTTGCACCAAATCAGCAGGAAGAGAGTTCATTGACTTATGTTATCCCGATGAGTAAGAAGAAATCAAGAGGCTGTGAAAATCATCAGACCAACATATGCTGATCAACGGGTAAAATTCATGAAATTTTAACATGCCAGAATTCCGACGAACACAAATTAATTTAAAAAAAACAAATTAATCCGACAAAGCAAAATAAATCCCATAGCTCATCAGAAAACCGCTCCAAATATACTAGTGTTGGAATTCTGATGAACGCGAGCAAGGTTTCAAAAAAAAGAAAATTTGACACAAAGTGCATTGTAAAATCCGACAAAGCAAAAGAAATCCCATAGTTCATCAGACATTTTCGTCGAAAAATTCACCAAAATGAATTAGTGTATATGTCAGCACTCAGCTGGACATGAAAAGGCAAGAGGGTGAGAAACCTTATGCGTTGTTGTCCAGATTTTTGGAAGCACTTCAAAGAGTCCCAATGAGCTTCATGCTTCAAGAATCTAAATGGGTAGACTTATTTTGCAAGTCTATAAACCTAATGTTGTTCATTGGCCAAGGAATTTAAAACCGACTAGTATGAATCAAATAATTGCCTGGATTGACCTATTTGAGGGTGTCAAGTCTAAGGTGCAGCTTGGTAATGAAAGCTTGCATGCTGATAATGTCAAGGTTGAGCAAGATCATGATGAGAATGCACAAGATAACATTAGTTCTCCCTACATTGTAGAAGACAAATCATATGATCATCATGGTGAAGGTGACAACATATCTAAACAACAGTTGGTTGAAGAGTTGGAACCTAAGAATGAGTGTTATGAAAGCTTGAGTGAAGATGAAAATGAGCATCTAGAAGGTCAACACTCTTTCCTGGATGGTGACTTTGAGAACGTTGTTGTAGATGGAATCTCCCATAACATGACTGACATGCTCTTATGAATCTAGTGGGTTTTCAAGTTAAAAGGACAGTAGTATGGGACAAAGAGATGAACAAGAGGACATTTGTTCTATCAACAGTGAAGGCATCTCAGACTTGCTAACAATGGAGTACCTAAGATATGCACAAGGAAAGAGTAATCAATTCTCGCACCCTACTGATTTGGATTTCAACAGTGAGGTTGTCTTTTATGATGCAAAGTATAGTGCACATACTGACGATACCCTTCCTATGTTTGAACCGGTTGATGTACAAGAACATGAGGATCTTGAATGCATAGGATTCTTTGAGTATGACAATGATTTGTGTGCTAATACAAATTGCATGTAGATAAAAACTCAGATTTTTCTTTTGATGGCATATGTATGGATGCAATGTTGGCACTCTTTGTGAGAATGGGGAAATTTTTTTTGATCATTGTGATCAAAGTGGTGATGGGCTGGGAGAGTGTGATGATGAATATAATTTAAAAAATAGATGCAAGCCCCCAACCTAGTGGATGAACCCCACTGTGATGAGTTTTTGTTTGAACGTGATGATGAATCCAATTTAAAAAATAGATGCAAGCCCCCAACCTAGTGGATGAACCCCACTGTGATGAGTTTTTGTTTGAACGGGAGGACAAAATGCATGCATATGAGGGATCAATGAAAAGTGAATGTGTTGATACAACATGCATCCAAGTTGCTGATCTTGATTGCATTAGATGGGACTCATAATTAGAAACTGATTTTTCTTATCGATTTAATAATTTGCAGTTACATGAGAGAATCATGAGTGATTCTTTCTCTTTTCTTGATGATGGCTTGCATGGTGTGCATGACCTACAAGGAGGTTATTTTCAAAGTACATTTTTCCCATGCAAACTAATGATGTGAATGAGACCTATGTTCTTAGCTATGTGCCGGGTAATGAGCTTTTGTTTTCTCAGCTGAGTGGTGTTTATATGGAGTGTGGCATTGGTTTCAGCCATGATGTGTGTTATGAGTAGCGTGCTAGTGTATTTTTTGATGAACATGACACATGTATGTCACATAGTGATTAGTATTTTCAATCATTGCATGAGTTTCATATTTTTTATGGAAGTGAGTGCAATGATAGTATTCAGTTTGGTAGCTGGATAAGAGATGCCAACATGTTTGATCTGTGGTACGCCAGCTATATCATCAGAATGGTTTCAATGCAGTCTAAGGAGAACAATGTTTATGATAGAGGAAAGCATTGGATAATATTTTCAAGTGGCCTTGGGCCATCACATGTGGTTTGATCCTCAAGCCACAATAGTTTGGGGTAGAGAAGACCTTTTTTGACTCTGCACGCAATGGAGTAAGCACTCGGTCTACTCCCCAAAGACCTGAGATATTTCCATGTCCGCAAGGGGCATGCATCCCCGAGCTAGAACCATTGTTAGGACTTCAAAAAATTTGTCTAATTTTTAAGACTCTGGCTCAAATTTTTTTAGATTGCATTCAGAATCGCTGTGTTGAGCAAGCCTTTGTAGCTCAGTTGGTGAGCTCATATTTTTGGCCCGAAGCATTGTCACGAGAAATCCTCTTGGAGGATTGTTAAAAAAATTATAGAGATGCCATATACCTTCTTGCAGCTTCCCTAGACCAGATTATGATGCATTTGTGAAGTCTCCTTTGGAGGTCCTGAAGTTAGGGTTGTTGATTTGCAGTTATTCCATTTTTCTGAGTAGCCCTGTTTGAGGAATTATAACTTTGCACCGGTTGATTTTCAATCCAAAAAAAGAGTTGTCCATGATTCTATAATATTTTTTGAAGTCCTATGCCAAGTGGCTCAGTCCCATGAATCTGTTTGACTAGTTTTCAAAGTTAATTCCATTTGCAAAAAGTTCAGTTTTGCAATTGAACATTGTCAAACAGTAGTCAAGAGCCCACTTTGAAAATTCATATTTCATGCCTAATTGAACTGCATTTCAAATAAATTGCACCTCGTGATTCTTTATAAAATTATCTACCATCTCCCCAGTTTGTTTCCCCTCAACTCTTCATATGACTAGTTTTTGAGACCCATTCCAAATGCAACATTTCAGGGTTTCCCAGTGTCAACAGTTCAGTTAATCAGAGAAGCCAAATTTGAGGGTTAATAATTTTGAAATGTAACCTAATCGGGTTAAACCCTCTTGCACACTCATTCAAGGTATATTAATCTCCTAGTGTGCCAAGTGGTGGCTCCCGAAGTGGTGATTTGATATTTTTTCAAATCAAGTTTCAGAGGCTACTTAGGTTGGTTTAGCAGGTTCAGTTTCAGATAAGCCTGAGTAGGAAACTTTGACCATTAATAAATTTTGAATCGGATGTCATCTTGACGATCTGTAAATTGGTCTAGATTCTATGTTTTGCAATATATCAGTGTGCCAAATCCCAAGCCTTAGTCAGGTGTTCTGGTTAGTTCTTGAATGCAGTTTTGGAGGCTACTCGGGTGTTTTTGGCCGAAGTTGCAAAAAGGTAAAAAATGAAGATCCCGGGCTAAAATTTTCACATCTCGAGCATATCCAGTGAACATAATGAAGCAGTTTGGTCCAGTCAGTTGTTTAGAAAACGGAAAAAAATTTAGTCGGGCCCACTTTGGGACCCAATTGAAGTTGATCCACAATCTGACTATGAAGGCTTAAAATGTTTAAATAATTATTATTTTTAATCTTATTTATTAAAATAATGATATATTTTAATTTGGGATGACATGTGTTTCATTTTGAATCATCTTTGATTCAAAACTTTGTGCCTCAGGATAAGGTTTGCAAAGGCAATCAAAGAATTAAGTTATCCCGGGGTAAGAATTATACATGGCAAAGGGACCCTTGGATAACTCCAAAGCACAAGGAGAAGTCAAAAAGTTACCCTGAGGCAACCTGGAAAGGTGAAACGGAGCTGTGGGATAACTTTGAGATGCAAGGTGGAAGCAAGAAAGTTACCCCGAGATAATTTGGGAGGGCCAAATTGATGGCCTGGGATAACTTTGGGTTCCAAATTGAGAACAAAAAACTTGCCCCGGGGCAACTTTTTCTTGGAAAGGAAAAGAGATCTATTTTATCTCGACGGTCTCAAAGAAGAAAAATAAGACCCCCTTGGGATAAAATCAAATGAAAAATCAAAAGTGTAGATTGTTGTCTTGCGTGGTGATAAAGGAATGCAAGTAGAGTTGCATGATAAGTGTTAGGATTCCCAAAGATATTGAAAGGGGGGGGGGGGGGTGAATCAGTATCTAACCGGTATATCAAATTACTTGATTTAAAACATGAAAAACATATTAAAACTGAGTACCGGTAAACCATAAATAATGCAGTAAATAAGAACAATAACAACAACATGAGAAGCACACTATTGTTAGGCCCAATATGGAAAGATAATGTACTGAGAGGGGAGGGGTCAATCAGTACTTCAAATCCTTTCTTTATCAATAACTTTACTGCTAAGCATAAACCAAAAACTGCTGTAACATAACATAAAGCTAAAACAAATAAATAACAATCATACATGATGCACTCCATAACACATATATTTTGGTTATGCAGAAACTCTTGGTTAGAGAGAAAAACTGCGGTGGGGATGGCACCCACAACTTCACTACTGCAATAATAAAGGTTGCTCGGTTAGAGCTACATGTTTAGCTATTTCTGATAGCTTACCCTATTAGGAGTATTAAGATCGTTAGATCTACCTTGCTTAAGGATTTTACAACACTTATTCTAAATGCTGCACCTAGTTAAAGGCTTTGCAATTTATAGACTTTGTTAGAGTCTTTTACCCTATTAAAAGTTTCTCTTACAACTCAAAATATTACAATAAAATCTTTACAAATATCTGCAACTTTACATCTAAAATGTTATAGCAGATTCTATGTGCTCAAAATGAGATTACCTTGCTTATAGCATACCTCGGTAACCCATAAAGTAACTCGATAAACCCTTCTGTTTACTCTATTCCTTGACTATTCTCTAAAATCCTTCTCGGTGACCTCTATGTCTCTGACAGTCACAATACTCAGTGCTTCCTTATCTATCACACATGTTTTGCTTCATACATCTGTTTCTTTACACTCATACACACATGCACATTTGATCCTCAATTCATGTTGTATAAATAGATCTCTTATGTCGGTGATCTAGTTCATTGCTTTGATCTTACAAACATGATTTATCGAATGAATAACCATACAAAATATTTCATTGGATAGATGACCTCAAAATCATACAAAATCTTTAAGTGTAATTTCCAATGAGATAACGGTTCTTTGTTCCTTGATCTTGTAACACGTTTCCACACATGTGTCTAGGTTCAATGAATCTGGTAACACGTTTCACTCGGTGTATATCAACTCGGTATATCATTCTTGCTGCTCGGTAGACATAGAGTGTTACTCGGTAGACAGCTCGGTGTATACTAGGCTCTGTGACTACTTTCTTCTATAATCGTCTGTTCTGTGCTTACCGACTGAATATTTTGGTAGTAGTAACCGACTAGAGTATATAGAATGACTTTGGACATAAAACTATTGGCAAATTAGTAAGTAGTAACAATCTCCTCTTTTGACATTAGTTGAGATGTTTGACAAAACTACTTTCAAAATCATAACTCAAAAATCTATATAGTTACACAATTTGACTAAACCGACAGTATATACAATAGTCAATAAAATAGGATATTTAGATATACTCCCCTTATCAATATACTGTACAAAACTCTGATTATGCATGCTTGGTGATCAATATTCTGTATTAACCGCTCGGTTGTCACTGCTCGGTTCACTGCCAAAATTAACTGTGCATTGGATACTCTATTCTGCTCAGTATACTCACCCTGTATACTACACTCCCCCTTTGTTACTTTGATACTATATACTCCCCCTTTTTGACAAACATCAAAACTTAGTTACCATTCGCTGGAGGCAACTAGTCAAAAATGGATTTGTACTTTGTCCTTGCATCGGTAAGAGCGACAAAGAGGGCATCCTTGACACTATCCATGAGTGGATTCTGAGCTGTAATGTCAGCTAACAGTGAAATTAGTCCATCTAAAGTGCTTCCCTCTTGTTGAGTGGATAGGGAGGTAGCCTTGTTGATCTTCTCTTGGACGGATGAAAGATGAGGAATGAATAATGTCTGAAGAGTCATTATATCCATCTTGATCTGGTGCTCTTCATTCCTAAGTTCCAATTGTTGAGCCATGAGCTTTTGTAACTTTGTATAGAAATGCTAAATAGAATTTGGCTCAGTGGCCAACTTATTTGAGAGATTGGTGATCTCGTTCTCAATCATTTCTGTTTTATTTTTGATATCTTTAATGAATAAAGAGAATGTACAGAGTTTTTGAAATAAATACAGAATATGCTTGAGTTGAGGGGACAACTCAACAATAAATTTGACAAGTTTTACTTTGCTAATAGAAATAGCTTTCTGTACCTCTTCAATCATTTTAGCAGTGATCTCTTTGTCCTTCAATTTTCTCAAATATTCAGATGTGTCTACTCCAGATGTCTCTATTTTAGGTAGGAGTTCATCCAGTTGAATATGGATGGCTACATCTTTTGACACTGTAGCTTCAGGTAGCATATGTGTTAATAGTTCTTTCACCTTCTAAAGTACTTTGTTTTTCTTTTGAATAGCCATTTGTTTTTCCTATTCTGCTTTGGCTTTGCATAGTTCACCGAATTCAATGAGTGCTTGCCCTTTTAATTTGGATATGTCTACATTTGGCAACACTATTGGTTTTGACAGATCTAGTTTGAAAATATGCTTTTTCATTTTCTTTTCTTTAGCTTTCACCGGTTGAACTAACATAATGGCTTGGGAGGCTTGTTGACCCTCGGTAGGTTGCTCGGTAGAGGAAACACTTTTATCGATTCCTGTAGCCTCTGTTGTGTTTTTTGGTGCTTTTGTGCTTGGGGTCTCGATTGTAACATTTTCTGTGTTTGCAGGTGCTTGAGAAGTCTGTTTCCTGGTGGCCTGAGAAGTAGCTTCTCCTTCTGTAGACTTGTGATCCTCTGTTCCTTGTTCAGTATCTTGAGGGGCCTCGGTTGAAACAGGCTGAGTGACCGGAGGGTAGGGCTGAACTTGTTCCAAAATGGACTCATTGGATACTAGTTTGGCATATGAATTCGCTTCTATCATTTCCCGTTCTTGTGTCTCGGTGTCCATGATATCCTCATCAATTTGTATAGTGTCAGCAGGGTCTTGCTCGGTGATATCAGGATCTTGCTCGGTGACATCAACTATTTCAACTTCAACTTGTTCACCAGCATTCTTGATTCAAAATATTTCCTGCCATTTTTCTTTGGTCTCATTCTCTACATCCAAGAAAAAGGCCATTCATCAATTTCAAGGCTCTTTGCTTGACTAGGAAGTTTGTGTGGCAGTTTTTCAGATGTTCATTGATCTCATCTACCAACATGTCTGGAAAGAGATGTACCGGACTTCTTTCTCTCATCTGTTTCTCTAAGTCCATGGCATACTTCCACCTATTATCAATATGCAAATATAATTCATTTGGAAGAGATTTAGATACTTCCAATGGGACCAATCGAAATTTCAGAAGTGTGCAGATGACAACTTCTTCTATTTGTCTCTTTTCATCATCAGATCTGGATTCATACTTAACATATTTGAATGCTCCAAATCCACCATATTGCTTCAGATTAGCACAAAAATGATCAACACTATGTACATCTACCTTTTTACTCTTGACAATTTGAAATTTGTTTTTGTCTTTAGATTCGGTGTCATTGGACTCTTTAGTCAAAATGTGTCTCCGAGTAGATTTCTTATAAGTTTTTGTTACCTTTGGTGTGACAACATTCTTTGGTTTCTTACTCGGTGATACTGCAGATGATCTTGTGTTTGGGCGCTTTATTGAAGGAGTCGGTGACACCTTTGATGTATCCCGTTTCTTCCTTTTCAAAACTTTCCCTTTAGGCAACTCAGTGCTCAATGTAATAGCTACCTCTTGGGCTTCAGATTCCTCCTCCGTGATGACTATAGTGCCCTTGACAGGTGTGGAGGAAGAACCTTCTCCAAATTTCTCTGTTAATGCTTTGATCATTTTTGTTGCTTTCCTTGTAGCCTTGGGTACTACAATACTCATATTTACTTTCTCTTTAACTTCTTCATATGTACCATATCTCAGCTCGGTAGCATGCCTTGGTAATGTAAGAAAAGCATCTATCTACTGTTGTGTGATGTTAAAATCAATCTCATAACCCATAGGTGGAAAAGATTGAGTTCTCGGTTCCACAACATTAACATAGTAGTAGTCGGTGTCTACTTCAAAGCATATGTCATCCTTGTATTTCTCTACTAACTGGGGTGGAATTCTATACCTGTTATGCATCTTTTCTTGAAACTTGCTAAAGTAATCATCCATAATATCATTAAAGTTATCACCTAGCCATTTGATGAAGTCATTGATTTGATGGGTCATTGGTCGGTGTACTCCCAAACTACATTACCGACTGATGGAAAGAATTTCTCAAAATAGAAAAATATGCATACCATAAGTGATCCAAACTTTAGTGTGTTAGCTGAGTTGTTCTTCTTTGGCTTCCTTATGGTGTTTAGATTCTCAAATAGGTTTTTCAACAATTCTTCACAAAGATCAATTTTCATTACTTTCTTCACAATTTTATATGCTAAATCGACTGCTGCATAGGGTACACTGTTTTCCCTTGCCGATTGGAAGAAACAATAACCTATGACTCTAATGGCAAACTTCAGCTCTGCATCTGTCACATTGTTCAATTTCTGTCCTCTGCAATCAGATTCAACTCTGGTTAGAGTGATCAATTCTTTTTTTGATATCATTTTCTGAGCTTGGGCATGATAAAAAATAGGGTAACCGGTGATCAAATAAATGATTTCCTTGGTGATTTTGAATGGTTGCTCCTCTAACCACATGAAATCATCGTGAACTCTACTCAAAACAAACTTGACCCACTGGGGTTTGACGACTCGCGGGTAGGTTAGGGCTTCAGTCAATCCCTTGATTTTAATGTGTTCATACTTGCTATCCAATTTCCCATCGGTACACAATTCATCATATGTGTCCTTGATCTCAACATGACACTTAGTGAAGAATCTGACATCCTCAACTAGTAAAACTCTATCCAGAATGAGTGAAAATGTAGTTTTATCATCTGGTTCAGATGCTACTTTGGGAGTTAGAGAGTACTTCAGTGAGGGCTTTTCAATGTTCTCAACAACAGGTTTTTGGATCTTAGGTGCCATTGCAAATTTCAGATAATCACTTAACAAAAGATCCTTAGGGTTTGAAAACTTTAACCAGCAAACGCTTTCAATTAGCAAATGTAAAACAGATAATCACACTGATATTTCCTGGTAGCTAGCTCTTATAAATGCTTGAGATCGATGTGTAAATACCTTGAATTTCGCTTTGGAGGAGGTTTGATCGCCTTTGAATCGCTTTGCTCTGCTCTCTTGAAAACTTGGTAAGTGTAAAATGACCGCGCAAAAGCTTTAAGTACACAATATATCTTATCGGGCTCCGTGCAGTTAGGTCAAAAACATTAAATGCACTCGGTACCACTTCCTTTTTATGCTTTTACCGAGTAGCCAGACTTCCTGTATTTATCGACTAGACAGGCTTCCTGTATTTACCGACTTGACTAGTGCTCTAAAAGACTAGATAGAATTTAAAATTTCCTAATGCATCTTAGCTATGCAGATTTTGGAATTAAGTACATGATAAAATAGGAACTGTTAAGATTTAACCTTTGAAAGAATGCAGTCCCTTCATACCTTTACCGATTAATTTGGAATAGGTGCACCTAACTCGGTAGGTAAGGTGCTTTCTTCATTTGACACAATTTCCTTCTTTTTCCAAATCATCTTTAATTTCCCTTTTATTTCCTCAGTGTCTCCTTTAGGTTGATCTCCACAATCTCTAGCCAAGTGTCCACCTTTGTGACAATGAAAACATGCCATACCAAGATTTCTCCATGATCTTTGGTTGTTCATTCCAAACCTTATAAAGAAGTTGGCACTTATATGTCCATATCTTCTACAACATTCACACCATATCCTTGTATTGTAATCCCATGGTACTGTAGAATACTGTCAATTAGGATCTGTGTGAGTTTGGTAGCCTCTAGTATTTGCTCAGTGTGAAGACCACATATAGTTCTTTTGCTTAAACCAACACTTCTCGATACTATGTCCATATCTATTGCAGTTTTTACAAAATCCTTTGAATTTTGCCTTGTGATAATTGCTAGCAGATTTTGTCCTACATTGGTTAGATGTGTGACCATATTTATTGCAATTGTAACAATAACCATTAGACTTTGTGACATTTGGTTGCTTACCTTTTCTGATTTGGCACATATTAGCAGTATGTCCTTGTTTTCCATAGTAGTTGCAAATATGCTTCTTTCCTTTGATGTTCTTCTTGTTTCCAGCTTGCTTTGATGATTCTCCTCTCTCGATAGTGTGGATTCCCTTCTTGGTAGAGTCTTTTCCTTTGTAACCGAGTCCTGCAACTTTGTCGGGTCTTCTTGTATTCATTTGCTCGTCCAACATCTTTGATGTTTCATAACTCTTTTTTAGATTTTCTTTGGATTTCTTCTCTGTTTCAAGTTCATCAGTCAACCTTGATACTTCAAGTTTCAATGCTTGATTCTCATAATCCTTCAGATTTGCTTCATGATGTGCATAACCCAATTGATCTGACAGATTACTTTGTATTCCAGTCATCCTAGTGATTTCATCATTCTTTTTAGATACTAATGCTTCAAGATGTTGTTTTTCTCTTTCTAAATCTCTTACTTTATCGTCGGTTGTCCTTAATGCATCAAGATTTTCAGTCATCTGTGTGCTGAAATATTCATGTCCTCTTTTCATTGCTTTTAGCTGATCAGTCAGTGCTTTGTTCTTTTCTTTCAATTTTTCAATCATCTCTTCAGTCTCTTTAGATATACTATTCTCAGATGATGTCTCAATTTGTTCCACTAACTCTTGAGAGTCCTGCAAATCATCAGATAATCTTCTTCTAACTTTCAGAGATTTTTGCATTTGTCTTTGCATGTTTGCAATCACTTGATTAGCATGATCCAACTCTTCTTACAGATACACAACTCTCCAAGATTGTTTATAGCCTTCCATTGATAAGATCTTTTTCTTTAGGTTGTTAAACCCTTTTCCAAGATTACAGCTCTGATACCAATTGTTAGGCCCAATATGAAAAGCTAATGTACTGAGAGGGGAGGGTTGAATCAGTACTTCAAATCCTTTCTTTATCAATAAATTTACTATTAAGCATAAAACAAAAACTGTTGTAACATAACCTAAAGCTAAAACAAATAAACAACAATCATACATGATTCACTCCATAACACATATATTTTGGTTACGCAGAAACTCTTGGTTAGAGAGAAAAACTATGGTGGGGATGGCACCCACAACTTCACTACTGCAATAATAAAGGTTGCTCGGTTAGAGCTACATGTTTAGCTATTTTTGATAGCTTACCCTGTTAGGAGTATCAAGATCATTAGATCTACCTTGCTAAACGATTTTACAACACTTATTCTAAATGCTGCACCTAGTTCAAGGCTTTACAAATTATAGGCTTTGTTAGAGTCTTTTACCCTGTTAAAGGTTTCTCTTACAACTCAAAATATTACAATAAAATCTTTACAAATATCTGCAACTTTACATCTAAAATGTTATAACAGATTCTATGTGCTCAAAATGAGATTACCTTGCTTATATCATACCTCGGTAACCCATAAAGTAACTCGGTAAACCCTTCTATTTACTCTGTTCCTTGACTATTCTTTGAAATCCTTCTCAGTGAGCTCTGTGTCTCTGACAGTCACAATACTCAGTGCTTCCTTATCTATCACACATGTTTTGCTTCATACATCTATTTCTTCACACTCATACTATTGGTGTAAATAAATATTCATTTTGGATATTATTACACTTTACTTAAGTTAACTTAGGATAATGTATCTCTTCGTAGTTTGGATTTGAGACACTTAGGGAAGTGTGCACATAGGGATAGAGCTTGTAGGAGAAATTCCACCTTTTGTGGTCTTATTTTGCTCTTACACTCCACATTCGATGGGTCATCCACCTCTTGTGAAATATTATATTATTTCTCCTACCTACCCCTAGTATTTCTTACCTACCCTTGTTTCTCATTGAGCCACATGTCATATTTGTGTGCTCATACATCCATATGGCCTTGCCTATATAAGCAGGCCTATATTCATTGTATTGGTGAATTCAGTTGATCATTTTGTATATTGATGAGAATACAGTTTTGTTCTTCTCATTCTATTGTCTCTTTTATTTGTGCTTTCCATTGCCTCTTGATCTTGGCAAAATCCTACATGGTATCAGAGCTGGTTCATGTCTCACATAGTATCAGAGCCATTAGAGTGCCATTGGTTTGCCAATTGAGAGAATTTTGGGGTTTGCATTTTGGATTTTTCTATTGCAGGTTATTATTGGAGCTTGTTGGGTCAAATCTGAGGTCACCATTGGATTGAGGAGGTTTGAGAAAGTAAGAATTTCCTTTTATTTCGTCCAAATCCGACATCCGAGGCCAAATCTAGAGCTGTTTGAAGGTGGAGGGTGGTGACTTGTCCCGATAGCGATCTGCAATTTCGGAGCATTTTTGGTCAAACCCGTTATCGCCATTGCGCTCAGAAGGCCCAAAAACCCCAAGATCGACTATCAATTCGTCGAAATCGGCCTCCATTACCTCAAGTTGAAAAATTCTCCCCTCCCAGCCCGCCGTACGGACTTGTAGGTACAGGTCTGAAAATATTTTTTTAATTTTTCCGTTTTTTTAAATTATTTTCGGAAATTTGAAAAATAAAAAATAAAAAATAAATATTGGGGGGGCGTTTTTTTTGTTTTTTCATTTTTTGAAGACATCGAATTTTTTTTTAAAAAAAGCGGGGGGGGGGGGGGGGGGGCGCAGGTACCGCAGGCAACCTGCGGTGACTGCAGGTCACCTGCGGCCCCGCAGGCCCTGCAGTACCACAGGGTACCTGCGGGTCCCGTAGATATCCTGGGGCCCATAGGAGTCCCTGCGTGTACCGCAAGCTACTTGTGGGTAGGCTTTTTTTTTCGTTTTTTTAATAAATTTTTAAATTTTTTTTTTTTAATAATTAAAAAAATAAACTTTTTAATAAAAGTTTTTTTTCTTTAATAAATTTTTATTAAAGTTTTTTTGATTTCATTTGACTATCGTCTTTTTTGTTTTTTCTTTATTTTTTAATAAAGTTTTTTTTTTGCATGGCATAATAATTGTTTTTATTTAGATTTTTAAAATCTTTTAAAAACACAAACATCATTTAATAAGTCAAATTGAGAACACTTTTCTTCTTGTCACTTCACACCTGTCTTGCAGTGCTTCCAACCGATAGTCAAGGGGGGGGGGTTGATTTGCTCCTTTATATCTTTTGGCCACATCCCAATCAGAGGCTTCTTTTTTGCAGTATTCTACACGGCTTCTTGGTGGCATCATCTTCATGTTTCCAGATTTGCACTATCATGTTGTATGCTCTTGCATGAGCAATGTTGTACTCGCACTATCATAAAGTGCCACACCTCTTTATATATTGTCATTGTTGACATATTTGATGTAATCCTCTTGTATACATAGATTAGGAATATCTTGTGAGACTTGGTGCATGGCTCCAATTGAGACTTAGATTGTACACATTTGTGCATGGCTCTTGTGAGACTTGGATTGTACCAGTATTTCTGCTATTTCTGAGTATCTAGATGATGCTCACAGCAGGTTGTCTCCATGCTTGATCTTCATTTTGTTGCAGCGAGTGATTCATCGTCATCGACTTGGTACCTGGTTTTGTCACACTTTGACATTATTGGTGCAGCATTGGCTCTCTTTCTTCTTTATGGGGAGGTATTTTGGTCATCATCATTGGACCATCTTTGCAGGAGATTTGACATGGAGGGGGGGCTTCATGGTCTCTTCTTCTCTCTTATGGGGGGGACATAGTTTGTTCTTCTCATTCATCATTGAGAGCATTGTGTGCTTTCATCATCTCTCTTTTGGGGGAGGGTTTTTTCCCATTGGGTTTTTCTCTCTTTCCCCGCTTTATGGGAGATTGCATTTGCATTTGTACATGGGTACCTAACATGGCCTCGTAGTCAGGACCCATCTTGCATTGCTTAGTTGCATTGTTGACTTGAGTCTTCATTCCCCTAAGTTGCACTTAAGGGGGGGTGTTGGTGTAAATAAATATTCATTTTGGATATTGATGCTCTGCAAAAAGGATTAGAAAATCTGTTTGATGGCAACACACACAAGAGCACAAGAAACAAACGTTAGTGTTAGCAACAAAAGATTATCCTAAACAGGCATATCAAGAGAGATTTCAAAAAGCATGAAAGAAGTTTAACAAAATAAAAGAAAGGAGAAGAGCCTCCCTAAGATGCTTCCATGATGCCTTTTGATGCTTCTCCCTTGTTTCTCTCCTCTCCAAGTCCCAAATGAGTGTAGCTCTCAGCTTTTAGCACTAGCCATGGATGCCATATGGAGATTCAAGATGGTTGAATATGATAAGCAAATACTATGCAAGAGTAGATAGTGATGCTATAAAAAAGCTCTATGCTAATGCCAGTATAACAACAATACTCTAAAATGTTTCTTCTTTTGCTTGAGGAGAAGGGTTCTATTTATAGAAGAAATAGGGAAATGAAGGGTTAAGATTGAGCAATCTTAACAAGGGTTAGGATTGAAAGTTGGGGATCCATGTGCACAATTGGCACCAATAAAATGGTGACAAGTGTCAACATAGGATTGGGTTGAGAGAAGAGGTTGGAGGCATTAAAGGCCTGAGAAGACCTCATGGTTATCTAGAAGGTAAGGGTCAAGTCTAAATTAAGATTACCCATTGGATTAAGAGTTAATCCAAGGATAAACCTTTGTGCAAATGTTTAAGAGATAATCATGGTCAAAGCATTAATGGCCTGATGAGACCTTTGGGTTGGGTAGAGGTTGAGTCAAAACAAATGTTTTAACCATGTGGGAGGGTTGAATTAACCATTAATGGTTATTGGAGACTTTGGGGATTAAGTGGTTGAAGGTTGAAAGCTTTCAAAGGTTATCCAAGACTTTGAGGGTTAATTTGTTGAACACACAAAGCATTAATTGCTTTTCAAAGACTTTGGAGTCTTTGAGAAGTGACTCCAATTTGCTTAGGAATGTGACAATATTTAGGGGATGGATTAGGCTAATTAGGAAGGGTTTAGAAGAATCTAGAAGGGGTTTAGGCATACAAGTGGATTTTGTAGGAAAATGCAAGTGGGAGAAATTTTGGTATTTTCAATTAAAATAAAATCATTTATTTCAATTAAATGGTGTAAGTTGAATTTGGATAAATATTTAAATAAATATTAATTTATTTAAATGAGAAAAAGAAGATAAAGCATTTAAAATGCTTGAAGACTTTGAGGGAAACCATTAAAGGCTTGAAGACTTTAAGGAAAACCATTAAAGTCTTAAGAAGACTATAGAAGGAAGCCATCAAGTTTGAAGACTTTAAAGCCATCAAGTTTGACTACTTTAAGGGAAACCATTAAAGGTTTCAAGTGGGTGAGGATAAATAGGATTTTAAATAAATAATTTATTTAAAATAGTTGTGCAACTTGTTTTTGTAGGAAAATACAAGTGGGTGGAGGATAAAGGTGATTTAAATAAATTATTTATTTAAAATAATTGTGCAACTTGTATTTGTAGGAAAATGCAAGTGGGTGGAGGATAAAGGTGATTTTAAATAAATGATTTATTTATTTAAATGTGAGAGGTGGGATTTTGGGGGTTTTAAATAAATATTAATTTATTTAAATGTGAGAGAAGATTTAATTAAATAAATATGATTTATTTATTTAATTAATGGTCTGAATTTGGTTAAGTGAATTAAATCAAATAAATTGAATAATTTATTTAATTAATAGGAGAATAGGGTTAAGATGAATTAATTAAATATTAATTTAATTAATTATTAATTGATGGTTAAATAATCAAATAAATACTAAGTATTCATTTAATTAAGTGGACAGATTTATGTGACTACATTTGCCCCTCTTTGAGACGGTGCGGTTTATCGCGTCGTTTCAAAGAAAGAAAAATAGGTGTGAAGAAATGCCCCATAAAATGTAAATTTAATGGGTGGTATGCCCCCTCGAGAGATGGGCCGAATGTTTTTTTTTTTTTTTTTTAAATCGGGCGATCTCTCGAAAAAGAATGAAAAGTGGAGGGGAGGTAGAATAGAAGAAATTAGAACTAATGATGAAAGAATGGGAGAAAATGGAGTGAATATGAAGAAACAACAAGCCAGCGAGTACCCTGAGGTCATGCAAGATATACATAGCAGATGTAGTGTGGGGTTTTGATTGATTTTATACAATTGATCAAAATTGGTTGGACAATCTAGTGCAATCGGTTGAATTGCCCCGATCAAGTCAAAGCGTGACAGTTGATGTCAGTTGGTCGCTTGGACATGATAAAGTCTGAGTAAGTGAATCAAAGTGACCTGATGGTGACTTAGACAATTGATGTAATTGCCCGATGAAGTCAAGGTATATGAAGCAAAATACTCGTTGAGACGTAGACAATTGATGTAATTGTCCGATGTGATTGTGTTTGATTGGTTGATCAATTGATAGTGTGTGCGTGGGATGGATGATTGTGGGGAATCATAGCAGCCCCGTTGAGACTAGGTCATTATGATAAATGCCTGATGTAGTCTAGGATTACCATGATCGATTACCTGTTGAGACCCGAAGATACTTGATCAGAGTATCTGTTGATAGTCTAGGTGTGTGGGAGTCGATGTATCTGTGTAGACAGAATAACTGGCGTAATTCTGTGGATGAGTGAGGATGGGAAACACAATCCCTCCTATTAGAGATGGATGGTGATGAACGTTCCTTGATTGGGTTGATGGGAAACGATGAAGGGTATGTGATGTTGATTATCGAGATGGGGAGGGTTGGGGGGGTTCAATGTTAGAAGAAATGGAGGACCTATGACTCATTCTTATGGAAGAAGATGAGTAAAATAGAGTATGCATTATTATGACTACGTATGCATGATATGCAGCTATTATGAATGTATGGATGGTTGGAATGCAACGGAATGAAATATATACAGATGAGATGGAATGACGATCCATGGTGCTTTATTTTTCATCATTGAGCTTTAAAATGTTGTAAGAAAATACAAGCAACTTGACATAAAGATTCAAGATGACCAGAGTATTTCTTACATGGATTTTATATAGCAAGTTAATACAAGCAACTTGATATAATGGATCAAGTTGACCTGAGTATTGCTTGCGGAATAGACAAGGATTATCTCCGTTCATGCATGACTTGGATCGTCCTCCTTGATCTTAGGCTGATCATATCCTGAGACAAGTGCATACCGTACTAAGAAATAAAAACCTTTATCCAAATTGGATGAGGAGGAACCAAAGAATGAGCATTGTACCTGTAAACAAATAGTATTTACATAAAGAATAAAAGAATATGGATCCTTGGTAATGGTTCATGCTCATATGGTCGAGGTATATGCTGTAGTCAGCAAGCCGTAGTGATCTATGACTGTGTTTTTGCCTATGATCACATAGCTTAGTGAACTTCCCACGTAGACACCATTAGTACATGCCCCAGAACTTCATCGGAAATAATGCGCAAACGATTCAAAACAATGCTGAAAGATCCCGATACAGATAAACAAATGAATTACTCACAAATCAACCAAGTATTTGACAGCCTAACAGAATTTTCTTGTCAAAGAAAACGTCATCTTGTCTTTGTTTTGGTAAGGAAGGATGCATCCTTGTTTTTAAAGACAGTTTTGGATTGTTGATGTGGATTGTGTGGTTGATTGGTAAATGGTCATTGTGTGAGTAGTTTGTCGCAATGTTTGTTTTGGTATCTGCATGGATGAGTATGTACAAGGTGTTGCCATGTTTTTGTGTGATTTTTGATGTTTTCTGATGTTTTTGGATTTTGTGAGACATTTTTGAATGTTTTTGGTATTTTGTGAGACATTTTTGAATGTTTTTGATATTTTCTGATATGTATACCTTAGGTATAAAACCGTTTGAGGTGCATGCTATTGATTGGATCTGCGAGCGGTTCTCCATCTGATGTAGCCAACTGATATGCCCCGGACCCGAACACAGCAGTGACAACATATGGGCCCAGCCAATTTGATTCAAACTTGCCCTGATGTTCTTTGTTTGGTTGGTTGCGAGGATTCTCTCGAAGAACAAGATCACCTACCTCAAATGTACGAGATCAAACTCGGTGATTGTAGCTTCTACTCATGCGCTGCTGATAGGCTTTGAGGTGATTGTATGCCGCTTGTCGCTTCTCATCTAGTAACTCCAAGTCCTGAAGGCGTGAGACTCTGTATGCTTCATCATCGATGAGATTATGCAAGGAAACCCGTAGTGATGGTATCTCAACCTCAATAGGTAAGATAGCTTCGGCACCATAGACCAATGAATAAGGAGTTGCACCTGTAGGGGTCCGAATGCTAGTTCGATATGCCCATAGCGCTGGATTCAATTGAACATGCCAATCACGGCCGGCATCATTGACTGTCTTCTTTAGGATCCTCAGTATGTTTTTATTGGATGCTTCGGCCTGACCATTGCCTTGTGGGTAATAGGGAGTGGAAAAGCGGTGTTGGATATGAAATTTCTCACAAAGCTCACGAACATCCTGATTTTTGAAAGGAAGACCGTTATCTGTGACAATGGACATGGGCACACCATACCGGCAGATGATGTAATTGAGGATGAATGAGGCGATCTGCTTGCCGGTGACTTGGGTAAGTGGAACAGCTTCGATCCACTTGGTGAAATATTCGGTGGCGGTAATAATGAATTTATGGCCATTGGATGAAGATGGATGGATTTTACCCACAAGATCAAGACCCCATTGACAAAAAGGCCATGGTGTTGTGATTGGTTGCAGTTCTTGAGCTGGTGCATGTATCAGGTCGCCATGAACTTGACATTTCTTGCATTTCCTGACAAAGTAGTAGGAATCCTTTTCCATAGATGGCCAATAGTATCCAGCTCGCATGAGTTTCTTGGCTAGTGACGGACCACTTGAGTGAGTCCCGCAAATTCCTTCATGTACCTCTTCCAAAGCCTTTGTTATCTCATCTTGTTCCAGACATCGAAGGAGAGTACCATCAAGACTACGTCGGTATAGGGTTTCAGCAATAATGGTATATCGAGCAGTTTGGCGAATGAAGGTTTTACGTTGATTATTTGATTGGTTAGGAGGAAGGGTGTGATCACGGAGATAAGTGTAGAACTCACCATACCATGGGGATTCAGAACCAACAAGGCAACATATCATTTCAGATTCGGGGATATCATAAGCGGGGATCCAAAGTTGTTCTACCAAGAACTCGTAGCGTGTTGAATTCTGTGGAAGATCTAGTAGAGATGCGATGGTAGCCATAGCGTCAGCAGCTCGATTCTGATCTCTTGGTATCTGCTCAAAAGTGATAGTAGTAAATGATGTCTTTAGAGTGTCCACCATTTGCTTATATGGCATGAGTTTATCATCTTTGGTCTGATATTCATCTGTTGCTTGTCGAATGACCAGTTGCGAGTCGCCATATACTTGTAGTTCTTGTAATTTCCATTGTATGGCTAATCTGAGTCCTGTGATCAAAGCCTCATACTCTGCTATGTTGTTTGTGCATGGAAATGTGAGCCTGTAAGACTTCGGGATGCTATCACCTTGAGGTGTGATAAACAGAATGCCTGCCCCCGAGCCATGCCTAGTGTATGAACCATCAAAGTATAATTTCCATGACTGTGCTTCTGTAATCATGAATATCTCTTCATCTGGAAAATTGGAAATGAGAGGATGATCGCCTATGAGAGGTGCATCAGCCAAGTGATAAACAGAATGCCTGCCCCCGAGCCATGCCTAGTGTATAAACCATCAAAGTATAATTTCCATGACTGTGCTTCTGTAATCATGAATATCTCTTCATCTGGAAAATTGGAAATGAGAGGATGATCGCCTATGAGAGGTGCATCAGCCAACTGATCTGCAATAACTTGACCTTTGATAGCTTTACGGTCCACATACTCAATGTCAAATTCACTTAGAATCATTACCCATTTGGCCAAGCGACCTGTCAATGCTGCTTTGCTGAGTAAATACTTGAGTGGATCAATCTTTGCAATGAGTTGTACCTTGTGTGTTAATAGATAGTGCCGCAATTTAGTGGCTGCCAGGATTACTGCTAGGCAAGCTCGCTCAATAGGTGTGTAATTGAGTTCATAGCCAACCAGTGTACGAGAGATGTAGTATACAACACACTCTTTGCCTTCTGCATTATGTTGTGCCAGTAATACACCTAATGCTGTACTTGTCGCTGAGATATAAAGTAACAACGGTCTACTTGGATCTGGTGGCATCAACAATGGTGGATTCATGAGATAGTCTTTAAGCGCCTGAAATGCTTGCTGGCATCGGGCATCCCACTGAAAGCGGATGTTCTTGTGTAGCAGGTGTGTGAATGGGTGACACTTATCAGCCAATTGTGCAATGAATCTGCGGATAGATTGAAGCCGTCCTTGTAGTGTCCTTAGCTGACTGATATTCTTTGGAGGTGGCATGTCCATGATTGCCTTAACCTTTGCTGGATCGACCTCAATACCTTTGCTTGAGACAATGTATCCTAGAAGCTTCCCGGAGGTCACTCCAAAGACACATTTCTTTGGGTTGAGTCAAACATGGTATTGTTCCAGTCTATCAAAGATTTGATCTAAGATGTGAAGATGTCCTTCTCTAGTAAGTGATTTTGCTAGTAAATCATCCACATAATCTTCCATCATAGTATGCATCATGTCATGGAAGATGGTGGTCATTGCTCTTTGATAGGTCGCTCCTGCATTCTTTAGACCAAAAGGCATTACATTCCAGCAGTATGTGCCCCATGGACATGTGAAGGCTGTCTTATGTTGGTCCTCTGGTGCGATCTTTATTTGATTGTATCCTGAAAAGCCATCCATGAGTGAAAGCATGGCATGTCCTGCTGTCAAATCTACTATGATGTCAATATTTGGTAGAGGGAAGTCATCCTTAGGACATGCTTTATTTAGATCTCTGAAGTCTGTACAAATGCGGATGCCCCCTTTTGGTTTGCCAACTGGCACAATATTGGAGATCCATTCTGCATAATCAATTGGTCTAATGAAACCAACATCCAGGAGTTTCTTGAGTTCTGTTTTGACTAGCATGGCAATCTGAGGATGCATCTTACGAAGCTTCTGCTTGACAGGTTTGGCTCCTTTTGCTACTGTGAGATGATGCATGACTAAATCAGGATCAAGCCCAGGCATGTCTGCATATGACCATGCAAAGTTGATCTGACGCTGTTGGAAGAACTCTATAAATTGAGGTTGTTCCTCTGGAGTGAGAAGAGATGCCAGATGTATGATATGAGGGTTTTCAGGAGTCCCCACATTGTATTCTTTAGTCTCCTCAATGAGAATCGTCGATCGTTCCTGTTGTGTACTAGCAGGGAGAATGTCAAACCCTTCATCCTCAAGTGCCTCAGAGAGGTTTTCACCGTTGGATACGCTCTTTCTTTTTACTTTTGTTGGATCAAACAGTGCCATAGTGTGGTTTTCACTGGAAGATCCATGTTTTAATGTTATATTTTTGCAGCTGAAGGGTTTGGCATCCGCCCCGAAGTATGCTGCGCTATTAAGTTCAATGGCGAATCCAGCTTTGTGATCCCCGCTTGGTAGATTATCCCTTAATTCCAAAAAGTCAATGATAGCCTCATCGTTTTGGAAGAGGTCAAGACATGGGGGATTTGGTTGGTTCCATTCGATGAGTTCAGGGTGGATAATGGGCATTACTTCATCGATTAAGTTAAGTTCTTTAGAGGTATCAGTGAGGGTTAAGACAGTGTGGTGAAGGTCGTTGATGGTACTCTCCCTGTCAGAATCAGGCGTAGGATGAGACGTAGGGTCTGTGGAAGATGTTTCCAGCTCAGGTACCCAAGTGGTCTTTATCTGTGCTTCTCCATAAACAGGGATGTCTTTGCGGGGTGGAGGTGGTGATGTGTCTTCCTCATCTGAAGTGTTAAGCTGTACAGAATCAAATTCCCACTCATGTGAGTCGGTCTCTGAATCACTTTCCAACATCCGATTGCTATACCATACTGGGATGTCTTTGGAGTTAAACACGGTAGGTGTGATTGGTTTATGTATCTTTGTAGTGATCGGTTCTACAGGAAGCGTGATGGGGTTTAAAGGATCTGGTTTATGTACCCCACTTCTGACACCATCAGTGGCTTCTGTTGGAATGGTTGGTGCCATAGATGCTGCTACGGGTTTTGATACAGTTGCTGCTGCTATTGGTGTTATTGATGGGATTACTGGTGCGATTGGTGGTATGTGTGGCACTGATGATGGTTGCGGTGGGTTTGTGAGCCTCGATGGGGCAGTGGGGATATTGCTTGATGGTGCTTTGATTATGAAAGGTGTCCTCTTTGCAGTAGGTGGGCAAAATGGTTTGCTAGGTTTTCCTTTGAATCTGAGTTTAGGAAGGATCTCTTTTTCAAAGCCTAGGCCAGTATTACCTTTGGGCTTGAACTCTGGCAGTAGCGGTTCATGTCGTCCTTGTTTGCAGGATCCCAAAGCACTCTGACCATCATATCCCATTCTTTGCATAATGAGGAGGCCTTTGCCATATTGTTCTGTAGGAAGTGTAACTTGCGATATGTCAGTGGTGATGGGATCTTTATAGATCCAGTCCGCTAGGTCCTCATCTTGTGTTTCTTCCTCTTGACTCTTTCCAAGGATGAAAGGCGTCAAGGCACATGCAGGCGTGATTAGTGGTTGCTGGAGTAACTGCTGTGGTTTACCATGTGTTCTAGGAGAAGTGGGCATTTGTCCCACACAAAAGAGCTGACTCAAGTTATATTCTCCAGGACCTTCCTCTGCGATTTTCATCTTAAGCTTTTCTTGCTTGGGTATAGGGGTGTTTGAACTGGCAAGAGAGGCGGGATTTATATATGATGTGGAGGAAATGGCTTCTCTATTATTAGGAACGGTAATCTCTGGTTGATGGCTGATATTATGGCAAAATGCAAAGGGATTTGCATCGCCCAGGATTGTGATCTCTGCACCATTATGTGGGAACTTGATACATTGATGGTAGGTAGATGGAACGGCTTGCATGGCATGTATCCAAGGTCTCCCTAATAATAGATTATATGGCAGAGGAAGGTCCAGAACCTGACAAATGATATGCTTTACCACAGGGCCCACTCGGATTGGTAGTACCACAGCTCCTTTGGATGAACGCTCTGCATCATCATAGGCTTTGATGGTGATCTTCTTACGAGGATCCACTGATTCTATTGCATATCCCAATGCTGTGACCAACTGAAGTGTGCAAATGTTTAGGCCTGCTCCATTATCGATCAAGACTCGCTTGATCCTGTGTTGGTTGACAAAGCCTTCAATGTGGAGTGAGGCGTTATGAGGTTGTTGGAAAGAAGAGTTGTCGCTTTCAGAAAAAGTGAGACAAGGTGATGACTTTAGATTTCCAACCATGGCTTGAAATTGGTCTGTATTCAAGTTTGCAGGGACTGACGCCTCTTGGAGTGCTTGATCCAAGATTGTTTTATGAGATGGCGATAGGCATAACAGCTCTAAAATGGATATAAGCGCAGGCGTTTTGTCTAATTGTTCCACAAGATTGTACTGCTTTGGGATGGAGGTGGTGCCTTGTGGAGCTGCCTTGATGGTAATTTTGCCGCGACGCGTAACAACATTGCAATTTGAGGTGGGATTTTTGAAGGTGATAGTTGCAATTTGTTCACTGGCATCATACAGGTGATTGATAGTGTAATTATACGCAGCCTGCGTATAATCAGTGGTATCAGGACCTCGTCTGGAAGTGGAAGGACCCCTTTGATCTTGTGATGGAAGTGGATTCTTGAACATCTGATGATCATTATTGGTTGTTTTTGGGTCATGTCCTTCAATTTCAATTTCTCCTCGGTCAATAAGATCCTGAATGAGATCTTTCAATCGATGACAATTACTTGTCTTATGTCCTCTTCCTTGATGGAACTCACAATGTTCAGTATCTCTCCACCATGCCGGTTTGACTTGAGGCTCATAATTTGATAACTTAGGTAAAGTGATCAAATTCTGAGAAATGAGTTGTCGCATCACTGTTTCGATGGGTTCCCCTAAGGGAGTGTATGTGCGTTTTTGTTTTTGTGGACGAGGTCTTGGTTCATCATGAGATGTGATGCGACCTTGATTAAGAGGAACATTTGTGTTATTTTGAGGTGGAGGATTTTGTCCTGCAAACCGAACCACAGGTTGTGCATTTTGGACAGTCCGAGCATCCACAACCCCATCGTTGACGATATTTTTATTCTTGTTCCAGAAGTTTGGTTTATCACTATTGAATCGCGGGCGAGGACCATCTTTTGGTTCATTAGAGATTTTGATGAGTCCTTTCTTGATGAGTGCCCTTTCACATTTTATACCCTTGGTGATCATATCATTAAAGGAGTCTGTGTCTTTAACATCCAGGTGAAATTCCATTTCTTCGTTTAAGTTGGAAATGAAAATTTCCACTAGTTCTCGTTCAGGTAACTGAAGAGAACGTCTGCTAGACATTTGGCGCCATCGTTGCAGGAATACTGAGAATAGTTCACCTGGTTTTTGTTTGGTATTGCACAAATCAGCCATGGTGATGTCGCGTTCAATATTATAAGAGTAATGAGATAGGAACTTCTGGATGAGTTCCTCAAATGTTCTAATGCCACCTGGTAGTCGGGAAAACCATGATGTGGTTGTTCCTCCCAAGCTTTGGGGAAAAAGGTGCATTAAGTATGTGTCTTCATATGCAACTTCGAGACAAGCGGAATGAAATTCTCGGACATGATCGCGGGGATCTCCCTTTCCTCTATATTTTTCGAATTTTGGTGTTTCGAATCCGCGTGGAAAGGGTGGCATATAAAGATTCCTATCAAACGGATAGGGACAGATGTCGTTAAGTGAGAATTGATTGGTCTTAACACCACTATGAAGTTGTTGGGCGAGATTCTCGACTTGTTGCCGCAACATCTCCATTTCATTAGGAGGAGGAGGTGGTGGGTTACCTTGAGGGATGTTATATCTGATGGGATCTCTACGCCTTTCTTCCTCATGGTGACTTTGTCTTTCTGATGCTTGTCTTAATTGGGCAAGATCAAAGTCTGAGGGGAGTTTGGCTCCTTCTTGAGCGAGTTTTAAGAAGTGAGCATCCGCGTTGCTCCTTAGTATTTCATCAAATAATCTGTTAAAATGAGGATTATGCTGAACCCTTTCGATTGTTGAAGGAGTGGGTGTACCTGGGTTTTCATCATTCCCATTTCCTCCAAGTGCTTCTTGAAATTCATTGAGGTTGTCCTCTTCTTCCTCAATTTCTATTTCTCGTTGCCTTGATCGCGATCGGGTTTGAGCCATTTTGTTTGCAAGTTTATGTTTGAAGTTGATTGATGATGATGATGAGTTGTTTTGAGGAAAGATGGATGATTAGTGGATTGTATGATATGTAGATCTCTAGCACTCTAAAGGTAGATGTAACCAGAATTCCTTCTTTGAATTGCTTGTTTGTTTTGATGATTTTTCGATGTGATAAGGTGTAGAGAAATCTGAGATGTGTTACAGATTTAACTACCTAGTAATGAGAGGATTCACTCATGAACTAGTTTTAACCTGCGTAGATGTGTCTCTTAGGATGAGCTTATCCTAGATGTAGAAACAATCTAAAAAGTGATGTGATGTGTTTGATTTCAAGCAATATTTAAAAGAGAACTTGGGACAAGAACCTCTTAATGTTTTGAGAGTTGGGACGGATTGATGATGAGGTGATGATGTATGAGTGAGATGATGGATGTTTTTGTTTTCAACTTCAATAAAAACTTTGTGTTACAAATGGAACAAACTCTACCTCTTCCCTTTCAGGCGTTGGTGGCACTTCTCGAGCTGTGTTGTAGGTGATACAGACGTTTTGGGAAGAAGTTGGGATTAATCTTTCCTCCTTGATTTTTGTGATAACTCAGAGCCCTATATTGCATAAAAGCTCTGCGGTTCAATGATTCTGAATCAAACTCGTTTTTTTTTTTTTTTTTGAAGGTATAGACGCATGCGATGTAGAAAGACTCTATGTGAGACAAAAATTTGTCTATTGAGATAGAAGAATTTCCTCCTTTTGATCAAAGCCTTTGAGCTTAGTGGTCTCCTTTTCAAGGTGATATTCTGATGACACTTCTTCTTTCGCAAGATGTGAAGAATGGTCATAAATTTTTGACTCTTTGTTTGTTTGCACTTTGTTTTTGGTATTTTTGGTTGTGTTGACAGATGTTGGATGAATACTTTGTTTTTGGGATTGATTTTCTGATTTTTCTTTGACAAGAAAACAAAGCAAGCACACAAACACAAGATTGTAGCCTCAAAGGCACAAATGAGTATGGGTCTAGATCAACCCAATCCTTGGACTTGTTTTTGACCCTTCCTTTAGATTTATTTTAAGGTGTATTTCCAAAGCCTGAAGTCGGCTCAATTCGCACTAGGTCTGTAAAACGAACACACTTCAAACACTTTTTATCCCTAAGGTCAAATGGCCAGTTGTGATAAATTTAGCCCACATCTTGATATTTCTTCGACTTTGGTACTACATACCTTATGAATCCCGCCGTGGCAGGTAAGGATGTGATATACTAAGTCTTGCACGAGCATAACAAATAGATGATCCCTATGATGGGGGAGTCACCACTTTTACCAAGCCACAAGTGACTTTTCAAAAAGCTATGTTTCTACTCAAGGAAATATGTATGGTGAGTATCTTGGGAGCAAAACCATCTATGCTCTTGCACTAAATTATATCGCAAATATCCTCAATCAATAGAACGGGTGGGCTACTACTTAAAGGTGTTTAGTCATGTTCGATGTTTTTGGACATAAGTTCATTCTGCAGTGACTCACTTAAGAGCCTTGTAACTGGTGGTGGGGCCCATTTGTCCTTTCGGCCAGTTACACTGTAGGAACAGCTATACCCAAGGCTACAGCTTTTGCTCACACCTGATTTCTATAGCGGCTCGAAGGATTTACCGCTCAAGGTCGTTCCCAAGAGTATCGATCCCTTGGCAGGCCTCTCTTAAAAAGATAAAATGTGAGTGTTACTAACACTTTTCTCTTGCACCTAGGACCACGAAAGCCAAGGGAGAGGATAGTGTGTGTTAGAAGTAGGACCACTCGACCAACTCTTTGCACAAGTGTGCCAAGCATGAAAAACACCTGTTCTTTTTAATCTATCATTGCAATGTGATCTAACTATTTGGAGATGTTGCTCCAACAATCATGGTGTTCTTTTTAATTTTCAAAGGCAATTGTTTGAGTAAACTAGAATTTGAAAATCCTGGTCAACTTAATGAAAAACACGTTTGCATGAAGTAAGATTGCTTTAAAAATGAGACAAGTTGATTGTGAATTTTATTTGCACCAAAAATGGAAGTGTGGATTGTGAGTTTTATCTTGATGCAAGAAATAAAATTTGCCTTGTTGATTTTAAGCACCAAAACGAAGTTTGTTTCCTAACTTGCAAAAAAAAAAAAAATAAAGTTGTTTTTGTATAAGTTTGTGGTTCTTTTTACCTTTGAACAATGAAATTCTTTTTAAGAGCCCCAAACAAATGTGTGATTCTTTTTCAAAAGCCCAAATTTGAAATGTGAAGTTAATTTTAAACCAAAATAAAAAGTGAATTCATTTTTAAAACCAACTTCAAAAACAAGTTAGTAAAAAATATAAATCTACTCTTTAATCTAATTTAAATCTGCACAAAAGAGAAAAATAGTTAGTAAAATTTGCCTATTTGGTGGGCTTCTACAAGCCTAAATTTTTTTATTTTTTTTTTGGTTACAAGGTGATTTGTACAACGTTTTGTTACAATAGCGCTAGTCTGCGTTTGAACAGAGGCACTATTTAACACAAACGTATTAAAAGAAAGGGAAAGACAGAGAAGGGAAAAGCACTGAAACAGGGAGAATAGCGCCAAAATAATGCCAAACGCACCAAAACAGTGTCAAAAGCGCAACCTGTGTGACATTTTCAACATTCAAACATGTTATTGGTTAAAAAAAAAAAAAAAAAGTTGATCTTTTTGGTGTTTGGATTCACGTCGGGTTCACCAAATGATGCTCTGCAAAAAGGATTAGAAAATCTGTTTGATGGCAACACACACAAGAGCACAAGAAACAAACGTTAGTGTTAGCAACAAAAGATTATCCTAAACAGGCATATCAAGAGAGATTTCAAAAAGCATGAAAGAAGTTTAACAAAATAAAAGAAAGGAGAAGAGCCTCCCTAAGATGCTTCCATGATGCCTTTTGATGCTTCTCCCTTGTTTCTCTCCTCTCCAAGTCCCAAATGAGTGTAGCTCTCAGCTTTTAGCACTAGCCATGGATGCCATATGGAGATTCAAGATGGTTGAATATGATAAGCAAATACTATGCAAGAGTAGATAGTGATGCTATAAAAAAGCTCTATGCTAATGCCAGTATAACAACAATACTCTAAAATGCTTCTTCTTTTGCTTGAGGAGAAGGGTTCTATTTATAGAAGAAATAGGGAAATGAAGGGTTAAGATTGAGCAATCTTAACAAGGGTTAGGATTGAAAGTTGGGGATCCATGTGCACAATTGGCACCAATAAAATGGTGACAAGTGTCAACATAGGATTGGGTTGAGAGAAGAGGTTGGAGGCATTAAAGGCCTGAGAAGACCTCATGGTTATCTAGAAGGTAAGGGTCAAGTCTAAATTAAGATTACCCATTGGATTAAGAGTTAATCCAAGGATAAACCTTTGTGCAAATGTTTAAGAGATAATCATGGTCAAAGCATTAATGGCCTGATGAGACCTTTGGGTTGGGTAGAGGTTGAGTCAAAACAAATGTTTTAACCATGTGGGAGGGTTGAATTAACCATTAATGGTTATTGGAGACTTTGGGGATTAATTGGTTGAAGGTTGAAAGCTTTCAAAGGTTATCCAAGACTTTGAGGGTTAATTTGTTGAACACACAAAGCATTAATTGCTTTTCAAAGACTTTGGAGTCTTTGAGAAGTGACTCCAATTTGCTTAGGAATGTGACAATATTTAGGGGATGGATTAGGCTAATTAGGAAGGGTTTAGAAGAATCTAGAAGGGGTTTAGGCATACAAGTGGATTTTGTAGGAAAATGCAAGTGGGAGAAATTTTGGTATTTTCAATTAAAATAAAATCATTTATTTCAATTAAATGGTGTAAGTTGAATTTGGATAAATATTTAAATAAATATTAATTTATTTAAATGAGAAAAAGAAGATAAAGCATTTAAAATGCTTGAAGACTTTGAGGGAAACCATTAAAGGCTTGAAGACTTTAAGGAAAACCATTAAAGTCTTAAGAAGACTATAGAAGGAAGCCATCAAGTTTGAAGACTTTAAAGCCATCAAGTTTGACTACTTTAAGGGAAACCATTAAAGGTTTCAAGTGGGTGAGGATAAATAGGATTTTAAATAAATAATTTATTTAAAATAGTTGTGCAACTTGTTTTTGTAGGAAAATACAAGTGGGTGGAGGATAAAGGTGATTTAAATAAATTATTTATTTAAAATAATTGTGCAACTTGTATTTGTAGGAAAATGCAAGTGGGTGGAGGATAAAGGTGATTTTAAATAAATGATTTATTTATTTAAATGTGAGAGGTGGGATTTTGGGGGTTTTAAATAAATATTAATTTATTTAAATGTGAGAGAAGATTTAATTAAATAAATATGATTTATTTATTTAATTAATGGTCTGAATTTGGTTAAGTGAATTAAATCAAATAAATTGAATAATTTATTTAATTAATAGGAGAATAGGGTTAAGATGAATTAATTAAATATTAATTTAATTAATTATTAATTGATGGTTAAATAATCAAATAAATACTAAGTATTCATTTAATTAAGTGGACAGATTTATGTGACTACAGATATTGTTACACTTTACTTAATTTTTAACTTAGGATAATGCATCTCTTTGTAGTTTGGATTTGAGACACTTAGGGAAGTGTGCACATAGGGATAGAGCTTGTAGGAGAAATTCCACCTTTTGTGGTCTTATTTTGCTGTTACACTCCACATTCGGTGGGTCATCCACCTCTTGTGGAATATTATATTATTTCTCCTACCTACCCTTGTTTCTCATTGAGCCACATGTCATATTTGTGTGCTCATACATCCATATGGCCTTGCCTATATAAGCAGGCCTATATTCATTGTATTGGTGAGTCCAGTTGATCATTTTGCATATTGATGAGAATACAGTTTTCTTCTTGTCATTCTATTGTCTCTCTTATTTGTGCTTTCCATTGCCTCTTGATCTTGGCAAAATCCTACACATACACACATGCACATTTAATCCTTAATTCATGCTGTATAAATAGATCTCTTATGTCGGTTATCTGGTTCATTGCTTCAATCTTACAAACATGATTTATCGAATGAATAACCATACACAATATTTCATTAGATAGATGACCTCAAAATCATACAAAATCTTTAAGTGCAATTTCCAATGAGATAACGGTTCTTTGTTCCTCGATCTTGTAACATGTTTCCACACATGTGTCTAGGCTCAATGAATCTAGTAACACATTTCACTCGGTGTATATCAACTTGGTATATCATTCTTGCTGCTCGGTAGACATAGAGTGTTACTCGGTAGACAGCTCAGTGTATACTAGGCTCTGTGACTACTTTGTTCTATAACCGACTGCTCTGTGCTTACCGACTGAATATTTTGGTAGTAGTAACTAACTAGAGTATATAGAATGACTTTGGACATAAAACTAATGGCAACTTAGTAAGTAGCAACAACTATAACACAATATTTTAATGAGGAAAGCCGGTGTGGGAAAAACCTCGGTGGGATTTGTGACCCACATTATTCACTTACTGACCAATAAGGGAACATTACTCTTACAATAGGGGCCTGCACATGCAGGAAGGCCAAGTGCTTAGAGCTCACTACTCAATTACAAAAGAAGTCTCACTGACTTACAAAAATGGATTATACTAATCCAATGTCTTGTACTGCTTTAGATCAGCATCTGCTATGTCAGATTCAGTACCGGTTTAAGCTCTGCTACAACATAAACCCTTAACCAATATTTTGCATATTAGGTCTATTTATTTCGCATCCTATATCCTTTTTCACTTTTAAAATGATCTACAATGATCTCATACATTCATATTACAACTTTCCATGTCAGCTTACAATGATTTTATAATTAATTACAAAATACATTTTAAACAAAATTGAAGTCGACCAATGTGCCGGTATCCTTCCTTTTACTGCTGGTCTGTATGCCGGTGTAGAGTCTATCGGTGCCGGTGCCGGTATCTTTGTCTTGCCAGTGTCATATGATTGCAAGGTTGCCATCAATGACAAAACCTTCAATCACCTACAATTTCTCATTGGAGTATGCATTTGCCAACAATAAGAGGCAAGGCTTGAGGAGAAAAGCATTTGTTATCCTGCACATTCTTCAAGGCAACCACAAAAACTTGCCGGATAAGAAAAATAATATGAGTCCGCTTGAGCAAAGGGGAAAATCCTAGGGCAATGTAGATATGAGTGGAGTTTTATGAGGGCGGTTCCCATGGCTGCTAATTGCAGATGAAAAGCTGAATTGATTCCATTCAAGAGTTTAATGGTTCTTAGACCACTTGTTTATCGATATTGTATGGATTTGCAAATTATGTGCATGTATGCGAAAGGCATGGGTCTGCACTCATAGAACCGTAAAACATCACCATGTGACTGTATAGTCAAATTAAATCAATGCTCATGTTCTGGATGTTGTTGCGATAGGAGCATGGGTGGTTTTTAATGGCTCAAAGCAGTGTATTTGAAAAGGTGCGATATCTATGGAGGATGCACGAGGTGTGTTTGCTTATAAACCTTTCCAGGTATTAGGGCATGAGCGTTTAGCAGAGTGTATGACTATTGAGGGATCCTAGTACCTCTAGTACAATGTTGAAAGCTTGATTGGTATGGAGATTATTGTGATCGTGCCATTATTTTTTTGTGAGGGCCTCAATAGCTCTTCCTTGATTGATCCAGCCCCTCAGTGCATGTTGTCAGTAATAAATGGGAGCTTTGTTAATTTCATTGCTTCTTAGCATTCTTGTCTGGTTGTGAGCAAGTGATTAAGTGGGATGAGGGCTTTGATAATGTTTGATTAAAAGGGTTTTGAAGCTTCGAACCAAGGTCTATTTGTTGGCATTTAATGTGAAATCTGGACAATCTTCTGCCTAAGGGAGTGACACCAGATTAGCGGTTGGATGCCCATATGAGAAGTTTAAAGTAGCGAATGATAAATTCCTTCAAAGCACTATGATATCATAACACTGAGCGAATACTGCACAAGAAAGGTGAGCAAGAGTGTGTTTTTTTCACACTATGATGAACCAAAGATTCGATGAGCAAAATGAAGAAATGATATTTCTGAGTCAGCAAAGAGATGAAAAGGGGGTTAATATGCAGATTTTATAATTAAATCTTTTCACTTGAAGGATATAGTATTTGGCAAAGTAAGTTGTGTGGCAGAAGTCAAAGAGATTATTAAGGAATCAAAAGGACCAATAAAATTCAAAGTTGAAGTGTGCTCAGGAATTATTTTCACCAAAGAAGGAATCATTTCATTTTCTGAGTATATGATAAGGCTAAATTTTTTTATTGAATTATTTTTTGAGGATGAACGCAACACATGTCAAAGGGGGAAAATTTGGTTTTTGTGATCAGAGGGAAAAGTTTTTGGAAAGAAGAGTATGTATCTCTCCAAAAGGGATTTTTCAGTTTTCTAATCAGAGAAGGAAAAGGGTGAACTTTTTCAGTCAGTGTGCATAGTGGAATAAATATGGAAATTTTGGCAAGAGTGTAGATTTTGAAGTGACAAGTGCTTGAGATGGCAATTTTCAGACTTTTGACAGATTTTCCAGCAGGGTATGCAAGTGCACATTTTTGGCAAATTTTGAAGGAAGAGGAGGAGCTGATTTGAAGTGCATATTTCGAATGATGAAGACATGTGACTCTTTCTGAGATTATTTTGGGGTTTCGTTAGGGTTTTCTTCTCTTTTTACTATATATCTTTTCTTCTCTTCTTCCTAGGGGACTCTGAATGTAATTTATCATCCAAGAAGTTGGGTTTCTATGTACAATGTAGGGTTGAATGATAGTTACATTTTATTTTCAGTTGATGTATGCTTTGTATTTTGAATAGATATAATCATACATGCAAGCAACAAATAAAGGTTTCTCTTTCTATTGCCCCCTACATGTAATGGTGTTACTCATGAAATAGATAATCAAGGATTTTATGTTTTGTCCTAGCAAACCTAGTGTTTGTCTTATTCTTGCTTCTCTTCAAGAATAAGATTAAATGGTGTTGGAGCAATGCATTGATGCTTAGATCTCTTTGATTACAATTCAAACAATTTGGGTATAAAGCTATCTTCTGAGGGTAGACTCTTCTTCCCAATGAATGAAGGCACTTGTAGATGTGTTATTCTCATTTTCAGAATCATTTTGAAACTCCCCTCCTCAATGAGTTCTTAGATGCTTACAAACTAAGGTTAAAGCCATAACCATGAGTTTACCCATCTTCCTTAGTATCTTTCATTAGGGTGATCTGCTGTAAATGTAATGTCCTGAGTATTTTGAAGTTGTTAGTTGTTTTGACATTGCATAGGTTCACCTACCTTGGTCTCGCAGAGCCAAAAGAGTAGGAGATCTTAGTCTTGTGATTGAATCTCATTCGTTGGCCAAATCCTTCCCTTAGTTTGTTGACGAGTTACTGGAAATTCCTCTAGGACTCGTGGACTATTGGTTTGGGAACCAACACAACACATAACACAAATATTTTCACGTGGAAACCCAAATGGGAAAAACTACAATGGGAATTAGTACCCACAACATCAACTATCTATAGAATAGAGATCGTACCGGTTAAGGTCTTACAATACCCTGTTAGGAGCACACCTGGTTAAGAGTGTCTTAGCCCGGTCAAGAGCTATTACAATAAGGCCTATTAGGAGCTACCTAGATATGGGATTTTAAAAACAAGCTAATGTGTCACCTGGTTAGAGGATTTAAACCTTCGTACCTATTATGATCCTACCGCACCCTGTTAGGAGTGACCTTGTTAGAGGATTTTATCTTGCTGAAACTGTTAGGGAACAACAAGTTTAATTGATTTGCATATAGCACCTCTATGCCTGATTATATCTACTTTAGTTCTTCTTGTAACACCGACCAGACATCAATACAGAGCTTCAACTTCCACCACACAATCAAATTCTTATTCTAAATTCTTCTCTAATACATCATCATACAACATTCATCCTTTTATAAACAACTTTGCTAAGTCGACAAATACCTTTAGAACAATTTCCTAGGTTTAATGTATTTGGTCAATCTTTCTCATTACGCTTTACTCATGTCAGCCACATAATTCATAACTCAAAAATATAACATTATGTCTACAGGTTTACCGATCTAAGTAACTCTACTCTACCAGTTAACTATTCTTCCTGACTAACTGCTTAGTATATCATAACTCACTCATTCCATCAAATCTGCTGATGCAGTTCCAGTCATAGACTTCTGCCAATGTCATGAACATGCATTCCAAACCACAACACTTAACTCTTCACTGATATTTTGTACTGGTCGCTTGAACATAGCACTGTTCTTGTTTACCGCTTTGTTGTCTTGTTTACCAGTTCATTGTTAAACTGCTTCTATTAATGGTAAGGCTTTATCGGTTGAACTAAATGACTTAGATTACTATCAAAACATGGTTGCCATCAATGACAACACAAATAAATTCATCATAACACCTATATCATCATCAAGCCAACAGTTCTATCTTAGCATGTAATGCAATCTTAATTGTTCTCACTTCTTTTAGTTTCTTCAAAGCATCCTACTTATCTTCAATTGCTAGAAATAGGAATTATTCATTTGAATCATCATCACTTTCATCTTCAAATGTATGCTCCTCAATAGAACAAATTCCCTTCTTCTCTGTTCTGTTAAAGTTGCATCTCTTTAACTTATTTTTCTTCTCATCATGATTCGATCTCTTATAGTCTTCTCTGTAAGGGAAATTAGAAGAATAATGTCCAATTCTACCATAAGAAAAACATTTCAAAGGTAACTTACCTTTGCATTTTCCAGTGCCTCACTATAACCTTCTCACAAAATTAGCTTCAGCTTCATCTAGATCTCCTCTATATTCTGGATCATCATGACTTCAAACATTAAATGTCGCTTCTTTCTTTTCTCTTTTCTCTTCCTCCATTTCTAAAATCTCATAGGCTACTAAAGTACCAATAATGAAACTTAGATTTAAAAAATACACAAACAATGAAATCGAGTATTACTGAAATATCTCTCCAAAATATAACTAAACAGATCTAAAACTTAATGCAACCAATGTAGAATTTATATTACTATTTTGGACATGGTTTTTGTTGCCCTGTTGTCATTGTCCGACATGTATGTTTTAGTTTTGTCTGACATTTTTCTTCAGTATATGTTTTAATATGCAATGTATGTATGCTTACTTCATACAGTTTTGAGGTCCGATATTTACTTTACCAGAAGGTATTTTGGGTCTGGTCCCATCCAGATAATGATGAAGACATGTTCTACACAACATATTTTGGACTTGATCCTATTCGGATATGAAGGAAGCATTTTCCACAAAGTACTTTGGGATCAAGATTGAAGCCAACATCTTATGAAGACATTTTTTTGTTGTGTGTGGATATATTGGTCTCACCACTTTTTGGTTGAGTAGACTTATCAGAATATTTGGTGTGAATATATATAACCATCAGTTTTGCAAGTTAGAGCATATGGCTGTTGAAAAACAACTATTGTGTACATATTGTATATGCAAAACACTTTGTGGATGTGAATGTTGTTATATGGTGTATGCATAGCGAATGTAAAAAATAGTCTATGCACTTCAACATAACTGTATTTCATGCATATGTTAGATGCAACTCTAACAATTCAATTTTGCCTATCATCCAGCAGTGAGACTTTTTGTATTTGCGCATTGAGCCCCCACTAGCAGTCAACCACCCCTTGTACTATGTAACCGGTTAAATATTACACTATACTTGAGAGATCACTCTATCTGTGGCTTTTCCCATGTTGGTTTTTCCACGTATAAATCTAGTGTTATGTGTTAATTTCCTTTACTGCATTTGAATTATGTTATGTAAATGGTTAATTAGAAGCTTTAATAAGTTCAAGGGAATACTGATTCATCCCTCCTCTCTCAGTTTTCCATATATAAATTTTTTTTTACATCATATTTTCTACTATACATCAGATAACAAAAATATGTTTTAATAAGTTCAAGGGAATATCAAATAGTACCCAAAAATTGGAGCTCAAACATAGAGATAAACCACTGTGACTTCTACATAAACTTCCCAAACTCTTAATAAGTTGTCTTAGTAAACCACATTATAAAACATTCAAATAATAGTAAAACCATGGCCTAAAGTCTATCAAAGGTTTACTCACACTCAAAAATACAAAGAACACAAATACTTGCAATCCTAGGACTAATCAACAACAAAAAATGCATAGAACATCCACCCAACTCATAAAAAACAATCTAGAAAATATAATGTTTGATCTTAACATGAAATAACAACATAAAATGACACCATTTATTTTATGGAATCTTCAACATAATCTATAACTCACACAAACCCACAAGCAAAGCCTTAATAAACTAATGAAATTGATACTAATCTACGCGATGGAAAATTGTATTATTTTCAACCTAGAAGAGCCTCAAACTCCCATCCTTATCCTTCCTAGAAATCTTCAAACTCTTATTATTCAGTCTCCTTCTCCACAAGTTTGATGGCCTCTAAAGAACAACAAAATATTGAGCAAAATATCAAGTCAATAATATGAGAAGTTGTACCAAACCTTCTAAATATCATTCATACTAAAAAATCATGACCAAGAGGGAAGATTATTTTCATTTCCAAAAAAGTAACTTTCCCTCGACTTGCCTTCCACCTCCTAACTTTTTTGTTGTAATTTTCCACTTGCCCATGTTGTCAAAAATTGTCAATTGCCACCTATCAGTCTAAAATGTGATTTCCGATTTCTCACTTTATAATTTCCCTCTAAAATATTTTAAATATTAGTTATTGTAATCATAATAAATTAGGGTTTCCACCATTAGATGTATGAAAACCTCTAATTTTTTACTTAGAGACCATTACATTTAAAAGAGGGGGCTCCAATCCAATAGATCTTGTCACAAACCAACAAGGATTAGGATTGAGAACTCTGATTGGATTGGGGTTTTTGATGGATAAACCTCTTTTGTAAGTTGAATTTCTGAAATTAAGATAAAAGTGCGAAAATGAAGGTGAAGATGCAGAAACAATAAGCTACAGGTGTTCGATTGAGCCACAAACTTGGATCTAAGCACTTTAAGCTGATTTAGACCTGTTCTTGGAAAAAGCTCCTAAAAAGCAGGGACTATTTTTCCCACGCCTTGGTTCTTCAAAATTTCCACACTCCAATGGGGGATTGATTCATCACTATAAATAATGCAAGTATTTTGAAGATCACATCTCTGTACCTATTTACTACATACCTAAAGAAAGGGAAACAATTTGGGAATAGGGGCTTGCTTAAGTCAAACCCCGGTTTTTGAATTAACCATAAAATTGAAACAAAAGATAATTGAATTGAAGTAATGGAAATGTTCTCCTTTTGAGGGAGATGCTGAATGATGATTAAAAATGCAAATGATATACCTCCTTGTCAAGTTTTGTTTGTCTCCACATAGAATTAGGGTTTTATAAAGTCTTCAAAAACATGGAACATGAATGTCAACTCCAATGCTTGAATCTTGACCTTATTGCTTGCTCATTTGACTTGAATGCTTGATTGATTGATGTTGATTTGATCTTCATGTGTGTGTATATGATTAATGGATTGGATTCTCAAATGAGAGGGGAAATCCTCCTTTTATACTTGTGAGTCGAAAACATGTTAATTTTTTGACATGGGCCGACATGGGGCTGGATTTCTTTCTCATTTTTTGAAATGGACAAGGGGCCCAAAGCAAGGCCCTTTTTGGGAGGACCAAGATATTGAGCCCTAGTACTATTAGGGACCAAGGCATTTCACCCTATTCCTACCCAATTTTGGGGCCAGGACAAGGGGTCGAATGATGCAAAAAGTCAATATGAAGTTAGAATTGCATGGTATGAGAAAAATCAGGTCCTTATCATGCCTAGGGGCGCAAATGCTAAGGTGAGGACCCAAATGCAGTCAAAATTATAAGGGATAAAAATTTAGGATGCTACAATTATTAATTAAACATTAAATCTTATTTGTTCATTTAACCATAAAGGACAGTGTTTCCTAATTTATCTGCAAGTCCCAATTTACTATTTTTGGATAATCAGACTTACTATAAATAGTAAGCTCTATTTTTTGGAAAGGAGACATGACACTCTCCTAGATAATTATCTCCCTATGCAAAAAAGAAAGAAAATTTATACTTGAATACACCTTATAGTCACAGAACACTAGCTAGTCCATAACCTCATAAAAGGTCATAATCATTAGTTAATGATATTTGTACATATGTAATTAATATAGTAAAAAATGCGTCATATCATCCAAGAATATTTAAGATAACACAATCAACTTCAAGAAATACAACAAAGACATAATTAAGAAAATATTCATAGAGATATCTTTAATTATTCTCATAACAAAGGAAAAACATTTATATGCATATAATCAACTAATTAATTACTCAAAAAGTTTCATCTATTTTTTGTAGCCAAAATGGGTTGTGACACTAATAAATATTATCACATCCCGCATCCTCTTCATTACACAAACATCTTTCCATGAATCCTATACTTATAATGTCTATATTTTATGATTATCATGGTTGACCATGTACCTACATTGATCTTAACTTATGATGATCACATGCTCATTTATGCTTGATCATTGTATACTATGATCTTATGTTTATATGTGCTTAGTAACTAGTGTCGTGTTCAAAACTCAAGCTCGCATGTTTAGGAGGATTACTTTATCAATGTTTATCATGATGAAATTTTGCATCGAGCATTAATGGTTTTTGTTTATGGTGAAAAGTGGAAACAACAATATTGAAAGGCTAAATAGATTCAACCACAAAACCCTAGCCTAACAACAACAAAGATCCACCATAATATATGAAGATTACCTAAGACAATCCACAATATTTAATGCTTTTTAGAATATGTCAAGCAGGGTCAAAAATGCTAAGGCGCGTCTGTGCTGGTGCCAGGTGCGCTTGGGTAGGCTAGGCACATATGTGTTTGTGTCAGGCACCTCAATGAATGAAATAACATTTATGTCAGATGCGAGCGCATCTACATTGTGCAAGTGCGTTTATGTTGTATGTGCACGTCTGTATAGAGTAGAGGCATGTCTATGTATGTCAGGTGCGTCTATGAAAAGAAGATGCGTATGTGCAGTATGTAAGTGCGTTTATGTCTTCTAGGTTGAATCGACAGTTCTGTGATGAACATATGCTATCGATTGGATAGGTTGCTAAGAGGATACACTCAAGTAGGTCCTCTAAGGAAGACTAGGATAGTAGACAAGACTAAGATTGAAAATTCTGTGATAGAACATACGTTGCCAATTAGGAAACTACTCAAGAGGATACATTCAAGCAAAGGCTGTATGATATGATAGATCGAGGCACTTTGTGATGAACAATGAATTCCAAAACATAGTACTTTGTGATGAATAGGGAGTACTAAAAAGAGAAGCACTTTGTGATGAACAGGGAGTGCAAAAACGTAGTACTTTGTGATGAACAAGGAGTACTAAAAAGAGCAACACTTTGTGACGAATAGGGAATGCTACTAGGATAAGAAGTAGTACTTTGTGATGAACAGGGAGTACCACTAGGATTGACACAGTTGATTTTCATGACTACATGAGGACCTATTGATGCTGGAGTCATGGGAGAGATTCCCTTCAACTCAGAGTTTGCGAGTAGAGATGACATTCAAGGATAGAGCAACAGTTGAGGCTATGGGCTTGCAACATATTATGTATGTGCTTGAGTTTCAAGCAAACATGGGATTGCTGACTGCGATAGCTGAGAGATGGTGCTCAAAGACTTGCACGTTTCATTTGCTGATGGGTGAGATGAAAGTCACCTTAGAGGATGTGTACAGGATACTGCAGATAGTGATCAATGGGGAGTTAGTACCCTATGATCAAGACGGAGATAGGGATGTACTGAGATGAGTGTTCTAGAATCTGGGATTGGAGATGAGGGCTGGACACGTGGCTTGGGACACCATGACACAGATAGGATTAGCACTACCAGTAGTATTGGTAGGAGTGATTAGTGGGTTTCTCTGTTTGGATAGGGTGACACGAGGATTGGCTGTGGGATGGGGGAGGACTTTGGAAAGGGATACAACTAGGCTTAGGAGACAGCTGAGGGATATTGAGCGAGATAGGAATCAGGCTATTCAATGCTACACAGAGGTTGAGACAACATTGATGGTAGGGAGGCAGGAAACAAAGGACATAGGGGTAGGATACGCCTATGTTCTGCGGGTAGGGGAGGAGATAGGCTACTGGAGAGACCTATACTATGGAGTGGTGCCACCAGAGTAGCAAGCTAGGAGCTTCCATAGACCATCACAGAGTGCGCCGACCACTGGAGGGAGGGACAAGAGACATGCATCTAGCAGTGGGGTTATGGGTCCTCCACCACCACCACCAGATAGAGGGGACAAGAGAGATGATCCTGGGGCGGGTCCTTCTAGGGCTCAAACTCCATCGAGGCCAGCCGACTCTGAGGGAGGGAGTTCATCATAGCCTTAGAGGGCTCCCTATGTATCAGTTTTGTACCATTTGTATGATGAAACCTTCGGGTGATTGTAGCCATATGATTTTGACATCATTGTATCATGACACTTATGATTATATATATGAGATTCATCCTTGGGAAACTATATGCGTGTGTACCTATGTGATGAGATGTTTCATGATGTATGTTTCTATGTGATGCTTATGATATGGATGCAAATATGTACATGATGGAATGCAATATTTTTGTTCTTTTATGTTCTATATGTTATGCATGATGTGATTGTGAATGTATGAAATGCAGATGGATATGACGATGCAAATAACTATTTATATGATAAGAATGTAAAATGTGCTAACATGTGTTGTGTGCAGGATATGGTGCAATTGTGATATCTATTTGTATGTATGAAATGATAACATGTGATAATGCAGGTGCAACTACATGAAATACAAATATTTTTGGTGTGTCATTATACTAAGTCATGTGATAGCAAGCTACACGGACTCAGGAAGGACGATGGAAGTCGATCAAGAAAAGGGGATGGAACATAGAAGATATGAAAGTGAAAGAGCTTCTTGTGCATTATCATCATTGAGATTTATTATGACAAGTAGGTTATGACAATCGAGGCATATGTTCGACCTAGAAATTCATTGTACCCATTTGCATGGAGATCAGACAATTGCAAACAAGGAATGCCCCAGTTCATACTAGACTCACAGTGTCCTCATATCCTTGGACAAGTCATAGCATTACTAAGAGACAATCCACATACAAAAAAAGAAAAATAGGCGACGATACCCCATCCTCACCTTTCTAGTCAACGACATCCTGGAGATAAAATCTCTAGTCAGAGACATCCTAAAAAAGCTAAAAGGCATATCACCAAAAAAATAAAAATCAAAAGAAAACCAAGACTCGACACAAACATCCACTATAGTCCTCAAGTTTAGTGTCTCTTGTCACTTGTATAAGTCTATTTGATTGTGGTCACAATGTTTTGTTAGGTCCCGAAGACAACTGAGAGGGGGGGGGGGGGGGGTGAATCAGTTGTCAAATAAATTCAAACCAAAAACAACTTAACCAACTTAATGCTTAATACCGGTAAACTAGTTAAGTATGCCGATAGACAGTTTTAATAGTTAATTACTATACCGGTAAAGATTAATGCATGAAACATAAACACAAAGTCATCCACAACACATAACACCAATATTTGTACGTGGAAACCTGTAAGGGGAAAAACCATGGTGGGAAACCTTACCCACAATCGGATGATACTACTGCAGATAGTAAGTGTACATAAATGGGGTCTGCACATGCAGAAAGGCCAACAACCTAGAGCTCACTGCTCAATCACAAAATGGGAGTCACACTGACTACAGTTGGATGGTTAAATCCAATAAGAATTTACTGCACAAAATAACATCTTCATATGTTGGATTCAGTACCAGTGTAATGCTGATATGCTTTCACAAAAACCTAACTTCACCTTCAAATGATGTCTACATGTATTTCACTGCTTAATCTCGCATATACCTTCACATAATTCTTTTTTCGCATTCCACACTTGATCTTACAAATAAGATCTTACCTTTATACCATAACCTAAGAACAATTTTAGTAGGTCGGCTCTACAAGATATTACAATAAAAACAATTTACAAACAATATAATATCCGATGCAATAACCAATTGAACATGTTGGCTTAATGCATTTACAACAATAATTAATCATTTCCATAGCGTGCCATGCTGATCTGGAAAAGATAAACCTGCTGGTGCAACCCTAGATAACCCTGGACCTATTTGCCGATAAAAGCAAATATGCAAATATGAATATACCAATGATTAATTCATTAAGATAAGATGTCCACACGATGTCTTCAATATTACCAAGTGTCTTCCATATCATTCCAAGTGCCAGTGATCATTATATCCTTCTGGTGAACCATATACCAGTAACTGTGCAATAGTTACTTGCTTGCCAATGAATGCTGCTGGATCTCCAAAGTGCTAGTGTTTTAGTAGGTGTTGACATCAATGAAAAAATCATACCAAAATACCACCAATCTCCCCCTTTGGCATTGATGGCAACATAAGATGGAAAAACCATCAAAGTGCCAAAACATAAATGCCAAATACCAAAAACCAACAATCTCCAAAAAGATCATAACTAGAATACAGAGAGTAATAGTCTCTCCCAACCAACAATCTCTCCCCCTGGGAGCAACATGTGTTATCCAAAGATAATGTGTTTTTCCATATATATCTCTCCCCCTTTGACATCAAATGCCAAAGTTACAACAAAACTAAGTTCATATACAAAATACCAATCAATTCAATACACCAACTACGCCTCCTGAGAAGTAGCTTCCTCATCAAAGACTAGAGTAAAAGATTTGTCTGTTAATTCTGCCGGTTGATGACACTCATCAACTGTCTAAGTCTCTATAGGTGGTGGTATGACTCCAAGCTGATCTTTGAGATATTCAAAAGTCTCCTTAGGCAAAGGTTTTGTAAAGATATCTGCAAGCTGTTCTTTAGTATTCATATAAACCAGTTTTATCTCCTTTTCTTCAACTTTTTCCCTTAGAAAATTCAGTTTGATAGAAACATGTATTATTTTAGAATGTAGTACTGGATTCTTAGATATATCAATTGCTGCAGTGTTATCACAATATATAGTAATAGGTTCCTTGCATTTTACTTTATGTCTTTCAACATTTGCTTAAGCCATAGTACCTGTGTATAGTTAGTTGCTGCTGCAACATATTCTGATTCTGCTATTGATAAAGATGTACAACTCTATTTCTTACTCAACCAAGAAACTAGTCTGTTTCCAAGAAAGAATGCTTCGCCGGTGGTGCTTTTTCTATCATCCACATCTCCTGCCCAATTTGCATCTGTGTATGCACATAATTCAAAGTTTTCATCTCTAGGATACCATAATCCAATATTTATAGTACCTTGTAAGTACCGGAAGATCCTTTTTACTGCTGATTCATGATTTTCTCTAGGATTACTTTGAAATCTTGAAACAATACATACTGTATTCATAATATCAGGTCTGGTTTATGTCAAATACAGTAAACATCAATCATAGATTTGTATCTAGTTGGATTAACAGGTGTAGATTCATCCCTTTGAGATAATTTGTCATTTGTAGTCATAGGTGTGCTTACCGGTTTAGAGTTCTCCATCCCAAATTTCTTTAGTAACTCTTTCAAGTATTTGGATTGACTCAAGAATATACCTTTGTCAGTATGTGAAATCTGCAATCCTAAAAAGAATTTTATTTCTCCAATCATAGACATTTCAAATTCTTGCTGCATTTTAGTAGAAAATTCCTTACATAATCCATCTTCTCCTCCAAATATTATATCATCAACAAGTACTTCTATAATCAAGATGTCATCATTAGTTATTTTGTAATAAAAATTGTTGTCTTCATTTCCTTTAGTAAAACCAATCTTTAAAAGATACTTATCCAATCTTGCATACCAAGCTCTCGGAGCTTGTTTTAATCTTCACATGCCTCATTAACAGATAATGGTTCAATTTGAGAAATAAGACATACCTCTTCATTTGCCAATCTTCCTCTTGTCATAACTCCTTTAAACTTGTTTCTAGTTATCTGATCTTCAGAATGATTCAATCTTACATACTGGGGTATCTTTGTTTGCTGTTGTTCTTCAATTATTGTGGAATCCTCAAATGGTACCAAGGTAACTGGATCTTCATTATGTACCAGTGGATTTAGTGTAGGTTCATTTGTCACAATTTCTGTTACCGGTTCAAAGTCTATATACCTTGAAGTTCCTTTGAATTGTTCATCAATTTTTATATTTCTACTCTCAACAATTTTCTGCAATCTCTTGTTAAAACATCTATATGCCTTGCTCTTAGATGAATAACCAAGAGTTATTCCTTCATCACTTCTAGGATCTTCTAATATAACATTTACTTCCAAAAATTCTGAAATACTTAAGGGTAGGAGTATTACCAAACCATAGTTGATGAGGGGTCTTACCAGTTTCACCTTTGATGTGAACTTTGTTGAATGTATAGACCACTATACTCACTGCTTCTCTCCAATACACATGTGGTAAATTTACTTCTGATAACATACTTCTTGCTGCATCCAAGATAGTTCTATTTTTCCTTTCAACGACTCCATTCTGCTGTGGTGGCTGAGGTGTTGATGGCTGTCTTCTGATTCCATTTACTTCACAGAATGTATTAAAGTCATTAGATGTGAATTCTCCTCCTTGATCTGATCTTAAGCATTTGATTTTCTTACTGGTTTCATTTTCAACCATTTCTTTGAATAGTTTGAACTTTCCATGTGCTTCTGATTTTTCTCTGAGAAAAGTAACCCAACACATTCTAGAATAGTCATCAATGATTAGCATGAAATATCTATCACCTTATAAGCTTTTAGTTCTAGCTGGACCACATAAATCAGTGTGAATCAAATTAAGAGCATTATTGATTTTTTCTGGAATACTTTTGAAACTAGCTCTAACTTGTTTTCCAAATTGACATTCCTTACATACTGTATTATGAGGTTTGACAATTTTAGGTAAATCTCTAACTGCCTTAGTAGTACTGATCTTTACTATGCAATCAAAGTTTACATGACAGAGTCTCTTATACCATAACCAACTTTCATCTATATGTGCAATCAAGCATGTCTTTTCACTGTTATTCAAATGAAAGATACTACCTCTAGTCTGATTACCAGTTGTAATTTCCAAACCAGTTCTATTCATGATTTTGCATTTTCCATTTTTAAATTGTAACTGAAATCCTTTCTCAACTAATTGACCAACACTTAAAAGATTTTTCTTCAATCCTTCAACATAGTAAACATTTTCAGTGTTACGCTTACCATCAAGAGATATTGTACCCTTACCTTTGATTCAATAGGCTTTGTCATCTCCAAATCTTACTAAACCTCCATTGTATTCTTGAAAGTTACAAGAATTTACCTTTGTCTCCTTTCATATGATGTGAGCATCCTGAGTCAATGATCCATTCATCCTTTACTTCAACTTTAGCTGCTAGGGCTTGTTCTACCAGTTGAGCAATAGGTGCCGGTTGATCTTCTGTTATAGCAACAAAAACCCATCCATTGTCTGCCGGATCCTCATTAGAATCATCAGTCACACCTTCATCAGCAATGTAACAAGATTTGTCTTTATTCTTCTTAAATATGTATCTCTGATATTCAGGATTAGGCTTGTATGTTCTTCTAGCTTCTTCTCTTAGTCTAGCATGTCTATCAGGGCATCTCGAAGCCATATGCCAATCTTATTGTAGTTAAAACACTTAAAGGGTGCTTTACCTTCATACTTACTTCCAACTGGACCTTTAGGTATTTTCCTTGCAAATAGTGCTTCAAGTTCTTCAAGTTCTTCATTTTCTTTCCTGCTTTCTTCAAGTTCTCTTGCATAAAAGGTTTTCCAATCAGATTTGTCAACTGATGGAGTAGATGATGTTGATGCTTTAAAGGCTAAATCTGTTTTAATAGTATTAACAGGACCAAATTCCTCAATTTCAAAAGCTGAAATTTTCCCAATCAATATATCCCTAGTTATTGATGTATTAGGCATTGTTCTTAACTCATTTATAATAGTAACCTTCATTTTATATGCTGGTGGCAATCCTCTTAAAATTTTTGAAACAATTTCATCCTCACTTAAGGTTCCTCCATAACATTTAATACCCAAAACAATTTCATTTACTCTTTCCATAAAAACAGAAATCCTTTCATCTTCTTCCATTTTCAGATGTTCATACCTGACTCGGAAGCTTTCAAGTTTTGCAACTTTGACTATGGAATCTCCTTCATTCAGTGTTTCCAGATGATCCCAAATAGCTTTAGCAGTAGACCTATCTGATGGTCCCATGATTTGTTGATCTGATAATGCGCTCAAAAGTGCTTCTCTTGCTTTGCAAATCATTTTCCTCATCTTTTGTTAAGTTCGTTGGACTGAGCTGACCAGGTACAACAACAGTATAACCTTTCTTTGTAACTTCCCAGATGTCTTTTCCAATGCAATTCAGATGTGTCTCCATTCTGATCTTCCATATGCCATAGTTGGTTCCATCAAGTTTAGGACTATCCTTCCTGTTGTCTTCAAAATCTGATTCCCTTTAATATCCTTAGAATAATACGATTCAAGCTTGGTGCAGAAGAGACATCGAAGATAAAGAAATTCTCAAGACAACATATGAGAAGGTTTGGTTAGACCTTCTACACTTCAGGCTTCCTCGGAGCCCAGGTGGGTATACCTTTGTGAATTAAATTCACACTTTCAAACATAAACCCACAACAAACCAGTCTAGAAAACCAGTGGATTTATTCACCTTGAAATCAACTCAAAACAAAGGATGGAAATTATACTTAAATTCAGCATTTCGATAAACAAAGCATGCAATAAACAACTTCAATTAATACCAGTGCCTTATCCAAGGTCACAGAGTCATCTAAACTCAAATAAAACTCCTCAAACAATACATCTTTACGCTTCCCGTCGGCTTGGTTTTTATTAATCCTTATATATGCCTGACACATACAAGAATTCAAGCATTCAAAACTAAGCTATGGTCCTCAAAATTCCTCCCAAAGAATTTGCTGGTATGAGTGATCCCGCGTATTTAATTTCTCTCCTAAAGAGAAAAGCTAACAAACACTTATACTAAAATTGCTTTGCAATTCCATTCAAATAGAACAACCCTGGATCATTCAGAATGAAAATAGTAAATAAATTTGTGAACAAACTTGAAGACAACACAAAGCTTTACTCAAAACCGATGGCCTGTATATTGATATTCAGTTCAAGAAATATTAGAATAAATTCTGATTCTCCATTAGACTTAGAAAAGCTTAGATAAATTTATGCAGCGTTTTCTTACAAAATTTTGTGATGTCTTTTCCTCTAGTCCTGGTATCCATTTATAACAACATGGATGCACAAAGCTTCAGACTTTTCGAGGAGAGTTTGTTACAATCATTTCTTTTAAAATAAAGAGGTTACAAGCTTTTCACAAAAGCAGTTACAAGCTCTTTTCAGCCTTTGCAGTTACTTCAACATGTTGTTCGGTTGCAACCTCTTCTGTCTTTTCAGGGGTGCTCTCCAACTGTTCCGGATCTTGGGTGGCATATTTAGTTGCCCACTCACTATATATCTCTTTTGTCAGCCATGAAAAATTAATCACATCATCTTTAATTTTAGTCAACCTTTTCCAAGAATTCCTCAGTTTGTTGACTTCTGAATTAAGAAAACCATAATGCGACTTAATTTTTTCTATCTCTTGTATTGTCACAACAAAGAAAGAAGGATCATTAAGATCAATGATTCCTTTAACTCTTGCTGACAATTTGGCTTCTATCTCCTTTAGCCATATCTGCTTGTCTTTTAACTGATCCTGATTAGCAAAAATTCTTGGGAGCAACTCAAAAACTTGATCAGTGTACTCCTTCTTGCACAAATTAACCTTCCTATCCACATTATCCACCTCTGCTGTCAATTGCATTAAGACTTTAGCGACATCAGAAGTGGATTTAATAATGGGATTGGCTCTTGCTTTATAACAGGATACACACATGAACTCTAGATCTTGCTCCCTAGGTCTCCATCTATCAAAAATGGGTGTCAAAATGGGCTTATCTCTCCTTAGCTCATTCCATATTTCCATAATTTTTTCCACATTATTGTAGAGCAATGAGGCATTTATTGTATCTACAAAACTGGAGATTGTGGCCCTTACTTTCTCCTCATATTTCCCTGCATACAAGGCCTGAGCTTGTTTCAGGTTTTCTAGTTCTTGGGGAGTGATCTCAATCATTTGAGAGCTGGAGGGTGCTGGAGATGGTGGAAGTTCAATGATAGGGCTAGTAGGTGGAGGTCTTGCAGGAGAAGAGGAAATCATCAGTGTTGAAGACTCACCTTGTTGGTATTGTCCCATCAACTGGCTCTGCAATTTAGCAATGATGCTATCTTTACCTCTTAACTCCTCCTTGACACTATTATAGGCCTTTAAAACTGTTTCCAACTTAATTTGGAGGGCCTCTTTTTCTTTGGCTTCCTTCTCTGCCACTGCAACACTGAATTTTGCAGTTTCTAACACAGTGCTAGCAGCCTCTACTACCTCTATACTCTTCACTCTCTTTACCACCATTCCGCCAAGGTAACTTGACCCTGGGGTGTCTTTGCCTTTCTTGCTCTCATTTTTCTTGAGAGACCACATGACTAATGCAACATTATCCTTATTGAAAGTAACCCCTTCCATGGGTTTAGTCTCTTTTCTTACTGCATCTAATACTAGGGCATCTTCAATATCCCACTCTGGTAAGATAAGCACTCCAGCTTGTGCTACCATATCTCTTCCCTGCTCAGGGGTGATGGTTTTGAATTCTTCCATCATCTCTTATTTTATTTCTTCTTCCACTGAGGTTGGATCTTTATTGGACTGCTCAGCCTTTCTTGTCTCACATCTAGCATTATATCTATCTATATGCTGTTTCCAAATGAATTGCATAAATGCTTCCAATGTGACAAAATTGTCATCAGCTAGAAAGGCACTACTTGCCTTTTTTATCTAAGGATCCCACTCCCGACCTTTAAGTTCAGTAGAGGTGATATCCATTTCAGCATCAATGGGTTCTTTTGGCATCCCTTCCTCCACTTCATCATAGGTGTATGCAATTTCCCCTAAACTACCCAACTGCAAGAGGTGTTCAGCTGCTGCTTGTTCATCTCCTATATAGATAGGGGATTGGGATGGGGAATACAAAGGTGTATCTGATTGCACTTCCTTCCCCACCCTTTGCTTCTTTGGACTGTCTTGGATGTCAATGACATCTTGTATCTTCCTCTTTCCTTTGGATGTAGAGGGCTCTCCTGTTGTAGGCACCACCACACTGTAACCTGATTTCTTATGCAGTGTGTAATCACCAGGAGGAATTGCTTTGCTGGAAGCTGACCTTCTTAGGATCATTCTGGCTTTTTCAAGGTTGCTCTTAATCACAGCTTCCCTCTTCTCCTTCAGTGTTTGCATCACATCCTCAAAGAAAACAATCAAAAACTTTATTTTCTCTTCTAGTGGGAAGAAGCTAGACAATGGGTCATAGCTAGCATCAAACTGATGCACAAAATCCAAGGCTTTCTTATAAGCCACCCACTTTTCTTTCCTTAGCTCCTGCTCATCTAGATCAAACTCATTTCTGATGAGGTCTTCAGGAAACTAGAATTGATGAGGCCTACCTCTGCATGCTACCTTCTTCCTTAACACATCGTTGAAGAAGTCCTCTGGATCAGCACACCTAGACACTACAGTGGACAAATGATAAGGTTTGAGGAAATCCTCAAAGCAGTTCCAGCCTCCCTTTGTTATTACAAATTGGTGGGCTATGGTAGCTGCAGGGAAAATAGTCCCTTTACCTCTGCCTGTCAACTCTACTTCTTGTAGGCCACCAATTTGCCTAAGGATCTCTGCTATTCCCACTTTGAGAGGGACCTAGTAAGGTAACAAAAATGGAGTGCCCCTAAAACCAAAAACTCTAAAAACTGTGGAGACTGGATATAAATAAATGTCACCCCAGTTATAAACAATTTTTATATTCTTTGCGAATTCTTTTGGCCTTATGAATTCCAGAAGAACCTTGGGGACTCTTGGGTTATCAGAGCAGAGGAGAGTCCTTATTTTGGATGCAAAATATTTATCAAACTTAAAAAAACTAGCATCCTCTCTGTCCCATGACAACCCAGTACTCCATAATTGTACTGACATTTTTTCTCCTTCCTTCTCCTTAACCAGGTCTAGTCCACTGGCAAAATAATCACCACCTTTGAAGAGAAAAAGGTGCATTAGGAGTGAATACCATCCGAAAGGTCTGTCCACCTTCCCATTCTTTATTCCTATCAACCCTCCATGGATAACATCGGCAATGAAAGAGGCATAATCAAATGTGATAGCCAGAGAAGGATTCAAAATCTGGGCAATCATTAGCAAGTAATGATTCGACATATTTGCTTCAGCATCTTCTCCTAGAACTTGACAAAGTGCCCAATACATTCCTTTAGCCCTCAGGGTAAACATACTTAATGAGAAGGGCTCTTGTGTGTTGGGTCCTACAACTGTTAACCCTCCTATTTTCACAAAAAGTTCCTTGAGAGGCCCATTCCTGAGATGACTCCTCTGTGCACCATAAATTTGGGCTAATGATGTAAAATTTATAGGTTCTAGGAAGTTTGTGAACTCATTAAGCCCGAATGCCGTCCTAAACTCTTCAGCATTAATTTCAACAAGGGTTTTCCCATTTACATCTCGGATGCATCTTGTGACTGGATCATAATTTAACGCCATTTGGGTTAGCAGGTCTGTATCCATGAATACCCCTAGGACTACTAATTTCCCAACATCTAATTCCCAGATACTGTTTTGAGGGGCAGGAGAATTTCTCATTCCGAATCCAACTTTAAACAACCCCAACCCGGACACTCCAACCTGTGGATCTCTCAACCAATTACCTTTATCATATAATCCTTCTCCTATCTTTAGGTGGGGAGCCCTGGGCACTAACTCTTTAGCCTTTGATGCCTGATTGGTTGACAACATCAACTGTTCTAAAAAATCATCACATACACTTCTTTCTAAATAGTTAACCTTGCCGGAGAATTCCCTTTTAGGAGCCATTTTGTAAATGTAAGAAAATAAATGTCACTCTTAAACAATCCTGCAACGATTGAATTATCTTATTTAGAACACTACACAAGAATTGCTACAAAAATATGAGAGAACCTGTTCTTTGCTTGAAGGAATTAGCTCTGCAATTGAACCGACTTGCTCTATATATCAAGAAAATAACTCTGCGTCTGCTCCTTTGCAAAATCCTTTAAAAGATATCTTTACCTGGTTGTTAGGAAATCAAATATTTGTACTCAGGGCCTTAACAATAACATTGATTCTGCATGCTTCGGCCGTCCCTTGAAAATTGAATTCATACAAGAATTCGTATTTTTCACTCCAACGGGTCACAATATTCCTGCAAGTGTTTCATTTTGTTCTTTCGCAACTTCGCGAGACATAACTATTGGGTAGCTTAGTCCTGCGAAATAACGCCATCCATTCGATCAAAAGAAACTTGACGAGCGTTAGATTAACTAACGACTTTGGCCTTCTTCTGGGTCCCGCTTTTCTATTGGCTACGTAATACCACGTGGCGTCCAACCATTGGCCTTGAAATCCATTTCGCATTCCACTTGACACTGGCTACGTGTCTTTCCTTTTATACTGCCGGTTCCACCTTGGCGGGCCCACACTTTCTTCTTAGACCACGTGTCATCATGACACATGGACGGTTCTCGTTCACTCTCGCTATTTCATGGGCATAAAGAGTGAGCACCTTACCCTTGCGAAATAGCGCGGACCGTTGGATCATCTCATAAATTGATCGGCGTTTAATCCTTTGAAAAGGCTCTCAGGAGGGGTGGGCCCGCTGACGCATCATGAACACCTGGCGCCCTGTCATTGTCGGAGCTGACTTGTCACTCTGTCATTTGCCAAAAGAAAACCATGGGGCCCTACTTTCGTCTCAACAGCTGCATCCTCCAGGTCATCATCATGACATGTGGACGGTTCTCATTCACTCTCGCTATTTCGCGGGGTATAAAGAGAGAGCACCTTACCTTCGCGAAATAGCGCGGACCATTGGATCATCTCTCAAGCTAATCGGCATTTAATCCTCTGAAAAGGCTCTCAGGAGGGGTGGGCCCACTGACGCATCGTGAACACCTGGCGCCTTGTCACTTTCAGCGCTGACTTGTCGCTCTGTCATTTGCCAAAAGAAAAACATGGGGCTCTAGGTGTTATTAACAACTGTACCCGCCAGGTCAAATCTACCTGCGACATGACTCACCTCTGGGGCCCGCCTTTTAGCCTTTAACCCTGACCCGTTGACTGTTGAGACTTGTGCCACGTGCCACCATTTTACTCACTGCCAACAACCAGCTAGATCATCAATGTGGCATGCCATGTGGTTTTCATTATTTAGCGGGGTATAAACTACGCGCAACTTCGCCTAGCGAAATAACGCGAGACGTGGATCCATCTACGAGATGCACACTAGTTACTGGGCCCGACAACTTTAGAAGAAAAACATACAAGGCATAAAATTTTTGATTAATCAACATAACCGCGTAGGCAAACAACAAGGGGAGACGCATCCTATGACCCCATGACCCATTACTTAAGTGAATAAAGTAACGGAAGATTAGAAACCAGAGGGTTTAAAACAAATACGATAGGATCTAAAATAAAAAACCCTCAAACCCTTAAAGGCTAGAACAAAGCTGAAGCATTTGGAATTACACCCTATTCGAAAAATTCAACATACCATAGCCAATCATGGGAAAAGAAAAACCCAATTTTAATCAGTGATAACACTTCTTGAAATAATTAGTAGACATTGGATCTCCTCAAGTTGTTAAACTTTTGCAAAAGAGGACTAAGCTCTGATACCAATTGTTAGGTCTCAAAGACAACTGAGAGGTGGGGGGGGTGAATTAGTTGTCAAATAAATTCAAACCAAAAACAACTTAACCAGCTTAATGCTTAATATCGGTAAACTAGTTAAGTATGCTGGTAGATAGTTTTAACAGTTAATTGCTATACTGGTAAAGATTAATGCATGAAACATAAACACAAAGTCATTCACAACACATAACACCAATATTTGTATGTGGAAACCTTGTAAGGGGAAAAACCACGGTGGAAAACCTTACCCAAAATTAGATGATACTACTACAGATAGTAAGTGTACATAAATGGGTTCTACACATGCAGAAAGGCCAACAACCTAGAGCTCACTGCTCAATCACAAAATGGGAATCACACTGACTACAGTTGGATGGTTAAATCGAATAAGAATGTACTGCACAAAATAGCATCTTCATATGCTGGATTCAATACCAGTGTAATGCTGATATGCTTTCACAAAAACCTAATTTCACCTTCAAATGATGTCTGCGTGTATTGCACTGCTTAATCTCGCATATACCTTCACACAATTCTTTTTCGCATTCCACACTTGATCTTACAAATAAGATCTTACCTTTATACCATAACCTAAGACCAATTTTAGTAGGTCGGCTCTACAAGATATTACATTAAAAACATTTTACAAACAATATAATATCCGATGTAATAACCGATTTAACATGTCGGCTTAATGCATTTACAACAACAATTAATCATTTCCATAGCGTGCTATGCTGATCTAGAAAAGATAAACCTACTAGTGTAACCCTAGATAACTCTGGACCTATTTGCCGATAAAAGCAAATATGCAAATATGAATATACCAATGATTAATTCATTAAGATAAGATGTCCACATGATGTCTTCGATATTACCGAGTGTCTTCCACATCATTCCAAGTGCCAGTGATCATTATATCCTGCCGGTGAACCATATACCAGTAACTGTGCAATAGTTACTTGCTTGCTGGTGAATGCTGTTGGATCTCCAAAGTGCTAGTGTTTTAGTCGGTGTTGACATCAATGACAAAACCATACAAAAAATACCAACATGTTTACTTTCACAAAAGGATAGATAGCATTGAACCATAATGTTGCCCGAGTCTATTGAAAGATTTGATTTGTTGAAGCCCATTGCTGCTTGTCTCATCTGAAACTGACTGAATCCATGAATATGAAACTTTATTGTAGACTGGTGATGCAAATGCTACTTTATTGCAGATTGTGCACGGATAGACTAAAGAAAACTGGAAGAAACTGTACTCCTCAGAACAAGCGATGCTCTCAGTTCCACACCTGTCACGAGACGTAGGATTTGCCTTAGCCATAGATAAGAGTTGATTTATTATGAATGGAAAGGGGTGAAAAGGGAGGTTTATTATGAATGGATAACCAATCTTAGGTAGATCAATAACAAGCCATGATGGCAATGGGTAAGTTTGTTATGGATAGATAGGTTATGAGTGTGTGCAAAGTGAAGGGATGAAATGGAATCCTGAAGGAGGGAGGAGCAATGTCTCTACACATGGCGTCGGTGACTCGATTTTCACTATGGTACTTGCCCAGGGTGCCACCAAAGTGGTTTTCACCATTGGACGAATTTATTTCTCTTTACTTTTTTTGATTTTTTCAAATTTTTCTGTGTCACAAGGCGACTGTTTGCCAGGTTTTCACCAAGTAACAATTTTTTATGATTTTTTTTGTCTTTTTGAATTTTTTTAATATTTTTTTGTATTTTGAATTAGGATACTCTGAAGAACTGTGTAAAACTTGCGAAGGTGCATGTTGTTGATAGGATCCTCCAAAGGTTTGCCATCTGGTGTTGAGAGCTAATATGCACCGGATCCATAGACTGTTGTGATGATGTAAGGACCAAGCCAATTCGGTTCGAACTTGCCCTTCTTTTCTCTATGTTGCTGATTTTTAGGATTTTCTCTGAGAACTAAGTCACCTATCTCAGATGTGCGAGGCTTAACCTTATGATTGTAATTGCAATGTTTCTTGATTGAATGATGTGTAGCTCGAGTGACTATCTTCCTTGATAAAAGAACTGAGATAGAATTACTAGTGTGTGGACTACACAGGTTCGTATGCATGTCACCTGAAGAAGTTTGGGCATCCCTGATAACAAAGTCCCTTGAGGAAGTTCCATTAAAGGTCCATGATGTATTGTCAAAAGGGAAAGGATGTGTGGAACAAGTGGATGAGTTATGAAGGCTTATGATTGCGAAAAGTAGTGAAAGTAGGATAGAATGATGGAGACTTACGATTAACAAGTATGTTTTTTGACTTAAAATTTTAGAAATTTTGCCCCCAGTTATTTTGATATTAGGGGAGATCAACTCTTGCTCTTTTTTCTTCATAAGATTTTTATCCTTGACTTTGAATTTTGTAGAGTCCAATAGCTTTTGATTTTTATTTGGACTACAAGACTTCTCTTTATTTTTGAACATTAGTTTTTTCTTTTCAAGGCTTGATTTTTCATCCCCAATTAGTAAGGGCTTTTGTAATTCTTGTTGATCCAAGTCTAGGAGAGGAGTGAAAATGGAATGAGTAGATGAAATGGTAAAGCTATGTGAGTTCTCAAGAGGGTTGGCGATACGCTCAATAGATTCTTCACTGGAACCACTCTTAGGACTATTGATATCAAGAGCTGCTTGCACCACTAGACGAAATTTGCATTCAGACTTAGTAGCCACAACACTAGATGGCTCATACCCAGTTCCTTGGCATTGCAAATTGTTTGTAGATTGTTCCTGTCGAATGAATACCTTGGGAGATAGTGGGAGTTGATCAACATGAAAGATATACTCACCACATCCCATGTCTTTAAACTTGAACTTTTCTTTTAGCTGTGATTGTTTGGATGTAGAAGCTTTTAATGATTCTGGATTCACATATGTTGAAGATGGAACAACTTCTTGATTGACTAGTATTGTTATTTCTGATCTAGGTCGCAGATTGTTGCAATATATGAATGGATTTGGGTAAGCTTTGATGGTCACTTCAACTCCATTGTGTGGAAACTTAATGCATTGATGGTATGTAGATGGGATTGCGCTCATCTCATGAATCCATGGATGTCCTAGCAATATGTTGTACATGAGATCCAAGTCTAGGACTTGACAAACCACATCCTTTGTAACTGGCCCAACCCTAAGAGGTAAGGTGATTGTGCCTTTGGATGAACGCTCTTCATCATCATATGCTTTGATGGTAATTTTGTTTGTAGCATTCACAACTTTGTCTGAATATCCCAATTGTTTAATAGTGCTCAATGTACAAATGTTTAAACCTGCTCCTCCATCTATCAGGACTTGTTTTATTCGATGTTTGTGTAGGAAGGCTTCAATGTGTAAAGGGGCATTATGTGGTTGGCTTACAGAGGCGTCGTCAGCTTCTGTGAATGTAAGGGAGTGTGGAATGGAACGGTATTCCACCATGGCTTGAAACTGGTCCACATTCAGATCAGTAGGGACGGAAGTGTCTCTCAAAGTTTTTTCAAGAATGGCTTTATGTGCGGGGGATATGCATAAGAGTTCAAGGATTGTGATAAGTGCGGGTGTCTTCCCTAACTATTCTACAAGGTCATACTCAGGTTTGATTGATGAGGAAGCGGTGGTTTTAGCTGGAGCACCTTGCAAAGCAAATTTACCTCAAGGAGTTGTAACATTACATTCATAGGTATGTTCGGAAGAAGATCCAATGCCTTTTAGGACAATCTTGGGTCTTTGGGTAGAAATTTCAGGCGTTTTGTCCTTGATGATAATGGTAGAGACATAATTGTCCATCGAAATGTGATTGATAGTTGAATAATAGTTATAAGATGCTCTGGTATAGTTGGTTTGATCATTTGTGGCTTTATCTTTTCCCTTGTGATGTTTTGGGAATGGTTCTTTAAACATCTCATGTTCTTGATTGGATGAGTGTCCCCCAATCTCGATGTCACCTCTATCAATAAGATCTTGTATGATGTTCTTTAGTCGATGACAATTTCCTATTTTATGGCCTTTTCTCTTATGAAATTCACAATACTCATCATCATTCCACCAATTTGGTTTGACCTTTGGCTCATATGGAGGCAAATCTGGAATTGTTATTATCTTGTTTTCCACTAGCTTTTTGAAGACTGATTCAAGTGGTTCTCCCAATGGAGTGTACTTCCTTCGTGAATTTGAAGTTGTTTGAGTATTCACCTGATTTTTTGTAGAGATTGATCCAGAAAAACAATTTTGGGTCATACTATATTGGCATCAACAATACCATCATTGATTGTGTTCTTGTTTTTATTCCAAAATCTTGGCTTGTCTTTTCCTTTAAAGTCCTCTTTGTTTTCTTTGAATATCTTAATTACTCCTTGTTCAATTAGGACCTTCTTTGTTGCTAACCCTTTTTCAATGACATCCTTGAAGGTGGACAAACAAGATTTTCTTAGATCATAACCAATTTCTTTGTTGACATTTTGGGTGAAAATCTCTACCATTTGTTTTTGTGGAATTTCACAAGAGCATCTGCTGGCTAAATTCCTCCATTTTAATAAAAATGATGAAAAAGACTCTCCATCCTTCTGCTTGGTGTTGCACAAAGTAGTGACTAATATGTCTATCTCTATGTTGTATGAGAAATGTTGGATAAATGCCTCTGCTAAGTCACCCCATAACTTAATTCTAGGTGGGAGTTGGGAGAACCATTCCATAGCTTGATCACCTAAGCTCTGTGGGAATAATCTCATCAAATATGTCTCTTCTGCTGCTACCTCAATGCAAGCTATGAAAAACTATCTTATATGTGCCTTATGATCCCCTTTTCCTCTGTACTTATCAAACTTAGGTGTCACAAAGTGTGTAGGAAATGGAGGCATTGGAATGATTTTGTCAAATGGATAGGGACATATGTCTCTCATTGTGTAAGTTGGCTTCGGTGTATTTATGTCCTCCATTTTCTTTTGTAAGTCCTTTATTTGCTATTCCAAATTGTTCTTAGGTGGAGACTGACTTCTTAGACCATACCCCATGCCTAAACCATCGGGTGGAGGAGGAGCATGTTGCATATATGGATGGTATTGATCATACACATGCTCATATGGAGGAGGTCTATAGTGATGCTGTGTATATGGACCACCTTGTATAGAGTCATGATGAGGAACAAAATATTTGTTTTGTCCATGTATACCATACTCTACAGGCATGTCATGAGTTTGTTCTAATGTGTTGCCCCCAAATTTGACACGGGGTTTTCTTGTGTCAAAATTTTGATCATGCCTTTGGATATCCAATTTCCTTGGTGGTTGGTCCTTAGCATTGGTATGTGATTGAGTATATTTTTCTGCATAAGACTTCCATAATTATTTGCGAAGGTGAGTATCATATGCTTGACCATGTGTGTATGGGACCTCAGGTTTTTGAAACAAAGATGATGGTGATTTAGGCACCATATGTGGTCCTCTATTACCTCCACTATTAGGCCTCCTTTGATCCATGTTGGGGTGAGGTTGTTGCAAATGTTGATTTTCCATTATTTGAGACATGCCAAAATCATGAGGAATCTTGGCTCCACTTTGTGCCATCACTTGTAAGAAATATTGTCTATCTCTCCTCATTGTTTCCTCAACCAATCGATTAAAATGGGGATCCATAATGGAGTCTTCCACTTTTGCTGAATGTACAAAAATGTTGTCCATATTGTCATTGTGTGTATCATTGTTGTTTGTAGTGTCCATGTCCTCAATATTTGGAATGTTTCTATAGGCATCCATGCCAGGTAATGTAGTATGATCAGAATTGAAAACGACATCATTGTCACACTCATAGGAACTCATGTTTGCAGACTCTTGAGCCTCTTTAGCTTCTCTCCTAGATTTTTGGGAACGGGTTTCAACCATGAACTAGGTATTGACCAGGATGTGTGAGACTAGATGAAAATGGAAAGAGTATGAAAGACCAAGAGTTGGATGGAATGTAAATGAATCCGAGCTTCACTTGCAATGTCCAAAGTGTAATACCAAGTATGTATGTAGTAGAGTAGGTGTGACTTCCAAAGAGATGATAGTTTCTCTTGATGAGGTAAGTTGACCTTGACTCTAAGTAAGACCAAATGAGACCCAAAGGTGATAGACCTTGATGAGGGACCACTTAGCAAAATGTTGTTGTATGTAGTGTGTTGACAAAGCAAGATGAGGACAAGCAAGTGACCTTTTGACTCAAGTTTAGACAAACATGAATGTAATGTAAGGTGTAAAGAAACGATGAACTTTGTGAGACCCAAAAATAGGTTGAATTCTAGATGAAAACCTAAAGAGATAGCTTAGGAAGCTCAAGAATTCTAAAACTGATTGCTCTTGTTTGTTGTGTAGGATTTGAGAAATACAAATCCACAGAACCCAAAGAAACCTGCATGCAAGAAACCTGTCACAGAGAAAGAGAGAGAATGAATACAAGGGTTTTGGCTTTGACAAAGTGAAAAGATTTATTATCAGAGAAAAATGAATCAAGAGAATGACAATAATACAAGAGATCAATCCTTATAAAGGAGATCAACATCGAAAGGAAAACCTAACCCTAAGGTGTGTGCATTTAATAATTAAATATTAATTATTAAATAACTAATATGTGCATAAAGAGAAATCTTAAGAGGAGAGTAAAGTTAATTAATTACTTTACTCTAACACCCCCCTTAAGATGAGCTACAATGCAGCTACAAACAATGCAGAAGAAAGCAAAGGAACTACAATGCAAAAGAGGGTCCCGGCAACAAGACCTGATCAGGTACCCTAATACAAGAAAATCTCTATAAAGCGGAGTAAAGGAGAAAACCCAGTGGGAAAAAACTCCTCTCCAAAAAGATATACAGAAACATGTTGAAAAGAAAACATGAAGGAAGGAAGGCCTCACTGAGACCCCCCAAGGACAACTTCCTTCACCCCAAGCATGGAGCGCAACTAAAGATAGCGCGGAGATGTCAAAGGTTTAGTGAAGATGTCGGCAACCTGCTCCTCTGTAGGTATGTACTCCAAGATGAGAGAACCATCCTGAATCAACTACCTGATGAAGTGCATGTGGATTTCAATGTGCTTTGTCTGCTGATGCTCCCCTGGGTTGTGAGAAATGTGAATGGCACTCTGATTGTCACACCAAAGAATAGTGGGACAATCTGGAGGAAACCCAAACTCTGTCATCGACTGCCAAAGCCATAAAACCTCCTGACTGGCTAACACTGCTGCACGGTACTCAGCCTTTGTAGATGATAATGCAATAGCAGACTGCTTCTTGCAAGACCATGTAATAGGACTAGAACCAAGACAAAAAATGAAGCCAGAAGTAGACTTTTGATAATTGACATCACCAGCCCAATCGAAGTCAGTGAAGCCAATGATGTGAGGGGATCCTGAAGTGTAGTGAATGCCATAATGTGTGGTGCCCCGAATGTACCTCAAAATACGTTTGGCTGCTTGCCAATGGCTCTCATGAGGATCATGGGAGAACCGAGAGACAAGGCCAATCGCAAAGGAAAGATCAGGACGAGAATGTGTCAGGTACAACAAACTGCCAACCAACTGCCTATATAAAGTGGGGTCTACTGAAGGAGTAAAGCAAGTGGAAGACAAAACAATACCTGACTAAAATGGAGTGGGGGTAGACTTGCAATCAAGCATGCCAAATCACTGAAGCATATCAAGAGCATACTTCTCCTGAAATATGGAAATCCCATCCGATGACTGAATAACCTGTAGACCCAGAAAGAAGTGCAAGAGACCAAGATCGGTCATCTCAAATTGCTCTATCAAAGCTCTCTGAACACTCTGAATCATGGAGGATGAGCTACCTGTAAGAATGAGATCATCGACATATAGCACAAGAATCAAAAGATCACCCTCCTGATGCTGAATATACATAGTGTGATCGGAATGACAGCGTGTGAAGTGAGAGGAAAGCAGGAAAGAGTCCATCTTCTCATACCAAGCCCTGGGGGCTTGTTTGAGACCATACAATGAACGACGAAGTCTGCAAACCAAAGAAGTGTCCTGCACAAATCCCTGAGGCTGCTCCATATAGATCTCCTCATGCAGGTCTCCATGCAAGAAGGCACTCTTCACATCCATCTGAAACACTTTCCATCCTTGTGAAGCTGCAAGTGAAAGTACCAGGCATATAGAATTCATCTTGGTGACAGAAGCAAAGGTCTCAGAGTAGTCAATACCCTCTACCTGAGAAAACCCCTTCACAACAAGATGGGCCTTATACTTATCAATAGAACCATCTGCAACATACTTGGTACGATACACCCACTTGCACCGAACCAACTTTCGTCCCTTAGGAAGAGGACAAAGATCTCAAGTATGATTCTTCATCAAAGAAGAATACTCCTCATCCATGGCCCTATCCCACTCAAGGTGTCCTGTCGCCTCTGAAAACTTTTGAGGATCATCTGAAATGACATGACTCAAAAGACTAGAACCAGATGTCTGAGCACGAGTGCGACGAGTATCTAAAGGATCACCTGTCAAAGAACCAGCTACATCAATAGTATCACGGGCCCACTTCGGCAAAGATGGAGCAACTGGTGGTGGTGGAGATGGTGGATCATCATCTACATAATCCTCAAGAGATGAAGAGGAAGGAGTAGGCAATGAGGGAGAAGTTGGGGATGGAGAATCCATCTGAGGATAGCACTCATCAAACTGGACATCCCGCTGAAACATGACCTCTCTAGAATCAGGATCAAACAACCTGTATACCTTAACATCCTCACAGTAGCCAACAAATATGAGTGGTCGGCTCTTCCTCTCCATGGCGTTCCGCTGAGCATTAGGAATAAATGCCCAAGCCTCACCACCAAAAACTCAGAATGTAGAAACATCAGGCTTGACATGGGTCCAAACCTCCTCAGGAGTCATATGTCGCAATGCCTTATGGGGCATCCGATTCTGAATATAATTGGCACAATTGACTGCCTCAGCCCAAAATGAAGAACTCATAGCTCGAGACTATATCATACAATTTTCCATCTCCCATAAGGTTCTGTTTTTTCTCTCAGCAACACCATTCTGCTGAGGGGTGTAAGGAACTGTAAACTGATGCTGTAAACCATGCTCAGTGCAAAAATCTCTGAAGGCCTGATTTACATACTCCCCCCCATTATCTGTGCATATCCTTCTGATAGAAAGTCTAGATTGCTTCTCCACAAATGTCTTAAAAATCCTGAAGGAGTCAAAGACATCAGACTTGTACTTAAGAAAGTACACCCATGTACGTCTGGAGAAGTCATCAATAAAAGTGAGCACATAACAAGCCCCTGAAAAGGAAGGAGTCCGAAATGACATAAGATCACTATGTACCAACTCTAGGGCTGCCCTAGCACGAGAGGCTCGACCCTTAGGAAAAGGATCTCGATGATGTTTGCCAAGAACACAACCACGACATACACCATCCGTACAAGAAATCTATGGAAGCCCAATCACAAGTGCCTGTGTACTCATCTGCTGTAGATATCTATAATTGACATGGCCAAAACGCTCATGCCAAAGCCTACTTACTGAATCTGCATGTGCTATAAGAGAGGAACCAACAGTGTCTGAACTCTCAAAGCCATCAAAACTATATAAGTGAGATGCAGAATCCACACTTCCAGTAGCCACAACCAAGTCAGGATCATGAAGATCTTGAATAACCACATCATGAGGTGAGAACTCAATTGTCTTACCAGAGCCAGAATGGCAAATTTGATAAACAGATAGAAGGTTTGTCAAAATGTCAGGAACCAAAAGTACTTCCTGTAGACAACCACCATCCAATGAAATAGTACCGGAACCCTGAATGGAAAGTTGTGCTGAGTCACCAACTACAATATGTCTAGTGCCTATAGGGGCAAGAGCGGTGACCAAATCCTCTGTGTGTGTCATATGGTGAGAGGCACCAGAATCTAGAATCCAAGTGGATGCGGAGGACAATGCTCGTGCAGAAAGAGCATGACCTTTCCCTGTGGGCTGTGAAGGAGGCTGTGGTGCACTGATATTATGCTACTGCATGGCTTCCTCAAAAGCCTCTAAACGTTTCCAACACCTGGAAACGGGATGTCCTTCCTTGCCACAAAAACTGCAAGGATCACCAGATTTCTTCTTAGTCTTGAAGGAAGACTCACCAGACTTTGAAGATTTGCCCTGTTTAGAATTGGACTGTGGTTTTGATTCAAACTTAGGTGGTGGCTTGGAGGGATTCTCACTAGCCTCTGAATCTTTCTTAGGCTTCGGTTTCTGCTTCTGTTTTCCTTTAGAGGACTGGGCTACCAATACTTGGTTCTGTGAACCTGAAAGTGAATCCAACTACTTAAGCTTAGCTTTCTCATGAGTCAGACGATCACAAAAGACCTCAAAAGAAGGCATGACATTTCAAGCACCCAAGACATCCATGGTGGAATAGAAGGTCGAAGAGAAGATCTGAAATGGACCCCGAAGCTTGGAGAGGATTAGGAAAATGCACTCTGTATCAGTCTTAGTCTTACCACAACCCTGCAAGATAGATCTTTGTTGTTTGAACTTCATCAGAAAGTCCTCAAAAGAGGGAAATGAATCAGGTACCAAGGAAGTTAACTCTGCCTCAAGCTGCAAAGCTCTGAACTCGTTGACAGTGCCAAAAAGTCCTTCAAACTTGGTCAAATGGCTCGAGGAGTGAGACAACCCTCAAGATGAAACTGGAGACTGTCGGAAATGTGTAAAGCCATCAATCCCATAGCTTGATCCATATTGTTCCTGTGCTGCATAACCTCAAAGGGACGTGTCAACTGAGGTTGAATCTCATCCAAATAGGACCATAACCCTCTAGACTAGAGAAGAGTCATCATGCGACCCTTCCAAGTGTGGTAATTATGCGGTGTGAGAGATTCAATAGGTCTGTCTGCCATCCTATGAACTGTGCCTCAACTGCTCTGAATTTTTTGAATTATTATTAAGTGGTTTTTCAGAACTAGACAGAAGATGCAGAAGGGGTTTGATTGTTTTGTATTGGTGTTTGTATATTCTGGTTTTCTGATGTAAATAACAGAAAGTAAGAAAAAACACCCCCCCACAATGCAAAAAACTAATCCCCAGTACAAACTGAAAGCCAGAAAAATGATAGAAAGCAATAACTGGTTGAGACAAAATTTTGAGCACCTGAAGAATTTACTGATGAAATATACTGTAGATCTGGAAAGAGCATAGAACCACCTTTCCGAAGCCTATTTTCTTTCAAAAAACGAAGCGAAAAAGAGCAAGTTATGCCCCTCGGAGTGCAAAAGGGCTCATCATACTTTGACTGCAAAAAAATGCAATCAAACTAGAGAAATTTGAAAAAATTCTTGTACCATTAGAACGGGCTTGGATTTAGCTTTCCAATGCCTATTCGTTTTCGAAAAATGGAGATCAGACATCCAAGTTATGCCCAATTTTGTAAAAAAGCTCCAAAAAAGCCCAAATAGGCCCTTATAGCCCTTAAGGGCTTAGAAAAAGGAAGCCCCTGGTCCGCTGGGTGACCAGGAGCTAGCACAGGGGCTGGGTGTGCGGGGGCGGCGCCGCTGGATCCGGCGGACGGTGGGCGGCGAGAGGGCGGCACATGGGTGGCGCACGAGCGACGGTCTTCGCTGGGCGGCGCGATGGTGGCTGCCTGGCCTCGACCGGTGGTTACCGCCAGCGGCGGTGGCCGCCGGGCTGCGCACCGGTGGAGCATGCTCCAAACAGGCTGTGCCTGTGATTATAAAAAATGCGCCTTTTTTTTTTAATTTTTTTTTGATTTTGCCTCGTGCTGCGTGCCCTAGGGCCGTACGACCTTTTGCCTTCTGGAGCAACTGTGTCCAAATCGGATGAATTTTATATGAAAATAGGGGTTTTTGGGTGCTATGAGCTCAACGGTGAGGTCCGTTTGGGCTCAAAGTGCACCGAAAAAAAATACCCCTATTCCAAAATAAAAAATAGAAGACAAACACAGATCTGATGCAACCAAAACCTGGATCTCAAAATCTTTCAAAAGTCTGAACAAGCTGTAGCAGATCTGGCTCTGATACCATGTAGAATTTGAGAAATACAAATCCATAGAACCCAAAGAAACCTGCATGCAAGAAACCTGTCACAGAGAAAGAGAGAGAACAAATACAAGGGTTTTGGCTCTGACAAAGTGAAAAGATTTATTATCAGAGAAAAATGAATCAAGAGAATGACAATAATACAAGAGATCAATCCTTATAAAAGAGATCAACACCGAAAGGAAAACCTAACCCTAAGGTGTGTGCATTTAATAATTAAATATTAATTATTAAATGACTAATATGTGCATAAAGAGAAATCTTAAGAAGAGAGTAAAGTTAATTAATTACTTTACTCTAACATGTTGGACTGTAAATTTTTCCAGTTTGTGAAGTTGTTTGTTGTGACCAAATCTGAAATTTTGACTATTTTTCGTGACAAGAGGACACAACATTGACGAGGACTCAATGTTTGCAAGTGTTTATACTCAAAATGACTCATAAGAAAGTGTATTGTTTGATATAAAAATGTTTTGCATACACTTGAAGACACAAAAGACACAATGTTTTGATGTTTGGTCTTGAATGTTTGATAGTTCAAAATAAGACAAGCACAATTCTTATGGTTGGCCAGGACAATAGTTGTTGATCCCACATAAGGCTATGTTATTTAGAGCAGATACTTAGATGCTTGACCCCACTAGCTCCACCCTTGGAACTCACTTCTCGGGGCAGCCAAGCATCAGTCCCCACGAAAACTCCCTATGGTGAACTTTGTATCTCTACTAAGAACTGTATGTGTGTGGGCTGCTCCAAAGGTCCGACCTCCTGTCCCAACAACTAGAAGGATTTTAGCTTCTAAAAAAAAGGTGCTAGTAAGGGCATCTGATCGTGTAGCCATACATGCAACACTTTCAGCTTTGTAAATACAAAAGGCTCCTAGCCAGTAGGGGTTACACCCTACAACTGATCAAATAAATCTGATCAAACGGGTTTATGGGGAGACATAGTGTCGATATGAACTAATCAGCACATGTTACCCATGGCTTTCACCATGGGTATAGTTGTTTATAGTGGTTTGGAAGAGGTGGGTTTTTCTCTCTACCACTTGGGTTGTTGTACTAGTAGTCCTAATGACCACATGGGGAGATAGACCCTCTAAAGATTAAACAAAAAAAGCCTATTGCCCAAGACACAAAAGACACTGGTTCGATTTTAGTGCACCACTTGAAGTGTTTGATAATCTATGAAAACAAGGCACACAATAAAGATAAAAAACCCTTGCCAAAATTCTGCAACAAAGATTTGTTAGTAGTTTTGCAATAATACCCCTCCTGCAAGCACACAAGTTAGGTAAATTTTAGATCTAAAAGACTTTGTGAAATAGGGGCCTTCAACAATGCGTTTTTTTTTTGACCAATTCAAAGATCCGATTCATCATAAAAAAGAACACCTATAAAATTTCAAGAAATTTCTAGAAATGTAAGAAAATCCAAAAAGTTTGTTAATTTGCTCCAAAAATTAATTTTTTATGAAAAATCATAAACAATTCATATAAAATGCATAATAGATTCCAAAAATCTAAAAGTTTTACTGGACACTCCTGATGGCCTTCCAAACCTACAAAAAAAAATGTCTGTAAAAAATCCAAACAGTTTGTGAGATATGAGAAAAATAATGCAAAACCCTAATTTTCAAAGATCCGATTTTTTAGGAATGATTTTGCATCAAACTTAAAATCACAAAGAACATATCCTTTGTATAATTCTGAGAAATTTTCAAAAATGTAAGAAAATCTGAAAACTTCGCTAATGTTCTCTTAAAATTAATTTTTTATGAAAATACATAAAGAATTTATAGAAACTTCAAATATGCTCCAAAAAATCTGAAATTTTTACCGAGAACCTATGATAATGTTCTTGACCTACAAAAAACATTTGATGCGACAATTCAAAGCCGTTTGTGAGATCTGATGAAAATAATGAAAAACCCTAATTTTTAAAGATCTAATTTTTTAGGAAATATTTTGCATCAAAATTAAAATTAAAAAGAATAGATCCTATGTATAATTATGAGAGATTTCCAAAAATGTAGAAAATCCAAAAAATTCACTCATTTTCTCTGAAAATTATTTTTTTTAATGAAAAATCATAAAAAATCCATAGAAAATGAATATGTTCTCTCAAAATTCTGAATTTTGGATTGAGAGTTCTTGATACTTTCATCAACTTGCAAACAAAATTTTGTGCAAAAATTCCAATCCGTTTGTGAGATCGGATCAAATCTCTCCAAGATCTTGATTTTGTGTCCAAAACCCTAGTTGCAGAAGGTTATTCTCCAAATTGTTTTACAAAACAACAATATATGGTTAGAAAAACCTTAAAAAAAAAACACAGATCTAACAAAAATCCATGTCCCACCGGGTGTGCCAAAATTTTAATGGTGAAAAGTGGAAACAACAATATTGAAAGGCTAAATGAATTCAACCACAAAACCCTAGCCTAACAACAACAAAGATCCACCATAACATATGAAGTTTACCTAAGACAATGCAAATCAAATGAAATCACAAAGATTATACCATCACATGTCCAATAGGGTTTGAATCTCCATTCTTCCTATCTCCATTGATCGTGCTTGATATATTTGCTCTCAGATTTTATGTGTGCACAACAGCTCAACAAAGAATGGAAATGTGGTTGCAAGTAGACTTGATCGCATATGAAAGTTCAAAAGCGTAGTCGGGTAGAATGAATAGGATTATTGAATAGAATGATTCAATTGATTAGGAGATTTATTAGGGTTGATAATGAGATAAGTATCCTCTTATATAGAAGACACTATAAGAAATGGAGGGATACGATTAAGAGGTGTAAAAGATAAATGGTCGGCTATGATTAGAGGGTAGGTAGAGGAAATAAGAAAATATTGAGAGGGTAGGTAGTGTAGGAATTAAGAGATGAATGACATGTGTCATAGGTAGAAAAGGTTAATGAATTAATTAAATAAATAAAGATTTATTTAATTAATAGAAGAAGTGGGATCAATTAAATAAATAAAAGTATTTATTTAATTTAGGAAAAGGATAATTTAAATAAATGAAGGTATTTATTTAAATGAGAAATAAGGCTAGAAGAGGGTAAATGAATTAATTAAATAAATAAAGATTTATTCAATTAATAGAAGAGTTAGTCTAAAATAATTAAATAAATAAAATATTTATTTAATTAGACTGGACAATTTTAGGTGTCTCAGTTTTTAGTACTTGTTATTTTCCATTACTCAACATAACATTATGGGAAACTTGTTATTTTAGGTGTCTACAGTTTTTAGTACATCTTTTTGGTCTTGCATGATAACTTTTTTGTTATTTCTTCCCATTCCATGCATCATTTATATGAAAATAAATAAATAAATAAAATAAAAATGGAGGGGGCATATAATGTCCTTAATGTTCCTTTGAAGAGTATAGTTGTAGTGACTAGCTTATGATCATTTAAATTCCAAATAGAGTACTACTATTTCTTTATCATTCTAAATAGAATCATTTTCTTTTCCAAGTTGAATCTCGTAGTACTTATTAAATTTTTATTGTTGATGTTTTAAGCAATTTGTATTTTGTGCCTATTTTAAATTCTTGAGAGTTGCTACTCATTAAATATTCTACATTTGTAAGTTTCAAAATAAAGCATTCAAAGCAAGGAGAATACATAGAACCAACATCCATATATGAACCATTTTTTATGTGTGTCTAAATAATTTACTTTCATTTTATTAACTATTTTTTTTTACTTCGGCATGCATCTTCATAGTGTTACTACTTATCAAGTTGCCATTAGTTTTATGTTCAAAGTTACTCTATATACTCTACTCGGTTACTACTACCGAAATATTCAGTCGGTATGAACAGTCAAGTCGGTTACAGAAGAAAGTAGTCTTAGAGTGCAGTATACACCGAGCTGTCTACTGAGTATCATTCCATGTTTACCGAGCAGCAAAGATGACACATCGAGTTGATATACACCGAGTGAAACGTGTTACCAAATTCATTGAATCTGGACATACATATGAAAACGTGTTACAAGATCGAGGCACATAGAACCATTATCACATTGGAAATTGCACTTAAAGATTATGTATGATTTTGAGGTCATCTAACCAATGAAATATTTTGCATGATTATTCATTCGATAAAACATGTTTGTAAGATCGAAGCAATGAATGGATCACCGACATAAGAGATCTATTTATACAACATGGATTAAGATAAAAAATACACATGTAGCATGAGAGAAAGGAAGATATAGAGATATATGAAGCAAGACATGTGAAAGCACTAAGTGTTATGACTGTTACAGAGACATAGAGGTCACCGAGAAGGATTTCAGAGAACAGTCAAAGAACAGAGTAAACAGAAGGGTTTATCGAGTTACTATATGGGTTACCGAGGTATGCTATAAGCAAGGTAATCATATTTTGAGCACATAGAATTTGCTATAACATTCCAGATGTAAAGTTGCAGATATTTGTAATAATTTTATTGTAATATTTTGAAGTTGTAAGAGAAACCTTTAACAGGGTAAAAGACTCTAATCAAGTCTATAAATTGTAAAGCCTCTAACTAGGTGCATCACTCAGATGAAGTGCTGTAAAATCCTTTAGCAAGGTAGATCTAACATATCTTGTTACTCCTAACAGGGTAAGCTATCAGAAATAGCTAAACATGTTTCTCTAATCGAGCACCCTTTATTATTGCAGTAGTGAAGTTGTGGGTGCCATCCCCATCGCAGTTTTTCTCTCTAACCAAGAGTTTCCACGTAACCAAAATATATGTGTTATGGAGTGAATCATGTATGATTGTTATCTATTTGTTTTAGCTTTATATTATGTTATTGCACTATTTAGTTTATGCATAACAGTAAAGTTATTGTTGAAGAAAAGTTTTGGAGTACTGATTCACCCATCCCCTCTCAGTACATTAGCTTTCCATATTGGGCCTAACAATTGGTATTAGAGCTTCAATCTTGGAAAAGGGTTTAACTTCCTAAAGAGAAAGATCTTATCAATGGAAGGCTATAAACAATCCTGGAGGATTGTGTATCTGTAAGAAGAGCTGGATCATGTTAATCAAGTGATTATAGACATGCAAAGGCAAATGCAAAAATCTCTGAAAGTGAGAAGAAGATTATCTGATGATTTGCAAGACTCTCAAGAGTTAGTGGAACAAATTGAGACATCATCTGAGAACACTATATCTGAAGAGACTGAAGAAATGATTGGAGTATTGAAAGAAAAGAACAAAGCACTGGCTAATCAACTAAAAGCAATGAAAAGAGAACATGAACATTTCAGGACACAGATGACTGAAAATCTTGATGCATTGAGGACAACCGAGGATAAAGTAAGAGATCTAGAAAGAGAGAAACAACAACTTGAAGTCTTAGTATCTGAGAAGAATGATGAAATCACAAGGTTGACTGGAATTCAACAAAACCTATCAGATCAACTAGGCTATGCACATCATGAAGCAAATCTGAAAGATGTTGAGAATCAAGCATTGAAACTTGAAGTATCAAGGTTGACCGATGAACTTGAAACAGAGAAGAAATCCAAAGAAACACTGAAGAAGAGTTATGAAGCATCAAAGATGTTGGGATGGGCAACTGAATACAAGAAGACCCAACAAAGATGCAGGACTTGGTTATAAAGGAAAAGACTCTACTAAGAAGGGAATTCATATTACCGAGAGAGGAGAATCATCAAAGCAAGCTGGAAACAAGAAGAACATCAAAATAAAGAAGCCTATTTGCAACTACTATGGAAATCAAGGTCAAACTGCCAACATGTGCCAAATCAGAAAAGGTAAGCAACCGAATGTCACTAAGTCCAATGGTTATTGTTACAATTGTAATAAATATGGTCACACATCTAATCATTGTAGGACAATGTCTGTTAACAATTATCAGAAGGCAAAATTCAAAGGGTTATGTAAAAATTGCAATAGATATGGACATAGTACTGAGAAGTGTTGGTTTAACAAAAAAAACTATATGTGGTTTGCACACCGAGCAAATGCTAGAGGTTACTGAACTCACACAAATCCTTACTGACAGTATTCTGTAGTACCATGCGATTACAATACAAGGATATGGTGTGAATGTTGTGGAAGATATGGACATATAAGTGCCAATTGCTTTATAAGGTTTGGGATGAACAACCGAAGATCATGGAGAAATCCTGGTATGGCATGTTTTCATTGTCACAAAGTTGGACACTTAGCTGGAGATTGTAGAGATCAACCTAGAAAAGACACTGAGGAAATAAAAGAAAAATTAAAGATGATTTGGAAAAAGAAGGAAATTGTGTCAAATAAACAAAGCACCTTACCCACCAAGTTAGGTGCTCCTATTCCAAATTAATCAGTAAAGGTATGAAGGGACTGCATTTTCTCAAGGTTAAATCTTAATAGTTCCTATTCTATTATGTACTTAATTCAAAATCTGCATAATTAAGATGTATTAGTAAGTTTGAAATTCTATCAAAAGTCTGTTGGAGCACTTTACAGGAAACCTGTCAAGTCGGTGAATACAGGAAACCTGTCTAGTCAGTGAATGAAGGAAGTTTGGTTACTCGGTTAAAGCGGAAAAAGGAAAGAAAGTTAAGTGGAACCAAGTGCATTTAATGTTTTTGACCTAACCCGCACGGAGCCCGATAAGGTATATTGTGTACTTAAAAGCATTTTCATGGTCATTTTTACTTACCAAGTTTTTGAGAGAGCAAAGAAAAGTGATTCAAAGGCGATCAAACCTCCTACAAAGAAAATTCAAGGTATTTACATCAATCTCAACGCATTGTTAAGCTGGTTTACCGATCTTATCAAGTTGTTATTATCTGCTAAGTATAAAGCGTCTATCGTTTGAAATCTTGAAACCCTAAGGATCCTTTGTTAGCTTTTATCTGAAATCTACAATGGCACCTAAGATCCAAGATCCCATTGTTGTCAAGAATGTAGAAAAGCCCTCACTAAAATACTCTTTGACTCCCAAAGTTGCTTCTGAACCGGATGACAAAACCGCATTTTCACTCATCCCGGATAGAGTGTTATTAGTTGAGGATGTGAGATTCTTCACCAAATGTCGTGTTGAAGAACTCGGTCATGTTTAAATCAGAGTCACCTATGATGAGTTGTGTACCGATGGTAAATTGAATAGCAAGTATGAGCACATTAAGATCAAGTGATTAACTGAAGCCCTAACCTATCCCCATGTGTTCAAACCCCAATGGGTCAAGTTTGTTCTGAGCAGAGTTCACGATGATTTCATGTGGCTAGAAGAGCAACCATTTAAGATTACAAAGGAAATCATTCATCTGATTACCGGTTACCCTATTTATGATCATGCCCGAGCCCAAAAGATGATATCACAGAAGGAAATGATCAGTTTAACCAGAGTGGAATCAGATTGTAGAGGACTGAAATTGAACAATGTCATAGTTGAAGAACTAAAATTTTCCATTAGAGTAATAGGCTACTGTTTCTTCCAATCGGCAAGGGAAAACAATGTACCCTGTGCAGCAGTAGACCTAGCATACAAAATTGTGAAAAAGGGAATGAAAATTGATCTATGTGAGGTGTTGCTAAAGAACCTGTTAGAAAATCTGAACACCATCAGGAAGCTGAAGAAGAACAACTCGGCTAATACACTAAAGTTTGGATCATTACTTGTATGCATGTTTTTCTATTTTGAAAAATTCTTTCCATCAGTCGGTAAAGTTGTTTGGGAACTACACTGACCAATCACCCATCAGATCAATGACTTCATCAAGAAGTTAGGTGATAATTTTAATGATATTATGGATGATTACTTCAGTAAATTTCAAGAGAAAATGCATAACAGATATAGAATTCCACCCCAACTAGTGGAGAAATACAAAAATGATATATGTTTTGAAGTTGACACTAATTACTGTTATGTGAATACTGTGGAACCGAGAACTTAATCTTTGTCACCTATGGGTTATGAGATTGATTTTGACATCACACAACAACAAATTGATGCATTTCTCACATTACCAAGGCATGCTACTGAGATGAGGTATGGAACCTATGTGGAAGTGAAGGAAAAGGTAAAGATGAGCATTGTAGTACCCAAAGCTACAAGAAAGACAACAAAGATGATAAAGGCATTATCAGAGAAATTCAGAGAAGACTCTTCCTCTACACCTATCAAAGGCACTTTAGCCATTACCGAAGAGGAATTTGAAGCTCAAGAGGCACCTATAACACTGAGCACTGAATTGCCTAAGGGTAAAGTGTTGAAAAGAAAGAAACTGGATTCATCAAAGGCCTCACCAACTCCTCTAGTAAAGCAACCTAACACAAGAGCATCTGTAGCTTCACTGAGTAAGAAAACAAAAAGTGTTACTATTCCCAAGGTAACAAAGACCTACAAGAAATATACTCGGAGACTCATTTTGGCAAAAGAGTCTAGTGACACCGAATCTGAGGATGCAAGCAAATTTTAGATTGTCAAGAGCAAGAGGGTAAATGTACATAGTGTTGAAAAATTCTATGCTAATCTGAAAGAACATGGTGGATTTGGAGGATTTAGATATGTTAAGTATGAAACCGGGAATAATGATGAAAAGAGACAAATTGAAGAAGCTGTCATCTGTACACTTCTAAAATTCTGGTTAGCTCCATTGGAACTATCTAAGTCACTTCCAAATGAACTATATTTACATATTGACAATAGGTGGAAGTATGCAATGGACTCAGAGAAACAGATCAGAGAAAGAAGTCTGGTACATCTCTTTCCTGACATGTCAGTAGCTGAAATAAAGGAACATCTGACAACCTACAACTCAAAGTTTCTTGTCAAACAAAGAGCCTTAAAACTGATGAATGGGCTATATATTGAAGTAGAAAATGAGACAAAATCATAGTGGCAGGAAATTTTTAAAATCAAGGATGCCGGAGAGCAAGCTATAGTTGAAATTGTTGATATCACCGAGCAAGATCCTGATGTTACTGAGCAAGACCCTGCTGACACCATTGAAATAGATGAAGATGTCATGGATATAGAGGCATCGGAATAGGAAATTATAGAAGGCAATGCATATACAAAACTTGTATCTAGTGAATCAGTCTTGGAACAAGTTCAGCCTTATCCACCGGTCAAACAACCTATCTCAACCGAAACCCCTCAGGATATGGATCAAGGCACCGAAGGTCACAAGTCTACAGTAGGAGAAGGTACTACTCAAGAACATACATCTCAAGCACCTTCTAGCACTGAGAATGTTGCAACTGAGACACCGAGTATCGAGACACCAAAAGACACAATAGAGGCTAAAGAAATCGACCAAAGTGTTGCCTCTACCAAGCAACCTACCGAGGGTCATCAAGCCTCACAAGCCATTGTCTTAGTTCCATCAGTGAAAGGTAAAGAAAAGAAGATGAAAAAGCATAGTTTTAAAGTTGATTTGTCAAAACCAATAGTGTTTCCCAATGTAGACATATCAAAATTAGAGGGGCAAGCACTCATTGATTTCGGTGAACTATGCAAAGCTAAGGCCGAACAAGAGAAGCAAATGGCGATTCAAAAGAAAAATAAACTACTTCAGAAAGTGAAAGCACTCTTAATAGATATGCTACTTGTAGCTACAGTGTCAACAGATGCAACCATCCACATTCAACTCGATGAACTCCTAACAAAGATAGAGACATCTGGAGTAGATGCATCAGAGTATTTGAGCAAGCTAAAAGACAAGGAGCTCACTGCAAAAATGATAGAAGAGGTACAGAAAGCTATAGCTATTGGCAAAGTTAAACTTGTCAAATTTATTGCTGAGTTGACTCCTCAACTCAAGCACATTCTTTATTTATTTTAGAAACTCTGTACATTTTCTTTATTCATTAAAGACATCAAAAATAAAACAGTAGCAATTGAGAAAGAAATCACCAATCTCTCAAATAAGTTGACCACAGAGCTAAATTCAGTTTAGAATTTTTATACAAAGCTACAACAGCTCATGGCTCAACAATTGGACCTAAGAAATGAAGAACACAAGATCAGGATGGACATAATGACACTTCAAACATTATTCCTTCCTCATCTTTCATCCATCCAAGAACAGATCAACCGAGCCACCTCCTTATCTACTACACAAGAGGGAAGCACTCTAGATGGCTTAATCTCATTATTGGCTGATATTCAAGCACATAATTCTTTAATGGACAGTGTAAAGGATGCCCTCTCTATCACTCTCATCAAAGCATGGACCAAGTACAAATCCATTTTTGACCAGTTACCTCCACCAAATGGTAACTAAGTCTTGATGTTTGTCAAAAAGGGGGAGTGATACAGTATTAAGGGAGTAATATAGTATTCAAAGTATAGTATCAAACAACAGGAGTATAGTATACAGGGGGAGTATACTGAGCAGAGAGAGCAGTGAACTGAGCAGTGAAACAACATGCAAAATCAGAGTTTTGTACAGTATATCGATAAGGGGAGTATATCTGGATATATTATTTCACTGACTATTGTATATATTGTCAGTATAGTCAAATTTTGCAAGTATATAGATTATTGAGTTATAACTTTGAAAGTAGTTTTTGTCAAACATCTAAACTAATGTCAAAAGGAGAGATTGTTACTACTTATCAGGTTGCCATTAGTTTTATGTTCAAAATTACTCTATATACTCTAGTTGGTTACTACTACCGAAATATTCAATTGGTATGAACAGTCAAGTCAGTTACAAAAGAAAGTAGTCTCAGAGCGCATACACTGAGCTGTCTATTGAGTATCATTCCATGTTTACCGAGCAACAAAGATGACACACCAAGTTGATATACACTGAGTGAAATGTGTTACCAGATTCATTGAACCTGGACATACATATGAAAATGTGTTACAAGATCGAGGCACATAAAACTGTTATCACATTGGAAAAATTGCACTTAAAGATTGTGTATGATTTTGAGGTCATCTAACCAATGAAATATTTTACATGATTATTCATTCGATAAAACATGTTTGTAAGATCAAAGCAATGAATGGATCATCGACATAAGAGATCTATTTATACAACATGGATTAAGATCAGAAATATACATGTAGCATGACAGAAAGGAAGATATAGAGATATATGAAGCAAGACATGTGAAAGCAGTAAGTGTTATGACTATTACAGAGACACAGAGGTCACCGAGAAGGATTTCAGAGAACAGTCAAAGAATAGAGTAAACAGAAGGGTTTACTGAGTTACTATATGGGTTACTGAGGTATGCTATAAGCAAGGTAATCATATTTTGAGCACATAGAATTTTCTATAACATTCCAGATGTAAAGTTGCAGATATTTGTAATAACTTTATTGTAATATTTTGAAGTTGTAAGAGAAACCTTTAACAGGGTAAAAGACTCTAATCAAGTCTATAAATTGTAAAGCCTCTAACTAGGTGCAACACTTAGATGATAAAATCCTTTAGCAAGGTAGATCTAATAGATCTTGTTACTCCTAATAGGGTAAGCTATCAGAAATAGCTAAACATGTAGCTCTAACCGAGCACCCTTTATTATCGTAGTAGTGAAGTTGTGGGTGCCATCCCCACCACAGTTTTTCTCTCTAACCAAGAGTTTCTGCGTAACCAAAATATATGTGTTATGGAGTGAATCATGTATGACTGTTATCTATTTGTTTTAGCTTTATATTATGTTACTGCACTATTTAGTTTATGCATAACAATAAAGTTATTGTTGAAGAAAAGTTTTGGAGTACTGATTCACCCCTTCCCTTTTAGTACATTAGCTTTCCATATTGGGCCTAAAACATAGTGATTTTTGTGAGAAAAAAATTGTGCAAATTAAAAAAGATTGAAAATGAAAAATGACAACTTAGAACTACACAATTATCAAGCCTCCACTCATGATTAGGACGTTAAAAGGAAACTAAATAAGAAAATTATAAAAGCAATAGAAACTGCAAACTCAAGTCTCTTTAATTTGATTGTCCTTCGATTTGAATGTGTGCATGATGCTATGTCTCCAAAGGTGCTTGAAAATTGTCCATGATGTTTGATATGAAATGCAAGGTGCAAATTAAACTTAACTATGGATGCAAGGATGGATGCAAGTAATCAAATTGGCATTATGACATTATGATCGCATGAAAGTGGATGATTAATGAAGGAAAATGGAAGGTTTAAATAAGAATTGTTGAACATGAGATGAGGCTTGAGAATGTGCCACTTGTCTCAATTGAGAACAAGTGGCAATGCAAGGAGTGACAAGTGTCCTCTAAGAGGGCAAGTGCCATTGCAAGAAATTACAAGTGGAAGGTAATCCACATGTTGGTTTGGGAGAGAAACACCCAAACAAATTGATTCTTTGTCCAAATATTTAAAAAATAGGGAATGTGCACACATGCGTGAAGATTGGTTAGTGGGTTAGGTTAGATGGGGGTTAATATTAGGAGCCATGTGCTCTAATTGAATTATTTGAATTATTAAATTCAAACAAGATGACTAAGAGGAAAAAATGATATGAATAAAATAAAATAAATGACACTTATTTATTTAATAGAAGAAGGGTAAAGGGAGTTAATTAATTAAAATGTTCACATGAAACTTTAATTTCCTGCTCTGCAACTTTCCCGCTTTGTTGTTCTTTGAATTTTTGCAATGGCTGTCATTTCTACAGGGGAGGGCCCGTCCTCCCTAGATCCTGACCCCCCTGCTAACCTCCAAATGAGTCCGGATCTGGATCTTGTGCTGCGCTCCCAGAGTGTTGGGTGGGCTCCCTTGGTTGGTGTCGTTGACGCTTGTAATGTAGTGATGCACGAGGCCCCCTTCCTTGAGAAGATTACTCTTGTGACCTCTAACTTGGATTCTCCTCATAAGGTTCCCAAGATTGATGTTGTGGGGCCTTTGCCTGGGGATGCTCAAGTGAGTACCTGGAAAGGTTCCCTTGTTGGAAATTCCAAGTCAGGGTCATCAACGTTGCTGCCTAAGGTATCTGCTAGAGAGGATGGCCCCGATATTTGTCTCCCCGATAATATTATGGGTAATATTGCTTCCTCCCTACACCTCTTCTTGGTGGGGAGATTCTTAGCCTTCAAACCCACTATAGATATGGTCAGAAGATGGGCTGGCTCCAGATGGAAAGTAAAAGGTAGTGTCTCTATCTCTGCTATGCCGGCAGGGATCTTTCTTTTTAGATTAACTGAAGAAGAAGACTTCATTTATATTATGTCTGGTTCATGGTCTTATGACAAAAACTGCCTAACTCTCTCTAAGTGGAAGTTGGGGTTTGACCCTAGTGCAGACCTCCTCAGACTGGCGCCAGTTTGGATCAAACTCCCTGGCCTCCCTCTGGAGTTCTGGGCTGACACCATTTTTAGATGGATTGGTAATTCGTTTGGTTAATTCGTTGCTGCTGACAATGTGACAATGTAGAAGTCTAGACTTGTTTATGCTCGCCTTTGTGTGAATGTGGATGTTAAAAACCCCCTCCCTAATTTCATAGCTCTTAAATCCAAATGGGGTAAAAGGACGTAGTCTATTGTCTATAAGAATGTCTCCCTTTATTGTCAAAGGTGTGGAAAACATGGTCATGTTATTGCTGACTGCCCAACCCCTCAGCCTCCGAAGGAAAAGATGAAGGAGAAGCTGTCGTCCCCGGGTATTTTCAATGTGGAGGCAGCTCAGAATTTTACCCTCCCCCCCAACCCCCCTGTTATTGACAATTTTGTGGGTTAGACCAAGGACTTGAAGGAAAAAGTGGGTCCTCAAGATACTATTGAGGAGGGCTTGTTGTTCACCAAATCTGGTTAACCCAAGTTCACCTACAATCCTTCTATGAAATGGCCAATTTCAATCTATAGAACACATCAGGACTTGGACAAAATAACATAGGACCCTAATTGATCTTCCTGCACTTCAGATTTTGCTAGACCTAGGGGGGGACACCCTTTTGATGCATGAAATTAAATCATTACACACTTATGACAACATCAAACAATAAGTAGATAGATCATTTCACAAGCTCAACAAGTTAGGAAACATTACAGATTGGCTAGATCTGTACAAACAATAGATGAAACAAAGCTTAGAATGAATGGAATACAACCCCTAAACATAAAGGGAAAATAGATTTTTCTTTAAATTTGTAAATCTGAAAGAATGCCCAAATCCTTCAAAGACTAGTGCCTTGTTCATTGGGCAACAGAGTCACACACAGAACTGGAAACTGCAAATCATAGCTGCAAATTTGTTTTGCTTACAAGATATTCCTGCATTAATACCTTATACTAATGCATTACTCAATTCCTTTACAAAATCATCAAATCTTGGATACATATTTCATTATTTATGACTGATTATAGAATTTAAAACCTTCATTGAAGGATACCTACAAACAACCACAATGATCTCCTAGAAATTGACAAATTCTATCCTCCTTGAGGATTCAATTTATGACAATGAAATACATGCCTAGAGATAACATTGTGTGAAATTTACTCATGCCTGACACAAGGAAGACCTGCAACTAGAAAAAACATCTCCAATACTGCACTGTAAACTCTATACCCTGAAAAGATCCATAGAATTTTACAAATTTGGGTCAAGAAATTCAGAACTGGAAGCCATGAAATCTAGAGCACGTCCTCCAAAATTCTGGAACCCTTCCAATTGAGAAGAAATGGGAATAAGAAGAGGAGGGAAAAATATCAGATTTCATCAGAACATGCCATGTGTCTTCTTTCCCTAACTGAATTTCATTTTCTTCCTCCTTCCTATGGAAACTGCTCTCAAAATATCTGAGATTTGTTGAAATTAATCACATAGCTGCATTCCTCATTCTGAGAGTTTTCTGGTGATATATAATACTTGCATATTTGGCCAAAAATTAACCTCTGGGCGAATTAATTCTAAATATGTGTACCATCATTTAAATTTTTGGCTTTTTCATATAGTTGAAAGTATGCAATTTAACTTTCATTTTCATCATTTTTTGGCCTGACGCCCTGCCACGTGGCAATGTGCAATTTTCTAGGAGGGTCCACTGGGATGACACCTCACTAATTCGCCACTTGGACTGCCACATCACCGCCACCTGTACGCCACATCAGCGGGACCCGCAAGCTCACCTACCACTTGGACCTACCACATCACCTTTTGCCATTTCACGAAGGGTAACGGGCATACATCTTCGCCTCACAAAACAACGTCAACCGTTGGATCTCGATGAACCTGCATGATCTTTAATCCTTTTCTTCTCTGCACATGCTTTTCGCCATTTCACGATGGTTATTCTTTGACCATCTTCGCCTCGCGAAACTATACGCACCGTCGATCTGCTGTGAACTTGCTCACCAGTTAAGTCGCCCTTTCACTGCAAAATTTTCCTCAAGAACCGTGCCCACGTGGGGTCCACCTGGTCACCACTTGGCCTCCTTGGTTGCCTCAAGAAATGTGCCCATGCGCGTGGGGTCCTCCTGGGCACCCAACTGACACCATTCGTCAAAAGCCCTTGAGGCTTTGACACTATATTTGTGTGAAGCGTTACATTTAAACATCAAATACTCCCATTCTCCAGCAAATGCGGGATAATGCTTTGCCTGGGACTGTGCATTTTGAAAGAGTTTTAATGACCTTGTCCACTTTATGCACGCTTCACCACCACACAGGGAGCTGCCATTATTGCATTTGTTTGAGTCTAAAAAGTGCCACTTCCAAAGCTACAACCTACGCAAAGGGAATAGCTACACCTGCTACTTGCATTTGCATAAATTTTAGATGCCCTTTAGCAGCACCTTTGACCATTCAGGGGGAGGACTTGCATTACTTGAAAGTTAAATGCTGAATGTTTCAAAAACCTGCTAATTGCAATTTGCTCGAGTTTCATTTGTTGAAGTTTAATACCTCAATCTGCATTTGTTTAGAAATTTCTCTGCTTCTCCTCCAGCTAGCATGCCAAATTTTATACCACATATAGGGAGGCTAAACTGGTTTACACCAGCTAATGACATTTGCTAAGAAAGTTTTTGAAAACTACTTCAATGCCTCCATCTCTCCATCTCACGTGCTAGGGAAATGCTGGTCAATTTCATTTGCTAAGAAGTTTTAACTTCAGATTTTCACCATGCCACGCAGGAGGAAGTTAATTTCTCTAAATGCATTTGCTTGGAAGCCTTTCACGTTGCCTCATCTCCATGCCATGTAGAGGGAGAAATCTGCCAATAGCATTTGCTTCGAAGTTTCAGATTTTCCTCTTGCCCATTTACATTATGCGCAGAGGAGGGGGTTATACTTGACAATGGCATTTGGTGAAGGTTTTGGCATTAACACCTACCAATTGCATTTGTATAAAGTTTAAATGCCTTCTTACAATAGCGAGCCATGCACAGGCAAGGAGGAGCTACCAAAGGTTATGGAATTACACCTTACAGCTGCCATTTACATTGAAAGTTTCTGAGGTTTTTGAATGTAGTCTCTTATCGGCTAAGCTAAGATAGATAAAATGTCTTATCCACAAGATGGTGATCAACACCTGGCCCCAAATTGTAAATATGATGTGTAACAACACCTACAATGTTTTATCCTGATTTTGTGAAGAAATTCCTTAAACCAATTTTCATCAAAGAACCATCAGGTGCAACAAGTTGGGGTTTCACTTAAAAAATCCTCATAACTCTTTGTGAATATCCTATTAAGCTTAATTACATCAGCTGCATACTGCTTAGAGCTAATTCTTGCTTAAAAGATATATGAAGTGGCAAGTCAGGTTGGGCCCCAAGGTGGGTCCGACTAATTTTTTTTCTTTCTTTTCATGCAACTGACCCCTAAAAACACCTTAGGAACCCTGAACATACTTCTAGAATCGATCGACACCATTTTTGGATAATCAAACTGAGTTTTGCAACTTTCAAGCACTTGCACCATATTTTCGCATTTAATCGCAAAGACGTAATTTTCAAACTGGTCAAAACACCTTTCTGGACCTTGCAAACTGTCAGGCATGTACTCTGGTATACAAACATGAACTCTACCAAGCAGTTTTTCAAGACGAATCCCGAGTGAAGAAATATTAATGGTCAAAGATGACCAACTGTCTTTGTCGGCACTGTGGACCTGATGAAGTCAATGCCCAGGCAACTCATGATGCCTTTTTAAAAAATATCAAATGACCTCTGTAGACCCTCAAATCTGAAACATAGGTACCTTGAAGTACATATCAAATCTTAGATTGCTCAGTTCATCCTGGAAGCTAATTGGGTGCGAATGGTGCGCTCATGAAAATGGCCACTTTAACTGATGCGACAATGTAAGTACGAAACACTGAATAAGGTGGCTCAAGAAACCCTTTTGAAAACTGATCAAACAGATGGGAAGGGGCTTGAAATTTGAAACATAGCTTGTCTTTTACACCAACAATAGCCTGGAATAAACATTCTATCATGAAATTCACCGGGGGAACTTTTACACATGTGCAAAGCAAGGCTTTGACTAGCTGTCGAAATAGGGACTTGTCAAACAACACAAACTGAAAAGGGATTGAGCTTACCAAACTGAGAAAATGGATTCATAGAGACTTGAAATTTGGCAATATTACTCACATTTATACATAGAATTCAATGCACTTTGAATTTCATCATGACAAACGACTGGGCAAAAGATATAGGAGCTCAAAGTAGGCTACTTAATAAAATCTGCACTTTCAGCTCACCCCTTGAAATGGGTACCTGATAAATTGATCCAAACTAAATTCTGAAAGTTGCACAACACTTCATTAGCTAAATTAAAGGTGTAGAACAAGTTTCCAAAGCCTTACCCCTTGAAAATCAACTGGCTCCATTTTACCCTCTCTTTAACTAGGCCATTCAAACTGACTCATTTTATGATCATTTGGAAATGCAGAGAATTTTTTTGAAATGGACCTCTCAAATTCACTCAATTTTAATAAGTCCCAACAGTGCCTTTGACCGGGGATGGTTGATTTGTAAAATCAACACAAGAATTCAGAATCTATGGTTAAGCAAACCACCCAAAAATGGAATACATCTCTTCTCTTCTCAAAAACAGGGCTCCTTATTCTACCCAAGCAGCAGGACACTTTATTGAAAACCACACAACTAAAGCAAAGCAACTGTACAAAATATACAAACATACTTATAACTGATTATAAACTGCCCCAAACAATCTTAGCATTTACCTCTGTCAAAAATCTGTTTCTCATGACCTGACATCATGATCTAAACAAAGGCACCTTTCAACAACAACTGAGCATAATCCTTATAATCAACCTCTTTCATCTCATTACCACAACAGCCGGTGTGCACACCTTTTGCCTAATTTTGAACTTTCTAATCACACACTATTTCAACAAAAGTAAAATCATGAGACACGACACTATAGAGGCCTTCCCACAAGCTGCAATACATTTCACTATCCCAATCAACTCTATCATTTGCAAGGGCATCATCATGCTGAATTTCAAAAATATAACATTCATTCTCACCACTGTAGTTCTCATCATCACATGCCTTATTATCATTTAAATTCATAGAATGATGGACATTACTAACCAATTGATGCAAACAAGGAACATAAACATTTTGGTCCAGATGTGATACTTCACTATGCTAATCATACTATATACTATCCTTATTTATCAAACTCAACACATCCGCATCCTCAATATCCCATTCATGGAAAAGATTGCATACCTCTAGCTAAAGCATATCCTCAGCTAAATCTTTCTCATTCAGACTTACATCCACCTGAAAAACTTCTATTTGTGGTCTGAAGTAATCATCACACAACCCATGCTTCTTACCTTCGTCATGAAGTAAATTTGTACAATACATGCTACTGCTATTTGGAACTACATCAACATAACAAACTTGTTCAACACAAGGGGAAACATCAGCATTTTCATCAATGACGTCATCACTACAAACATTCGTATCAAAGGCAAAGAACTCCATATCTGGTTCAAGCATACCATCAACATTCACATTCTCTTCATGGTACTTCAAATTTTGGAAGCATTCAAATATAGGTTCATTTAAATCTGAAAATGAAACATTATCCGCACTTTCACATATGTTTGTATCTTCAAAAATACTTTCATTTTCAGATTCATGATTGAGGTATATAACTTGGTCTACTCTTATATCATCTTCACAAGATGAATAATAAGAACTCTCATAAGCATCCTCAACTGCATAACTAGCATTCATTTTCTGATCATAAGAAGATGAATAACTTGTGCCAAGATCACTCTTATTCTGAAATTGATCTTCATTGTTCCTTTGTATACCTTCAATGTGCTGAAAATCGAACTCAGTGTCGTCATAATCAGTAACACCACTCCATTCTGAAACACATTCATCACTAGGTATACATGCATTGAAAACACCATCAACATCATCCACAATTTCATTTTCAGTTTTATTAGAATTAATCAAATCTTGATTTACATCATATTGCACATTTTCACTTGCATAATCAACAACATTTGGTGATCCCTCAATATTTGGTATTTCAACATCAAATACATCAACAACATGTAAAGATCGATGGTCATCATCATCATTATTTTCATTATTATTAACCTTGGGAGATGCATGATTAAATTCATAATTTGCAGCCACATAATCAGCATAACCGACATACAAATCAAATGGTATATATCCTTTATATATATCTATCTCTGTATCAGCATTGTCACAAAATTTCCCACTGATCATTCCATCATTACTGTGAGAGACAATTGGCATTGACAACAAAGATTCTTGGAAAAGAATGTTTTGCTCGGCTTCACATGGCATTTCACCATTGAAGGTGTTCTGACAAGAAACAACAACAGACACAAATCTCTTTGAGATCCCAAATTTCAGGTTATTTTCAATGTCCCTAGCTACATTGAAAGCTTCATAAAAAGTTTCGGGTTCTTTGTTTCTCAATAAGAAACCCATCTTCTTGTCAAAAGAACTCATATAAATTTCCAAACATACTTTATCATCGAACTGATACTTGCTGGAAATTTTAGACAATGTTTGTGAAAACCTGATATTAAATGCTGGTACCAATTCATCTTTCCCAATTTGCATGTCCATGAATCCTCTCAACATATCATAATCATTCACCTTTTCAGGAAATTGGTCCATAAAGTCTGAAATTAATTCTTCCCATGAGGAAATATAATCTACTGGCAAGAAAGAGAACCAATCCCTTGCATCCTCTTTTAGTGACTGGACAAATAATTTCATGCACACATCTTCTTGACAAATTTCAAATTCTCCCATCAAATCTGAAAAATCTTTTCAAATGTTGACACGCTGATTCTGATTTCTTCCCACTAAATATTGGCAAATACTTTCTGATTTCCATGGGTATGGGATTTGGGTAACCCGAAATACCTTCAAAATTTAGAGCAACATAGTACTTCATACTGAAACTTTTCCTATTACATGGTTGTGACACTTCACTAGGCATGGTCATATGTGAAAATACACAAGGCTGAAAAACTTCACTACTCATTTCTTCTTACTCCCACAAATGATTATACAACCTTGTGTTGAATAATGAAACACTTCAAGCACATATCATCATTCAAATCTATTCATAACATTGCTTGACACAAAGCTTTTCCAAATTTGCATACTACGGAAGAACATATATGTTGGATATTACAACAAAATAGATATACAAATGGACTTGTAATTCCTCTTTTTCCCTCTTTACTGGTGTTGTCCACTTAATGGGAAAACTATTTTACTCATTCAAATTTTCAAAACAAATGTCTTGCATTGAAACTTCTGAAAGTACCTGGGTATTTGTAGCTGTAAGACTTGTAGATCTGAAGATTAACTTCCACTTTCAGCACGGTCTTTTACCTCAGAGTCGCCACCTCTTGCATAGAGGACATTTTTGAACAAAAGAATACCATTCAACACATATTTAATTCTCTATTTTCTCCTTCAATCTCATTGCAACCAATTCACTCCAGGCTATTTAACACAAATCTGGAAAATACGTCACACTTATGTATGGACTGAAATCTTTTACTGCACTTTTCTTCTCAAGCTTTTATGATGAAAGCACCATGTCCAAGGATACAATTAATTTAATCATCTACATCTTAATATGATTCATAAGATTATCTACTAATCTTGTGAAAATCTTGGAAATACAAACTTCCTGCAAGCACCGGTACAGAGACTAGAGTCGCCACCCAATTATGACATTGAGAAGAATTTATAAACAGCTGCAAGGACTTCTTACAACTCTCAACAATGAATTTACTATTACTCCTTCATAAAAAATGACATGAAATAACATATCATTCTACAGATCCAGAATAAGGAACACTCTTTTCACCATAAAATCACTTTCAACTCAATGCATACATAATGGACAGATTGGCTGGATATGAAATTGACAGGATGAGGAATAAATTCAACTTCTAACCTTATCAATCAAACATTTAAATCCATTTACTCCCTAGCAGAGTCTCCATTTTTGTTGTTCACCAAATCTGGTTAACCCAAGTTCACCTGCAATCCTTCTATGAAATGGCCAATTTCAATATATAGAACACATCAAGACTTGGACAACATAACATAGGACCCTAATTGATCCTCCCGCACTTCAGGTTCTGCTAGACCTGGGGGGGACACCCTTTTGATGCATGAAATTAACTCATTACACACTTATGACAACATCAAACAATAAGCAGATAGATCATTTCACAAGCTCAACAAGTTAGGAAACGCTACAGATTGGCTAGATTTGTACAAACAATAGACGAAACAAAGCTTAAAATAAATGGAATACAACCCCTAAACATAAAGGGAAAATAGATTTTTCTTTAGATTTGTAAATCTGAAAGTATCCCCAAATCCTTCAAAGACCAGTGCCTTGTTCATTGGGCAACAAAGTCACACACAGAACTACAAAATGCAAATCATAGCTGCAAATTTGTTTTCCTTACAAGATATTCCTACATTAATACCTTATACTAATACATTACTCAATTACTTCACAAAATCATTAGATCTTGGATACATATTTCATTATTTATGACTGATTACAGAATTTCAAACCTTCATTGAAGGATACCTACAAACAACCACAACAATCTCCTAAAAATTGACAAATTCCATCCTCCTTGAGGATTCAATATATGACAATGAAATACATGCCTAGAGACAACGTTGCGTGAAATTTACTCATGCCTGACACAAGTAAGACCTGCAACTAGAAAAAACATCTCCAATACTGCACTGTAATCTCTATACCCTGAAAAGATCCATAGAATTTTACAAATTTGGGTCAAGAAATTCAGAACTGGAAGCCATGAAATCTAGAGCACGTCCTCCAAAATTCTGGAACCCTTCCAATTGAGAAGAAATGGGAATAAGAAGAGGAGGGAAAAAGATCAGATTTCATCAGAACATGCCATGTGTCTTCTTTCCCTAACTGAATTTCATTTTCTTCCTCCTCTCCGTGGATACTGCTCTCAAAATATCTTAGATCTGCTGAAACTAATTCCATAACTGCATTCCTCATTCTGAAAGATTTTCGGTGATATATAATACTTGCTTATTTGGCCAAAAATTAACCCCTGGGCGAATTAATCCTAAATATGTGCACCATCATTTAAATTTTTGGATTTTTCCTATAGTTGAAACTATACAATTTAACTTTAATTTTCACCTTTTTTTGGCCTCACGCCTTGCCACGTGGTAGCCTGCAATTCGCTAGGAGGGTCCACTGGGATGACACCTCACTGATTCACCACTTGGACTACCACATCACTGCCACCTGTATGCCACATCATCACCACGTCAACGAGACCCGCGAGCTCACCTGCCACATCACCTTTCACTATTTCGTGAAGGGTAATAGGCATGCATCTTCGCCTCGTGAAACAACACCGACCGTTGAATCTCGATGAACTTGCACGATCTTTAATCCTTCGCTTTTCCACACATGCTTTTCACCATTTCGCAATGGTTATTCTTCGAGCATCTTTGCCTCATGAAACTGCGTGCACCATCGATCTGTTGCGAACTTTCTCACTAGTTAAGTCGCCCTTTCACTATAAAATTTGCCTCAGGAACCCTGCCCACGTGGGGTCCACCTAGTCACCACTTGGCCTCCTTGGTTGCCTCGAGAAACATGCCCATGCGCATGAGGTCTGCCTAGGTGCCCAACCGGCACCATCCGTCAAAAGCCCTAGAGGCTTTGACACTATATTTGTGTGAAGCGTTACATTTAAACATCAAATACTCCCATTCCCCAACAAATATGGGATAATGCTCTGCCTGGGACTGTGCATTTTGTAAGAGTTTTAATGACCTTGTCCACTTCATCCACGCAGGGCATCTTTGGAAATGTCTGGTAATTGCATTGTTTTTTAATTGCCTTCACCACCACACAGGGAGATGCCATTATTGCATTTGTTTGAGTCTAAAAAGTGCCCCTTCCAAAGCTACAACTTGCATAGAGGGAATAGCTACACCTGCTACTTGCATTTGCATAAATTTTAGATGCCCTTCAGTAGCACCTTTGATCACGCAGGGGGAGGACTTGCATTACTTGAAAGTTAAATGCTGAATGTTTCAAAAACATGCTAATTGCAATTCGCTCGAGTTTCATTTGCTGAAGTTTAATGCCTCAATCTGGATTTGTTTAGAAACTTCTCTGCTTCTCCTCCAACCAGCATGCCAAATTTTATACCACATATAGGGAGGGTAAACTAGTTTACACCAGCCAATGACATTTGCTAAGAAAGTTTCTGAAAACTACTTCAACGCCTCCATCTCTCCATCTCACGTGCTAGGGAAATGCTGACCAATTTTATTTGCTAAGAAGTTGTAACTTCAGATTTTCACCATGCCACGCAGGAGGAAGTTAATTTCTCTAAATGCATTTGCTTGGAATCCTTACATGTTGCCTCATCTCCATACCACACTGAGGGAGAAATCTGCCAATAGCATTTGCTTCGAAGTTTCAGATTTTCCTCTTGCCCATTTACATTATGTGCAGAGGAGGGGGTTATGCTTGCCAATAGCATTTGGTGAAGGTTTTGGCATTAACACCTACCAATTGCATTTGTATAAAGTTTAGATGCCTTCTTGCAATACTGAGCCATGCACAGCCAAGGAGGAGCTGCCAAAGGTTATGGAATTACACCTTACACCTACCATTTACATTGAAAGTTTCTGAGGTATTTCAATGTAGTATCTTATCGACTAAGCTAAGATAGATACAATGTCTTATCCACAAGATGTTGATCAACACCTAGCCCCAAATTGTAAATATGATGTGTAACAACACCTACAATGTTTTATCCTGATTTCGTGAAGAAATTCCTTAAACCAATTTGCATCAAAGAACCATCAGGTGCAACAAGTTGGGGTTTTACTTGAAAAATACTCATAACTCTTTGTCAATATACTATTAAGCTTAATTACATCAGCTGCATACTGCTTAGAGCTAATTCTTGCTTAAAAGATATATGAAGTGGCAAGTTGGGTTTGACTAACTTTTTTTTTTGTTTTCATGCAATTGACCGTTGAAAACACCTTAGGAACCTTGAACATACCTCTAGAATCAATCGACACCATTTTCGGATCATCAAATTGAGTTTTGCATTTTTCAGGCACTTGCGCCACATTTTCGCATTTAATCGCAAAGACGTAATTTTCAAACTAGTCAAAACACCTTTTCAGACCTTGCAAACTGATAGGCGTGTACTTTGATATAAAAAAATGAACTTTACCAAGTGGTTTTTCAAGATGAATCTCGAGTGAATAAATATTAATGGTCAAAGATGACCAACTGGCTTTGTCGGCACTACGGACCGGATGAAGTCAATGCGTAGGCAACTCATGATGCCTTTCTTAAAAATATCAAATGACCTCCGTAGACCCTCAAATCTGAAGCATAGATACCTTGAAGTGCATATCAAATGTTAGAATGCTCAGTTCTTCCTGGAAGCTAAGTGGGTGCGAATGGTGCGCTCATGATAATGGCCACATTAACTGATGTGGCAATGAAAGTACGAAACATTGAATAAGGTGGCTCAAGAAACCCTTTTGAAAACTGATCAAACGGATTGGAAGGAGCTTGAAATTTGAAACATAGCTTGTATTTTATACCAACAATAGCTTGGAATAAATATTCTGATATGACTTTCATGGGGGAACTTTTACACGTGCAAAGCAAGGCTCTGACTAGCTATCAAAACAAGGACTTGTCAAACAACACAAACTGCAAACGGATTGAGCTTACCAAACTAAGCAAATGGATTCATAGAGACTTGAAATTTTGAAAGATGACTCATATTTATGCATAGAATTCAATTCACTTTGAATTTCATCATAACAAACATCTGGGCAAAAGATATAGGAGCTCAAAGTAGGCTACTTAATAAAATATGCATTTGTACCTAACATGCACTTTCAGCTCACCCCTTGAAATGGGTACCTGATAAATTGATCCAAACTGAATTTTGAAAGTTGCACAACAGTTCATTAGCTAAATGAAAGGTGTACAACAAGTTTCCAAAGCCTTACCCCTTGAACATCAACTGACTCCATTTTACCCTCTCTCTAACTAGGCCATTCAAACTAACTCATTTTATGATCATTTGTAAATGCAAAGAATTTTTTTGAAATGGGCCTCTCAAATTCACTCAATTTTAATGAGTCCCAATAGGGCTACCCCTTCTTGGAAGGTATTCTTAATATGATGAAAACCCCTGACCCAAAGACGACATCTCCCTGCTCGGGGAGATGCTTGGGCTCGGACCTAGAAGATGGAGAGATCTCCCAGACAAAGGTAGAACAAGAAGGTTTGAATGTGGAAGTGAGTTTCAGGGAGAAGAAAGGGCACAATGAGACCACTCAACCTGTGCTCATGCAGCTAAATCCCAACACTATGGGGAATAGTGGGAGAAGCATTTGGTGCATTGGGGTTGGGCCCACGCCTTCCATAGGGAATGTTCTGGATCTGACCTCCTCCTCTTTTGCTACTAGATCTATTGGGGAGATCACTATTCTCTCTCATGGAAGTCATTCTACCCCGTCATCACCTGTGGATAAAGAGAAAGGGGAATGGCAGGAACCGAAAAAAAAAACTAGAGGAAATAAGAAGGCGGATGTGGGAAATGACTCTAAGCCAGACAAACCCTTTGAGAGGACCCTCAGAACTAAGGTAATGGCCAAGGAAATTGCCAATGGAAGGCAATTAACTCTGGAGACATCTTAGAAAGGCAAGAAATGAAGTTCCTTTCATGGAACTTAAGGGGTTTAAATAGCCCCTAGAAGTAGTATGCTCTTAAGAAAAGCATAGTTACCAATAAGGTTGATATCATTCTAATCTAGGAGGTGAAAATCACTTATCAAAATTTATGCTCCTAGATAGTATATGGCCGGGTAGTGCTTTCCATTATGGTGAGGGGGAAGGTGCTTCAGGAGGAATTGCTACTCTATGGAATAAGAGCAAGCTGGATGGGTACACGGTTGACCTTTCTCACAACTTTCTTACTACCAAGTTCACTATGAACAACTTCTCATGGTACTTTTTCAACATTTATGCTCCTAATACTAGACATGGCCGGGCTCTGGTCTGGGAGGAAATCACTACCTTCATGACTAATAATAGGGAGGCTATGTTCATGTTAGCTAGTGACTTTAACACCCCCCTTTTTCCCTCTAAGAAGCTTGGAGGTCTAACTGATTATAGTGATAGCATGCTTGACTTTGTTGACTTCATTAAAAATAATGATTTACTTGATATTGACCTCCAAGGGAAGCCTTTCACTTGGTCTAACAACAGAAAAGGCTCCAATCTGATTCAGGTCAGGTTTGATAGGTTTCTAATCTCGGCCAAGTGGAACCTTGGCAACAAGTCCTTGCTCTTGTCTCTCCCGCGCACTATCTCTGACCATTCCTCGATCCTCCTTTCATGGGTTGACAAGCCGACCCTGGGCCCCATACCCTTTAGGTATGAGATAATGTGACACTATCACCTGTATTTCAAATAGTGTATCCAAAGTTGGTGAAACTCCCTTGTTCAGGGTTCCGCTATGTTTAGAATTGCTAAAAAGATGGAGATAATTGAAAGGGAGGTTAGAGCCTGGAGAAAATCTTCCTTTGGGGATATCTTCAAGAGAAAGAAGGAGGCTGAAACCAATTTGGATTGCCTCCAGAGAACCATTGTAGAGGGGACCACCTCTATGGATATCCACAAAGAGGAGGAAGGGTGGAGAAAAAAATGGAAAGAAATCATGAACCTTGAAGAAATCTACTAGAAGCAAAGATCCAAAATGTAGTGGTTAACTGAGGGGGACAGGAACACCTCCTTCTTTCATAGATTTGCTTCAAAGCATAGAAGGAGGAACACTATTTAGTTCATTTTCAATAAGAGGAATGAGGAATTGGTGGGGAATAGAGAGATTGGCCAATGGGCTTCCCTATACTTTTCTAATGCCTACACGAATGACAGGGCCAATGAACCTACTGAGGTTATTGATAAGCTTCTCAGCCTTATCCCTCAAGTCCTGAATGATGCTAATAATGAGCCACTGATGAGCCGCGTGTTTGAAGAAGAAGTTAAAGAGGCGGTTTTTGTAATGAATGCCTTTAAGGTCCGTAGACCTGACAACTTCCCCCCGGATTTATTTTAGATGTTCTAGGAAACTATAAAGTATGACCTAATCAAAGCTACCAGGGACTTCATTCGCACTGGGAACCTTCTGAAGAAGCTGAATAACACTTTCATTGTTTTGGTGCCCAAAGTTCTTGACCCAAAGTTTATGACTGATTACCGCCCCATCACCGGGAAAGCAAATTCTTGATGTAGTCATTACTACCCATGAGGTCATCCACTCCATGGAGAAAAGTCGCAACCCAGGCATGGCTCTTAAACTTGACATCTCTGAGGCTTATGATAAAATTAACTGGAAGTTCTTGTATACTGTTCTTTCCAAGATGGGTTTCCATGGAAGATTCATCAATATTATCAAGGTGGTAGTGGAAAATGTTCACTACTCGGTGATTGTCAATGACACCCCTTGGGGTTTCTTCAAGGCTGGGAAGGGTCTAAGGCAGGGGGACCCTCTCTCACCTTATTTGTTTATTATGTTGGCTGAAGTTTTGAGTAGGAATTTCTCCCATTTATTCTGGACCAGAAAAATCTCAGGGGTGAAAGCTGCTTCTACCCTTCCCCTGGTGGTTATGCAACAATTTGTTGATGACACATTCCTGTTTGGCCAATCGTCCGTTATAGAAGAAAAAGAATGGAAACACATGTTGGAGGATTAGGCCCTTTCCTCAAGACAACTTATCAACTATAATAAGAGAAAAATTTATTTTCTCAACACTGATAGAAATCTCCAAGGTAAACTTATGCAAATCCTTGGATGTTGTGCTGCTGATCTCCTCGATTCCTACTTGAGTGTTCCCCTCACAATTAAGGAGGTCACCTCCCATTTCTGGGAGTCAATCTTAGAAAGAATGCAGAAGAAACTCATTGGATGGACTGGAAAAACTCTGAGTAATGTGGGTAAACTCCAACTTCTGTCGGCCTCTCTTCACGGTGTCTCGGTCTATTTTCTAGCTCTATTCAAGATATCCATTGCTATGGCTGAGAAACTTGAGAAAATATGAAGAATTTTTTTGTGGACAGGGATGGAGGAAAAGTCTAGAATCAGCTTAGTCAATTGGGAGTTGGTGTGCAAACCTAAGTACATAGGAGGCCTAGGGATCGGAAAAAATTCAGACCTGAACAAGGCTTTGCTGACTAAAATTGGTTGGAATTTTATGAAGGACAAAGATGACTGGAGCAAGATCATGAGGGCTGAGTATTTAAATCACACCCCCTTCTCTTCCCTTCTTTCTTCTAATAAGCTTCCACCTGGGTCTAAGATATGGAACAACATTGTCAAAAATAGGAAGTTGCTTAAACAGGGCCTAAAATGGCAAGTGGGCAATGGTGAGAAGATCAGATTTTGGGAGGACAATTGTATTGGCGATAGACCCTTGACCTCTTCCCACTTCAGTTGCCTCATGGGATCTCACAAGGACTCGCTGGGTCCTTGTATGATAAACTACATTTCTCCCTCTCGCTACTGGTTGAGGCTTGCCGATGGTCCGGGAAATATTACTCATTGGGACCATTTGGTTGGAGAGTTACAATCTCTTCTTGAGAAGGTCAGGATCCCCCATTTCACTCATACTGATAAGTTTGTTTGGGCTATGAATCCCTCAGGGACTTTTAGTGTTAAGTCAGCCTACAATCTCCTGTTCATGCTTGTGAATGATTTCTATAGCTGGAGAGAAGTTTGGAACTCTCAGCTTATCCCTAAAATTAACTTCGTATGGTGGATGACTCTCCATGGGAAGATCCTTACTATTGATAACCTTAAAAGGAGAGGCTTCCTGCTAGCCAATTAGTGTGTCATGTGTAATTGTGCCGAGGAAAGCATAAATCATATTTTTATCCATTTCCCCTTCTCTTCTATGGTCTGACACAATGTTTTACATAAATTTAATATTGTGTGGACCTTCTTAGAAGACTTGCAGCAGCTTATCAGCAACTGGAAGTGCCCCTTCGCCCACCAGCCGATTAGACAGTTTTGGAAACTCATCCCTCCCCATATCTGTTGGTATATCTGGAAAGAAAGGAACAATCGAATCTTCTGTGAAACTAATAACTCTGTTGAAATGACGATTGGCATAGCAGAAAAGCTCCTCAGGAAGAACACTCTAGTTTGCAAATGGAAAACTCCACAATCAACCCCTTTGGTGATGGATTACAATTGGATTAGAACATGGAATCTACCAGACAACTTCCTTCGATATGAAACCTCAAAAAAAATGGAGAGGCTTAACAATAGATGGTTGACACCACCCCCCTCATAGCTAAAACTTAACTTTGATGGCCCCGCTCCCAGTGGAGTTGCGGCGGGAGGTGGAATTATTAGGGATAGCTTGGGCAACCTGATTCTGGCCTATGCGGGGAATTTTGACTCTGTCTCGAGTAACATGGCTGAAGCCCTTGCTCTCTTCTGGGGGCTTAAATTGGCTCTTGATATCAATGCTAAAAGACTGATCATTGAATGGGACTCTAAGTTGATTATTGAGGTGGCTAAAGGAGTTTCAGGGGTTAGCTAGATGATTAGTAACATTACCAAGGATATTTGGTCCATGATAGTCTGGCTTGAGAAATTTCAAATTCAACACCTTTATAGAGAGGGTAACTCAGTAGTGGACTCTCTAGCTGCGACGGGCCTTGAGATAACTGGAACGAGGTGCTGGAGACACCTTGATTCTCTTTCTGACAGGAAAAAGTCCCTAATTGGGAGAGACCAGAATTTCTCTACTTGCCAATGATGTGCTATGTCCTTTTTTACGGGGGGTCATTTTGGCCCGTCTGCGATGTCAAGCTATAGGAGGGAAATTCAAATTCAAATTGGGTGGTCTATGCCAAGGTGGCTTTTGGTGGTCTCCATTTTCTCCAGCGCACCGGTCTGGTGATGACATGGTGAACCACCGATAATTGTATTACCGAAGGATTGAAGCGCCAACTTTTAATCATTAACTTGACTAACCATAGCAAGTACATCACCTATTACTATAACTGGAACTTAAGATTTCTCCATAATGAAGATCTTTGCAAGTTGGCGGATGAATTAAGAGGTGTCACTTCACATGCTTACTGGAGTTGGCAGATGCATACCTTGGGAAACACCACAAAAGATAATTATTGCAGCTCTCACCACACTTTGGCTAATTCTCGGTTGATTTTTCTTATCTTCTGCTCTCATTTTTCCCTCTACATAACCAATTTTCTGGTCTACGCTACATCCCAACATCACTCTGGAGGAAGCTATTATTGGGGGAGATTTAGTCTAGGTTGATCCCGACACTATTGACGACTGCTTTCATAATCAACCTTGCGTTTGGATGTATGCCAAGGAAGGGGGCATCATCTCGTTCATGGAAGCCATGACTGGGTTTGACGAAAACCTCTCCATGCAGTTTGTGAGCAGCTAGAATGATAGGAGAGTTGTTATGAGGGATATTTTGTTTGAAATCAGTGAGGATGTCATTGCCCAGGCTATGAGTCTTTCAACTGAGAGAAGGAAGTGGAAGAAAACCAGGAGGGTCACAGATGAGACCAGTATGAACCACTTCTACAAAAAGGGTGAGGAACCTGTCAATATGGATGGGGGTTTCAACAGGGAATGCCTTCCCTACCCATGGGACCAGGTGTGCAAAATTATTATGAAATACTTTACCCTTGAGGGAAGGTATGGTGTTTTCTATTATTACCATTTCCTATTGCTCAATCACTTTCGCAACCATGATACTATTTCTTTCCCTTTATTTTTACTACACACCTTATAGTCTACTATTAAAGATGTCTGCCATTACCTAAGTTAAGACAAAAATTACACCATCCTCCACCAGGGTTTGATGTTTCATCTCTACAACTTCCACAGGGCCCTGTGTCTTCCTAAACCCATCTCTGTTCAACCTGCTCCCTCCATCTAGGGCCCCCCTGCTGGTTCTAAAAAAGGTCTCAAAAAGACCCCAAAAAAACCTATTACACGTTGTCAATCCCCTAACCAAGCCCCTCTCATTTCCCCCAAAATTGGGGAGAAAAACAAAGGCAACCCTTCCGCTGCTAAACCCACCTCCAAGAAACCCAGGAAATAACCTAAAATCTTGTTAGTTGAGTCTGACGCAAAGGATGGTGTGACCCCGGAAAGATCCCACAGGTTTGCTGGCAAACCCCAGATGAAACAAATTATTGTTAGGAAGAAATATGTTAATGAGGAGGAGGAAGATTCTGAGAAGGCAGAAAGTGATAAGGTTGAGGATGAGATGGAGGCTACAGAAGGATCAGATTCCTTTAAGTTGGGTACAAAGGCCCCTGACTCTGAGATTATCAAGGATGATAATAAGAACACCTCCCCTTATTCTAACACTTCCCTCCCCACATATCTTTGAGGAGGATGGAAGAAAGTTTGAGGGTAGGAAGACTACTGCTGAAGGTGGGGAGGAGGAGGTGGTGCAGTGTGCGGGTTGTAATGATATCTCCGAGGACATGAATGGAGTGAAGAAGAAGCTGGACTATCTGGAGTCCCATGTCAACAAAATTGGGAAATTCGCCATTAAGGTCATGCACTCCTTGGCTACTTCAATGTTCCTATTGCACCAGGAGAAATTTGACCAGGGCAGGCTAGAAGGCGATACCACGAAGGAACTATTTGAGTTCCTTGTTGAAGATTGGACTGGGCTTCTGCTCTCACAACACTTGGGATTTGGAAAGCAAGATTAATGGTGGAAGCTTTTCTTTTTTCTTATAGTTTTAATTTTTGGATCGGCTAGATCCCTGTTAAGTTTAAGACTCTTGCTACTTTCCTTAGTTTTTATAGTATGAAAAATATGCCGACTATCTATTGTTTAAGGTGCTATTTGGACAAGATTGTTAGGATTAGGATTCCCAAAGATACTGAGAGGGGGGGGGGGGGTGAATCAGTATCTGACCAGTTAATAAATTTAATTGACTTAAAACATGAAAAGCATATTAAAACTATGTACTAGTAAACCAGAAATAATGTAGTAACAAAGAATAACAACAATCACATGAGAAGCACACCATAACACAGTATTTTAACGAGGAAACCTAGAGTGGGAAAAATCTCGATGGGATTTGTGACCCACAATATTTGCTTACTAGCCAATAAGGGAATATTACTCTTACAATAGGGGCCTACACATGCAGGAAGGCCAAGTGCCTAGAGCTCACTACTCAATTATAAAAGAAGTCACACTGACTTACAAAAATGGATTATCTTAATCCAATGTCTTGTACTGCTTTAGATTAGCATCTTCTATGCCAGATCCAGTACCGGTTTAAGCTCTGCTACATACATAAACCTTTACCTATAATTCGCATAGTAGGTCTACTTATTTTGCATCCTATCACACATCTTTTCTTTTACAAAATGATCTCATACATATATGAGTCATATTACAACTCGCCATGTCGGCTTAAAATTATTTTACAATTAATTACAAAATACATTATAAACAAAATTTATGTTGGCCAAGGTGCTGGTATCCTTCCTTTCACTGCCGGTGTTCTATGTGCCGGTGTAGAGTTTGTCGTTGTTAGTGTCGGTATCCTGTCTTGCCGGTATCATATGATTGCAAGGTTGCCATCAATGAAAAAACCTTCAATCACCTACAATTTCTAATTAGAGTGTGCATTTTCCAACAATCTCCCCCTTTGGCATTGATGGCAACACTCATGAGAAAAATCAAAAGTGTCCAAAATGATATCCAAAAATAGTCTGCCAAAATTGTCTTACCAAAACTGTATGCTCCCCCTAAGTAGATGAAGTCCCTTCCTTCTGACCATTTTTCTCATCCCACTACTCCCCCTTTGACATCAATGACAAAGGTTGTCATTCACTGTCAGTGGAGTCCTGCCTAGATTCTTGTAACCGGTGGGTTACAATCTGAAATATATCTGTCAAAACTAAATTTATGCCTTTGCTGAATGTTTTGCAGTCTTTTATTGCCTCTTGTGTTCTCTGCACTGTACCAGTGAGTATGTGCATTTTCTCTTCCAGTGTCTTCTGTCCGGGAAACAGAGCCTCAGATATTTATTTTCTTAAGGAAATAAGATACTCTAGTCTTGGACTAAGTCTGCATTTTAAGTCCTTTGCCTTATCCTTTATTCCCTGTTTGTCTTTCTCCAATTTCTTGATTTTCTCTTCTTGCTCTGCAATTTTCTTTTCTAATTTCAAAAATGAATCTGATGTTCCAATCAAATTGTTAGCAATATTATTTAACTTCTCTTGAGCTTTGCCGATCTCCTTGTCAAGATCCTCTATTAAGACATTTGTTTTGCAAGTATCCCTATACAGTTTCTTGAAGTCAAGAATTATTTCTCCAAGTTCCGGTAATAGAGTATCCATTTCTCCTTGTTCTTATTTACAATATCCTTAAAGAATTTCTCTTTTTCCTTTATCATTCTCTCCTTAAATGTATCCTCATTTATTTGATCAACAGTTATTAGGTTGTCGGTGATAAACTTAGACAATGTGTCTAGTTGACCTAAAGAATCTTTATTCTCAATACTGCACTTTGGTGCTATCAATTTAAGAATTGGTATAATATCATCAATAGCCTTATAGGCTTGTGCGTTGCATTTCTTGATCTTCTTTATTGAATTTAATAAGACCTCTATTACATTAGTAGGTCTGAATTCTATCATAGCTGTACCAGATGTTTGTCCAATAGTTTTTACAATAGCCATGCTACCGGTTGTAGTTATTTCTTTGCTTTGTTTGACCTTTGGTAGGTCTGTCTGAGTTTGCATTTCCACAAACAAAGTTTTAGGCTTTTCAGTTTGGTCGGGTGGCACTGTCTTTGTCTGTACCTATGCTTCAACCTGTACCGGTTTGGGTTTCTCCAAATGTGTCTTAGACAATTTCTCTGAGCTTTCAGTTGCCGGTTCCTCAGTTTGTGCCTCTTAAGTTTGCTGAGCCGGTTCTTCAGATGGTTTGTCCATTATATCTATTGGTTTCTCAGTGGTATCCTTTGTCGGTTGCTCTGCCTTTGAAGGTTTTTCTGCATTTAACTCAACCTCTGCAGCCAGTGATTTAGTGGTCACATCTTTCTCCTTATCCTCAGTGGTCTCTCTGTCAACCACGACATTAACTTCTTGAGTATCTACATTTACAGTACACAGATGTAGACGTCTAAAAATGGTCAATGCTTGTGGAATCATACTTTAACATTTGCGCATTGCCTTATTTTAGGGTTTTTGCATCGCATTAAATTTCTCCTATGTTGCGCACTTGGTTTTTATCATTTGCGAGCATCGAGTCCTTCTTCTGCATTCTTCATTTGTCTCGCTTTCGAATTTGGTCTTGTCAATAATAACCTTCAGTCATGATTTTGGTCAATCTTATCCTATCGTATCAATGTGCGTGTTCATTTGTCATCATTTTGGACATCGTCGATCCTAATCAATGATAGAATTAGGGTTTTGTCCTCTGTTCAATCTTGTCATCTTACGATCGATTCGACATCGATCCTTGTCCTCTTGTCAATCTTGTCATTTTGCGATTGATTTGTCATCGATCGTCGTGTTTCTCAATCATGTCAATTTGGATCAATTTGTCATTGTTCCTTGTCAATTGGAACTGATGCCCTACAAAATGGACAAGGTTAGTCTAAGAGACAAACAACACAAGACACACAAGAAAATCGTTAGTGTTATTTAATCAAAGACTAATCTAAATAGGCATACCAAGAGAGACACTAAAAACATAAAAGCATATTTAACTAAAGAAGCAAATATGATGAGGCATCTCCAAATACCTCCTAACATGCTCTTAGCTCTTTCTCCCTTGTTCCTCTCCTCTCCAAGTTCCAAAATAGTGTAGCTCTCAGCAGCTTTTTGCACTATGGATGCTTATGGAGGATTGAGATTGTAGTATTGTGCTCCAAATCTGAAATGAAAAGCTAATACTAAGCTGTTGATACTAAAATGATTTATTTTATCCAAGATGACAATACATGAGTTACTTATACTAAAATTCTCTTTGAAAATGCCTATAGCTTAAATGCATACAAGTTTTCAGGATCTGGATTATGAAGAAATGGGCTCTATTTATAGGAAAAATGGAGCAATGGATGGTTGAGATTGAGCAATCTCAACAAGGGTCAGGATTGAATGATTTCAAATCCATGTGATGGCTTTCAACCCAATCCTAGGATGACAAGTATCAATGTGAGATAGGTTGAGAAGAGAAGGAATAAGCATTAAATGCCTGATATGACTTTTGGGAGCTAAAGTCCAGGTTGGTTGAATGAATAAACTCTTTATTCAAAGAATAAAGCTTTTATCCAATGGATAAACTCTTATGCAAATGTGAAATGGATGAATATGTTCAAAACAATAAATGTTTGGGGGGACAAGTTTGAAATAACCATAAATGGTTATGTGAGAGCCATAAATGGTCATGTAAGAGCCATTAGTGGTCTTGGAAGACTTTGGGGGTTAATTTGTTGAACACACAAAGCATTAAATGCTTTTCAAAGACTTTGGAGTCTTTGAGAAGTGACTCCATTTTGCTTAGGAATGTGACAATAATTAGGGGATGGATTAGGCTAATTAGGAAGGGGTTAGAAGAATCTAGAAGGGGATTAGATTTTGCAAGTGGATTTGGTGGGTGAGGGAAAATAGGATTTTATTAAAATAAAAATTCATTTATTTCAATAAATGTGTTCAAGTTGCTTTTGTAGGAAAATGCAAGTGGGGGGGGATAATGATTTAAATAAATGTTTTATTTAATTTATTTAAAAGATGAAAAGGGGATTAAATGAAATAAATATGATTTATTCATTTAATTGATTGTGAATTTGGTTTAATGAATTAATTAAAATAAATTGAATAATTTATTTAATTAATAGAAGAATGTTTGGGGATGAATTAATTAAATATTAATTTAATTAATTGATGGCTAGTGGATTTTTAATCAAATAAATAGCAAATATTTATTTAATTAAGCTGGACAGATTTGTGTGACTACAGGCGCATTTATCAATCAAATCATTTATCAATTCAAAATCATGATCGAATCGACATCAAATCAATCTTACATCAAGACCTAATTGTCATCCTTGCATTTCTAATTCATCTTCTAGGGTTTCATGATTTATTCATTTAACCTTGTTTGTCATTTCTCCCTCTAGGTTAAATGATTTATTTATCCTAAGTCTTCTTGTCACAATTAAATGTTTATTTAATTGGCTAATTAATTCCTCCTCTTTTTGTAAATTCATTAATGAATGAAAAATTATTAATTAATTTACCTAATTTTCATCAATTTCCTAATTTCCAAGTCATCATTTCTAACCTAATTTTCTAATTTCTCCTAAATTCCTAAATGTCTATTTCTATTTCAAATTCTTGTCATAATTCTTGCATAGCAATTTGTCATAAATTGTCATAACTCCTTGCATAGCAATTTGTCATAACTTGTCATAATTTTGCTATTCTTGATTTGAAGTTCCATTCGAATCACTTTCATGCTAATCTGGTCTTTTCTCCAATTTGTCTCTAAATTGGATGAATTTCTTCAATCAAAGGGCCGAATCAATCACGCTTCTAGTACCCTTATGCTGTCATCTCATCTTGTCAATCTTGCTTTCATATTATACTTATGCACTTGAAGGTGAGATCCACAAGACAAAGTAATTTGAAGGAGAAAGAAGGACAATGGAGATTTCTGGAGGAGATATTCACATTTGCGATGGTTTGCATTTGAATTGAATGTCTTGTTTTTTATGCATCTCTATTGAATGTAATTAGGATTTGTCACTGCATTTTAGTTTTTGTGATTGAGCTAGGCTAATTTTCTATTTGCTTTGATGATTTCCAGATTCCTATCTATCTTTTTTGGTGAACCCAATGTGAACTAACCATTTAACCATGTTTTGAGTGCCTTTTGAGCTAATTTGCAGGTAAAAACCCAAGAAACAGGGAAACTCAGGGCTTTTTGGGCACTTCTGCGCCTATGTCAAAGGGATCTGTGCCTGTGTAAGCACTTCTGCGCCTATGTCAAAGGGATCTGCGCCTATGTCAGAGGGATCTGTGCTTGTGTCAATTCATTCTGTGCCTATGTCAATGCATTCTACGCCTGTGTCAAGACATTCTGCGCCTATGTAAGGCCAGAAATAGAGGTGAAAATCAGTGTTTTTGCTTGCAAATTACTTTGTTTGGCATTCTGTTCTTGCATTTTGGTTTTCTTTGGTACTAATTCTCTGTACAGAACCTTGGCATTACGTGTGACGAAGACTGAGAATGAAACTACTAACAAATCTTATGTAGGTTCGCTAGTCAAAGACCAAACAAATCAAACTTCTAACTTAGTGATTTTGCAGGTTGCCTTTGTATTGCAACCAAACTTTGTGTTTGTGATTCGTAATTAGGCACCTAGTATGTTTTTTAAGTAGGATGGAATGAATATGTGTTTGCTTTGTTTGTCGAGTTTGACATTGGAGTAGGAGAGTATGCTCTCATCCTTCTTAGGGTGATCAGTAATCTAGATCTTTGATACCATTCTCATGTTTTGGATTGTGTGTTACCTTTAGAGGGCTTGCCTTCCTGACCATTTGCTTTCTTTTGCAAGCAAGTGACAATCGTGAGAAGGGAATGACCCAAGTGAGCACAACTAGAGTACCTTGGCATTCTAACTCACTATAAATAAATACCTGATGGGCGAAAGCTTTGAAGGAAGGGTTACGTGGGAATTGTAGTTACTTGGGAAGTGATGACCCTTTGACTCTTTCTCATATCAACATCTAAGTAGGGCCTCATGGTCTAAATCATGCTTTCGTGACTACATTTGTTTGGTATCTTTGTGGGCTTATGTCTCAATCACGCTTGCGTGACACCAAGGAGTAACGCTTAACAGAAATCCTTACTAAACACCTTGTATTTAGAGGCCAAAAATCCTTCTAGTTGCTTGAGAAGGAGGAGTTCGAATACTTGGAAGAGATACTAAGTTTTCCATGGGGAGATTTCCATGGGAACTGATGCTTGGCTGCCCTGAGAAGTGAGTGCTGTGGAGGGGAGCCCGTGGGGTCAAGCATCTATGTATTCTCCTTGAATCTCATAACGAGTCTACCTCTCAAGTACCTAATGTCCTCACCTACCATAAGAAATGTGTGAATGAGCATGATTGTTTTGAGTCTAAGTTAAAATATCTTGTCTTCTTTTCTTGTCAAAAGTTGAGTTGTGTCTCATTTCAAAAACAAGATAAATTGATTCAAAACAAGGTTAAACACAAGAGTATTTCATTCAACAAAGTTCAAAACACCTTCAAACATGGTTGTCAAACATTTTTCAAAAACTTTGCCTCAACATTCATGTCACTTAGATTTAGGTTCATCCTAGGTTTGCATTTTGCAAATTCATTGTCAACTACCAAGGTTAGGTTTCATCTAGGTCATACTCCTTTGCATATCAGTAAGGGTCATCTATTTGCATGTGTCCTCTTTCATTAGAGCAATACCATTTCATAATTCAACCTTAGGTTTTGCCTTAGGTTGACATTGTCATACATTTGCATTTGCATCCCTATCCTCATAACATTAGGTCACATTTGCATACCCTAGGTCTCTTCATTAAGCTTAGGTCATTATCATATCATATTAAGGTCATTTGCATAGTAATTGTCCCTTTGCATATAGTGTCAAAACTAGGTTTTGTCATACTTGAGTGATCAAAATCTTTGAGTAAACCCTAAGTCATTTTTAAGAAGTCTAGACCTTATCAAACTTTTGTCTTTTTTCATCAATGTCATTTGGTCAAACCTAGCTTAGTATCCAAGTATATAGGGGAGACATTATCATTTTGTCCTTTTGTCACTTGGTCCTTTTGTCCTGTGAGGTCTAGACATCATTTCAATTTCCTAAGGGTCTCTTTTAGATTTGCATTCCAAAAAAGTTTGTCAAAATCTTGAAAAACAACCAAAAACATAGGTTGCCTTCTTGCTATAGATTGCATTCTAATCTATTTAGTTTACATTTAGTTGCATACCATATATTATCCTTGAAAAATTCCAAACATATTGCATTTGCATAGTGACATGCCTGTTGAAACAAGGTCAAAATCTAAGAAGATGGGCAAACCAACGTATCAACCCATTGACAACATATTAAATTCAAAGTTTCAAACTAGTCAAACAGTACAAATTGAAGCTTTGTCAGACACATCATTACCACCATATGGAATGGTTCAACTTGGACCACCTCCATTATATGAACCAGTATTTGTACCCATGAAACCAGGACATGGGAGTGTTCCACCAACACTAAGAGAAAATGAACCTTTCGATTGGAATCAACCAAACCTGCAACATGACATTCAAGCTCAAACATTATATGAGGAACAAACTCTTTCACAAGGATTTGGTTCAGATCAAGGCATTCAACAGAAGACAAATCCAAATGTTTTACCAGATTCCTCATCAGATTCCGATGCTTCTGATGATGTTGATATGTTCCTTAAAGATCCTAAGATGAAAAAAAAGATGGATAAATTCTTGAACAAGGTCTTTAAGATGTTCCCACAAAAATATCTTGACATGATGAGTAATGTGACCTCTTCAAGTGAGCAAATCAATGTGCAAAAACAACAAGGCGGTGAGCTGTTAAGTTTCTCTCCACATCCAAATGAAGAAAATGTGCAACAAGAAACTCAACCTACCTTGATGAGTAAACGTCCTTCAAAGGCATTGACAATGACTATTCCTCAAAAGTCACCATTTGAGACAATAAATAATCCATTATTTAACGCAACACCTATAACACAAGATCAAATGAGGACCACACAAATATTGACAGCTGTCCCTCAACAAGAAGTGGTCCCTCGCATGCATAAAATTGGATCAAAATCTAAGATGCAAGAAAGCTTTACGACTGGAATGCCTGATCTCACCAATGTCCAAAATAATTCCGTAATGCAACAAATTTCCTATGTCTCATTAAGTTCAATATATTTGCCAAACACTCAAGTACTTGTTGTGCAAACTATTGTGACAAATCCTTCGACAATGGCGACACAAAGAGCTACAGATAGTGGTTTGCACCAACAACAAATGTTGCAACAATTGAGTAATACACAAAAGGTACAATTGAATGTACAAACAAACAAAGCACAACAACAACAATACCACATTCGACAACAAGTTGCAGTGCCCTCTACACCATTACAAGTTAATACAAACTTGCAACCACCACAATGGATTGGACAAACAACACAACAAGTCAATGCAAGTGCCATACCCCATCTTAAGGAGAAACAAAAAAAACCTCCCAAACAAAGTTTTTTGCAAATGATGGGATTTACACCAAGACAACAACAATTGGCACAAAGTCAGCAAATTCTGATTCGTCAGCATCAAGAACAACATGTGCCTCAATATGTGCCAAGACAAACAAGCTATCATACTTCACAACCGCAATTGATGCCTGTGCAATATCAACAACACCCTCAATTGCAATATCAACCTAGGCTACAAACGATGATTCTACCACAAGAAGAACAACAACAAGGTCAATATCAATGCATGGCATAACCACAACAACAAGAGGTGTACCAAGAACATTATATGCCGGAGACACCAAAGATGGCAATTTCAGAGCATCAACAACTGATCGGAAACATGATGTATCGACAAAGAGTACCCACCAGGATTAATGATGGACTTCCAAAATCTGACACAATTGCGCAACAGCTTGAGAAGTTGCAATGACAAGTCGACATATTGGAAACCAAAGGAACAAATAAGTTGTACATAGATCAAGATTTATGTCCTAATCCATTTGACAAGAGCTTATACATGCCTCCCTTCCCTAAGAATTTTGAGGCACCTAATTTTGAGAAATATAAAGGGAATGGCAATCCAAAAGATCACATTCGAGCATTTTTTCGTGGCGTGTACTGAAGTGAGTTATGAGGAAACACATTTAATGCACTTATTTGCACAAAGTCTCATGAGACAAGCCATGGATTGGTATTCACATCTGCCAGGAAATATAAAGACTTGGTTAGAATTGGCTCAAAAGTTTATATCTCACTTCGCATTCAACATTGACAGTGACGTGACCATGTCAGATTTATGCAACACCAAGCAAAAGCAAGGTGAACCATTAGTGACTTTCTTGCAACGATCGCAAAGCTTGTATAGTCGTTCTTCCCTAGATATACCTGAAGAACAACAAGTGAACTTGTTTATTCAAAATTTGGTCCCAGAAATGATGTATGAACTTAAATTGAAAAGTCCCAGTACTATTGAGAAACTCATTAAGAAAGGGATGAACATTGAAACTGCTCTTGTAGCTAAGGGAATCATTAAGCTCAACAAAGGTAGTGACAACACAAAAAATTCAGGGGACAGAAATAGATTTTGGTACAAAAACAAGAATGTCACTAATGATGGAGTTGTTGACGCAAGAGCGGTGAATGCAAATCAAACCCCGTTCAAAATCAAGAAATTGAGTGCTCCTAATATGTCAACTATGGAACAAAATCAAACACCAGCGAGCAATGTTACTCAACAGCCGCAATACCAACAACATACTCAATAATACACTCAACAATACACTCAACATTATAATCAACAACAAGGTCAGCAACAAAACCAGCAATGAAAACCTTTCTGATCAAGGGATGGGCCTCCTCAATGATTTATGCCATTGGGAGAGCCTATTGAGTCAGTAATGAAATAATTAATACAAGCAAAATTTATCAAGTTACCAGATATCAAGGCAGAACCATTGGTAAAGCTGCATTGGTGGAATGATAATGCCTATTGTGAATACCATCGATCAAAAGGACATAAAACTGCATCATGTTTTCAATTGAAACATATGATTCAAGACTTGTTAGAGCAAGGAGTAATTGAGGTAGATCCGCCCAATGCGACCTCTAACACTGATCATACAATTTTCAAAACTCCTTTGCTTGATCATGACAAGGGTAAAGCATCTTCTTCAAACTCTACCCAAACAACAAATTATGCAAATACAGGTTATAACAATGTCATCAATTGTTTTTGAGCATCAAATGAGTATGTTTCCACCTTAAGAATAAAGGGACAAGATCCTTCTGGCACAGTCACCACTCATCGATCCAAAATAGTCCTGAAAGGAGCTCTTGCAGTTCCTCCCAAATCAACTTCTACAAGTCAATATAATCTCCTAGATCATCTAGGGAAGACACCTGCACAAATATCAATTCTTAAATTGTTGAAAATGTCCCCTATGCATCGCGCAGTCCTAGATAAAGATTTAATTGAGTCCACTGTCCCAATAGACATTGATGTTGACCAGTTTCAAGCTCGAATAGGACATCTAGCTATTTCCCAACACGTTGCATTTTCTGATAATGATATTTCACCTGATAAGCTCCCTCATAATGATCCTTTACATCTTGAAGTCTTTGTCCATAATTGCAAAATCCGACGAGTCTTGATAGATGGCAGAGCGGGTCTTAATATTTGTACCTTGAGAGTGGTCATTGGTCTTGGTTATATAGAAAATGACATTGATTCTTCCAAAAGAATTATAATCAAAGAATATGATGATGCTGAGTGCCCATCTAAAGGGATCATTTCGTTACCTATCAGAGTTGGTCCAGTGACAGAAAACACTTTCCTGCAGGTCCTCGACCTTGATCTCCCCTATAATATGATTCTTGGCCGTTCGTGGATTCACGCAATGAAAGCAATTCCATCCACTTATCATCAATGTTTAAAATATCCTTACAATGGGACTGAGATAACAATTCTAGGAGATCCTAATCCATTTCAATTTTGTGCTAACCTAAAGGATTCCCCGCAGCAACAAGTCCCAGTCAATAGAGAGGCCCACTCTCATAGTTATGTGGATCCTAATGAATTGTTAGATGCTGTCAAAGGAAAATTGAAAATACAGGACCAAGGATGTGGAGAGTATTCAATGGCTCAAACATTCCTCATCGGGAATTTACGAATGTCTCCAAAATCATATGGCAAACCACATTTGTTGCAAAAGGAACCTAAAATAGTCATTCAATATCAGCCCCCCACTACATTTACAAGATGGGGTGAACTTGACAAAGAAACTTTGGATGATGATGTCATAGATTGGATTTATAAGGATCCAACTAAGACAACACCTTTCAGGTTGCTGGTGGAGCGGTACGGCAAAGGATTTACTATGTTGTAGAAGAAAGGATATGATGGTTGCAGTGGCTTGGGCCCTGACAAAAAAGGAAGGCTAGAACCTATTATACCCAAGATGTGACCTCCAACTATAGGGTTAGGTTTTGTACCATTGCAAATTGGACCCTCATCTACCAAAGTGACCACATGTGGAAAGGGGCATGACTCTAATGATGAAACAACACCTGAGGATATCCAACCTGAAACTGATTCCAATGAATGGGAACGGAGTTCCTTTTCCTCTAGCTCCTATGCCCTTGACCCTGATGATTTGCCCATGGAAGACAAACATGAAATAACTTCCCCTCCTAAAAAATGTCCTAATTCTTGGATAGAGTCATTTTGGGACCCAAGCTCTGAATCAGATACAAGTAGTTCAGACAGTGATACCACAGATGTTTACATCTTTACCATCTCAGCCCTTTCTCTCCTTAAAACCGATGATGACATGCCCCTTGTCTATCCTCAGCTTATCCAACATGACCAATAAGAACCACTCACACTGGATTGTTTTCAAAATGATGAAGCAATTGCAGAATTCCTTGGACTACGGGAAGGCATACCACAAGGTGATCATAAGGTAGGATTTACAATTGATCTAGATTCCACAACATATTTTGGGGAGTCAACTCCATCTTCTAGTCATCAAACTGAAAAAAGAAAAGAAAAAGTACAAAATCAAAAAGATAGGTCTTTGAGTGAAAACTGTAAGGCACTCTCTGATCATGAAAAAGTAAAAATAAAAGACGTACCTGCGGGTGAAAACCTCTCTGAGGCACCCAAAGGTGGAAGATTGGACATACCCCTATCAAGTCAGGATAAATCAACATTGCTTGTGGAAATGACTGAAGAAATAAATTTGGGTACACCTGACAACCCTAAGGTCATTCATTTTGCTGCTTCTCTATCAAAATAGGAAAAGATAGATTTTGTCAATTTCTTTCTTGAGAAGAAGATCAATTTTGCATGGTCCTATGCAGATATGCCCGGCCTTGATCCAGAATTAGTCCTTCATCACTTACCATTGAAATCAGATTCCAAGCCTATCAAATAGAAACTCAGAAAGATGCATCCCCAGGTGGCTCTCTTGGTCAAGGTAGAACTAAAAAAATTACTAGACATGGGCTTTATCAGACCCATTGATTATGTAGATTGGATTTCAAATTTGGTACTAGTTAGCAAAGTAACTGGGGGCATCAAAATCTGTACGGATTTTAGGGATCTCAATAAAGCATGCCCTAAAGATGATTTTCCACTGCCAAATATAGACATCATAGTTGACATGACTGTTGGATATGAGATGCTCTCATTGATGGATGGTTTCTCCGGTTATAACCAAATTCGCATTGCTCCTGAAGATCAACATAAGACTGCATTCACATGTGCTTGGGGTACTTACTGCTGGAATGTGATGCCCTTTGGTCTTAAAAATGCTGGAGCACCATATCAAAGAGCTATGACGACAATTTTCCATGATTTCATGCATACTTTGATGGAAGACTATGTTGATGACTTATTATGCAAATCTGTCACAAGAGATAGTCATCTAGCCATCCTAGGCCCAATCTTTGACCGAATGGAGACTTATAAGCTAAGACTCAATCTAAAGAAGTGTGTCTTTGGTGTCATAGCCGGCAAATTACTAGGGTACATTATTTCTCACAGAGGCATTGAAGTTGACCCTGCCAAGGTTAAAGCAATAATGGATATGCCTCCTCCTTCTAATCTCCATTAACTAAGAAGTCTGCAAGGAAAGTGACAGTCAATTCGCCGGTTTATAGCTCAATTAGTAGACAAATGTCATCCCTTCTAGCATTTATTGCATAAAGGAGTCGCTTTTAAATGGACTAAGCAATGTCAATCAACATTTCAAACTCTCAAGGATTATCTACTGTCGCCACCTATTTTGATGCCTCCTATAGATGGAAAGCCATTCATATTGTATATTTCTGCCACTGAAACGGCACTGGGAGTTCTCTTAGCCCAACAGGATGAGAAAGGCAAAGAACGGGCTATTTATTATATCAGCCGGACACTAGTAGGCTATGAGCTGAATTATTCCACTATTGAACGGGCATGCTTAGCAGTGGTCTTTGCAACACAAAAGCTTCGACACTATATGTTAAATCATCAGACATTGTTAGTTGCAAAAATTGATCCCTTGAAGTACTTGCTTAGTAGGGCAGCATTGACAGGTCGCCTAGCAAAGTGGGTTATGATCCTTAGTGAGTTTGATATTGCGTACATGGAGTGAAAGGTGATAAAAGGACAAGTCATAGCGGATCAACTTGCAGAGGCTCCTATTTATGATGATCATCCCATGTTGACAGATTTTCTGGATGAATCAGTCTTTGCTCTCATGTCTTCTAATGAATGGAAGTTATATTTTGATGGATCTCATACCAAGTTCGGGTCCGAAGCAGGTATATTGTTTGTCACCCCTCAAGGTGATGCTATTCCTAAATCCTACAGAATAACTTTCCATTGTACCAATAACATTGCCGAATATGAAGCTCTAGTCACAGGACTCCGAGTAGCGGTCCACTGGAATATCACACATTTGCAAGTTTATGGAGATTCCTAGTTAGTCATCCCTCAGGTGAATGATGACTACAAAACAAATGATGAAAAGATTATTCCTTACAAACACATGGTAGATTTCTTCAAGACAAAATTTACGGCTATCCATTTCAGTCAAGTTCCCAGAATTCAAAACAAGTTGGTAGATGCAATGGCCACTATTGCTTCCATGATAAATCTGCCCCACAATATGGACAGATGTGAATTTTTGGTTGAACAGTTGCTTGTCCCTTCTTTTGAAATTCTGACAACAGATGTGATGTGTGTTCTTGTTGGTCCTAACTCCTTGTGGTACAATGATGTCTATCAATATTTGAAATCCCAAACCTTAGCACTTAATCTTTCTTCTAACCAACGCCGAGCCTTCATCCGACAGACAGCCAAATATGTCATCATTGTCGACACCCTTTACCGTCGTTCCTTTGACCATACCCTCCTCAGGTGTTTGGATTCTGATGAAGCACAAACGGCTTTACACAAGGTTCATGATGGTATATGTGGGGGCCATTTCAATGGTTTGAGCTTACCCAAAAATTTGATTCGTGCTGGGTATTATTGGCCCACTTTGGAAAAGGATGTTCATGATTTTGTTAAGAAGTGCTACAAATGCCAGATCCATGGAAATTACATTCATGCACCAGCCCAAGAGCTTCATTCTGTCATATCTCCATGGCCCTTTTCTCAATGGGGATTAGATCTTATTGGCAAGATTCACTCGACATCTGCAAATGGACATAAGTTTATCATTACAGCCACAGAGTATTTTACAAAGTGGATCGAGGCTATCCCCATGACCTATATCACTAGTGTGCAAATTTTAAAATTCCTATTGAATTATATCATATGCAGATATGGCGTTCCCCTTGCCATAGTCACAGATAATGGCCGTCCCTTCAAGAACAAAGATGTCAAGGAACTCTGTGAAAATTTTCACATCCAACATCGTTTCTCCAGTCCATACTATCCACAGGGTAATGGTCAGGCCGAAGCATCAAATAAAACCATTATCAAGATCCTGAAAAAGGTTGTCAATGACGCTGGTCGAGATTGGCATGTACAGTTGAATCCAAAACTATGGACTTATCGCACTTCTATCTGCACACCTACTGGTGCAACACCTTATTCCTTGGTGTATGGTGCGGAAGCCATTTTATCCTTGGAAGTGGAGATTCCTTCTTTGCGTGTTTCCTTGCAACATCTGATTGATGATGAGACATATAGAGTCTCTCGGTTGCATTAGCTTGAGATGTTAGATAAGAAACATCAGACAACCCTGACACATTTGCAAGCATATCAAAACCGTCTCCATCACTCTTATAATAAGAAAGTCAAAGGGCAACACTTCGAAGTGGGAGATCTGGTTTTAAAGGCAAACCCCAAGAATGCACAATCTACTGACATCATCAAAGGCAAGTTTGAACCTAATTGGGTTGGGCCTTTCATAGTTACTGCAGCCTATGGCTCGGGGGCATATCAGCTTGCCACCCCAGAAGGTGAACCTTTGTCAGATCCAATCAATAGTATGCACCTTCGCAAGTACTGGGCATAATTTTCTATCAGCAGTTCTTCACATATGATCCTAAAAAAAATACGAAAAAATAAAAAAAGCTCAAAAAATACAAAAAAAAAAAAAAAAGCTAAAAAAAATACAAAAAAATAAAAAAAGTTCAAAAAATGCAAAAAAAATGAAAAAAGTGAAAAAAAAAAAGAGAAAAAGAACAAATAAAAAGTCAAGACAAATGATTCGCCCTCTAGTGAAAACCTGGCAAACAAGCACTTTGGGCAAGTACCATGGTGAAAACCTGGCAAACAGGCGCCATGTGTAACAAGATCATTGCTCCGTCATCTATCATGACCTCTAGCTATGCTTTTTCTTTGTAGGTTTATTGCACCTATCCTTTGTCCTGACCTAATGTTCTGTTCCAGGCCTATGATTGGTCAACATCATTGTCTTGCATACTCTGGTTTCTTGTGCATATGTTTCAGTCCTGGTCTCTCTATATGTCTTTCAGATGTGCATTAGGTGTGTGCCCCTTGTCATGATCAATCACTAGAACTTTTGAATTGCAAAAAGTCTTGAAATAATCTCAAAAAAAAAAAAATCAAAAAAGTTCTGAAATAATCCAAAAAATAATAAAAAATGTCCTGAAATAATCCAAAAAAAATAAAAAATGTCCTGAAATAATAATAAAAAAAAGTCAAATAAAGTCCTGAAAAAATGAACAAAAACACATTGTAAAACTCAAAAAAACCAAACAAAACAAAAATATCCCCTTTGTACATAGGCAGATCGCTGCGCATACATCCAACGGCACGCAATCACACACTACGCTTTACTGCAAATCATGCATTCACAGATTAACTTTTCAATCAAACCAGACATGCAAACTGATCAAATTTGTCATATCAATCAATAAACATCAATATCATTTGTCCTTGTCACTATGATCATGGGTCTTATACAGGATGTGGTATACTCAAAACCAGATTGTGTCCTATCTTAGACGGGGTACCGCATTCCCTGAAACTAGACAGCATGATTGTCCTATCAACACTTTCAACTTTTGACAATGAAGATCAAGATGTTTGTTTGACTTGTTGGAATTAGCGAGTCTTCTCATTTATTGATTTATTTTCGATCATGTTCCTATGTTGCTTGATGATGTCACTGAGTGATTTAGAGTGACTGGGATGGTTCATGGTCCCTTTCTTTTTTGTTGTGATTGTTGTTTGTGGAATGTTTGTCACAAAATGGGGCAACTATATCATTGGGTGTCTGTGATAAGTACGTTCGCTTTGTGAATGCCACACATACCTCGATCCTTGATGTATGCACCCTAGGATGTTTCACTCATTCCTTGTGTGCGATGTGTCTGTCTTTTGCAAAAAAGGGTTGCGTTTCAGCTCTGGCCTTCAATGCCATGATGCTATGCATCCGTTTTGCTACATTAAATAAAGGTTCTCACCTACACAGTGTATTAGTGAAAGCAAGTTTTTCTTCATCTCTAACTGTCCTCTATCTAATTTCTTCTTACTAACATTTCTTCCATCAGTTCGGTCTAGTTCTCCGATCTCCAAAAGCACATATGCTGCATCCTGCATTCATTGATTAGTACATTTGCATTATATCAAGCATCACATCAAGCATTTTATCGATTTCATATTATAAATGCATCCAAAACACATAAAAGAATATATCCATATATGATCCACAATAAACAGTGCATCAACTATCCATGCATAGGAAAGTAAACACATCAACCATAACACATTGCATCCCATCATATCGCTGCATATCATACCATATATCAAAATAATATCGGAGTACAAAATTGGACTGTCTGTCCTAAGTATGGCCCACAGGCTGACTACATAAATGTCAAACTACATCTGTCTCTGTCCTAAGGACCATGTGCCTCTATCACTGGGTGCTCCCTCTATCCTCGTCATCCCTGCATGTCTCAAGGATGATGTCCCTCCTACCCCAGGTCCTGGCTGTGGTGGTGTCATAGGTCCACTCACCCCCATGCTGCTCACTGACCTCCGAGAACGTGGCCTGCTCTCTATCCTCGATCATGCCCAATATGATGCTGCTCTCTGCTCTGGTGGAATTGCACTCTCATATAGTGTCCTCCAATGGCGTATCTCCTCTCCAATCTCTACCAACATCTGTTCCATCTCACGTGTGCTGGCATCCCTAATCGACCCAATATACTCAGTGACTCTTTGTTCTTCTCACTGTGCCTGGGCTATTGCTGTATCTCAAGCTGCTGTAAGTCTGGCTATCTCCGCTCTGAACTGATCCTGCTCTATCCTCAAGATAGCATTCTGTCTCTCTAATGTCGTAATGTGATCCTGCTAACTCGCTATGGTAGCCCTGCACATCTCCATCTCCTCTATCCTAGTTGTCTCCGGCTCTATGGGTATATCCTGCAATGAGTCTTGATCGCCTGAATCTGGCTCATAATCTTCATCCTCATCATCTTCATCCTCGTCCTCTTCCTCATCCTCTCCATCCTTGTCCTCATGTCTATCCTCATCATCTCCCTCCTCCTCTCCAGCGAGTGGGAAGTCTTCCTATCTCCTCGGTATTGGAATATCCGGATCTGTCAATGGCACTGGCCATCGTCATGCAAACCATCGCTCATACTCCTTTGTCGTCCCAGCATCCACCACATCTGATCTCCAATCCCACTGTCTCTGCTGTAGCTGTGTGAAGTCAGCATATGCTATGTGTGGCTGAATCATCCTCCCCCACTGACTTGCCTCTCTGTGAGATCGGGCAAAGTGTGCAGTCCCTCTCGGTACATCCTGTCTCTCTCCAAACTGTCGTCTGACTCTCTCTGGCAGGTACATCTCAATCACTCTCTGGCGATTCACTGGTCGCCCAATCAGGTATCTCTCCTGTCTGCAATAAAGTAGCTCATCACTATCATCTGACCATCCAAGGCAATCAAGATATGGCCTCCATGTGAACTCTCTCAATCTATCTAGCTCATGTTGCCAATACAATATGTATCCGAAAGGACCCTATCTTAGCGCTCCCCCATAGTAGTACACATATGGTCAGTGTGGTAATACCTGTCTCTCTGCGATCGGTTGACATATGGCTATGTGCTCAAATGCCCATACCTGTAACAGTGTGACCCCACAACTCAAGTCTGAACTCCCTGATATGTTATCTGATGCAACTGAAAATATAGCATCACAAGCACACATGGTCCCCATGCGTACACAGTCCCCTCTATCACCATCCGCTCTAGCACTCTTCCCCATCCAATAGGGAATCCATGTCCTCGTCTATCTCCTGCTAATAGGCATGCTATAACCATGACTATCACCACATATCGCCGATCATATTCTGATGCCATGGTCTCCCAGCCAATCTCCCTCTCTATGATATCTAGATCATCTACGTCACACTCAAATAATCTGCACAAAGCATCTCTCCCTGTCGCTGGATCATACTCTATCATCTCCCCATGGATTGGAATGCAGAGGATATGCCATACATCCTCTAGTGTCACCGTCGCCTCTCCAGTCGCCAGGTGGAACGAGGAAGTCTCTGAATGCCATCGCTCTGCCAATGCGGTAAGCAGTCCTGTATTTGCCCTAATCTCGAGCATGAATGTGATATAGTATAAACCAAGTCCTGCTAATGTATCACTATCCGTGCTCCTGAGTCTATGTCGTAACATGAAGCAGTCAGGTCAGTTCTCCCGCGTGATCAATGGATACTGTCGACTCTGCATCACAATTAGGGCACATTTTTTTAGTTTTAGGGTTTGCTCCTATGGGTTGCATTTCCTTGTTTCATGTCCAAATCAGGGTGTTTCTAATCTATTTTGACTTATCCTACCCTTCTCCCCCTTTTCAGATCATTCGCATGTTATTTTTGATCAAATTTGGGTTCCCAGTGCACAACTGTGCCTGTGTGCTATGACCTATGCCTGTGTTGCATCAACTTGCGCCTGTGTACCCTACACAAGCACAGGATACCCTACACAAGTGTAGGATGCGCTCACACAGGCGCAAAAGTCACTTTCTGCATTCTCTGTGGGCCTCGCAATGTCCTGCAAGCAAGTCAAATTCATAAAATTGACAATATGGGTTTTTGAGATACATACCGCTGCTCCCGTGTCGTTTGGTCGTCTGTACATGCGTACATGTTCTCCAAGGTGATCTGCCATTGGAATGTTTACCATCTCTCTGCAAGCGTCTTTTTCCAGAGAACCAAATTCTCCTCTTTGGCTAGTGCAAATGAGCTCTTTTCACTCTCTTTGTCTCATTTATAGATCTTTGTCAGTGCATAGATGGACGTGTACCCTCTCCATCTTATGCTAGTCGTGGTCTTTTGCACCTTCAATTGCTTGTCCTTTGTGTATCCGATCCCTTCTTTTCAGTCTGTTTTCTCCTATCATTTTCTATCATTCTTATCGATCAATTGGCCTCTTTTTTGGATGTTTCTAGCCAATTCCTTGAGGGGGCATGCATATGTCATTATTGTTGTCTAGGGTATTTTCATTATTGTTCTTTGAAACAATGCTTAGAATCACATTGTCTCAAAGAGGGACAAAATGTAGACGTCTAAAAATGGTCAATGCTTGCGGAATCATACTTTAACATTTGCGCATTGCCTTATTTTAGGGTTTTTGTGTCACATTAAAATTTCTCCTATGTCGCACACTTGGTTTTTATCATTTGCAAGCATCGAGTCCTTCTTCTGCATTCTTCATTTGTCTCGCTTTCGAATTTGGTCTTGTCGATAATAACCTTCAGTCATGATTTTGGTCAATCTTATCCTATCGTATCAATGTGCGTGTTCATTTGTCATCATTCTGGACATCGTCAATCCTAATCAATGATAGAATTAGAGTTTTGTCCTCTATTCAATCTTGTCATCTTACGATCGATTCGACATCGATCCTTGTCCTCTTGTCAATCTTGTCATTTTGCGATCGATTTGTCATCGATCATCATCTTTCTTAATCATGTCAATTTGGATCAATTTGTCATTGTTCCTCGTCAATTGGTGCATTTATCAATCAAATCATTTATCAATTCAAAATCATGATCGAATTGACATCAAATCGATCTTACATCAAGACCTAATTGTCGTCCTTGCATTTCTAATTCATCTTCTAGGGTTTCATGATTTATTCATTTAACCTTGTTTGTCATTTCTCCCTCTAGGTTAAATGATTTATTTATCCTAAGTCTTCTTGTCACAATTAAATGTTTATTTAATTGGCTAATTAATTCCTCCTCTTTTTGTAAATTAATTAATGAATGAAAAATTATTAATTAATTTACCTAATTTTCATCAATTTCCTAATTTTCTAATTTCTCCTAAATTCCTAAATGTCTATTTCTATTTCAAATTCTTGTCATAATTCTTGCATAGCAATTTATCATAAATTGTCATAAATTGTCATAACTCCTTGCATAGCAATTTGTCATAACTTGTCATAATTTTTCTATTCTTGATTTGAAGTTCCATTCCAATCACTTTCATGTTAATCTGGTCTTTTCTCCAATTTTTCTATAAATTGGATGAATTTCTTCAATCAAAGGGCCGAATCAATCACGCTTCTAGTACCCTTATGCTGTCATCTCGTCTTGTCAATCTTGCTTTCATATTATACTTATGCACTTGAAGGTGAGATCGACAAAACAAAGTAATTTGAAGGAGAAAGAAGGACAATGGAGATTTCTAGAGGAGATATTCACATTTGCGATGGTTTGCATTTGAATTGAATGTCTTGTTTTTTATGCATCTCTATTGAATGTAATTAGGATTTGTCACTGCATTTTAGTTTTTGTGATTGAGCTAGGCTAATTTGCTATTTGCTTTGATGATTTCCAGATTCCTATCTACAACAGAATTTTTGATTCAGGGTTTGTATCTTCTACTGGAGTCTCTATACTCTTAGTGGCCGGTTGATTTGTAGTAGTGTCTACCGATGGAGTATCTGAAGGAGGTGGGGGCATATTGTCAGTTATTTTTAAACTTGTTGGTCCACCTACCTTGCCTTTACCCTTGTCTCTATCCTTTTGATATACTCTGATAGTTTTAGGTCTGCGTAATTCTTCCTCTTTTTCTTTCTCCACAAAGAAAATATCCCATCCTTCAGTTGTTTCCTCAAATACTTCCGTTACTCTACCAACCATTAATGCTACATGCTGGTGAGCAGTAGAGAATACTGTCCGGTTAGCCTCACTGATTAATTTGTCTATTTCATCAGGTGAGTTAACTGGATGCATTGCCACTAATTTTTCAATTTTAATCTTTTTATCTAGTTCAACAATAGATAATCTTCTAGCTTCCAATCTCCTATGCAAGTCATTTGGAATTTCATCAACAATTTGCATCAAAAACTTCTTGTATATATCTAAGTGTAGAATTACACTGTTCTCTATACTTTCCTTATCATCACCTGATAGTGTATTGTACATTTTATTGATGTTCTTCAGCTTACCATCCTCTGTAATTTCACTAAGAAGTTTTTCAATGGGGGCAATAGTTTGTTTCACTTTCTTCTTAGGAGTCATCTTCTTTGCCAGAGGCCTTACTGCCTGTTGCTTTTGTCTTGTCCTTTTTGGTGTAAGAAAAGGTGCCGATGAAGGTTTTCTTTTCCTCTCAACTCTCTTGAATACAATAGGTATGCCACTTTCTAAAGAAGATCCAATCGGTGAAAGGTGAGTTTTCGGTTGAAGTGCTTCCAACTCACTTTCAATTATACCAGTTTGTTTTAGCACATCTTCTATGATTTCCTTTGCCTGTTGGGTTCCTTTTCTAACGGTTGCTTCTACCTTCTTAACTCTTTTCTTTGATTGTATAGTGCTCTCAATTGTTTCTGCACTACCAAATACTTTCTCTTCCGGTTCATTAGGAGCTTCAAGGAGGGATTTTACATAAGTTTCTATGATGTTATCATCTATCTCATAGCCCATTTTAGTTACCCAAATGGTTCTAGGGATAACTGCCTCCATCCAAAATTTCATCTTTCTTGATCAGAAAACATATTTCCTTTTGATACTTATCCACAATTACTTCTGATAGTCTTACTCTGTTCTTCATTCAAGCCTTAAATGCTTGAAAATGCTCATTTATGTTTTTCTCCCTATTCTCTCCCATATTGTTTAATAGTTCTGATAGTTGCTTTCCTATCGGTATATAAAATCCAAAATCTTTAGCACTAATACAAGGTACTTGTTTGGTTATGTATAGCATCAGACAAACAAGTAAGTTTCCAAATTTGAATGTCCATTTCTTGTCTCTTTTAATCTTACCCAAATTGTCTATCAACTCATCTTTGAGCCATTCACATATGTCTATTCTTGCATTATCATTTACCATATCATAGGCACTCTTAATACATAGGCTAGAAAATGAGTTTAACCTATTTGCATGTGTAGCCCTATAACCTAAGATCATACTAATAAATCTGATACTTGTATCCTTCACATTGTTTACCCTTAGAGATCTCTTATCAAATGTTGCACCAGTTAGGTTTGTCACTAAGTCATTTGAGACCTTCTTAGTTTTGTCAGGTCTGTTGCCAGTGGAGGGTAAACCTGTTACAACTTTTATTGCTTCTTTTGTGATTTTATGAATATAGTCTAACTAGAAGAATTCACCATGTACTCTTCTTAACACAATCCTTATGATATCTTTGGGGAAATCTAGGATACTATGTATTTCAGTGAAACCTAGGGTTTCTACTATCTTATGTTCAGGTTTGACATTTCTGGATTCATCACAAATTACAGTCTCATACATATTTTTGATTTCATCGTCACCTGGTTCATCAATATGACAATGTATATACATTCTAGGGTCTTCAGCATATACCACTCCTTTAGGGATTTGAGAGAATGCATCTATGCTATCATCTTTCTTAGCAATTTTGAGAACTAGCTGAAAAATGGGTCTAGGTCGGTTAACAACTTCAACAACAGTAGGGTTTGCAATAAATTCAGGAGTGGATGAAGATGCCATAACTATAAATACCTTAATCTGCCTTAAGGATGAATGCTTGGATGAATTGCTTCACTTATTTGCTTGGAGTACCTTCGCTCGGGAATTTTCGCGCTCTCGAAGATTTGAATGCTCGGTGAATGAAAACAAAGCCAAAACACTTGCTTTATAATGTTATTTTCACCAACTACCACATTTAATGCTTGTCGGTTAAGTCACAACTTAAGTCATCTGCCGGTATAGAAGTAATTTCAACTTCTCACCATCAACCGAGGGAATAATAGCATGTTTTTCATTTTGTTGCTAAATCCCCAAAACAATTTTCTCCAGTTAGATGAAGAGTCTCCTGCCGGTGGAGTGTTACTCTATTTTGTCGGTGGAGGAGTAATCACATCAACATTCTGATTTGACTTTTTGATCCATTGTTTTGAGAATTCTTGCTTAACCTCTTCAAATTTTTCTTTACCTTTCAAACTAGGACCTTTGTTATTTGTCAGTGATGCCTTACTTCTACAAAATTTAGCAATATGTCCAATATTGTTATAGGCATACCAAGTCACATTGTTCTTCTGAATAGCTTTCCCATATCCTATGCCAGTATATGTTCTCCATTGATTAGATAAGTGTGATAGTTCTGATACTAAATGTAAGTACAGATCCAATAGCCAACAAGATGAGAGGGGGGGGTGAATCATACAAACTTAATCTTCTATAAAAACATCAGATTCAACCTCGGTAACATATATTTCAGTAATATAACCAAAACTGTTAAACATGCAAACTCAAAAGTATATAAACATCGTAAACCTCATAACACCAGATTTAACGTGGAAACCCAAATAGGGAAAAACCACTGTGGGATTTTAGACCCACTAAGAAATATACTCTTCTAGAGTATGCTTGGTTAAAAGCAAATCCTATTAAAGATTACAAACACATTGCTAGATGTGACCTGGTTAAGGGATTTCCCTCAGATCTATTAGGATCTTCACCTTGTTAGAAGTGACCTTGTTAAAGGATTTCAAACACTCAATCAGAATGTCACCTTGCTAGAGGGTTTTACAAATAAGATTGTTAAGTCCACTCGATTAAGAGATTTTCTGTCACTTTCACAAAATAACAGTAATAAAAATCTATTTGCAACTTCACATCTAAAATGCTAAAGCAGATTCTTATTTGTTCAATACAATCTAGACATAGAACTAATCTTGTCCATCTGCTGGGCTTCTATACTCTGTTATTCAAACAGGTCTTCAAGCTTCTGTGCTCGGTAATCACTATGTAGCATCCCTGTGCATACACTTGCCCGCATACATTGTTTATCAACATTTCCCTATTTATAAACAATTAGCTATCCACTTAATCTCCTTGATCACATTTCCCATGATCAATCATAGCCATCAGATCTTCAAACTAGTCCAGGTTCAATGCATCTTTCGATCTGAAAATGTTTTACCTCGCCTAGGAACTTGCATATATTTCTTGGAACTTGTGCTAGGGTATTGCGGTTCAATCTGCACTATAGATCTTCATGCCGATCTTCCTTTGCCTTAGATTCTTAACAAACTATATTTACGACATACTAATCATTTAATCAGTTCCAACTCATCAGCTTCCTTCATTAAATATCACATGTAACCATTTAATGCATTCTATTATAGCTTGGTTACAACTCGGTTATAACTTGGTAAATACTAAAATTTACTCAGTAGACATTCCACCTTCATTAACCGATAGTGATAACCTTAGGGTTTACCGACTAGGTTCTTTGCTTGGTAACATAGTATAGTATTAACCTTACAATTTACAACATATGTATGATGTTAAAACAATCTAAACATCATGATCTCATCATTGTCTGACTCGGTAATAGTTGCCCATTAAGTACCTTATTCATCCTTTTATTCATCATATTCTCTCTTGTGTCTTTTACCGACATCTTTATATTCTTCAAATCATACTTCTCAAGATATGGCAACATCATACTGAATTAGAAAATCAATTTCTTGACATCAATGACAAAATAATAATATCAAGATAGTAAACATCCTTAATTAGTTATATCCATAATCATCAACAACCTTCTCAATATCCTTATTGAAATGTCAACAATCCTTCTTTGTCTGTTATAATGCTATATTGCCAACAATCTCCCCCTTTGGCATTGATGGCAAAACCAATTGATTTGACCTGAAAAGATTCAGATTGTTGTGATTCTGAAATGATAAAATGCTCTCCCCCATACATTAGAGTTCTCCTATTTTCTTCAGTCTTCTTTCCAATCTATAGTCTTCTCAGTTTTCTCCCCCTTAAATTAGTCTTCTCCCCCTTTGACAACAATGCCAAAAAGTAAAGAACTAAAACATAATTTCTTCCTGTATGAAGTGAATTCCTACTGTAATGTGTCAATTCAGTCTCGGTCAGAGCATTTTGTCTTCAATTCCTGTATAATTTCCTGTATTATTTCCTGTACACCTTTAGAAAACATCCTAAAGTGTGTAATGCAACATCAACTCCTAAAAGATATTCAATAGAGTCATCGGATTGATGCTTTCACCAAACTCGGTCAGTGAGTAGAAGATAGGGGTAGGACCTCTAACTTACTTCTGAGATATTCAAAAGTGTCCCTTGGTAGTGGCTTGGTGAAGATATCTGCTATTTGTTTCTTTGTGCTAGCATACTCCAACACCACTTTCTTCTCTTGAGCTTCTTCTCTAAGATAATGATATTTGATAGAGATATGCTTTGTCTTAGAGTGCATAACAAGATTTTTTGAAATGTTAATGACACTAGTATTGCCACAAAATATAGTTACTAGCTTGGTAAATTTCTCATTTATACCTTCCAACATTTGTTTGATCCATGCAATGTTGGTATAATTCAATGCTGCAACAACGTATTCAACTTCTGCTGTTGACTGTGAAACACAATTTACAACATATGTATGATGTCAAAACAATCTAAACATCATGATCTCATCATTGTCTAACTCATTAATAGTTTCCCATTGAATACCTTATTCATCCTCTTATTCATCATATTCTTTCTGTGTCTTTTACCGACATCTTTATACTCTTCAAATCATACTTCTCAAGATATGGTAACATCATACTGAATTAGAAAATCAATTTCTTGACATCAATGACAAAATAATAATATCAAGATAGTAAACATCCTTAATCAGTTATATCCATAATCATCAACAACCTTCTCAATATCCTTATTGAAATGCCAACAATCTCCCATTGTCTATTATAATGCTAAATGCTAACAATCTCCCCCTTTGGCTTTGATGGCAAAACCAATTGATTTGACCTTAAAAGATTCAGATTGCTATGATTTTGAAATGCTGAAATGCTCTCTTGCTATCATCAGACTTCTCCCCCATACATTAGACTTCTCCTCTTTTTTGGTCTTCTTTCCAATCTTTAGTCTTCTCCCCTTTCTCATTTTTCTCCCCCTTTGACAACAATGCCAAAAAGTAAAGAACTAAAACATAATTTCTTCCTATATGAAGTGAATTCCTGTTGTAAGGTGTCAATTCAGTCTTGGTTAGAGCATTTTATCTTCAATTCCCATTCCCTATATTGTTTCCTGTAATATTTCCTACAATATTTCCTGTACACCTTTAGAAAACCTCCTAAAGTGTGTAAATCAGCATCAACTCCTAATAGATATTTGATAGAGTCATCGGATTGATGCTTTCACCAAACTCGGTCAGTGGGTAGAAGATAGGGGTAGGACCCCTAACTTACTTCTGAGATATTCAAAAGTGTCCCTTGGTAGTGGCTTGGTGAAGATATCTGCTATTTGTTCCTTTGTGCTAACATACTCCAACACCACTTTCTTCTCTTGAGCTTCTTCTCTAAGATAATGATATTTGATAGAGATGTGCTTTGTCTTAGAGTGCATAATAGGATTCTTTGAAATGTTAATGGCACTAGTATTGTCATAGAAGATAGTTACTAGCTCAGTAACTTTCTCATTTATACCTTCCAATAGTTGTTTGATCCATGCAATGCTGGTACAATTCAATGCTGTAACAACATATTCAGCTTATGCTGTTGACTATGAAACACATCCTTGTTTCTTGCTAAGCCAACTCACTAGTCTTTCTCCTAAAAAGAAAGCTCCTCCACTTGTTCTTTTTCTGTCATCAATGTTGCCTGCCCAATCAGCATCAGTATAAACTTTTAAATCAAAATCATTTCCTTTCTGATATACTAAGCCATAATCTTCAGTGCCTTTCAAGTATCTAAAAATTCTTTTGATTGCCGTCATGTGTGTTTCCTTAGGATCTGCAGAGAGTCTTGCAACTATACCTACTACATGTGTTATGTCTGGTCTACTGTGAACAACATATTGTAGCTTTCCAATCATGGATCAGTAAAGTGTCTCATCAACAGATGCAGATTCATCATTCTTTGATAATTTACAGTTGGTAGTCATAGGAGTACTTACTGGTTTTGAATCCTCCATTCCAAATTTCTTCAAGATTTCCTTTATGTACTTGGATTGAGTAATGAAAATCTCATTTTTCATTTGTAGTATCTATAAACCTATAAAATACTTTATCTCACTGATTAATGACATTTCAAATTCTTTGCTCATTTCATTTCCAAAGTTCTTACATAGAGAGTCATTTCCACAAAATATAATATCATCAACAAATATGGCTGAGATCAGTATTCTATTTTCATCATTCTTCATGTACATATTGTTGTTCTCACTTGTCCTTATAAAACCAATCTTAATCAAATAAGAGTGCAATCTTTCATACCATGCTCTAGGTGCTTGTTTCAAACCATATAAAGCTTTGTTCAATTTACATACCTGATCTTGATTCTTGTCTTCAACAAATCCTTCAGGTTGTTCAATAAAAACTTCTTCTTATAATATCCCATTCAGAAATGTAGATTTGACATCCATTTGATATACCTTGAAGTTTTTGAAAGCAGCATATGCCAACAATGTTCTTACTCCTTCAAGTCTAGCAACAGGTCCAAAAGTTTCACCATAATCAATTTCTTCTTCTTGAGTATAACCTTTGCAAACTAGTCTTGCTTTGTTTCGAATGACCTCTCATTTTTCATTTAGCTTGTTTCTGAAAATCTACTTTGTATCGATTACATTTTTGTCCTTCGGTCTTGGGATTAGTGTCCATGTGTCATTCTCCATGATTTGATCAATCTCTTCTATCATAGCATTTATCTAATCTTCACTATTAAATGCCTCTTTAACTATTCTCGGTTCAAATTCAGATATCAGACATGTGTTCTGTCTCAGTTTGTTCCTTGTCATCACTAGATCATCCTTATCTCCTATAATCTGACTTGGTGCATGATGTCTTCTGACATACTTGGCTAATACAGGCTTGGTAGGCTCTATATGATCTTCTTCATCACTCGGTAACTAGATATTCTCTTCATTTTCTTCAACAGTCTTCTCGGTAAGACTTGTCGGTTGAACATAGACAAATTCATTATAGTCTTCTGGTTCCTTGGAATTTTTTTCATCATTTCTTTCTGCAAATTCATCAATTTTCACATTTTCACTTTCTACTATTTTGTTAGATGATTTGATCAGACATTTAAATGCTTTGCTTCCAAAAGAATAACCTAGAAATGTTCCTTCTTCACTCTTCTTATCAAACTTGCCATTTCTATCATCTTTGTGAACATAGCAACTACTTCCAAAGATTTTAAAATAACTTACATTAGGTTTCTTATTATACCAGATTTCATATGGTGTCTTCAAAGTACCTTTCTTCAATTGTACTCGGTTCAGGGTATAAACTGCTATGCTTATTGCTTCTCTCCAAAATGTTTGTGGCACTTTCTTTTCAATCATCAGTGTTCTAGCACAATCCACAATAGATCTATTTCTTCTCTCAGCTATTCCATTCTGCTGTGGAGTTCTCGGTGCAGTGACTTGTCTTTTAATACCATGATCATTGTAGAATAAGTTGAATTCATCAGATGTGAACTCTCCTCCTCTATCTGATCTAAGACATTTCAGTTGTCTTCCTGTTTCATTTTCAACTCTTGCCTTGTACCATTTAAACATTTGAAAAGCTTCTGATTTATCTTTTAAAAATATTACCGACATCATCCTTGAATAGTCATCCACAAATAATATGAAATATTTATCACCATAATAACTTTGAACTTTCATAGGACCACAAAGATCAGTGTGCACAAGATCTAAAATTCCCTTAGAAGTGTAAGACTTACTTGTAAAGCTTGATCTTGTCATCTTACCCATCTGGCATCCTCGACACATAGCATTCTCAGGTTTTTCAAGACTCGGTAAACCTCTTACTCAGTGCTTCTTACTTATTTTGATCATATTATCAAAATTTACATGACAAAACCTTTTATGCCATAGCAAGGTATCATCTATCTTTGCGTACAAACACTTGTTACGAGTTGAGTCAAGGTGAAATGTGTTACCTTTTGTTTGTGTCTCAGTAGCAGCTAACTTTCCATTCTTGTCATGAACTTTGACAATTCCTTTCTGAAATTCTATTCGGTAACCTGTGTTGTTTAGCTGTACTACACTCAAAAATTGTATTTCAAACCTTCAACCCAATAAACATCATTGCATCTTGCATTGTCAAGAAGTGTTATAGATCCTTTACCTTTCACTAGACATGGTGCATCATTACCAAATCTTACATAGCCTCCATCATAATCTTCTAATATAACAAACTTGTGTTTATCTCTTGTCATATGATGTGAGCATCCACTGTCTATGATCCAAGAATCATTAGTGTTTATGTGAGATATTAGGGATTTTTCTTCATACCTTTCTTCATCTGATCCATCTTTGATAGCCACATAAACTACTTCCTCTATATCAATTTTATCTGATTTATCATCGTTGGATTCCACATCGGCTATTAAGCATGTCTTTCTATCTCTTCTTCTGAAGTCTCGGTGTCCTTTGTAATGATTATCTTTCTGTCTATCATCTCGGTAATCTCTCTTTTCAGTAGAATCTTCGTTAGGATATTTAGAAGCCATATGTCCTATTTTATCACAATTGAAACATTTCAAAGGTAGTTTTCCTTTATACTTACCTTTGCCTCTCGGTAACCTTTTGGCTAATAGTGCTTCAAACTCTTCTTGCTTTCTGATTTCCTCATACAGTTTGTGTACTTCTTCCATGTTCTTATGAAATCTTTCACTTGCTCCACTGTGATCTCCTCCAGAGTACTTATACTTTCTTTCATTCTAATCATTAGATTCATCAAGATGAATGGAACTAAATGCAGATTCAACTTTCTTTACCGAAGATCCACTGTTATCAAAGTTACTTAACTCAAATGCATGTAGCTTACCAATAGTAGCATCTAAAGAAACTGACATATTTGGTACAGACCTCAATTTATTGATTGCAGAGACTCGGATTGCATAAGCTGGTAGAAGGGTTCTTAACAACTTACTTGTTATATCCTTTTCTTCAATAGTTCCACCTGCTCCTTTGATTTGATTGACAATCTCCTTTAGTCTTGTATTGTACTAAGTTATGTTTTCACCTTCATTCATCCTCATAGATTCAAGTTGTCCCCTTATACTATCTACTTTTTCTCTTTGAACATATTCATCTCCTCCATACATAGATATGAGCTTATCCCACATTGCCTTTGCATCAATGCAGCCTTCTAGGTCATTAAACTTTGAGTCGGTCAATGCAAATGTTATTTCAATCATTGCTTGGATATGTTCTTGCTTTGCCTTTATCTCTTCCATTGGTAATGGATAGGTGCTCGGTGTAATGAAATCATTCTCCAGATAGTATACAACATATTCTCCAACTCCTGATAGGTGCAACTTCATCCTTTTCTGTCGTGTAGAGAAACTTGACTTGTTCAGCTTCGGTGCATCCCTCTTATACATCTTTGGATCTTTAACTCAAGTTCCTTTAAACTTTTCTTCTGGAGTCCAAAGCTCTGATACCAATTGATAGTTTTGATACTTAATATAAGTACAAATCCAATAACATACAAGATGAGAGGGGGGGGGGTGAATCATACAAACTTAATCTTCCATAAAAACATCAGATTCAACCTCGATAACATATACTTCAGTAATATAACCAAAACTGCTAAACATGCCGACTCAAAAGCATATAAACATCATAAACCTCATAACACTAGATTTAACGTGGAAACCCGAATAGGGAAAAACCACTGTGGGATTTCGGACCCACTAAGAAATATACTCTTCTAGAGTATGCTCGGTTAAAAGCAAATCCTGTTAAAGATTACAAACACATTGCTAGATGTGACCCGGTTAAGGGATTTCCCTCAGATCTATTAGGATCTTCACCTTGTTATAAGTGACCTTGTTAAAGGATTTCAAACACTCAATCAGAATATCACCTTGCTAGAGGGTTTTACAAATAAGACTGTTAAGTCCACTCGGTTAAGAGATTTTCTGTCACTTTCACAAAATAACAATAATAAAAATCTATCTACAACTTCACATCTAAAATGCTAAAGCAGATTCTTATTTGTTCAATACAATCTAGACATAGAACTAATCTTGTCCATCTGCTGGGCTTCTATACTTTGTTATTCAAATTGGTCTTCAAGCTTCTGTGCTCGGTAATCACTATGTAGCATCCCTGTGCATACACTTGCCCGCATACATTGTTTATCAACAGTTCCCTATTTATAAACAATTAGCTACTTAATCTCCTTGATCACATTTCCCATGATCAATCATAGCCATCAGATCTTCAAACTTGTCCAGGTTCAATGCATATTTCGATCTAAAAATGTTTTACCTTTCCTAGGAACTTGCATATATTTCTTGGAACTTGTGCTAGGGTATTGCGGTTCAATCTGTGCTGTAGATCTTCATGCCGATCTTCCTTTGCCTTAGATTCTTAACAAACTATATTTATGACATACCAATCATTTAATCAGTTCCAGCTTATCAATTTCCTTCATTAAATATCGCATAAAACCATTTAATGCATTCTGTTATAGCTTGGTTACAACATGGTTATAACTCGGTAAATACTAAAATTTACTCGGTAGACATTCCGCCTTCATTAACCGATAGCGATAACCTTAGGGTTTACCGACTAGGTTCTTTGCTTGGTAACATAGTATAGTATTAACCTTACAATTTACAACATATGTATGATGTCAAAACAATATAAACATCATGATCTCAGCATTGTCTGACTCGGTAATAGTTGCCCATTGAATAATTTACTCGGTAGACATTCCGCCTTCATTAACCGATAGCGATAACCTTAGGGTTTACCGACTAGGTTCTTTGCTTGGTAACATAGTATAGTATTAACCTTACAATTTACAACATATGTATGATGTCAAAACAATATAAACATCATGATCTCAGCATTGTCTGACTCGGTAATAGTTGCCCATTGAATACCTTATTCATCCTCTTATTCATCATATTCTTTCTTGTGTCTTTTACCGACATCTTTATATTCTTCAAATCATACTTCTCAAGATATGGCAACATCATACTGAATTAGAAAATCAATTTCTTGACATCAATGACAAAATAATAATATCAAGACAGTAAACATCCTTAATTAGTTATATCCATAATCATCAACAACCTTCTCAATATCCTTATTGAAATGTCAACAATCCTTCATTGTCTGTTATAATGCTATATTGCCAACAAAGTACCAAAATCTTCCACAAACAGAACATCTCACATTCATTCTGCAATTTTCTGAATTATGACCAACTTTGTTGCATTTAGAACATTGATCGGTGGGTGTATTAGTGTTCTGATAATTTCTAGATTTACACTGATTTTCTCTATGACCATACTTGTTACAGTTAAAGCATTTTCCATTAAACTTGTAAGCAGCGGGTTGTCTTGCCGGTTTTCTATGATCATGATTGTTTGCAGTACCGGAGCTTTCACCAACTTCAAAGCCAAGGCCATTTGTATCACCATTAGGTTTCTGATTTTTCAGCATGTCACCAAGTTTTTCTGAATTTTTCTTGAATTTTTCCTTGTGATGATTTGCAGCAGTTAGTTCACTTTCCAAGATTCCTTTCTATCTTATGAGTTCAGTTCTATCATTTTGTGTGTGCATTAGATCTATCTTCAGCATATCATTTTTATGACTGAGTCTTGTGTTTTCATTTCCAACATCATTTAATCTTCTGACCAAGTCTTCTTCATTCTTCTTTCTATCTTCAATTTCTTTACAAAATCTCATAGTCATATCCTGCATCTCATTATGTGCTATACTGATCTGTTGTCTTAGCTTGTTTACCAGATCATTAAGAGTTTCCTTTTCATCATTCTCATTCTGCATCTTTTCACAAAGTTCTCTTCTCTTATTTCTTGCAATGGTAAGATTTTATTGAAGTGCTTGAATGATATCTTGAGCAGCCTTTAGATCATCTTCAAATTTGATATTCTTCACCTTTTCTACATCATAGTCTAAAAGAGTTGTTTTCAATTGTTCTCTCAAGTTTTCTATCTCTACTGGTGACAAGATCTTCCTCAAGCTGTTAGGCTTCTGAAAAGAGAGGACCAGGCTCTGATACCAATTGTTAGGATTAGGATTCCTAAAGATACTGAGAGGGGGGGGGGTGGTGAATCAGTATCTGACCGATTAATAAATTTACTTGACTTAAAACATGAAAAGCATATTAAAACTGTGTACTAGTAAACCAGAAATAATGCAATAAACAAGAATAAAAACAACCACATGAGAAGCACACCATAACATCATATTTTAATGAGGAAACCCAGTGTGGGAAAAACCTCGATGGGATTTGTGACCCACAATATTCACTTACTAGCCAATAAGGGAATATTACTCTTACAATAGGGGCCTGCACATGCAGGAAGGCCAAGTGCCTAGAGCTCACTTCTCAATTACAAAAGAAGTCACATTGACTTACAAAAATGGATTATCTTAATCCAATGTCTTGTACTGCTTCAGATTAGCATCTGCTATGCCAGATCTAGTACCCGTTTAAGCTCTGTTACATACATAAACCTTTACCTATAATTCGCATAGTAGGTCTTCTTATTTCACATCCTATCACACATCTTTTCTATTACAAAATGATCTCATACATATATGATTCATATTACAACTCGTCATGTCAGCTTACAATGATTTTATAATTAATTACAAAATACATTATAAACAAAATTCTTGTCCGCCAGGGTGCCAGTATCCTTCCTTTCACTGCCGGTGTTCTGTGTGTCAGTGTAGAGTTTGTCGTTGCCAGTGTCGGTATCCTGTCTTGCTGGTATCATATGATTGCAAGGTTGCCATCAATGACAAAACCTTCAATCACCTACAATTTCTCATTGGAGTGTGCATTTTCCAACATAGATTGTTATCAATCTTGGGTTATGCAATATCTGTAGGCAGTTTTTGTTTTTGATGATTAAGGTGTACTAGTGACACCATTGGGTGCACAACATAGGAGCTTTATTCTTGTTCTATTTGGGGCTGATAAAATTGCTCATATATTTGAAAAGTATAAGATGGGACAGAAAGGACACTTTTGTCTTGAAATCCATATCCAACACTTGAGATTTGTTGCTCTTATGTATATAATGCATCTTTACATGCTGGAGTATTCTAAGAAATAAGAGGTTGCTCATAAATGACTGTATAATCACCGAATCTTTCCAAGAATAGCCTCTTGAAGCAATCCCATGAAGACACACTTTGTGTGTTGCTAAGCTTTCATGCCAATCCTTTGCACCATCTTTCAAAGAACTCACAAAGAACTTCTTGACTATGTCTTCATTACAAAACTAAAATTCTTCAACAAACTCATTGAATGACTGAATGTGGTTGAGTGCTGACTCGAATCCATGTGCATAAAACAAAGGCATTTGATCCTTAAACTTAATAGGGAAGGGATGTGGGTACCATTCAATGTTGCTGAAACTTAAAGGCCTATATCTCTTAGGGATGAACACCCTTCTAGGATGATCTTGAAGTTGCTGATCACTCATTATGCCTGGGACAACGTAGTGACCATACATCTTTCTTGTCTTTACAAGCTTCTCATACAAAGATCACAGTTACACATTTCTTGATTCTTTGTTAGAACAAGGTCTTAAGCAAAAGCAATGCATATACAAGACTAAAAATCAGACTTAAGACCTCTTTAATGAACCTATTAGAAAGATTGCATACTTCTTTTTGACATAAAGCAATGATTGAAACATAAAACTAAGAAGTATTTAAATCTGAAAATGAACTTTTTGGCTTTTATTTAGTGCTGCAACACTAAATAGAGAACTCTTTTCAAAACTAAATTTTTCATGGTTTTCAAAAAATTTTCAAAAGAAGAATACCTGGAAAAAATTTGCAGCAGTTGGTCTCTTGCTTCCGACTAACAACTCCTTCATAGCTAGAGCTCTTCTTTGTTCTTTATCAGGTTATTTTCAAGACAGAGTCACCACCTCCTTGCAGAGGAACAAAGTTTAGAACAACGGAAAGCTATTCAAAACAATTTTATCATTCTGGGTCTTCTCCATCAGTAGAGTCATTTGAATCTTCTTTGCACAATCTGCTACAAGACACATTCCCAATTGAAAACCATAGTTAACATCTGAAATAAAGTTTAGATTCCTCACTTTACTAACTCTTTCCAAATGGATTTATGGGGAAATCTATATGATGATTTAATCTTCACAAACCAGAGATTCTAGACACTTCCCTAGTAGAGTCACCAATTTGTTGGTTCCCAAACCAACAGGTCCTGAGTCCTAAAGGAATTGCCACTAACTTGTCAACAAACTTGGGGAGGGATTTGGCCAACGAACGAGATTCAGTCACAAGACTGAGATTTCCTGCTCTTTTGGCTCTGCGAGACCAAGGCGGGTGAACCTATGCAATGCCAAAACAACTAACAACTTCAAAATACTCAAGACATTACATTTACAGAAAATCATCCCAAAGAAAGATACTAAGGAAGATGGATAATCTCCTAGTTATGATTGTAACCTTAGTTTGTAAGAATCTAAGCACTCATTGAGGAGGAGGGTTTCTATACTAATCCTACTCCTAATGCTGAAAGGAAATGCATAAATGAAGGAGATTGATTATGAAATGATTTTGAAAATGAGAATAACACATCAACCAGTGCCTTTATTCATTGGGTAGTACAGTCTACTCTCAGAAGATAGCTTTATACCCAAATAGTTTGCCTTGTAGTCAAAGAGATCTAGGCATCAATGCATTGCGCCAACACCCATCAGCTTGGTTTTCCTACAATCATGCTTAAAGACCCTGCATGCAAAAGACATTACTCCTTATCTTATTAAAGTTATTTAATCTCTTTCTTGAAGAGAAGCACGAATAAGACAAACACCAGGCTTGCTGGGACAAAACATAAAATCCTTGAATATCTATTTCATGAGTAACACCATTACATGTAGGGGACAATAGCAAGATAAACCTCTATTCATTGCTTGCATGTATGATTACATCTATTCAAAATACAAATCATAAATCAACTAAAAACAAAATCTAACTATCACTTAACCCTATACTGTACATAGAAGCCCGACTTCTTGGATGATAATACATTCAAAATCCCCTAGGAAGAAGAGAAAAAAAGATATATATTAAAGAGAAGAAAACCCTAACGAAACCCCAAAAGAATCTAGAAAGAGTCACATGTCTTCATCTTTTGAAATCTTCACTTCAAATTAGCTCCCCCTCTTCCTTCAAAATTTGCCAAAAATGTGCACTTCCATACCTTGCTGGAAAATCTGTCAAAAGTCTGAAAATTGCCATCTCAGGGACTTGTCACTTCAAAATCTGCACTCTTGCCAAAATTGCCATATTTAGTCCACTGTCCACACTGACTAAAAAGTTCACCCTTTTCCTTCTCTGATTAGAAAACTGAAAAATCCGTTTTGGACAACTGCATACTCTTCTTTCCAAAAACTTTTCCCTCCGATCACAAAAAGTAAATTTTCTCCCTTTGACATGTGTTTCGTTCATCCTAAAAAATACTTCAATAGAACAATTCAACCTTATCATATACTCAGAAAATGAAATGATTCCTTCTTTGGTGAAAATAATTCCTGAGCACACTTCAACTTTGAATTTTATTGGTCCTTTTGATTCCTTAATAATCTGTATGACTTCTGCCACACAACTTACTTTGCCAAAATACTTTATCCTTCAAGTGAAAAGATTTAATTTTAAAATTTGCACATTGACCCCCTTTTCACCTCTTTGCTCACTCAGAAATATCTTTTCTTCATTTTGCTCATCGAATTTCTGGTTCATCATAGTGTGAAAAAAATACTCCTGCTCACCCTTCTTGTGCAGACAATATTCACAGTAGAGTCTGTGTAAATAAATCACCCTTACTCAGAACACATTTTACTCAAAAATGGGACTTATCTATTTAGATGAAAGATCTTTCTTTTACGCAAGAGATATTTGAACATGTACTCACACACAACCTGTTCCTATTTTGTTAAAATTAGTTCACCTAATTGGTAAAAATAATTTCCCCAAACAGAGCAACCACTATAAACCAATGTGCATGGGGAGATGAAATTGGAAGAAGAAAAATTTCATCCACTGCCATTTTCCATACAACACCAACGATAGTGCAGAAAATTTCCTCCATGCACTCTGCATTGCACATATCAGAACTGGTACTCATTGGAAACTATTTTGAACCGTCATTTCATCAGTCAAGCTTTGGGCCATATATTTTCTTAAAATTGCTCCACCTTGATATCGCCTGCTTTCCCTACAATGTGTTGGCAGTGCAAGATAAAAGGGGTAAGGCACATGAAAACTGCGGTAGCTTTACACTACTCTCTTTGTTCTGCAAAGCCATCAATTATTCGCCCCTTTAGCCTGGTTGCCTGAAGCACGCAACTTTCATCGTTCCCATATGGTGTATATAGAACAACAGAAAAAATGATCTTAACACATAGTTGTGGTTTCCATGGTGCTCACGCCTCAATCTGCTATTTGTGCCTTCACACAAACTTCTTTGGCTCTGCGTATTCACTCAGTGTTATGAGATCATAGTGCTTTGAAGGAATTTATCATTCGCTATTTTAAACTTCTGATATGAGCATCGAACCACTAATCTGGTGTCACTCCCTCAGGCGGTAGATTGTCCATATTTTACATTAAATGCCAACAAATAGACCTTAGTTCGAAGCTTCAATACCCTTTTAATCAAACATTATCAAATCCCTCATCCCACTTAATCACTTGCTCACAACCCGACAAGAATTGTAAGAAGCAATGAAATAAACAAAGCTCCCATTTATTACTGGCAACATGCACTGAGGGGCCAGATCAACCAAGGAAGAGCTATTGAGGCCCTCACAAACAACTAATGGCATGATCACCATACTCTCCATACCAATCAAGATTTCAACACTGTACCAGAGGTAATAGGATCCCTCAATAGTCATACACTCTGCCAAATGCTCTTGCCCTAATGCTTGGAAAGGTTTATCAGCAAACACACCTCGTGCATCCTCCATAGACATCACACCTTTTTGAAATACACTGCTTTGAGCCATTAAAAACCACCCACGCTCCTATCGCAACAACATCCAGAACATGAGTGTTGATTTAATTTGACTCTACAGTCGCATAATGATGTTTTGCGGTTCTATGAGTGCAGACCCATGCCTTTCACATGCACACACATAATTTTGCAAATCCATACAATATCGGCAAACAAGCGGTCTGAGAACCATTATACTCTTGAATGGAATCAATTCAGCTTTTCATCTACAATTAGCGGCCATGGGCACCGCCCTCATAAAACTCCTCTCATATATGCGTTGCTCTAGGATTTTCCCCTTTGCCAAAGCAAACTCATATTATTTTTCTTATCCCGCGGCTTTTTGTGGCTGCCTTGAAGAATGCCCTGGATAACAAAACATTTTCTCCTTGAGCCTTGCCACTTATCCCACAGCTCACTCTTGATTTTTAATTTGATTTTATCCTGGGGGTCTTATTTTTCTTCTTTGAGACCCCGGGGATAAAATAAATCTCTTTGCTTTTCCAAGAAAAAGTTGCCCCAAGTTAAGTTTTTTTTTCTCAATTTGGAACCCAAAGTTATCCCAGGCCATCAATTTGGCCCTCCCAAATTATCTTGGGGTAACTTTCTTGATTCCACCTTGCATCTCAAAGTTATCCAGAGGCTCCGTTTTCACCTTTCCAAGTTGCTCCAGGGAAACTTTTTGACTTCTCATTGTGCTTTGGAGTTATCCTGGGGTCCCTTTGCCATGTAGAATTCTTACCCTGGGATAGCTTAATTCTTTGATTGCCCTTGCAAACCTTATCCCAGGGCACAAAGTTTTGAATCAAAGATGATTCAAAATGAAACACGTCATCGCAAATAAAATATATTATTATTTTAATAAATAAGATTAAAAATAATAATAATTTAAACATTTTAAACCTTCATAGTCAGATCGTGGATCAACTTTAGTCCTAAACAACTGACTGGACCAAAATGCTTCATTATGTTGACTAGATATGCTCGAGATGTGAAAATTTTAGCTCGGGATCTTCACTTTTTACCTTTCTGTAACTTTGGCTTTCGGCCAAAAACACCCGAGTAGCCTCTGGAACTGCCTTCGAGAACTGACCAAAACACATGACCAAGGTCTGGGATATGACACACTGATAGATTGCAAACATAGAATCTAGAGCAACTTACAGATCATCAAGACGACATCCGAGTCAAAAGTTATTAATGGTCAAAGTTGCCTACTTAGGGTTATCCCAAACTGAACCTGCTAAACCAACCCGAGTAGCCTCTGAAACTTGATTTGAAAAAATATCAAATCACCACTTTGGGAACCACCACTTGGCACACTAGGAGATGAATATACCCTAAATGAGTGTGCAAGAGAGTTTGATCTGATTAGGTCACATGTCAAAATTATTAACCCTAAAATTTGGCTTCTCTGATTAACTAAACTGCCGACACTGGGAAACCTTGAAATGTTGCATTTGGAATGGGTCTCAAAAATTGGTCATATGAAGAGCCGGGGGGAAAAAAATGGGGAGATAGTAGATAATTTTATAGAGAATCACGGGGTGCAATTTCTTTGGAATGCAGGTCAACTAGGCATGAAATATGAATTTTCAAAGTGGGCTCCTGACTGCTGTTTGACAATGTTCAGTTGCAAAACTGAACTTTTTGCAAATGGATTTAACTTAGAAAACTAGTCAAATAGATTCATGGGATTGAGCTACTTGGCATAGGACTTCAAAAAATATCAAAGAATCATGGACAACTCTCTGTTTATCTTGAGAATCAACTGGTGCAAAGTTATAATGCCTCAAACAGGGCTACTAAAAAAGGTGGAATAAGTGCAAATCAACAACCCTAACTTCAGGACCTCCAAAGGAGACTTAACAAATACATCATAATCTGGTCTAGTTAAGCTGCAAGCAAGTATATGGTATCTCTATAAGGTGTATAAAAATCCTCCAAAAGGATTTCTCATGACAACGCTCTGGGCCAAAAATATGAGCTCACCAACTGAGCTACAAAGGCTTGTTCAACACGACAATTTTGAATGCAATCTACAAAATTTTGAGCCGGGGTCTTCAAAGTTAGACAATTTTTTTGAAGTCCCAACATGTTGCATGCTTTATTGGATGTTTGTTTATGTGGTTATATTTTTTGCATGCATATTGAGTTTCAAGTTGGTTAAAGCGGTGATAAGATTTATATTGCTTTTGCTTGCACTAATTCATCCTCCCTCTCAATGCCTTATAAGTTTATCAATTGGTATCAAAGCCTAATTCCCTTAAGGCTTAACTGCTTGGGAATGATTGACTATCATGGGGGATATGAGTTATAGGGAGCTTTCTAACTAGCTTGCAGAATCTGAAGAAGCCCTTGGTGAGTTAAGGGTCAAGCATAAATCTTCATTGGCTAAAAGGAGAGAGCTAGCTGAGAAGTTGTATGAACTTAGTGAAAATAATTCATTTGAGGAAGCAAACATTTATGCATTGGCTAATGAGGTGGAAAATTTGAATGATGAGAAGTCAAATATAAGGAGAGAGTTGGAAGCCCTAACTATCAGGATGAGTCAAGAGTTGGAAGCCAGGAGGACTGCTGAAGACAAAATCAGAGAGAAGGATCATGAGATCTTTAAATTGAATGAGGAGATTGGTAGCCTACATACACATCTTCATGAGGCAAAAGAAGCAAAAAGAAATTCAGGTTGATCTAAGCATGGCTATGTCTCTTAGAGAAAGTCTTATGAATAAGAATGAAGATCTTACTAAGGAGTTGGCTGATGCTAATGAGATACTTGCTAAATTTAACAAGAGTGCTACTATGCGTGATGAGCAGATTCAGTCACAAAGGCAGAAAGAAAAAACACAAGGCTTGGGATACACAACCTTTGAGAAATAAGAGCCATTGGGTACCAAAGACACCATGCATGAAGAAAAATCTACACCTAAGACCAAGAAAGACACTGGTAAGAAACCCAACAAACCAATACGTTTCAATTGTCATAAGGCAGGTCATACTGCTAATGTTTGTAGAAGTAGATCCATTACCTTTGATGGATATAGGCCTAATGCATATAATGAATATAATCCTCATACCTTTAATGTTTAGTGCTACACTTGAAACAAATATGGACATAGAGTTGTTGAGTGCAGGTCTAGAGTAAACAATCATAGATCTTTCATGAATCAGAGGTCTAATGGTGAATGGCAAAGATATTTCAATGACCAGAGAAACTCTACTTGGCAGAGACCTTATTTGAACCGGTCTAGTCCTTATGAAATGGAGTATAGATAGAATGCGACCTGTTCAATCTATCACAACCATGGTCATGTTGCTATGAATTGCTAGAGAAGAATTGGTAGACGCAATGTTAGACCCTAGAGAGCATCTGGAATGAATTGTTTTCATTGTCAGAAACTGAGACACCTTACAAAGTTTTGTAGAGCAAGACTGAACCAACTGGTTAATCAGTTTGCTGACTAGAAAGGAAAGAAGAAGGTTGATGTGGAGGAAACCAGAAGTGAGATGAACTAGATCTGGAGGAAGAAAAGTGAGGAGAAACCATCAGAAGACTCCAATTCTTCACCTAGTGTGGAGAATCCCTCACCAGTAAACTAAGCTATGTATAAAGCTTAGGGGGAGCTTATTGTCATATCCATTTTCGGACCCCCTATATGGTTTGTGGTAAGTTAAATCTGCATACTTTGATGCATTATGATGTTAAGAAGTGATTTTGTGATTAAACTGGTAAGTTGAATGTGATGCGAGAACTGATAACAAGTTTTAGGGTTGAACGGTGATTAGGGTAAGTTCAACTGGTATTGCATTTAATACAGTTTGTAAAAGGTAAATAAAAGAATATTTCATAGTAATATTTGTTACCTTGCATTCTCGAGAGCACTTTGGAGAGTGACATAAGCACATAAGAGCATTTGATTATTGTATTAGCGAATTTGATAGCGAATTGAAGAGATCTGTGGATAAGTGAATCAGTGAAAGAGCATTCAAATAAGAAACCCTAGCTGCGAAGAAGTTGAAAGGTATTTCTCTAAAAATATGATTCAGTGTTTGAAGTTTAAAAAATGGATAGACCACAGTTTGTTGATGTTACTGAAAGGCCTCGATAGAAATTCAAGAGGCATCCACATAAGTCGACAAAAACCAATCCACCTGGAGTCCTATCCAGCGTACCCTATGGTATTTTGCATGTCGAAGATATCCGATCTTACATTCATTGCAAATTGGAGGATTTGAGAACTTTCGCAATCTTTAATAAATACCGATCACTATGTGATGAACAAGGAGTGATAAAGGATCAATGCAGAAGGGTTACCGATAAAGGTTTTCATCATGTTTTGAACTTTCTTAATGAATTTGAAGAAGACCATATCAGATATGTTTTGAGTAGGATACATGATCAGTTTATGTGGTTGGATCGACCACATAAGATTACAAAGGAATCTATTCATGTTGTCACCAGATTATGGGCCACCGGTGAAGTTCCTATGTTAAGAACAATCCTACAGGATGATGTTACCCGTTTGACTAAATCAAAATGGGATGGTCGTGCAGTGAATATAAATGAGATTGAAGATCTTGAAGTAAAGCATGCATCTATGGTCATTGGTTACAGGGTTTATCACTTGAGCAGAATGAACAACATTCCTAGAGCTACAATCCACATAGCTTACCAGATGTTGAAGAAAAATGCAAACTGTGATCTTGCAGAAGCCTTGAGAACCCAGCTGATGCTGAAAATTGAATCAATCAAGAAGGATAAGAGACAAAAATTTAAGTTTGGACAACTGATCATTGGTTGGTTTTTCTATTTATAGAACTCCTTGCCCGGTATTGGTGATATTTAGTAGTCAAAGGATACACCAACAATGTTACAAATAAAGAACTGTATCAAAATGCTTGGTAATGAATTCACAAAGACAATCTGGGGATACTTTAAATATTTCCAGAAGAGAATGCATAACAAAGAGAGAATACTGGAGCATGCTGTTAAAAGGTATGAATATTTTATTTGCTTCATGGTTGACACAGATACATGTCAAATGGAAGCTGCAAACCCAAGGACATCATGGGTGATGTATATAGTATATGAAGTAGAGGCTAATATTTTGATTGCCTATGTTGATCATGTTAGGCCCAATATCGAAAGCTAATGTACTGATAGGGGAGGGGTGAATCAGTACTCCAAAACTTTTCTTTGATAATAACCTTACTGTTATGCATAAACAGAATAGTGCAGTAACATAAAATAAAATTAAAATCAACAGATAACAATCATACATGATTCACTCCATAACACATATATTTTGGTCATGCAGAAACTCTTGGTTAGAGAGAAAAACTGCGGTGGGAATGACACCCACAACTTCACTACTGCAATAATAAAGAATGCTCGGTTAGAGCTACATTTAGCTATTTCTGATAGCTAACCCTGTTAGGAGTATCAAGATCAGTTAGATCTACCTTACTAAAGAATTTTACAACACTATTTAAATGCTGCATTTGGTTAAAGGATTTACAATTTATAGACTTGGTTAGAGTCTTTTACCCTATTAAAGGTTTCTCTTACAACTTCAAAATATTACAATAAAATCATTACAAATATCTGCATCTTTACATTTGAAATGTTATAGCAAATTCTATGTGCTCATAATAAGATTACCGAGCTTGTAGCATACCTCGGTAACCCATATTGTAACTTGGTAAACCCTTTTGTTTACTCTATTATTCAACTGTTCACTGATAACCTTCTCGGTGACCTCTTCGTGTCTCTGTAACAGTCTTCCTTCATGCATACACACTCACATCTCTTGTATATCTCTTTTAACCCTAAAATCATGCTGTATAAATAGATCTCTTACAACGGTGATCTGATTCATTGCTTCGATCTTACAAAAAGATTCTTCGAATGAATAACTAAACAAAATATTTCATTGGTTAGATTGACCTTGCAATCATACACAATCTCCTAGTGCAATTTCCAATGCAAAAATGGTTAGATGTGCGTCGATCTTGTAACACGTTTTCATGTGCATGTCCAAGTTCAATGTATCTGGTAAAACGTTTCACTTGGTGAGTTAACTTTACCACTTGGTAGCCATGAAACATTACGCGGTAAATAGCTCGGTAAATACTGCGTTCTGTGACTATTTTCTTCTGTAACCAACTAGACTATTCATACCGACTTCTCTGTGTGTACCGACTGCATGATTCAGTAATACTAATCGACTAGAATATATAGTATGACTTTAGATATGAAACTAATGGCAATTTGATAAGTAGTAACAATCTCCCCTTTTGACATTAGTTGAGATGTTTGATAAAAACTACTTACAAAGTCATAACTCAAAAATTATATACTTGCAAAATGACTATACTTGACAATATATATAATAGTCAATAAAATAGTATATGTAGATATACTCCCCTTATCATTATTCTATACATAACTCTGAATTTTGCATATTCGGTTCTGTTCTGAACTTCTGTGGTCTGAATGCTCTGTATATTCTGCATGGTATACTCCCCTTGTATACAATACTCAAAACTGTATTATCAAAACTGTATTACTCTCCAAATATAGTATTGTAGACATCTAAACCTGGTCAACGCTTGCAGAATCGTACTTTAACATTGGCACATTGCCTTATTTTAGGGTTTTTGCGTCGCATTAAAATTTCTCCTATGTTGCGTACTTGGTCTTTATCATTTGTGAGCATCGAGTCCTTCTTCTGCATTCTTCATTCGTCTCGCTTTCGAATTTGGTCTTGTCGATAACAATCTTCAGTCATGATTTTGATCGATCTTATCCTGTCGCTGCAATGTGCGTGTTAATTTGTCATCATTTTGGACATCGTCAATCCTAATTAGGGTTTTTTCCTCTTTTCAATCTTGTCATCTTGCGATCGATTCATCATCGATCCTTGTCCTCTTTTCAATCTTGTCATCTTGCGATCGATTCGTCATCGATCCTTGTCCTTTGATCAAATTGTCATCAATCTTGTCGTTTTGCGATCGATTTGTCATCGATCGTTATCATTTTCAATCTTGTCATTTTGCGATCGATTTGACATCGATTGTCGTCCTTCTCAATCATGTCAATTTGGATCAATTTGTCATTGTTCCTCGTCAATTGGTGCATTTATTAATCAAATCACTTATCAGCATTGGTCCTTTGTCAGTCAGAATCATGATCAAATCGAATTGATATCAATTATCTTTTGTCAAGACCTAATTGTCGTCCTTGCATTTTCTAGGGTTTTATGATTTATTCATTTAATCTTGTTTGTCATTTTCCCTCTAGGTTAAATAATTTATTTATTTATCGTAAGTCTTCTCGTCACAATTAAATATTTATTTAATTAGCTAACTAATTCCTCCCTTTTTGTGAATTAATTAATGAATGAAAAAATTATTAATTAATTTACCTAATTTTCCAATTTACTAATTTCTCCTAATTCCTAATTTTCTAATTTTCATTAGTTTTCTAATTCCTAATTTCTAATTCATCTAATTTTCTATTTTTCTAATATTTCTCCTAATTTCATGGGAATGACATAGCGAATTTGTCATAATTTGTCATAATTGTCAATCAATCAATTTTGACATAGCAATTTGTCATAATTTGTCATAATTATCAATCAATCAATTTCGCATAGAAAGTGTCAATTTGTCATAATTTGTCATAATTGTCATTCTTGATTTGAAATTTCCTTTCAAATCTCCTCATGCTAATCTTGTGTTTTCTTCGATTTATCTATAAATTGGATGAATTTCTTCAATCAAAGTCCCTGGTCGAATCAATCACGCTTCTAGTACCCTTATGCTGTCGTCTCGTCTTGTCAATCTTGCTTTCACATTAGGTTTATGCACTTGAAGGTGAGATCCACAAAACAAAGCAATTTGAAAGAGAAAGAAGGACAATGGAGCCACATGAAGGAGACATCTGCATTTGGTTTTCTTAGATTTCATATTGAATGTCTTGTTTCATGTTTTCATTGAATGTTTTTAGGATTTGTTAGTGCAATTTAGTTTTCATGATTGAACTAGTCCAATTTGCTATTGCTTTGATGATTTCCAAATTCCTATCTACATTAATTGGTGAACCCAACTAACCCCCTAACCATGCTTTTGAGTGCTTTTGAGTTGATTTGCAGGTGAAAAACCCAAGAAACAGGGTAATTCAGGGCTTTCTGGGCACTTCTGCGCCTATGTAGGAGAGTTCTGCGCCTATGTCAAAGGGATCTGTGCCTGTGTCAAAGGGATCTGCGCCTATGTTACTGCATTCTGCACCTATGTTATTGCATTTTGTGCCTATGTTACTGCATTATGTGCCTGTGTAAGACATTCTACGCCTGTGTAAGGCCAGAAATAGAGGTAAAAATCATTGATTTCACTTGCAAAATTGCTTTGTTTTGCATTATGTTTCTGCATTTTGGTTTTTCTTTGGTACTAATTCTTTGTATAGCACCTTGGCATTACGCATGGTAAAGACAAAAATGAAACTACTAACAAATTTTATGCAGGTTCACTAGTCAAAGACCAAACAAATCAAACTTCTAACTTGGTGATTTTGCAGGTTGCCTTTGTATTCCAACCAAACTTTGGTGTTTGTGATTCATAATTAGGCACCTAGTATGATTGCTAAGTAGGATGGAATGAACATGTGTTTGCTTTGATTGTTGAGTTTGACATTGGAGTAGGAGAGTATGCTCTCATCCTTCTTAGGGTGATCAGAAATCCAGATCTTCGATACCATTCTCATGGCTTGGATTGTTTGTTACCTTTAGAGGGCTTGCCTTCCTGACCATTTTCTTTCTTTTGCAAGCAAGTGACAATCATGAGAAGGGAACGACCCAAAGTGAGTACAGCTAGAGTACCTTGGCATTCTAACTCACTATAAATAAATACCTGATGGGCAAAAGCTTTGAAGGAAGGGTTATGTGGGAATTTTAGTTACTTGGGAAGTGATGACCCTTGGACTCTTTCTCATATCAACATCTAAGTAGGACCTCATGGTCTAAATCATGCTTGTGCGACTACATTCATTTGGTATCTTGGTGGGCTTAATGTCTCAATCATGCTTGCGTGACACCAAGGAGTAACGCTTAACAGAAATCCTTACTAAACATCTTGTATTTAGAGGCCAAAAATCCTTCTAGTTGCTTGAGAAGGACAAGTTCAGATACTTGGAAGAGATACTAAGATCGCCATGGGGAGATTTCCATGGGGACTGATGCTTGGCTACCCTGAGAAGTGAGTGTCATGGAGGGGAGCCCGTGGGGTCAAGCATCTATGTATTCTCCTTGAATCTCATAATGAGTCTACCTCTCAAGTACCTACTGTCCTTACCTACCATAAGAAATGTGTGAATGAGCATGATTGTCTTGAGTCTAAGTTAAAATATCTTGTCTTCTTTGCTTGTCAAAAGTTGAGTTGTGTTTCATTTCAAAAACAAGACAAATTGATTCAAAACAAGGTTAAACACAAGAGTATTTCATTCAACAAAGTTCAAAACACCTTCAAACATGGTTGTCAAACATTTTTCAAAATCTTGTCTCAACATTGCATGTCCAACATTAGGTTCATCCTAGGTTTGCGTTTTGCAAATTCATTGTCAAGTACTAAGGTTAGGTTTCACCTAGGTGATACTCCTTTGCATATCAATAAGGGTCATTCATTTGCATGTGTCCTCTTGCATTAGAGTAACACCATTTCATAATTCAACCTTAGGTTGACATTATCATACATTTGCATTTGCATCTTTGTCCTCATAACATTAGGTCACATTTGCATACCCTAGGTCTCTTCATCAAGCTTAGGTCATTATCATATCATATTAGGGTCATTTGCATATAGTGTCAAAACTAGGTTTTGTTGTACTTGAGTAATGCAAATCTTTGATAAACCCTAAGTTATTGTTAGGAAGTCTAGACCTTGTCAAACTTTTGTCTTTTTGTCATCAATGTCATTTGGTAAAACCTAGCTTAGTATCCAAGCATATAGGTGAGACATTGTCAATTTGTCCTATTGTCACTTGGTCCTTTTGTCCTTTGAGGTCTAGACATCATTTCAATTTCCTAAGGGTCTCATTTTTAGAATTGCATTCATGAGTTTGTCAAAATCTTGAAAAACAAGAAAAACATTAAGTTGCATTGTCATCCTTTAGGTTGCATTTGTCAATCCCATTAGTTGCATTGCATAGTGACATGTTTGTTGAAATGAGGTCTCAACCTTCTTACGAAGCCATGCCATCACAATTGAACAATCAATCATGTCAATCCAATCTCTACATGTCTCAGAACTTGGATCAAACTTATCATGATGATGTAAATGTCCAAATACAGAAACTAGAGGAGAAACTAGCTCAAGAAAATGAGATTTTGGAACAAAGAGTGAAAAACATTGAGAAGAATAGATCACAAATGTCCAAAATGTTTCAAAAATTTCCAGGTCGAAATCAAAAGATTGAGCCAATTGATGTAAGATCTCTTCTTGAACAATCAGACATACCAGCTCTCCTCTCCCAAATAGAGATGATGAAACAATTTCAAGAAAAGAGACAACATCAATTTCAACATTATGTGCCTCCACAACAAGAACAAGAAGGTGTTTACTATCAATCAGATTTTCAACCATCACAACCAATTGTTCAATAGTTCGAACATTTCCAACAGACACAACCAATGGTCCAGCATACACAACCAACACAACCAATGGTCCAATTTCAACAATATGTCCAACCAACTATACAATGTCAACAAATAGTTCAACCAATGGTGGAATATCAACAAGTTCAATCAACATATCAATGTCAACAACTACAATCACAAATTCACAAACAAAACTTGCAACATGCACAAAGCCAAATTTTGAACATGTCAAACTAGTTTGATCAACATCTAGTTCGATATCAAAACATGACATCAGACCAGAACCAACTCCTTTCCAAACAAGTTCAAATTCCAGATACAACTATGTCAAAACCTTGAAAGAAAGGTGGCTTTATTGCAAGGATCTTAAGGAACCTACCAAGTGAGTTCTTTGAGGAAGATCAAGATAATACACTTATGTCTAGCAATGCCTCATCCCCCCACAAACAAATTGACTCTCCAGTGGCATCTATCCCTACACCTTTAGAAGTTTCACAAGAACCTTCCATATTGTCCTCATCAAACAATACACCTAAGGATGCAATTATCCAAGAGCTATCCATAATTGATTGCCAAGATAATCCAATTCATGATGCACATCCTTGTCATGTTTCAGAAATACTAGACCCAATGCCACCATGCACTTTATTGCCATTACCTATTTTAGAGGACCCCATTCGAAGCCCCTCTTCCTCATGTTCAAGCATTGATTCCTTGCCAGAATCCATCACAAATGTTCAAAGTACATTTCCTTCATGCCAAAATATTGATTCCTTGTTAGAATCCCCCATGCACATCCAAAGTCCAACCCCATGTCAAGAGGATAATTTAGAGCATGAAGAAATGAGTCCTAAATAAAATCAAGATCAAGATCCTGAAACCTTATCATCCCATCCAATTGTTGACCAGGACTCCATGTTCCCAGACACTCATGATGATTCCCCTATTCTTGTCCATCCTATCCAAAGTCCTATTAACACTCCATTCCCTGAGCAAGATCAAGATATCCCAGTCCATCCAATCCCAAATGATCACCTTCCATTTCATGAAAAAAATGTCCTTTCAAATCCCATTGGCATTCCACTTCCTAAGAAAGATCAAGATATCCTTTCCATCCTTTCTGATGATCCCATTAAAAGTCAAGAGAAAAGCACCTTTGAAGAGGATTCCAATGATCTTCCTCCTTGTCAAGATCAAATTATTCCTTTAAATCCTCCACAAGATCCTTTTGTTCCTCCATCTCCACGTCCTAATCCAGCATATCCACTCCAAGATCCCATTTCTTTTGATGATCCCATTATTTCTCCCATTCCATCTCTTGAAGAGCCTGTCATTGGACCATGTCCACTACACAATCCTAGTCCCCTTCATGATTCTAACGTGTTAGTGCAATATGTTCATGAACCCTCGACATGCATAATGGGTTCTTCCACTTTGGTGCAATCCAATCCACTTCAAGATCTCATTATTTCTCTCATATCATATCCACCTCATAATGGACTCACGTCTTCTTCCGAAAGAAAAGAGTATCCTACAAGACAAGATATTCATAAAGGCAAAGGAGTAGACCTTCACAGGAAAGAACTCCTCCATATCAAAGAAGATCTTAAGGGTCATGTCTACACAACTCACTCTCAAGACGTTGGTATCCCTCCATCAAAATCCAAACATATCCCTTCCCCATCATACTTTCCATCCATCTTAGGTCCTTATATTCATTTGTCCTCTATACAAGGTTAGCAAAGGCACACATACTTGAGTAAATTTCATCAATCCAAAAGAAGTCCATTTCATTCATATCCATCCATGCATTCCTTTCCCCCTCCAAGCAATTTGGATGCCAAGCATAAAAGTCATAAGTCTAAAAATCCACATGTATTCAAGGATCAACATGTCCAATCTAATCAACATGTCAAAGCAAAGAAAAATATGATCCAAAAAGAAAAGGAAAAATCCAAAAGGTCACAAAGGCCCATTTCTCAAAAACAAAAGTTAAAATCTATATGGGTTCCTAAATCCCTTGTTTTGGCAATGCACTCCAAGGAACCACAAAAGCATGAAAAATAAAAACTCATGTGGATCCCTAAGCGGCTCCTTGAAGCACAAAAGCCTAAAGAAACATCCAACTTGGCATCCAAAGTATCTATTCCTCCATCCAACCCTCTCAAATTTGTTCCTCCATCACCTTCTTCATCCATTTTGGGCCCTTATGTCCCAAAATCCCAAGCTATTCCTCCATCCAAATCTCACAATCTGAGATCCATTTTTCCTCCATCAATCCACTACCTGTCAAGGTGTATGCCAATGTTGATCTTGCCTTCATTTCTATCCACTCAAGAATAGTTCTTTCAATACCCTATCCATTATCCAATGCACATTTTCCATCCTTCGATCCCTTTGATCCAATCCTTTGCATAAATCCTCGCCTTAGTTTCATCTCTTTTTTTTCCATGTCCTTATTCTACCAACGTCTTTGAGCATACTTTTAAAGGTCATGGTCTATTTTTTTCAAGGCTACTATCCAAACAAAATGATGTTTGAGTCCTTCTTCCATCCCCTATCATGTGTCCATCTTCTCTTGAAAAAGTCAAAAAAAAAAAAAAAAAAAAGTGAAAAAAAATTAAAGCAAAAATAATTCGTCCACTGGTGAAAACCTGGCAACCAGGCGCCTTGGGCAAGTACCATGATGAAAACCTGGCAAATAGACATCATGCGTAATCTATGAACTTCTTGCACACCACACTTGGGGGCAGGTTTCCTTCTTCAGATCCTATTACCCTTCATTATCCTGTCATACCATGTCATACTCCTCCATTATCCTATTGTCCCTCATGTCCATTTCCTCTTTCCACCTTTGATCTTGACAAGGCTGAGGATCTTCATGAGCATCATGCATCTTGTTTGCAGCTTTTAGTCCATCATAGCTTTTGGTCATTTATCCATTTGCTTATTATAACCTTTCATCCATATTCCCTAGCTTATTGCAACTTTCTGCCACTATCCCTTAGCCAATCCTGACCTTCAATCCATGTCCCTTATCCATTCTTGGTCTTGCTTATCCTATCCATATCTTATCACTATCCATACACTCTTTTTCATCCCTTGATCTTGATCTGACATAAGGACGCAAAATTTAAACATGGTTTCAAAAACCTCTTGACATGTCCCTCATGCCATGTCACTGCTTTACATTGTCATATCCAATCTCTTGTCCCATCACGCAATAGCCCCTGAAAATTGCATCCGTATTGTCTCCATAATAAAAGGCCTTTTTCTTCCCTCTATCCACCATCATTTCAGTAAGCCTATTTATTCACCTATCATATTCCTTGCCTTCCTAGACACTGGGGGCAAAATCATAAAAAAATTGAAAAATGTCTTGAAATAATCAAAAAAATTGAAACATGTCCTGAAATAATCAAAAAAATTGAAAAATGGCCTGAAATAATAAAAAATAAAATAAATAATGTCCTAAAAAAAATCCCTAAAAATCAAATAATGTCCTGAAAAAATCATAAAAATAAAATAATATCCTAAAATAATCCAAAAAAAAATTGAAAAAAGTCCTGACAAATTCAAAAAAAAAAAATTGAATAATATCCTCAAAAAATCCAAAAAAATCAAAAACTATCCTGAAATAAATCCCTAAAAAGTCAAATAAAGTCCTGAAAAAATGAACACAAAAAAAATTGTAAAAACTCGAAAAAGCAAAACAAAAAATATCCCCTTTGTGCATAGACAGATCGCTGAGCATACCTCCAACGACACGCAATCACACACTGCGTTTTACTGAAATCACGCATTAACAGATGAACTGTTCGACCAAGCAAGCATTCAACCTGATCACAGTTGTCACATCAATCAAAATAGCATCAATATCCTTTGTCCTTGTCACTATTATCATGGGTCTTATACTGGGTGTGGTATACTCAAAACCAGACTGTGTCCTGTCTTAGACGGGGTACCGCATTCCCTGAAACCATACAACATGATCATTCTTGTTATTCACTTTTGACAATGACGATCAGACTGTTTGTTTGACTTGGTTGAATTTGTGCGTCTTATCTTTTTACTGATTTATCTTTGGCTTCAATCATGTTCCTATGTTGCTCGATGATGTCACTGAGTGATTTAGAGTGACCGGGATGGTTCATGGTCCCTTTCCTTGTTTTGTTGTGTTTGTTGTTTGTGGAATGTTTGTCACAAACTGGGGCAACTATATCATTGGGTGTTTGTGATAAGTATGTTCGCTTTGTGAATGCCGCACATACCTCGACCCTTGATGTATGCACCCTAGGATGCTTCACTCATTCCTTGTGTGCGATGTGTCTGTCTTTTGCAAAAGGGGTTGCGTTCCAGCTCTGGCCTTCAATGCCGTGATGCTCTGCATCCGCTTTGCTACATTAAATAAAGGTTCACACCTACTTATGTGCATTTGTGAAAGCAAGTTTTCCTTCATCTCTAACTGTCCTCTATCTAATTTCTGCTTACTAACATTTCATCCGATCTCTGATTGTCAGTCTATTTGCTCCTATCATGTTCTATCATTATTATTGATCAAATGGCCTCTTTTTTGGATGTTTCCGGCCAATTCATCAAGGGGGCATGCATATGTCATTGTCATTGTCTGGGGCATTTTCATTATTGTTCTTTGAAACAACGCTTAATATCGCATTGTCTCAAAGAGGGGCAAAATGTAGATGTCTAAAACTGGTCAACGCTTGCGGAGTCGTACTTTAACATTGGTGCATTGCCTTATTTTAGGGTTTTTGCATCGCATTAACATTTCTCCTATGTTGCATACTTGGTCTTTATCATTTGCGAGCATCCAGTCCTTCTTCTACATTCTTCATTTGTCTCACTTTTGAATTTGGTCTTGTCGATAACAATCTTCAGTCATGATTTTGATCGATCTTATCCTGTCGCATCAATGTGCGTGTTAATTTGTCATCATTTTGGACATCGTCAATCCTAATTAGGGTTTTGTCCTCTTTTCAATCTTGTCATCTTGCGATCGATTCGTCATCGATCCTTGTCCTCTTTTCAATGTTGTCATCTTGTGATCGATTCATCATCGATCCTTGTCCTTTGATCAAATTGTCATCAATCTTGTCGTTTTGCGATCGATTTGTCATCGATCGTTATCATTTTCAATCTTGTCATTTTGTGATCGAGTTGACATCGATCGTCGTCCTTTTCAATCATGTCAATTTGGATCAATTTGCCATTGTTCCTCATCAATTGGCGCATTTATTAATCAAATCACTTATCAGCATTGGTCCTTTGTCAGTCAGAATCATGATCAAATCGAATTGATATCAATTATCTTTTGTCAAGACCTAATTGTCGTCCTTGCATTTTCTAGGGTTTTATGATTTATTCATTTAATCTTGTTTGTCATTTTCCCTCTAGGTTAAATAATTTATTTATTTATCCTAAGTCTTCTTGTCACAATTAAATATTTATTTAATTAGCTAACTAATTCCTCCCTTTTTGTGAATTAATTAATGAATGAAAAAATTATTAATTAATTTACCTAATTTTCCAATTTACTAATTTCTCCTAATTCCTAATTTTCTAATTTTCATCAATTTTCTAATTCCTAATTTCTAATTCATATAATTTTCTATTTTTCTAATATTTCTCCTAATTTCATGGGAATGACATAGCGAATTTGTCATAATTTGTCATAATTGTCAATCAATCAATTTTGACATAGCAATTTGTCATAATTATCAATCAATCAATTTTGCATAGAAAGTGTCAGTTTGTCATAATTTGTCATAATTGTCATTCTTGATTTGAAATTTCCTTTCAAATCTCCTCATGCTAATCTTGTCTTTTCTCTGATTTATCTATAAATTGGATGAATTTCTTCAATCAAAGTCCCTGGTCGAATCAATCACGCTTCTAGTACCCTTATGCTGTCGTCTCGTCTTGTCAATCTTGCTTTCACATTAGGTTTATGCACTTGAAGGTGAGATCCACAAAACAAAGCAATTTGAAGGAGAAAGAAGGACAATGGAGCCACATGAAGGAGACATCTGCATTTGGTTTTCTTAGATTTCATATTGAATGTCTTGTTTTCATGTTTTCATTGAATGTTTTTAGGATTTGTTAGTGCAATTTAGTTTTCATGATTGAACTAGTCCAATTTGCTATTGCTTTGATGATTTCCAAATTCCTATCTACAAGTATTACTCCCCCTTTGCTAGGTGTTACTTTCCTCTATGTAGTATCATAATATTACTCCCCCTTTTTGACAAACATTAAAAACTTAATTTCCATCTGGAGGCAGTAACTGATCAAAAATAGTCTTATACATGGTCCGGGCGTTGGTGAGGGCGACTGAGAGTGAGTCCTTGACACTTTCCATTAAAGAATTTTGTGCTTGAATATCAGATAAGAGTGATATTAAGCCATCAAGTGTGCTTCCCTCTTATGTAGTTGATAAGTGTGTAGCTCAGTTGATCTGTTCCTGTACTGATGAGAGATGAGGAAGGAATAATGTCTGAAGGGTCATTATATCCATCCTAATTTTATGCTTTTCATTCCTTAGTTCTAACTGTTGAGCCATGAGCTATTGTAGCTTTGTGTAAAAATTCTGAACTGAATTAGGCTCAGTGGTCAACTTAGATGAGAGATCAGTGATCTCTTTCTCAATTGCATCAGTTTTATTTTTGACATCTTTAATAAATAAGGAAAATGTACACAATTTCTGGAATAAATAAAAAATATGCTTGAGTTGAGGGGACAGCTCAACAATGAATTTGACAAGTTTTACCTTGCCAACAACAATTGATTTTTGTACTTCCTCTATCATTTTTGCTGTAAGCTCTTTATCCTTGAGCTTACTTAAGTACTTAGATGCATCAACTCCAGATGTTTCATTCTGATTGAGGAGTTCATCCAATTGAATATGGATGGCTGCATTGGTTGACACTGTTGCTGAAGGTAGCATTTCTGTGAGTAGTGTCCTAACCTTCTGAAGTACTTTATTCTTTTTCTGTATGGCTAGTTGCTTCTCCTGTTCGGCCTTTGCTTTGCATAGTTCACCAAATTCAGTGAGTGCTTTCCCTTTCAATTTGGAGATGTCTACATTGGGCAACATGATCGATTTAGATAAGTCAAATTTAAAACCATGCTTTCTCACCTTCTTTTCTTTTCCTTTGGTCTGAGGCAGTAAGACATGTGCTTGTGAGGCTTGCTGACCCTCGGTAGGTTGCTCGGTAGATGCAACACTTTGGTCGGTTCTTGTAGCCGTTGTAGTGTCTTTGGGTGGCTCGGTGATAGGGGTCTTAGTTGTAACATTTGCAGTGCTTGTCTGTGCTTGAGACGTCTGATCTTTGGTTGAATCTCCTACAGCTTCAGATTTGTTACTTTCTCCTTCACCTCTTCATAGGTTCCATACCTTAGTTCAATTGCATGCCTTGGTAGTGATAAATAGGCATCAATTTGCTGCTGTGTAATATCATAATCAATCTCATAACCCATTGGTTGCAACAATTGAGTCCTCGGTTCAACAACATTTACATAGCAATAATCAGTGTCGACTTCAAAACATATATTGTCCTTGTATTTTTCGACTAGCTGTGGTGGAATCCTGTACCTGTTGTGCATTTTCTCTTGGAATTTGCTGAAGTAATCATCCACGATATCATTAAAGTTATCTCCTAACTTCTTGATGTAGTCATTGATCTTATGGGTGATACGTCGATGTAGCTCCCATACTACTTTACCGACTGAGGGAAAGAACTTCTCAAAATAGAAAAACATACATACAAGTAGTGAACCAAACTTTAGTGTGTTTGTCGAGTTGTTCTTCTTTGGCTTCCTTATTGTGTTTAGGTTCTCAAACAAGTTCTTTAGTAGCACTTCACATAAGTCTACTTTCATTCCCTTCTTCACTATTTTGTAGGCCAAGTCCACTGCAGCACATGGTACACTGTTTTCCTTTGTAGATTGGAAGAAATAGTAACCAATAACTCTAATTGCAAAATTTAGTTATGCATTAGTGACATTATTCAGTTTCAGTCCTCGGTAATCAGATTCTACTATGATTAGACTCATTAGCTCCTTTTGTGATATCATTTTCTATGCATGAGCATGATCGTAGATGGGATACCCGGTGATCAAGTGAATGACTTCCTTCGTGATCTTGAACGGTTGCTCTTGTAGCCACATGAAATCATCATGTACTCTGCTCAAGACAAACTTAACCCACTGGGGTTTGAACACATGGGGATAGACTAGGGCTTCAGTTAATCCCTTGATTTTGATATGCTCAAATTTGCTATCCAGTTTGCCATCAGTGCACAGTTCATCATATGTGTCACTAATCTCTACATGATTGAGTTCCTCAACACGGCATTTGGTAAAGAATCTGACATCTTCCACTAACAAGACTCGATCCAGGATGAGTGAGAATGTAGTTTTATTATTTGGTTATGAGGCAACTTTGGGAGTTAGAAAATATTTTAGCAAGGGCTTCTCCACATTTTGGACAACTACAGGGTCTTGGATCTTGGGCGCCATGGTAGGTTTCGGGTAAGATTTGACAAGTTATCCTTAGGGTTTACAAGCGACTAATGCTTCACACTCGGTAGACAATAGCAATTTGACTAGATCAGAAACCAGCTTAACAGTGTGAATAGATTGATGTAAATACCTCAAAATTCGCTCTGAATGAAGTTTGATCGCTTTGATTTTCTCTGCTCTGCTTCTCGAAAACTTGGGTGAATGAAAATGACTGCGAAAACACTTTTAAGTACTCAAAAATACCTCATCGGGCTCCATGAAGCTAGGTCAAGATATTAAATGCACTCGGTTCACCTTTTACCGATTTACCCTTTTTTGTGTTTTAACTAAGTAACCAACTTTCCTTTGTTAACCGACTTGACAGGTTTCCTATATACACCGACTTGACAAGTTTCCTGTATAGTATATAAACTGACTAATTGCATCTTAACTATGCAGATTTTGAATTTTGTACATAATAGAATAGGATCTGTTATGATTTTAACTTTTAAAGAATGCAGTCCCTTCATACCTTTTCTTGACTAATTTGAAATAGGTGCACCTAACTCGGTAGGTAAGGTGCTTTCTTCATCAGACATAATTTCTTTCTTTTTCCAAATCATCTTGAATTTTTCTTTTATCTCTTTAGTGTCTTTCCTAGGTTGATCTCTGCAATCTCTAGCTAAATGTCTAGCTTTGTGACAATGAAAACATGCCATACCAGGATTTCTCCATGATCTCCGGTTGTTCATTCCAAATCTTATAAAACAGTTGGCACTTATATGTCCATATCTTCCACAACATTCGCACCATATCCTTGAATTGTAATCCCATGGTATTGCTGCATATTGTCGGTAAGGATTTGTGTGAGTTCGGTAACCTCCAGTGTTTGCTCGGTGTGGATACTTCATGTAGTTCTTTTGCTTAAACCAACACTTCTCGGTACTATGTCCATATCTATTGCAGTTTTTACAAAACCCTTTGAATTTTGCCTTCTGATAGTTGTTAATAGACTTTGTCCTACATTGATTAGGTGTGTGACCATATTAATTGCATTTGTAACAATATCCATTGGATTTAATGATATTCGATTGCTTACCTTTGCTGATCTGGCATATGTTGGCAGTATGACCTTGATTTCCATAGTAGTAGCAAATAGGCTTCTTCCTTTTGATGTTAATCCCGTTTCCAGCTTGTTTTGATGATTCTCCTCTCTCGGTAGTATGAATTCCTTTCTCGATAGAGTCTTTTCCTTTGTAACTAAGTCCTGCATCTTTGTAGGCTCTTCTTGTATTTAGTTTCTCATCCAACATCTTTGATGCTTCATAACTTTTTTCTAATGATTCTTTAGATTTCTTCTCTATTTCAAGTTCACTAGTCAACCTTGATACTTCAAGTTTCAATGATTGATTTTCATCATTCTTCAGAATTGCTTCATGATGTGCATAACCTAGTTGATCTATCATATTTTGTTGAATACTAGTTAACCTTATGATTTCATCATCCTTATCAGATACTAGAGCTTCAAGTTGTTGTTTCTCTCTTTGTAGATCTCTTGCTTTATCTTCAGCTATCCTTAATGTATCTAGATTTTTAGTCATCTGTGTATTGAAATATTCATGTTCTCTTTTCATTGCTTTCAGTTGATCATCCAATGCTTTGTTCTTTTCTTTCAACATTCCAATCATTTCTTCAATCTCTTCAGATACACTATTCTCAGATGATGTCTTGATTTGTTCCACTAGCTCTTGAGAATCCTACAAGTCATCAGATAATCTTCTCCTTACTTTCAGAGATTTTTGCATTTGCCTCTGCATGTCTGCAATCACTTGATTTGCATTATCTAGCTCTTCTTGAAAATACACAATCCTCTGAGATTGTTTGTAGCCTTCCATTGATAAGATCTTTCTCTTTAGGTAGTTAAACACTTTTCCAAGATTCAGGCTCTAATACCAATTGTTAGGCCCAAAATGGAAAGCTAATGTACTAAGAGGGGAGGGGTGAATTAGTACTCCAAAACTTTTCTTTGATAATAACCTTACTGTTATGCATAAACAAAATAGTGCAGTAACATAAAATAAAACTAAAATCAACAGATAACAATCATACATGATTCACTCCATAACACATATATTTTGGTCACGCAGGAAATCTTGGTTAGAGAGAAAAACTGCGGTGGGGATGGCACCCACAACTTCACTACTGCAATAATAAGGAATGCTTAGTTAGAGCTACATTTAGCTATTTCTGATAGCGATTTATAATTTATAGACTTGGTTAGAGTCTTTTACCCTGTTAAAGGTTTCTCTTACAACTTCAAAATATTACAATAAAATCATTACAAATATCTGCATCTTTACATCTGAAATGTTATAGCAGATTCTATGTGCTCAGAATAAGATTACCTAGCTTGTAGCATACCTCGGTAACCCATATTGTAACTCGGTAAACCCTTTTGTTTACTCTTTTCTTTGATTGTTCACTGATAACCTTCTCGGTGACCTCTCCGTGTCTCTGTAACAGTCTTCCTTCATGCATACACACTCACATCTCTTGTATATCTCTTCTAACCCTAAAATCATGCTGTATAAATAGATCTCTTACAGCGGTGATCTAATTCATTGCTTCGATCTTACAAAAAGATTCTTCGAATGAATAACTAAACAAAATATTTCATTGGTTAGATTGACCTTGCAATGATACACAATCTCCTAGTGCAATTTCCAATGCAAAAACGGTTAGATGTGCCTCAATCTTGTAACACGTTTTCATGTGCATGTCTAGGTTCAATGTATCTGGTAAAATGTTTCACTCAATGAATATCAACTCGGTGAGTTAACTTTACCGCTCGGTAGCCATGAAACATTACTCGGTAAACAGCTCGATAAATACTGCGTTCTGTGACTGCTTTCTTTTGTAACCGACTAGACTGTTCATACCGACTTCTCTGTGTGTACCGACTGCATGATTCGGTAATACTAATCAACTAGAATATATAGTATGACTTTGGATATGAAACTAATGGCAATTTGATAAGTAGTAACAGATCATCTTTTATCTACATTGGCAGATTTAAGTGAAACTAGGTTTGGAACCTTTAAAGAGAAATCAATATAAGTACACTCTGAGTTGGCCAAACTAGTGATTGCTAAGAAAGTTAGAAAATAGATTGATATAGGAGTTGGGAAATACAACCCCATAGTAGCCTGAAGATCTTCTGCAAGCCGAATAACCTGTTACAAGGAGAAGCAATGAAGCAAAATCTGAAGAACATACAAAACACAAAAAACTATTCTCAAAAGATGAGAGCTCCAATTTACCAAAAAAGTATTGTGAAAAGATAATACAATGAAAATAAAAAATAACCTCTAATAGGTCAAGAAACCCTAAAAAGGGAAAACCCTAGGCTTGCACATAATAATTAATTAAAATAATTAATTAATATGCACCTAATGTTAGCTTAAGTGTAAAAAGATAATTGGGAACTTAAAGAATTAAACAAATATTGTTTAATTAATCAAGTAAAGACCCAATTACTCTAACACCCCCCCTTAAGCTAGACTTAGGGAGAAGCTAAAACCTAGAACAACTACTAAAAGCATGAAAGATGGGTCCCGACAACAAGGCCTGATCAGGTACCCAAATACAATGAAATCTCTATGAAACGAAGACAAAGGAGAAAACCTAGTGGGAAAAAACTCCTCCCCAAAAAGAGATAAAAGAACATGCTGAAAGAAGAAGGAAGGAAGGCTTCATAAAGACCCCCCAAGGATAACATGATGATGCAAAAGGTTTCATGAAGATGTCTGCAACCTGCTTGGAAGTGGGAATGTACTCCAGAATGAGAACACCATCCTGAATCAACTGATGGATGAAATGCATGTGAAGCTCAATGTGCTTCATTTGCTGAAGCTCTACCGAGTTGCAAGAAATATGATTAGCACTCTGATTGTCACACCAAAGAATAGTGAGAATATCAGGAGGAAAACCAAACTCAGTCATCAACTATCGAAGCCATAAGATCTCCTGACTAGCGAGCACAGTAGCTCGGTACTCAGCCTTTGTAGATGATAATGCATATGCAGTCTGCTTCTTGCAAGACCATGTGATAGGACCAGAGCCAAGACAAAAAACAAAGCCAGAAGTAGACTTCCGATCAGTGACATCACCAACCCAATCTGAGTCAGTGTAGCCAACAATGTGAGGGTCCCCTGATGTGTAGTGAATGCCATGAGAACTAGTGCCTTGAATGTACCTCAAAATACGTTTGGCAGCTTGCCAATGACTCTCATGAGGATCATGGGAGAATCAAGAGACAAGACCAATCGCAAAGGAAATATCAGGATGGGTGTGAGTTATGTACAACAAACTGCCAACCAACTGCCTATAAAGTGTAGAATGGACTGATGGAGTGGGACAAGCTGGAGTCAAAACAACCCCTGACTAAAATGGAGTAGGATCAGGCTTGCAATCAAGCATGCCAAAGTGCTAAATCATGTCAAGAGCATACTTCTATTGGTAGAGAGAGATCCCATCAGAAGACTGAATCATTTGAAGACCAAGGAAATAGTGCAAAAGACCGAGATCTGTCATCTCAAACTGATCCATCAGGGAATGTTGAATATGCTGAATCATAGAGGATGAGCTACCTGTGATGATAAGATCATCAACATATAGCACAAGAATCAGTATGTCACCCTCAAGAAGCTAAATGTACACTGTGTGATCAGAATGATTGTGGGAGAACCTAGTGGAGAGAAAGAAAGAGTCCATCTTCTCATACCAAGCCTGAGGGGCCTATTTGAGACCATACAATGAATGTTGAAGTCTGCAAACCAAAGAACTATCCTACACAAATCCCTGAGGCTGTTCCATGTAGATTTCCTCCTGTAGATCCCCATGCAAGAAGGCACTCTTCACATCCATTTGAAAAATAGGCCAACATTGAGAAGCTGCAAGAGATAGTATAAAGCGAATGGAATTCATCTTGGCAATAGGAGCAAATGTCTCAGAGTAATCAATACCCTCAACCTATGAAAACCCTTTCGCAACAAGACGTGCTTTGTACTTATCAATGGAACCATCAGTAGCATATTTAGTGTGATACAATTAGCGACACCTAACCATCTTTCTACCCTTAGGAAGAGGACAGAGATCTCAAGTATGATTCCTCATCAAAGAAGAATACTCCTCCTCTATAGCACAATCCCACTCAGGGTGACCTGTCACCTCTGAAAACTTTTGAGGATCATCTGAAATAGCATGACTCAAAAGACTAGAACCCACTGTATGAGAATGAGTGCGATGAGTATCTAAAGGATCACCAACCATAGGACCAGCCGCCTCAATAGTAAGGCGAGCCCACTTGGGCATCTGAGGTGGAGCAGGTGGAGGTTGGGATGGTGGAGGTGGGGATGGTGGATCATCAACACCATCATCAGAATCATCTTCAAAAAGATCCTAAAGGGGTGCAGTGGCCGGAGTAGGAAGAGGAGTAGACACTGGAGTCAGGGTATCCACTGTGGAAAGACGCTCATCAAACTCAACATCCTATCAAAACAGGACCTCTCTGGAATCAGGATCAAACAACCTGTATGCCTTAACATCCTCACAGTAGCCAACAAAAATGAGTGGTCGGCTCTTCTGCTCCATGGCATGCCTCTGAGCATCAGGAATAAAAGCCCATGCCTCACTGCCAAAAACTTTGAAAAAGGATACATCAGGCTTGACATGAGACCAAGCCTCCTCAGGAGTCATATGTTGAATAGCCTTGTGAGGCATCCGATTCTGAATATAGTTGGCACAATTGATGGCCTCAGCCCAAAAAGCCAAATCCATGGACCTAGACTAAATCATACAATTCACCATCTCCCATAAAGTTTTGTTCTTACGTTCAGCAACACCATTCTGTTGAGGGGTGTAGGGAACAGTGAACTCATGTCATTTCCCACTCCTTTTTCAAGGGCCAAGTATGTACTCACGTTTATTGATGACTTCTCTAGACGCACATGGGTGTACTTTCTTAAGTACAAGTTTGATGTCTTTGATTCATTTCGAATCTTCAAGACATATGTAGAGAAAGAATCAAATGAATGCATTCAGTATCAGTCTTGTTCTTTCTACATCCTTGAAGAACAAATCTAATAGTCTTGAATTTGTTCAAAAAATCCTCAATAGTGGGAAAGGAATCAGGGGACAAAGAAGTCAACTCTACCTCAATCTGTAATGCCCGAATCTCATTGACCCTCCCAAAGAGAGAATCAAACTTCAACCACATATCCCAAGGAGTAAGCAACTCATCAAGGTGAAACAAAAGATTGTCGAAGACATGCAAAGAGATCAAACCCATGGCCTCATCCAGCTTGTTCCGGTGCATAAGAATCTCATAAGGATGCTGTAGTACTGGCTGAACCTCATCCAAAGAAGCCCACAACCCTCGTGCCCTGAGAAGCCTCGTGATGCAGAGCTTCCAGGTGTGATAGTTGTGTGAAGTCAACAACTCAACTGAAGGATCTGCCATGAGAACAAAGAAAACTCTGCACCTGCACCTGCACCTGCTTGTTGGTTGTTTTTATTATGTGATATTTCAGACTAGACAGAAGATGCAGAAGGGTTTGTTTGTTTTGAGAGTTTTGGTGTTGTTGATTTTTGATATAAATGATAGAAAGCGAGAAAAAAAACACCCCCCCACAATAGATAAACTCAAGCCCTAGTACAAACTGCTGAGAAGGAAGTAGTGCATAAGAAAAAAAGCTTCAAACTGATATTTCATGTACCTAGTGAAAATTATGAGAAAAAAGATCACAAATCTGAATAGAGCATGCTAAGAGCTTTCCAACACCTATTTGTTTTTGAAAAATAGAGTCCGTTTGCCCATTCTACAGCTCTGGAAGTGCAAAAAGGAAGCCCAAATTTGACTGGTAAAAAATATAGCCAAACAGCAGATTCAGGAAAAAAATCCACCACCATGAGGTCCAGCTCTGAATCACCTTTCTTACACCTATTCGTTCGCCAAAATTTGACTCCGGATACACAATCTAGGCTCAAAAAACCAACCCCCTCTCAAAAAGACTAGAGAGGAGGAGCTGGTGGTGGTCCGGGCAGAGGTGGGGCTTGGGCCGGGCGGAAGTGGTGTAGCCCGGGCTGAGCGGAGCTGGGCCAGAGCTGGGGCGGCAGGGGTCGAGCGGAGGTGGCATGGCCTGGTCAGAGGGGAGCTCGGTGGGGCTGCCAGAAGGGACGACCGACGAGGGGGCTGTCGGAGCGACGGCTATCGGAAGGGGGCTGCCAGAGCTAGCAAGAGATGTCATCTATGTCTGCTGGAGTGGCCAAAGTCTGCGACTAACCTGACTGGTCTCTAGTGCCGTACGACGCTGAATTGTCAGGTCTGGTGCCCAAAAAAACCCTTTTTTAAAAAAAAAAAAACCTTTTCGCCCTTTGCAAATTGCAATAAGATTTTTGTTTTTTTTTGTGATTTTTTTTAAAAATAAAAAAATCCGGCCTGCATGCCGTAAAAAGGCAATTTTTTTTTTCGAATTTTTTCTTGATTTGTGTGCCAGGGTCGTACGGCTTGGTGGGGAGAAAAAAATATCACCCAGATGCTCAGGAGTAAAAAATGGAGAAATTTAATATGACTATTTGGGCCTTCTGAGCATGATGGTGAGGTCTGTTTACGCCCAAAGTGCTCAGAAAAAAAACCTTAACCCTAAGCACACAAAAAATGTCTAAAACCCCAGATCTACTTCAAATGCAAAATTCTCAAAAAAAAGGAATAGGTAGCTGCAGATATGAGCTCCAATACCATATAAAAGTTGAGAAATACAACCCCACAGTAGCCTGAAGATCTTCTGCAAGCCGAATAACCTGTTACAAGGAGAAGCAATGAAGCAAAATCTGAAGAACATACAAAACACAGAAAACTATTCTCAAAAGATGAGAGCTCCAATTTACCAAAAATGTATTATGAAAAGATAATACAATGAAAAGAAAAAATAACCTCTAATAGGTCAAGAAACCCTAAAAAGGGTAAACCCTAGGCTTGCACATAATAATTAATTAAAATAATTAATTTATATGCACCTAATGTTAGCTTAAGTGTAAAAAGATAATTGAGAACTTAAAGAATTAAACAAATATTGTTTAATTAATCAAGTCAAGACCCAATTACTCTAACAGTTGAATAGTTTGAAGATAAATAGGAAGAAACCCCTAATGCTTCAATCGACTGACAAACAAGGAGTACAATTGTCAAGGAGAAGCCCCCTCCTCTTGTTGGACACAAGATGCCACTGAGAGGGGGGGGGTGAATCAGTGATTTCCAATTTCTTGACCCTTTTAGTCTTAAGAGATTACTGGTTAACAACCTGAAGACCAAGTAAACCTATTGGTATTATAAGGAGGTAATCAAATATAACCACACACAAAGCCACATCACATAACACCAGTATATACGAGGAAAACCAAAGATGGGAAAAACCTCAGTGAGAAATGCTGTTGGAGTCTACTGCTTCAATCCAACCTCATAATCAAAAAACTGATTACAATATTTAGGGCACCAACCCAAGGGAGCTATAACCCTTTCACCGAGCACCAACTCAGTGGTCTATAATGAACACTACCAAATACAAAAATAATAATCTGGTTACAAGTGAGTCTTGTAACCACTGCATACTCTTCACCTTGTCGGTTTCACTTCTCCTCTGCCTTACCAGTTGACTCATCCTCTTCCTTCTGTCACTTTGTCTCTATTATGTTCTCTACTAGTTTTTTGTCCTCTCTTTCCTTCTTCTCACCTCCTCTCTCTGCTCACCTTCTCCTACTGCTTCTCACTTGCCGACTCAAGCTCTACCAATTGTTCATCTAATAGACTCTGCACTTGACTACCGGTTACTCAGCTTACTGGTTCCACCCTACTCTTTTTTGTACCTACGGGATCCTCTCTTCAACACACACATGACCACCTCACTCAATGTTGTCCTGTGGCTGGCTTGAACACCACTGGTTCACTTCTGCACTTATCCTCCTTCGCTTCTTTCCGGTTGCTTTAACCTTACCAGCTAAGCGTCTACTAAACCCTGTTGCTGGTTGTGTCTCTCCTACATACAGTCACTATAGTCTTATGCTATTTTTACTCTGACTGATCTACATGCTCATGCCCTCCTTCTCTATCTCCAACATACTTAATATCTTTCTTTGACGTGCATATTTATTAACAGAGCTTTCTTGCCAAAATATGAGTTTTAAATTGGCACCATTAGGGCTTTCCTCCATCAATCATGAGGCATGACATATCCATTCGAATCCCATCAAATCTGATCTATAAGGTAACTGCTTGCACATCACTACCATTATCGTGCCTTCCAGTACACACCTTCTATTTTTAGCAACCATGACCCTATTTTTTGACCTACTTTTGTCAAACCCCATAAATGTCTCAATTGTTTCCTTCGACAAGTGAGCATAAAGATTGGATCGTCTTGCCTCATTCAACTCACCAATCTACTCCTTCAATCTGCTTCGAGCCATGAGCCCTCTACAGCTAATATGTGAAATATGTAGTTGACATTAATGTCGACCTACTACCAACTACCTCACTGACACACTTCACCAGACTATGGATGCATGCCACTTCAACTCCACGTGGCATCCCTGTTGGTATCCATCTCAGTTTAGACCCATGTGTCAGTTAGACACAGTCACCGACCAATGACACACAATCGATGTATTCTTCATACTACCGGTCCATCTTGCCTACTGATTCTCTAACCCTGTCGGTATGTCTCACCTTGCCAGTTAACCTTTGTATCTGCACTTCACTCCATTAGGTGAGAGCCTCTCACCTTTTCCTCTCTGATCACTCATTGGTTGTCACAACATGTCAACTATCTCCAATGCAAATACCGGTAGATGTGTTTACTGGTGGACAACATTCTTGTTTGCACATAGGTGATACCCTTGATGAATTTATGCCATCAATCTCCAACTGTTGTAGCAGCACCTTTCTCCATCTGCATCCCAGTAGCTCCATGTTTGTGACTACAGACTCACTTGCATCCTTGTGCATCTGACAGATTCTCATCTCAACCAGTATCCATCATGCCTACACTTGGCAGTGTTGCCAGTCAACAACTTGTCATAACATAGCAACACATTTTCATTGGACAAGAGCTCTTCACTTGTCACATGGTCAACTTTACCGGTGGACATCTAACTCCATCTTCATTCTTCTTTCGGTATTGCATTGACATGCCTTAGCTAACATTGAGTATAAACATCTTCAATCAGGCACACATGATCTGATTGGGTACACTCATTGTTAGACTTCTCTTCATCCGCTGGGAGTCCTGCAGATTGACATTCAACTGTATACCGGTGACCTGTACATACTTCACCTCTGATGTCGATGTGATTCTTGTAACATTCTATCTCTTCATCACAATAAACATGACACTTCACCAGTGGTTATACCATACCGGTCTCTAGTCCTTATGTCTTTAACACAAGCCAATAATAGCTTGTGTACTTGTGACTCCACTGAACATAATGTAGGATGACATTCTATTCCTTAGCAGTGACCTGCTATGCTAGTTGACATCAATGATACCATTACCGGTATGCATCAGTGACAATACTGCTCATTGATATCCCATACCGGTTGCCATCCTATATTGGTACTAAGCTATACTAGTTGACATCAATGACAAGATAATACCAAAACCTCCTACAAAGATTCAAATCAAAAGGAAAGGTAAAGAAATCAAGCCATCAACACTAGTAGCCACTAGAAAAAGGAAGAAGGAACAAGCAAAAAGAGTTGTTGTTGAAGAAGGAGATGAAACATAATAAGAAGGAGAAAAGAGGGAACTAAGAGATAGTGGCAAGATTTCAAATGTGGTTGGAGCATCAATAGTGAATTTTTTTAAGCCACTGGTAAGTAAACTTACTTCACTTGAGAAATTATTGGAGAAAATAAGGAAGTATGGAATACTAGTTGGTATAAAAAGGCATTATGATAACTTTGGAGAAGAAGATAAAAAAAAATTGAAGATGCAATTGTTTGGTCAATGAATAAGTATACTAAAGCCTTGATTGAATTGCAAGGCCATTTACCTGATTCATTGTACAGTAAATTAGAAGCTAGATGACAAGCAACAATAAGGTAGGATAAATAAATAGTCGAATTTGTTCTTATTCATTTGCAACCAGAAACCTCTAAGGAGGATATAAAAAATATTCTTTCTAATTCAAAATAATTGTTGAGAACAAAAAAGAGGCTAACTAGATTAATTGTCGGTGAGTCCCAGTCTGTCCAAGATGAGACTGAAGAAATTTTGAAGAATTTTTAGGATTTGTTAATTCTATAAGGATACGATTAATACTGAGAGGGGGGGTGAATCAGTATTAAAACCAATTTAAGACTTTAAAAATAAATCAAACTTACAAAATATCCAACTTCATTTACCACATATTTTAACTCATTAAATAGTACTAGTAACCACTAATAAATCTGATGTGTGGGAGAAAAAGTGACACTAAGCAAACATGCCCTAATCTCACTTTCAAGCACACATTTGTGGAATACGAAATAGCCTAGAGGTATCACACAATTGGCTACTTCTTCTTGTGGAAGAGAGAGCCATGGGCTACCTATTAGGATTTCTATTCCTTTGTTGTAATTGAAAGATGAAATGATGCAAGTTCAATCCCTAACCCCAAAGTGCAAGTATGAACTAATAACAAGATTACAGAATTGAACTTAAATGATGGAAAGTTGTAAACACAAGGACAAGACAAGAATGCAAATGCATACCCGGAGTTAAAATCTGACTGAAATGTTCGAGACGGGGGCGCGGGCGCCACTGTCCTGATTCTGCCCCTGAAACTGCTGTTTTGCACTCTGGAAAAGCTGTCAAAAATGCTGAAAATGCTGTCTGTCAGGAGGACCAGGGTGCCCAGCGCCCCTGTCCCAGGGACCAGGGTGCCCAGCGCCCCTGTCCTGGCAGGACCAGGGCGCCCCACGCCCCTGTCCTGGTCTTTTGCTCTGAAATTTGGTGGGAAGGTCGGTCTCAGTCTGCTTCTCCCAGATCTGCAACTTGCGGCGTCGTCTGAGTCTCGAAACCTGCACTTATATCTGAAAAGGTGTTTGGGCGGCTATATAGGGTTTTGCCTTAGTCAAACCCCCGCTTCGGTGATTTCCACCTCCACGAATAGCCAAGTTGTATTGTAAAATGTATTGTGTGTGCAGACCTAGTGTGTGTGCAAGGTCCTAAAATGCAAGAAAGCAAACTAGAGCAACCTAGAAAGTAAACCCTAATTGCTTGTAAATGATAATGTGAATGCTCTAAATCAAGATGCAAAGTGATCTAAAGCATGACTAAAGGATATATTGAAGCTTATGCAAAGACATGAAAACAACATGAAATCATACCCAACCCTCAAGGGAGGAGTACAAGCCAATCTTCAGTCGGTAATCTCCTATTGTTCTTCAATGTCTTCAAAGCCCTAAATGGATGAATGAAATTGATAAATGCTTGATAGAAGGATGTTGAATGTTGTTGAAGTCCTCAAAGATCTGCTCTTTCACTGCATATGAAGTTCTGAAAACCAAAATCGGATCCTTTCAAATGAAGAAAGAGAGCTCTTATGTATGAAACCCTAGGTCTTAATTTAAACTTTAGGCCGACTTAGAGATTGAATCTCCCACCAATTTCTTGAGGTTAAGCCTTATTTTATGATTGGATCGTGCTCCTAAAATTTCGGGAAAAATGTCCGGGACCATGTTGCGCTCCGGGCGCCATGGTCCCGACAACTTTTCACCAAATTTTCAGGACTGCCAGATATGATGATTTTAGAGAGAATCCCGAAGTTACAGGTGATTTCGAGATGTTTTGACCCCCGAAATCAACCCCCAAGTTCAAAATAGGACCTAATTAGGGTTTTTGATTAAATGATGTATTGGAAGAATAAAATGAAAGGGGCACACTTTAATGAAAAGGGCCCAATTTTATGATATAGGAGATGATAAAATAGAACCTTAGACCTAATTAATTTAATTAATTAAGTGCTAAAGGGGAAATGCAATGCAAAATGCAAAATGCGCCAAGGCGGGTGCTAAACTAGGTGTGAAATTGTACCACCCTAGCAAGTGCGTACAATTTACGACGCTACATTTAGCCCCCACTTTAGCGGTCATATGAACACTACTTGCATATGCAAGCTAAAGTACAGAAAAGTAAACATTATTTGAAAAAGGATATATCCATAAGTCTGTCGAACGAAGCCCCCAACGGTATCTGCAGTACACAGTTAGGAACCGCACCCTACAAAGCACACGTTAGATCACAGAATCACCTAATGCTTACTAAGGAAGGTGATGAAAATTCGAGGGTAGCTATATGCCCCCCCCTGTTTCGGCTTGCTAATTTTAGTGAGTTGAAACAGGGTATCATGTTTACCACTTCGAATTGTTAAAGAATATTGATGACAAATGCTCACAAGAAGATTTGATATGAGATCAAAATCTAATGGAGAATCATTTGGTAAGAAAGAGGACTAAATCTCAATTCCAACACAACAAAGAGTGTGACGATTTGAGAGTTCTCTAACACAAGATGAAGGATGTAAATGGAAACAAAATGCAAAGAGAAGAAAAGAAAAGGAAAAAGGCATGAATACACACATTGGTGATCCATGAGAAGAATAGTGAGAGAGAAAATATGGACTTCTCGCCCCTAGATCTTGTCTAGGTGATCCATGGGAAAAAGGACATGGAAAACTAGCCCCCAGAGTCTGTCTAGGTGATCCATGTAAGGGAGGAGAGTGAGAAAGTCTAGCCTTATGCCGCTAGTTCCACTCAACCTCATGCATGTGTGTGTAAGGGAGGTTAGGAGCACCTCATAGGAGTCTATGCCCGAGTATGCTACAACCTGTATATGTATAGTACAAAAGGGTGACATCTCACTCTAAGAGTCTGTGCTCTGGTTCCGAGTATAATCACCTTGTATAAAAGAAAAATGGAGACATCTCGCTCTAAGAGTCTGTGCTCTGGTTCCGAGAATGACCCATTGCTCAAAAAGTGTAATGTTTATGTCATAAGCAAAGTAGAACAAGGATACCTACCTTCATCACAAAAGAAGATACCCCAAAAATGCAACAATGTCATAGATCCAAGCAAGAGAGTTTTGCACTCTTTAAGCAAGGATAAGATAGTTGAAAAAGGGATATCTTGTAGTATGTGTAAAGGAGATCCTTAAAGGAGAAGAGATCTTTGTACAAAAGACACCTATCCCTGAGAGGAACATCTTCTAGAATAAGACAACGAAGAGAATAAGAATGCAATACTTCCTTCTTTTGCGAGGTGAAAGTGATTCTTAATGAAGGATGACGCTCTTTTTAACCCAATTGGGAGAGTAAATTCATTATGGATGTATTTTACCAAGTGCAAAAGAGGTTGTAGTCAAGGACTTACACCTCTTGTAAGAGAGAATCCTTGAACAAACAACAACAAATGCATACAAGGAATAACATCAAGTAATAAAGTTCACACCATCCACGAAACAGGAAAAAGTGGATCCTTAGATAAAATAAGGAAAGATCATTGCCTCAATGAGAAGGACTTACACAATCTTCTAGGGAGAGATTTGGACATAAGCAAAAGAAGAGATGTATGAAATCACTCTTGTCCCCATAGGAACAAGAGATAACATAGAAAATTGGGCTATTATGTTGCTTCAAAAATATGATTGCACTTGAAATTGTACCATCATGAATGACAATGAGCCCCCAGTAAATGAGCTACCAATGTCACATAATGATGAGCAACATAATAGCCATTAATGTTATTTAAAGACATGATAGATTGAATGAGGTATTTGAATATGACATGCTAAATGCTCAACTATAAGTGAGATAAAAAACATGTATAAAGTGATAAAAATTGAAGAAGGACAGTTACGAGAAATCTTAGAAGAAAGATGAGTGTAATTTATTAGAGCCTTATCCCTGGAGGAAAGGACTTTGTGATGAATAGGAGATAAAGATTCATAAGTGGATTTAGAAATTTGAGGGGAGTCATAAAGAGATTTGTTCATCGCCAAGATTTCCTTATGAGGGGAATGAGAGTTGATAGAAGTAGAAGATGATTTAGTTGAAGTGAGATCATCATCACTACTAAATATAGCATTCACATTGAGAGATGGTCTTTTAGATGCTTTGGTACGTTTGCAGGGATTATAGCCAAGTCCAAAGGCATAATTGTGAAAATTAGTCTCTAGAGGAACCTTCATCCCTTGTTCATGAGCACCACAACCATTTCCATGATACCCATGCTTACCAAAAATGCGAAAACCACGACCATAACGATCAGCCATTTCAGGAAGAGAAGGTGGTTTTTCATAAGACAAAGAATCAAATTCTTCAGAATTAAAGGTGTGAGGAGAAGAAGTTTGAGAAGCGGCCACAAAATTATTGCTCATAGGTTCAAGTAAGACTGACTGATCTCTAGTTTCTTCCTTCTTTTTACCTTTAATATCTCTAGGAGGAACCCTATACTCACCTACAAAGGTGGGATTAAAGTCAAGGGATCCCCAATCATCTTCTGCGAGAACCTTCTCAGGATCAAAAGCCTTTTCATGTGTAGACTCAAGTCAAGAAGGATCTTCTTCAGGAGCTTTAGGCTCATCCAAAGAATTTTGATTATCAGAGGATAATGATTCATCCATAGGTATTTTGTTTAAAGAGTTGTCATTAGAAGAGGAAGATTTAGAAGAACTCCCTTTGGAAGTAGATGTTTGCAAACAAGCCTGAAGATTAGTATCACCTATCAAGGTATATGTCTTATTGTTATAAATAAATTTAACTTGTTTATGCAATGTAGAGGGGACAGCTTGCATACTGTGAATCCAAGGCCTCCCTAATAACAAGTTGTATGTTAGATTTCCTGACATAACATGGATAGGAGTAGGCAAAGTAACAGGTCCCACTGTGATGGGTAAGGTGATAATACCTAATGAAGATTTAGCCACATTATCAAAGCCTCGAATGGGACGAGAGTCAGGCTCAATAAGGGATGTATCCACATTCATCTTATGCAATAGATTAATGCTACATACATTAAGGCCAGAGCCATTATCTACTAGTGTTCGTCTTATAGCCATGTCATTTATGATAACCACAATCATCAAGGGATCATATTGTTGTTGAATTTCACTAGTAGGCAACTCATCTTGGGTAAACACAATTTGAGCTTTAGGATTCATCACAGAGTTAACCAAAGACACTATATTACTAGATGTATTAGGTGGAGGAACATTCAAATCTTTCAAGGCATCTTGTAACATTCCATGATGAGCGGAAGAAGTTTGGATCAAATCCCAAAGGGATATCTTAGCAGGGGTAGCTTTAAGTTGTTCTATGAGATCATATTCCTTACCAAGAACTTGTGAAATACGTGGAGCTTGCGGAAGAATTGGTTGAGAAGGAGGAAGTGAAGTTGGGATAACTGGAGGAGGATTAGGTTGCCTATTGTTTCTTGTGTTATAGGTATGGGCAACCGCATGATAACTCTCTCTAGTCAGTTGCTTAGCATACTCACAAGGGCTCTTAGAAGAATAACCTCCTTGCACAGTAATAATAGGTTTCTTAGGAGTGCAAAAAGGATCATTAGCATAACCACCTTGAACCACTAAGATAGGCTTATTTAAAGGTTGAGAATTTTGAGAAGAACAAGCACCTTGGATAGTGAAGAGAGATTTGTTAGGTGTTTCATTCACATGTATCAAATTGATTGAGGATGGTTTAGAGGAATGAACAAAAGTGTTGGAAGAATTACTGATAGTCTTCTCATGCACTAAAATCTTATCATAGATTAGATCAATTTTAGGAGAGAGACAAGGGATAGGCATTGATGTTCTAGTAGGAAGGGTAATACTAGGAAAAGTCATATCATCCTCTATCAAAGGATCTACATGGGGAATAAACTCTCTAGGAGAAGGATCAACATTACTCTCTAAAGTCTCACTTTTGAGAGGGAGATCTTTGAAAGAGATGTTAACCATTTTGCTTTGAACTAGGGTTTCCTTATGAGTAGAACCAAGTTGAGGAGAGGGAGATGCTTTATTTTTAGAGGGAGAATAATTGAGATTCAAGGAAGGGGAGAAACTATCAAGGGAGTTTCCAATCTTGATTTCATCCCCTTTGGCTAGGGGTAGAGAATAATCTATACCTTCTTCTAATGGTTCATCCCAAATAGTGAGGTTGTTGAAAGGAATGTTTGAAGTATTGTCAATTTCGGGAGAGGAGATAACATTGTTTATTAATTCCTCATCCTTAGGAGGGAGAGCATCAATAGATGTGTTAAAATCATCCTCTTTCCTCAAAATATGTTCAATATGATCTTTAGGGGAGAGAGAATTAAGGAAATTGCTTACTATTTCATCTTCTTTCTCTAAGGGATGCTTATGGGTAAGACAAACTTTAGGAGAAGGGTAAGCATTTGTCATTAATTCATCATCTCTAGTTGGAATTTTGTTGGAAAAGGAAATGCCATCACTAGGAAATGTAGGGATAAAGTCATCTTCTTGCACAAAAGGATCCTCATGAGGGGAGTGTTTTTTAGGAGGAACATGAACATATTTCTCCAAAGATTCATGCTTAGGAAAGAGATCTTTGAAAGAAGTGTTCATAACCTCTTGTTCCACTAACATGCCCCCATTGGAAGGACCAACTTTAGGAGAAAATAAGTCAATGTCCATCAATACATTTTCACTTAGAGAGGCATCATGTAGGGAAGGTGAAGTAGCATTAAGAAAGGTGTTTATGATATCATTCTCTTCCTCTAGGATCGCTAAATAGGAAGGGCACATTTTAGGAGAATTGTCAAGATCACTCTTAAAGTCTTCATCCTTAGAGAATGGGAGAGTCTCAAAGGGATTGGTAGCAACTCTTTTAGGCACTAAAATGTTGTTATAGATGGGGGGAGGTTCTTTAGGAGAAGGAAAAATTGAAACAAGGGAAGCTAACCCATTATCACATCTATGAAATGAATGCATCATGACAACAATTTTCCTCTTTCAAATGATAACACATGCAAAATAGAAGGGAATATTTAATTTTAACCAATGCAAGCACTTAGAATGTAGATTTAGAAAATTAAATTTATGATTCAAATGAGTTCCTAAATCAGATTTGAAATTATTGATCCCAATTAAGCTATCCACAAGTTCAACTTTGAATTGGAAAATTAGGGTTTTAGCAAAAATTTCCTCTAAATTTTTGAATCTTGCAAGAAATTAAAACTTGTAAATACAAATTTGAATTTGAAATAGCATAAAAACTCAAATTTGAAAACATAAATCAGAATTAGAGAAGATTGGAGTTCACGTTGGGTTCACCAAAATGTGTGGGAGAAAAAGTGACACTAAGCAAACATGCCCTAATCTCACTTTCAAGCACACATTTGTGGAATACGAAAGAGCCTAGAGGTATCACACAATTGGCTACTTCTTCTTGTGGAAGAGAGAGCCACGGGCTACCTATTAGGATTTCTATTCCTTTGTTGTAATTGAAAGATGAAATGATGCAAGTTCAATCCCTAACCCCAAAGTGCAAGTATGAACTAATAACAAGATTACAGAATTGAACTTAAATGATGGAAAGCTGTAAACACAAGGACAAGAAAAGAATGCAAATGCGTACCCGGAGTTAAAATCTAACTGAAATGTTCGGGACGGGGGCGCGGGCGCCACTCTCCTGATTCTGCCCCTGAAACTGCTCCGGAAACTGCTGTTTTGCACTTTGGAAAAGCTGTCAAAAATGCTGAAAATGCTGTCTGTCAGGAGGACCAAGGCGCCCAGCGCCCCTGTCCCAGGGACCAGGGCGCCTCACGCCCCTGTCCTGGTCTTTTGCTCTGAAATTTGGTGGGAAGGTCGGTCTCAGTCTGCTTCTCCCGGATCTGCAACCTGCGGCGTCATCCGAGTCCCAAAACCTGCACTTATATCTGAAAAGGTGTTTGGGCGGCTATATAGGGTTTTGCCTTAGTCAAACCCCCGCTTCGGTGATTTCCACCTCCATGAATAGCCAAGTTGTATTGTAAAATGTATTGTGTGTGCAGACCTAGTGTGTGTGCAAGGTCCTAAAATGCAAGAAAGCAAACTAGAGCAACCTAGAAAGTAAACCCTAATTGCTTGTAAATGATAATGTGAATGCTCTAAATCAAGATGCAAAGTGATCTAAAGCATGAATAAAGGATATATTGAAGCTTATGCAAAGACATGAAAACAACATGAAATCATACCCAACCCTTAAGGGAGGAGTACAAGCCAATCTTCAGTCGGTAATCTCCTATTGTTCTTCAATGTCTTCAAAGCCCTAAATGGATGAATGAAATTGATAAATGCTTGATAGAAGGATGTTGAATGTTGTTGAAGTCCTCAAAGATCTGCTCTTTCGCTGCATATGAAGTTATGAAAACCAAAATCGTATCCTTTCAAATGAAGAAAGAGAGCTCTTATGTATGAAACCCTAGGTCTTAATTTCAACTTTAGGCCGACTTAGAGATTGAATCTCCCACCAATTTCTTGAGGTTAAGCCTTATTTTATGATTGGATCGTGCTCCTAAAATTTCGGGAAAAATGTCCGGGACCATGTTGCACTCTGGGCGCCATGGTCCCGACAACTTTTCACCAAATTTTCAGGACTGTCAGATATGATGATTTTAGAGAGAATCCCGAAGTTACAGGTGATTTCGAGATGTTTTGACCCCCGAAATCAACCCCCAAGTTCAAAATAGGACCTAATTAGGGTTTTTGATTAAATGATGTATTGGAAGAATAAAATGAAAGGGGCACACTTTAATGAAAAGGGCCCAATTTTATGATATAGGAGATGATAAAATAGAACCTTAGACCTAATTAATTTAATTAATTAAGTGCTAAAGGGGAAATGCAATGCAAAATGCAAAATGCATCAAGGCGGGTGCTAAACTAGGTGTGAAATTGTACCACCCTAGCAAGTGCGTACAATTTACGATGCTACATCTGATAAATTGCTATAACTAGTGTATCAAAAATAATGAATAAACTAAAGATAATCAATGAAATCACATGAAAATCATTCCACACATGAACACCATATTTTTGACGTGGAAACCCAAATAGGGAAAAAACCACAGTGGGAGTTAGTACCCACAAATATTTGTACTCTTTTGAAGTATGCCCTATTAGGAGATTACAATACCCCCTGTTAGGAGTCACCCGGTTTAGGGATTTGGATGTGCAGAGCTTAATGACCTTTTAGGATCAAACTCATGAGAGGATTTACCACTACTTTTGAGAGCTACCCTACTAGGAGATTTACAAGATTAAGGCCTATCAGGACCTACCCAGTTAAGGGATTTAATCTGTTGCAATAGTGAAAAAGTGATCGATTACTTGCACTTCTTAGCTTGCTAAATAAGATCCATCTATGCTCCACTATCTGTAACTCATAGGAAGATCTCACTCTTCTCTTAAGACCATCGACACACTGAACATCAACTATGTCAACAAAAATAATGCTTTACACTAGGTCGGCCACTAAACCCTAAATTACATCATGAATTACAATACAGATCATCAAAGATCATATTCGATCAACATCCAAATCATTACAACAAATTACAATGCAACATCAACCATTGGTTGATCGTAACTCATCATAAAAATTTGGATCTGTAATAAAGTCAAAGCCTTAAAACATTCTTCTAAGCATTTCATTCTTTCCCAAGAAATTCTTCCATAAATCACTCCAAAATAGCAGACAAATCATTCACTCGGGTTGTGTCATGTTACCACTAACATGTAAACTTGATGTCGATCACCGCCATACTAAAAATAATTACTGGTTTGATGATTTCATCACCAATTCTAAAACCCTACTAAAACCCTGGCAAAACTTCATAAGAAATTAGAAACATGTCTTTCGATAGTCATCAGAAGATGCGGTTTCGGTCAGATACTTATTTACATGATACAAGTTTACATTCCAAACCACAAATCACCAATCATCACCAATCACATGTTTCAAGTAAAACATCTTTGCATTTATTGGTTAAAGTCCTATTTCATAGTCTTCTGAATATTGTCGATAAACCTTGTCTCCGATAGACTAAATCACTTAGATGACAAACCAAAATTCAGGAAACATTAGTAAACACAATTTAACATCAGTTTCCATCAATGACAACAAAAATAACTAATCAAGTCATCTAATCACAAAATCTCAATCTCTTCATCACAAATAGTCTTCTATCTTCTACCGGTTTAGTCATCAGTCTTCAACTACATTACCTCATCTACATTAGTTATGCCAATCATGCCAACATGATTGGTACTTAAAAGAAGTGGAACCAAAGAGACTTAAGAGAGAAGATCTCCCTAATACTTTTAAAATTGATGATATCATACCGAATGAAATTGTGTTTGATGACAAACCAGTTGATACACACATTGAGCAAGAAACAATGATTATCACCGATGAAGAGACAATGCTACTGAAAGATATTTCCACTTGTAAAGATGTAGAGGTGACTGAAGAAATTGCACAAGTTGATGATGTACATATAACTAAGCCACCAGAGAAAGGTGAAGAGATGCAGAAAGTTGCTTAGGAGAGTGTACACATAGATGTTGAGAAACCGGTGATTTCAAATGCTAAGCAAACTAAAGAGCCACTGGTAAAGACAGATAAGAAGCATAAAGAAGAACAGAAGTAGAAAGATGAAGAGAAGCAAGAAGAAGAGCATGAGTGGAAAGTGACCTCCCGATCACTTACATCAAAGAAGATTGTTCATAATGATGAAGAAGATGACACTGTGAGCATTCAAGGACCTATTAATATGGATATGTTGAGTCCTATTGAGCTGATGGAGATTGCATTTTCTATGCAATCTAAAGCACAAAAGAAAATTATGAAAGATCAGAAGAAAGAGGCACAAACAATTCAGGTTGTTGTTGATATATTGTCCAGTCTATTACTAGAGACTGAGATAGATAATTTCACATTGCCTATTGACAAACTAGAACATTTGGTTACATCAGCACATGAGAAGATGAAGAGTCTTGAAGAGGATACTATCAAGAATGTGGAAAAGGAATATGAAAAGAGGATAATTGAACAATTGATGAAGGAAACTGATCAAGACAGAGTAGGTCTTTCTATGAACATGGAGCAGATTAAGGAAGCATTGCAGCCCGGAGGTAAAATTTTGTCTACTATTTGCAACTTTTTGTTTGTTTGTTGATGATATTGATAAGAAGAGAAATGCAGAGCAACAAGAGCTGAAAGTTTTGAGTGAATCATTTGATCCTCTAAATGATTCAACAACCATTTTTGGTAGAGCAGTTATAAGTATACAATTGAAGCTTAAGACAGTTGAGGCTGAACAGGTAAAGAGGACATCATCATTGCAGGAGTTACAAATTCATTTATCTCCCAAGTTACAAATTTTGCAGAGAGGTTATAAGGAAACATAAGCAATTTTGGCTACAACGGAGATGAGCACACTTGATGCTATGGAGGAACTTGCATACCAAATCCAGACACAGAAATTACATCTACTCTTTTAGAGACTTGGGAAAATGATATGACAGTTTTGAAGTCTAATTTTGTAGACATTTTTCTCAAAATGTAATTATTGTAAACTTTTTGAACTCCTATACATTTGGTAATGCAAATTTTGATGTATTGTATTCATTTGTTTCAAATGTATTTTATTACCTTTCTCATTGTTGGCATTGCATGAAGATTTCATTAATGAAGTATAAGTGCTGTCATTAATGTCAATAGTAACCAGAAATGGAGTTGTATTAAAACCAATAGTGATGTAGTAATGTGGTTGGTAGTTGAGTAGTGAAGGAAACCGGTATTGGTATTTGAAGCAGAGTGATCAATCGGTAACCCTAACCGATGGAGATTGGATAATCGGTTATGATGATCTATGATCGAATGGTGATCGAAGATGATTATGCCATGTATGCATGTTGTATGTGATTAGTTTCAAAGTGATTTTAGCATGTGAAGATAACTATTTATCTCAGGAATGAGCAAGTACATTGCATGAAGTGGAAACCATGTGATGAGTTACAAAATTTGATGTGCGGTGATCCAGGAGTGGTTGAGGTTGTCTAGAACAATGTGTAGATTATTACTATGTAATCTAACATTCATGTTTGAACTGATATATTTGTAATCTCTATGAGATCTTAGGTTTTTTGATGTGTTACTGACCTACTGTATTTTCTTATAAGGTTGATGAGTTGTTTTGTAATATTGTTGGCAATTTTGGCTATGTGCAGTATTTTGATTGTTGCTAAACCAGAAGGAGTATCTGCAAAATATTGTGAAGGAAAATAGGAGCATAAACAAATCTGGTCAAGGAGAGCATGTTAGGGGTCCCACAAATACCGAGAACAGGGGGCGAATCAATATCTAACCGGTAATGAGAATTTCTTAAGTTAAAACATGTAGAACATAATATAACAGTGTACCAGTATGCAAGAAATAATGCAATAAACAGAATCAAGAACATCCACATGAAAAGTAAACTATAACACAAAATGTTTAACGAGGAAACTCAATGTGGGAAAAACCTCGGTGGGATTTGGGACCCACAATATTCACTCACTGGCCAATAAGAGAATATTACTTACAATAGGGGCCTGCACATGCAGGAAGGCCAACTGCCTAGAGCTCACTGCTCAATGGGAAGTCACACTGACTTACAATTAGGATTATACTAATCCAATGACTTGTACTGCTTTACAATAGCATCTTCAATGCTAGATTCAGTACCGGTTCCTGCTCTGTTCTTTACATATACCCTTTGACCTATATTTCACACATTAGGTCTACCTAATAATTTCCTTTATGCTTTCTCATCACTTCTGCAAATATCTACAATGATCTCCTTTATATATAAGAGTCATTTTACAATTTGCCAAGTTGGCTTACAATAATAAACAAAGTATTACATAACAAAAATCTTGTCGACCTCTGTGTCGGTATACTTGTTTTCTTCTGTGTCGGTGTCGATGTCCTAAGTGATCTGCTGATGTTGGTGCACTATCTTGCCGGTGTAATGCTTTTCTAGTATAATGTCTTGCCGGTGCCATAGGATTACAAGGTTGCCATCAATGTCAAAACCTTCAATCACATAGAATGTCTCATTGGAGTGTCCATATGCCAACAATCTCCCCCTTTGGCATTGATGGCAACACTCATGAGAAATTTCAAAAAGTATCCAAAATGTGTAGTCCAAAAATGTTACCAAAAATGTTTACCAAAAATGTGAGAGCTCCCCCTGAGCATATGATTCTTGTGTTTTGAATTTTCTCATCCCACTACTCCCCCTTTGACATCAATGACAAAGGTTGTCAAGATGTCAGTAGAGTTTGTAGGTTCAGCTATTTGTAAACTCAACCTTGTAGCTGGGTAGTTATTATCTGAAAAAGATCTCCCAAAATTAAGTTTATACTATCCATAAACTTCTTACTATCTTTTATTGTTGTCTCAGTTCTCTTTACTGTACCGGTGAGATGCTGCAAATGCTCTGCCGGTGTTTTGCTTCCCTGTGTTAATGCCTCTGAAATTTCCTTCCGCAGAGATGCTAAATAGTCCAATCTTGGACTTAGTTTAGATCTCAAATGTTTTTCCTTGTTTATTATTCTTTCTTTTTCCCTTTCCAATTTGAGTAGTTCCTCCTCAAAATTTGCTATCTTCTCTTCAAAAACTGATAGTGAATCAGGTGAGTTGACAAATTTTTTTGCAAGTTTATTTATCTCATCCTGTGCCTTGCTTATATTCTTGTCAATATCTATAGTCAAAAAGTTTGTTTTACATGTATCTTTATACAGATTTTTTTATTCTTTCAACAAACTACATAGTTCCGGTAGAAGTGTGTCAAAATCTCTGTTACACTTCTTGATTTCCTCATCAAAGAATTTTTTGTTTTTCTTTTTCTACCTTATCCTTTACTGACTCTTCCTTTATTTTCTCAATGTTTTCTAAAATATATTTACACAATGTATCCAATTGTCCTAAAGAATCTTTATTATCTATATTACAGTTGAGAGCTATTACCTTCAAAATTGGTATAGAATCATCAATTGCTTTGTAGGCCTGTGAGCTGCAGTCAGTTATTTTCTTGATAGAATCAAGTAATACCTTAGTCACATTTGTTGACTTTAATACTGATGATGATCCAACAATCTGAGTACCAGTGGAAGTAACCATTCTTGTATTGACCTCTGGCAGGTTAGTTTGTGTCTACATTTCTTTTAGTACTAGTTTTCCTACTTCACTACTTATCGGTGGCACTGTTTCCTTATGTACCTGTTCTAGAGCCTTTAACTCTGATGGTTTCTCTGTATGTTGAGTTGTCTCTATCTGTGATTCAGTCTCTATCTTTTTCTCTATATCTTCTTCCGGTTTCTCTGTTTCCCCTGCTACCGGAGGCTCATTAGCCATATCTGACTTGTCAGTTGTATCTTTATCTACTATTATGTTGATATTTTGGGTATCAACATTTAAAGTATATAGAACTTTAGAATTAGGATTGTTATCCTCTACATCCATACTCTCTGTTTCCGGTTGATCTTTAGTAGTTGTTATTTTCACCGGTGGGGGTAGGTTGTCTTTAACTTTGATGCTTGGTGGTCCACCAACTTTGCCTTTCCCCTTGTCTCTATCTTTCTGATATACCTTTATAGGTTTAGGGTTCCTGTACTCTTCCTATTTTTCTTTGTCAACCAGGAATATATCCCATCCATCTTTTTTTTCCTCTGTTACTTCAGTAACTCTTCCTGCCATTAGTGAAATATGCCAGTGTGCAGTAGAGAATATTGACCGGTTTGCTTGAGCAATCAAATCATCAATTTCCTTTGGAGAGTTTACCGGATATACAACAAGTAGCTTCTCTATTTTTATTTTCTTATCTAATTCTATCACTGCTTGCCTTCTGGCATCAAGTCTTTTAAATAAATCATTAGGAATTTCATTTGCTACTTCCATCAAAAATTTCTTGTACATGTCCATATGCAATGTAACACTGTTCTCAACTTTCTCTTTCTCATCAGCAGTTAGAGTGTCATAAATTTTCTCTATGTTCTTCAGTTTTCCTTCCTCTGTGATTTCATTTAGTAGTACACCAAGAGGTGCCAAGTCTCTGTTTGTCCTTTTCTTTTTCTTTGGTGTCAACTTCTTCTTTGGTGTGGCCTTTCTAACTGGAGATCTCACTGCTTGTTGCTTTTGCCTTGTTCTTCTAGGTGAAGGTGTGGTTGCCGGTGAGGGATCTCTTTTCCTTACAACTCTTTTAAAAGTTGCTGGCATGTCACCTTCTGAAGAAGTACCTACCAGTGATAGGTGAGTTTCAGGTTGTGGAGCTGCCAACTCATCCTCTGTTATGCCGGTTTTCTTCAATACATCTTCCTTAATGGCTTTTGCTTGTCTGTATCCTTTCCTTACAAATGCCTCAATCTTCTTTACTCTTCTTTTTGATTGTATTTGGCTTTCTATAGTTTCAACACTACCAAATACTTCTTCCTTAGGTTCATTGGGGGCTTCCAAAAGTGCTTTAGCATAAGTTTCAACTATGTGATCATCTATCTCATAGCCCATCTTAGTTACCCAAATTGTTCTTGGGATGACCGCTTCCATCCAGATTTCATCTTTCTTAATAAAAAAGCATATGTCATCTTTGTATTTGTCTACTATTTTCTAGGATAACCTTATTCTTTTCTTCATTTTGGTCTTTAATGATTGGAAAAAGTCATGAATATTGTTCTCTTTGTTCTCACCCATGTTATTGAACAGTTCAGTCAATTGTTTTCCTACCGGTATGTCATATCCAAGTTCTTTATAACCTATACTGGGAACCTATTTTGTTATGTGCAGCATTAGGCATACTAACAGATTTCCAAATATGAAAGTTCCTTTCTTGTCCTTCTTGATCTTTCCAAGGTTGTCAATTAGTTCATCCTTTAACCATTCACATATGTCAATTTTTGCATTATCTGTTACCATATCATAAGCACTCTTAATGCATAAACTTGAAACTAAGTTAAGTCTATCAGCATGAGTGGCTTTATAACCTAATATCATACTGATGAATCTCACATTGATATCTTTTACATCATTAACCCTTAGAGATCTCTTGTTGAATGTTGCACCAGTTAGTTTTGTAACTAGGTCATTTGGAACCTTTTTGGTTTTATCTGGTCTCTTATCAGTAGTTGGTAACCCTGTGATAGCTTTCACCGCTTCATTGGTGATCTTATGGATTGCATCTAACCATAAAAGTTCTCCATGAACTCTGCTTAAAACTATCATAATCACATCCTTAGGAAATTTAGGAATGCTAAGGATTTCTGTAAATCCTAGGGTTTCAATAATCTTGTGTTCATCTTTAACATTGCCGATATCGTCACATATCATGGTTTTATACATGGTTTTGATTTCATCATCTCCTAACTCTTCAATGTTGCAGTGGATGTACATTCTAGGGTCTTCAGCATATACAACTCCCTTAGGGATTTGAGAAAAAGAACCTAAGGTATCATCCTTCTTTGATATCTCGGGAACTAACTGAAATACGGGCCTAGGTCTTTTAATTACTTCAACAATAGTAGGGTTTGCTATGTATTCAATTGTAGAGGTGGATGCCATGATTAAATACCTTTTACTGCCTTGGATGGATGATTGCTTGGAGTGTGCTTTCTTCTTGCTCGAAATGCCTTAGCTCAGAATCTTTGTGCTCTCTGAAAATTTGAAATCATGGTGAAATGAAATGGGGCCAAAACCTTATTTTATAAAGTCTTTTTTCCATCTACCATATTTATTGCATGCCGGTTAAGTATTCACTTAACATTGTCTACCGGTAATAAGTAATTTCCAACTTCTTATCTCTAACCAAGGGAATAATTAGCACATGTGTCATTTGATTGCCAAACCCTCAAGGAAATTTTCTTCAATTAGATGAAGAACTTCCTGCCGGTGGAGCACTGCTCTGTCCTGCCAGTGAAGCATCACTTTGTCCTACCGGTGAAGCATTGGTTGGTTCTACCGGTGGAGAAGTATTTCCAATGTTTAGATCAACTTTTCTAATCCATTGTTTTGAGAATTCTTGCTTAACCTCTTCAACTTTTTCTTTACCTTTCAAGCTAGAACTTTTGTTGTCTGCCGGTGATCCTTTACTTGTACAAAATTTAGCAATATGCCCAATCTTGTTACATGCATAACAAGTTACATTATTCTTCTAAATAGCTTTCCCATAACCTATGCCGGTTTGTGTTCTGCATTGATTCGATAAATATCCAAATCTTTCACAAACATAACATCTCACATTCATTTTGCAGTTTTCAGAGTTGTGACCAACTTTATTGCATTTTGAACATTGACCGGTGGGTGTGTTGATATTCTAATAATTCCTAGATCTACATTCATTTTCTCTATGACCATACTTATTATAGTTAAAGCATTTTCCATTGAATTTATAAGCATTAGGTTGTCTTACCGGTTTGCTGTGATCCTGAGTATTTGCAGTACCGAAGCTTTCACCAACTTCAAAGCCAATTCCAGAAGTGTCACCTTTAGGTTTTTGATTCTTTAGCAAGGTACGAAGTTCCTCTGAGCTTTTCTTGAATTTTTCTTTGTGTTGATTTGCAATTTCCAGTTCTCTTTCCAAGATTTCTTTTTGTCTCATCAGTTCATTTGAGTCATTCTGAGTATGCATCAAATCTGTCTTCAACATGTCATTTTCATAGCTAAGTCTTGGTTTCTCATTTGCTGCATCACTTAGTCTTCTGGTCAATTCTTCTTCATTCTTCTTCCTATCCTCAATCTCTTTGCAAAATCTCATGGTCATAGCCTGCATTTCATTTTTTGTTATCATGATCTCTTGTTTCAACTTGCTTATCATATCATTGAGTGATTCCTTTTCATCATTCTCATTTTGCAATTTTTCACAAAGTTCTCTTCTCTTATTTCTTGCAACAGTAAAATTTTCTTGAAGTGCCTGAATGATATCCCGAGTTGCCCATAAATCATCTTCTAATTTGATATTTTTCAATTTTTCTGCATCATAGTCTGTAAGAGCTCCTTCAAGTTGCTTCATCTGATTTTCCATCTTTACTGGTGTCAAGATCTTCCTCAAGCTGTTAGGCTTCTGAAAATAGAGGACCAGGCTCTGATACCAATTGTTAGGGGTCCCACAGATACTGAGAGGGGGGGTGAATCAGTATCTAACCGATAATGAGAATTTCTTAAGTTAAAACATGCAGAACATAATATAACAGTGTACTGGTATGCAAGAAATAATGCAATAAACAGAATCAAGAACTTCCACATGAAAAGTACACCATAACAAAAGATGTTTGATGAGGAAACCTGGTGTGGGAAAAAACTCAATGGGATTTGTGACCCACAATATTCACTCACTGGCCAATAAGAGAATATTACTTACAATAGGGGCCTGCACATGCAGGAAGGCCAACTGCCTAGAACTCACTGCTCAATGGGAAGTCACACTGACTTACAATAAGGATTATACTAATCCAATGAATTGTACTACTTTACAATAGCATCTTCAATGCCAGATTCAATACTAGTTCCTACTCTGTTCTTTACATATACCCTTTGACCTATATTTCACACATTAGGTCTGCCTAATAATTTCCTTTATTCTTTCTCATCACTTCTGCAAATGTCTACAATGATCTCCTTTATATATGAGTCATTTTAAAATTTTCCAAGTTGGCTTACAATAATAAACAAAATATTACATAACAAAAATCCTGTCGGCCTCTGTGCCGGTGCCGGTGTCCTGAGTGATCTGCTTATGCTAGTGCACTATCTTGCCGGTGTAATGCTTTGCCGGTATAATGTCTTGCCGGTGCCATAGGATTGCAAGGTTGCCATCAATGACAAAACCTTCAATCACATACAATGTCTCATTGGAGTGTCCATATGCCAACAGAGCAATGCTATTACTAGATCAACAAGACCCCATTGTTCTCTAACAATTACAACAGTTAAATCCCATAACTAGGTAAGCTTTAACAAGATTGGTGCTTTCTAAATCCTCTAACTAGGTGATCCATTAGCTTGGATTTGAAATCGTCTATCGAGGTTACTCCTAACAGGGTATTTCTCTTAATAGGGTATTGTAGTCAATCCCTTAACCGGGTAGTCCTTAACTAGATCTATTCCTAACAGGACATTTTTGTAAAGCTTCTAACAGGCTTGGCTCCTAATAGGATGAACATCAAAAGAGTTCAGAATACTTGTGGGTATTCATGCCCATTGCGGTTTTTCCCATTTGGGTTTCCAAGTCAAAAATCATTGTGTCAAGTGGTGAATGATTTTGTGTGTGTTTTGATAAGGTTAATATGTTTAATTGGTAAAACCACTAAGACATGGTTAGATGATCAGAAGTGATCTAAAGTGAGCTATTACTAATGTTAGTAAAGTGTATTGATGTTTTGGATAAAAGGTATCTAAGTTACAGATCTATTACACAATTATATTGATATTTTAGTCAACCGGTAAACTTGACAGTGAAGTTGTAGTTTTAGATACAGAGTCTAAACCGGTTAGTTTGGTGATTTTTAATGAGTTGCGTTTAAGTTTGGTGAAAGTTTATTTTGTTTTCTATCTACTGATTCACCCCCCCCCAATCTCAGTATTTTTTTAGATCATTATTGATTCATCATATCATCAGTCATTACTGTCAAAGTGGGAGTAGTATTGGTCAATCAAAATTTTGTAATAGCATGTAATTGCTAAGGGGGAGTTTTGTGTGTGTTTGAGTCATGATTTTTGTAATGTGATACTTAGTTGGCAATATTTTTCCTAAGTGTTTCCATCAATGCCAAAGGGGGAGATTGTTGGCTTGATGATGATATAGGTTGTATGAAGACTTTAGTTGTGTTTTCATTGATGGCAACCATGTTTTGACAGTCATCTAAGTCATTTAGTCCAATCGATAAAGCCTTACCAATAGTGGAAGTAGTTTAACAGTGAACCAGTAAACAAGACAACAAATCGGTAAATAGGAGTAGTGCTATGTTCAAGCGAATGAAATGAAAGATCAATGAAGAATTAAGTGTTGTAGTTTGGAATACATTTTCATGACATTGGCAGGATTCTATGACTGGAACTGCATCAATAGATTCAATGGAATGAGTGAGTTATGATGTACTGAGAAGTTAGTCAGGAAGAACAGTTAACCGATAGAGTAGAGTTACTTAGATTTGTAAACCGGTAGACATAATGTTATATTTATGAGTTATGAATTATGTGGCCAACATGAGTAAAGCGTAATGAGCAAGATTGACCAAATACATTGAGCCTAGGAAATTGTTCCAAGGGTATTTTCTGACTTAGCAGAGTTGTTTATAAAAAGATGAATATTGTGTGATGATGTATTAGAGAAGGATCTAGAATAAGAATTTGATTGTGCAGTGGAACGTGAAGCTTTGTATTGATGTCTAGTCGGTGTTATAAGCAGAACTGAAGTAGATCTAATTAGGAACAAAGGTTCTATATGCAGATTAGTTAAACTTGTTGTTCCCTAACAGTCGCAGCAAGATAAATCCTCTAACAAGGTCATTGCTAAGAGGGTACGGTAGGATCCTAACAGGTCTGAAGGTTTAAATCCTCTAACCAGGTGACACATTAGCTTGCATTTCAAATCCAATAGCTAGGTAGCTCCTAACAGGGTTGGTCCTAACAAGCCTTATTGTAATAGCTCTTAACCAAGATAAGACATTCTTAATCGGGTGTGCCCCTAATAGGGTATTGTAAGACCTTAAATGGTTAGATCTCTATTCTGTAGATAGTTGATTTTGTGGGTACTAATTCCCAGCGTAGTTTTTCCCATTTGGGTTTCCACGTGAAAATATTTGTGTTATATGTTGTGTTGGTTCCCAAACCAACAGTCCACGAGTCCTAGAGGAATTTCTAGTAACTCGTCAACAAACTAAGGGAAGGATTTGGCCAATGAATGAGATTCAATCACAAGATTGAGATCTCCTACTCTTTTGGCTCTGCGAGACCAAGACAGGTGAACCTATGCAATGTCAAAACAACTAACAACTTCAAAATACTCAGGACATTACATTTATAGCCTAGACTTGTGAAGCCTACTATAGATAATATCTATTTGGAAACCAAACAAAGAGAATATTCAAGAATAAGGAGTATTCTACATCAAAACCACTTGAGCTGATTCATACATATTTGTGTGGACCTACAAGAACAAGACATATGAACTGTGGAAGGTATTTCATGTTAGTTATTGATGATTTCTCTAGAATGAATTGGGTTGCATTTCTAAAGGATAAATCTGATACTTTTTATAGATTTAAAGTTTTCAAATCCATGGTTGAGAATCAAGTAGATGCTAAGATTAATTGTGTAAGATTAGACAAAGGAGGAGAATCTGCTTCATGGGAGTTTGATAATTTTTGTGAAATTCATGAGATTAGAAGACACTTTTATGATTTGAGGACTCCTCAGCAGAATGGTTTGTTGGAAATTGACACTCATCTAGTGGATTATAATGGTTGATTATTGGTTTAGGATTGTCATTAATGGAAACTCTTTATGGAGTTTTGATTCGATAGCCATAATTCTTCTTGTAGCATCATAAAATTGTGACCCTTACAATTTTGACAATGTTTTAGGTCCTCACCTTGGTGACTACATCTCCCTACTCAATTAGGACCCCTTTGTGCATCATTCTTCTGAATCTCCTCCCATTTCAGCCCTTGTGTCACCTTGTGACCTTGTCCAAGACCCAAAATAGGGCAGGACATGGGCGCACTATGTGGAACTTGAGGATCTTGATGCAACAAGAAATGAGATCAGTTCCTTGAAAATAAACTTGAATGTTACTAATGATTTGATTAATGACTTGAAGGATCAAGTGAAAACTTCAAGAGACAAGAGGAAATAATTGATGGACAATCTGAAGGAGAAAGAATATCAAATCATGGAAAATCAGGGTAAAGCTAATGAATATGACAAGTGTAGAAGAGAGAATGTTGCCTTGAAGAATGAGATACAATCCATTATGATGAGGCTGACTAAGGAGATTGAGGACCAAAATAAAAATGAAGATAACATGACACAATCATTAAAGGAAAGAGCTAATGAATGCTTCAAACTTGCCTATGAGAATGATTAGTTGAAGCTTGAGTTGACACAGTCAAGGAATAATGGTCAAGAATTTGAAAGATAGATTGCTGCCTTAAGGGGTGAATTTGCTACTGCTAATGATTATAAAGATAAATTCAAAGCTAACTTAGAAAGGTTTTATGAGATGTTGAAAAATCAAAGACATGGGAAGGACATGCGAGGACTTGGATTTGAGAAAGGCGAATCCTCTAGATCTAGACAAAGAAATGGAAAACCTAATCAAAAGAAGAGCAAGAATCCTCTAGTAAGATATCCTAATGCTCACAAATTCAATGGTAGATTCTTTACTTGTAATAAATTCGGTCATATGGTGAATCAATACAGAAGTAGGATGAATAATGGAATAAACAACATGAATAATTTTTCTACCTTTACCGGTCAATGTTTCATATGCAATAGTTTTGGTCACAAGTCAAATATGTGTAGAGAAGTAATGAATAACTTCCAAAATAAGAGATGCTATGGTTGTGGGATGTTTGGACATATCCCTAACTAGTGTAGGATGAAACCAAACCAGATGAAATTTATACCTATGTAGATAAATGTTGTTTGCCATGCATGTAACAAAACCGGTCACATTCCAAAGTAATGCAGAAGCAAGAACAATGCTATGGTAGATAAGAACAAATAAGATGATAAGGGAAAGGAAAAGATAGAAGAGATCAAAGACAAAAATCAAAAATTGTGGGTTAGAAAAGATGAATCTAAAGCTGACAATGGATCTACACTCGAATCCGGTGCAAGATCTTCATCCAGTAACTACGGCTTTATGCCTTAGGGGGAAATTTTCATATAGATTCTAAGAACCCCCTCTTCGGTGATCTATAATCGATTCCAAAAGATTGCAAAAGGCTTAAATCATGTATGAAAATATTATCCAGAAGTTTCAGAGAATATTTGATGCTCCGATTAGTGACTCCGTGAAAATCATGGTAACCGGTTGCAACATTTATTGTAATGAAAAATTAGGTTTTCGAAGGTTAAAAAGGAATTTGAAGGATTCATTTGTCACAATGCAATCAAGAGAATAGTGCAAAAAAGCAGAGAAAAGTGATTTGACGATCTCAACAAAAATTTCAGTGACTCTAAAGTGACTTTCAGCGCCCGGTTGTGAATCAAGGTATTTATCTATTTCAAAATATCTATTTTCACAAACCTTAAGTTTGAAATGGCTTCAATTTCTTGTATTGATACCCCATTGGTTGTCTAGATTAAGGATAGGGCCATACCATTTTTCAAGAAACACCCTTTCAAGTCTTTTGAAGATGATCTTGAAGGTGCATTTTCTTTGGTACCCTATGACGTCCTTCATGACGAAGACATTAGGGCATACATCCACTGTGATCTCGAGGAGCTTGGTAACATACACATGTTGAAACTTTATAACAAACACTTGGCAGACAGTTTGGGAAACCTCAAACTAGAATACAAGGTTCTTCAGGACAAGGGTTTTTCATAGCTCATCCATTTTCCATTGTTTGATGAAGCTGAGTGGATCCAGTATATTCTCAGTTGAGTTCATGATGAGTTTATATGGCTTGAAAGGACTCAAAAGATAACTTAGCAGTCAATTCAAGTCATGACATGCCTCAATGAAACTGATGAAGTGCCTGGACAGAAGAAAGTGTCAAATAACATAGTGATAGCCACTACTGGTTCCAAATTCAATAGCAGAGCAATGACCATAAACAACATTCTTGAGCATGATGTGAAGTTTGCATCAATGGTGATTGGATACAAAGTTTACTAGTCCTACAGACACAACTCCGTCTCTAGAATTGTCATATACTCTGCATAACAGATGTTGTAGAATGACATGAGGTATGATCTATGTACAGTCCTTTTGAATGAGTTGATGAGTAGTTTGAAGAAGATAAATCAAGATAAGAAGCACACTTTTAAGTATGGAACTCTTCTTATTTTTTGGGCCTTATATTTCTTGAATGAGATACCCAGTGTGAAAGGAAAGGTCTAATGGGCCTATGATAGATCGGTGACAATGCAAATCAAAGAGGGATTGTGGGGGATAGGAGATGCTACAATAAGAATATATTCTCTCTGGGTTTATTTCAAATATTTCCAAGCTGAAATGAAAAAACAAAGAAATAATCCCTAAAGAGATTGTAGAGAAGTATGAGCAAACTAGTTGCTTCATGATAGATAAATATAAATATCAAATGGAAGCCGTGGAGTCTAGGACAGTGTGGATCATACCCATGAAGTGTGAAGTTGACTCTATCAATCTTGAGGCATATGCTTAACACCTTTTGAGCCAACCGCTTGATCCTAAAGAGGAAGATTTTCAATATTCAAGGAGAAAGACCTTGAATTGCATAAACAATTCATTGCACCTTCTTGGAAAAGGAAATTTTTAAAGATGTTCAAGGAATTAGTAGTGTAGATGGGATTCACCGAGGAGGAGGTGAAGTAGGAAAGAGAAAAACATGCTCAGAAGGAGTCCAAAGAGGAAACCAAGAAGCCCAAGGTTGACCTGGTTCCCTCCACGGGTAAACCAACAGAGACCTAGTCTACCCCTGCTTTGGTGGCACCTTCTCCAGAACCTAGCCCCTTTGAAAAGGGAGTATTGAAGCAAAAGGAGAAGCCCAAATAGACTTATGTTAATGTGTCTCTAGTGGCCTTTCAAAATAAATCTAAGGAGGATGCAGGAAAGGCAGAAAAGAAAGGTGAATTTGCAAGAGTGGTGAGGAAGTCGCAGTCCGGTGGAGCCCAACAAAGAAAGAAATAAAAATCTGATCCTGCCCCTACCAGAAGATTTCAAAAAGGAAGAAAAGTTAAAACTCAACTTGAGTCTGGTAATAAGCAAGGTAAATCTACATCTCTTCCTCCATTGTCAACAAATCAGTTAATTGATGAGATAATTGTGGATGCTATTTTGAAGAATATTGGAGTGTGTTATGCAAATCTAAGTGAGGTTGATTAGAGAAAGGTATAAGAAGCAATTGTTTAATACTTGCATAATTTCAGCAAAACATTGATTGAGCTGGAGAAGAGTATTCCTAAATAATAGTACAATCTTATTGATGCAAGGAGACTAACTGCCACCAGGACAGATAAGGAGATGAAGGAAAGAGAACTGATAAATGTTTGCACCTTTATCACCCATAGTGAAGTCAAAAGACTAATTGAGGAAGCCAACAAGAAAGAGTTTAGAAGGAAAAATAGGGTAAATAGGTTAATTATTGGGAAGGTGAAAGAGGTGAGGAAGGATACAAAAGACATGTGGAGAAAAATAATTGCAAATGAGCCTCTGTACAAAGATGCATTTAAGTCTTCTCAGCCGGAAGAAAAGCAAGGTGTTTATGGTGATCAAAAGGGTGAAACTCACACTGAGGGACATCTGGAAGATCAAGGAAACACAAATATTGATGCTAAGGTCGGTGATAATCCTCTAGTAGTAGAAAGTTCAGCAGCCCCTGAGATCCAAAAGGATGATACCGCACCAAGTGGCAACACCGGTGCACAAGATAAAGAGGATGGAGAAGCGACAAAGGAAGATGAGGGTGCAGAGGTAAAGGCTGCAAAGGTAGACAAGGGCAAAGGAGTTGTTGATTCAGCAATTGAAACTCCTCTGGTCACAAGGACCCCACCTCAAATCTCCATTAATCTAGATGGTCCACTGAACCTTGGACAAATGTCCCCTTCTGAGAAGTTAACGATTGTAGCTGTTGTTCAAGCTCAGGTTAGCTAGGATTTAGTAAAGTTTTAATCAGAAGATAAAAAGCTCATTTTGATGTTGATTAATGTTTTACAGGAGGTGGCTCTGAATGTACAATTAGATTCTAATGCTAGCCCCTCTGGTAAATTGTTTCAATTGATTAATAGTGTAAATACCAATTTTGATTCTTTAGAGAAGACTGCTACTAAGCGAGTTTTGGAAAGATTTAAGGGTGTAAGGATGCAGACATTCTAGAAGTTTATTGAAGATGATAGAGTGAGATTGAATAAAGGTCTGCAAGTTATTTCAGATACTCTGACAGAAGGTGGTAAATTGTACAAGTCTTGTCTAATTTTTCCTAAATTCATTGTAGATGTAGACAAGCAACTAAGTGTTTGCTAGGGAAAACTTTCTAGTATTTCACAGTCCTTTGATCCCAATGTTGCTCCAAACAGTAGTGTGGAAGGATAAATTTTGGCTCTAAATGATCAGATCTCAAGTCTTAATGTGGACAAGGACAGGATCTTGAGGAGAGTTGGTGAACTTTGGAGCTTAAATGCCCCTCGGTTGGACACCATGCTAAGCAATAAGGTAGAACGCATAAGGCTATGGCACAACCTTTGTCATCTAATCTAAAGGAAGTAGAGATTCATGCTACTCTATTTGGTGCATTCTTTTACAGTTTTGGATAGCTTAAAGAGTGGGCGAGACACTCAGCTAGGATCTTTGAAGACCATTTTTGCTAACATCTTCAAGTATTTGTAAAATCTCTGACAAATATCTTTGTATATAATTTTTGGATTGCACCCATCTTTGGCATTGTTGTCAAAGGGGGAGAGAAATGGTAAAAAATGTGTAGTATAAAAGAGTTTAATTACAAGCTTCATAATTCTTTGTATAAGGGCGAGCCTTAGAAATTCTTTTGATCTAGTGTACAATTCTCAACACTTAGCCATTTTTTACGAGTGTTGCAATCAATGCCAAAGGGAGAGATTGTTGGCAATTGACACTCATCTGATGGATACTGATGGTTGATTATTGGTTTAGAGTTGTGATTGATGGAAACTCTTCATGAAGATTCGATCATGTACCCATAATTCTTCTTAATCGGAAGGAGGTGTTAACTGGTAGCCAGTTAACCTGTATTTCAGGATGAACATAGCAGTTTTGGTCTGGAAGCTTTCTAGTGATTGTGGTTTATTAAATCATGTATGGGTTGATTGAGCCAATATAGAAACATCATTTTATTATTGTTTTGGTGATCCGCATTTACCCTTTGTGATCTGGTCTAGCCAACATGAGACATACATTACACTAGCAGGCCGACAAGGTAAATGATTTATTTTGTAATTGCGGATATATAAGACTGATGTAGATGATATTTTTAATGGATGATATGATTTTATGTGGTGATCAAGAATCCTTTTTGGCACATTCTTGATCTGGTAGCTGACTGTGATAGTGAACAAATAAGAACAATAGAGGTGATTCAGTTAGTATATTTAGCACTTAACTGGAACTCATCCAAGCATTGTAGATGCTATTTTGGAGTTCATTTTCTTGTAATTCATCATTGTAATTAATTAGTAAGGCAGTGAGCCTTCCGGGGTTGCAACCCTTATTATATTTTGAGCAATGAGCTCTAGGCAGTGCGCTTGAATGCCTGTGCATTCCCATATTGTAATATTGTTTTGCTACTGGTCATAGTGGAATAATATCATGGGTTCAAATCCCACCATGGTTTTTCCCATTTGGGTTTCCACGTAAAAATATGGTGTTATGATTTTGTGGTCAATTCTTTTAAGTTTATTCATTTTAGTTTCATGCGTATGCTTCCGATGGTTTAAAGTTAAGTTTGAAAATATGCCAACCGGTAGATCACTAATTCACCCCCCCTCTCAATGATCCCTGATTCCAACATGGTCTCGTGGAGAGGAAGAATAGGATTATTATTGAGATGGCTAGGACTTTGTTAAAATATGCTAATCTAGCTAATGTATATTGGAAAGAAGTAATGTATAATGTTGTGTATTTCCTTAATAGGGTGTAGATAAGAGTAAATCATACCATAACACCCTATGAGTTGTGGAATGGAAGACCACCTACTATGAAGTATTTCAAAATCTTTGGAAGCAAATGTTAAATATCAAAAGAGATGATGACAATCTTGGGAAGTTTGACTCGAAAGTAGATGAAGGGATCTTTTTGGGATATGCTACAAATAGTAAGGCTTACTAGTATTTCAACAAAAGTCTAAACAAAATAGTGGAAAGTACAAATGTGAAGGTGTGTGAAGAATGGAATCAGATTCAACCTAATATTGAGACCAGTATTGAGATTGTCACAACAATTCCAAAGAGGACATGTGATCTGGAAGAAAGTAAAGAGAAGGAAACAAATCATAAAGAAGAAGAATAGGAATATTTAGTGAAAGTTCCTACTTAATATGTTCAGAAGCATCATTTCAAAGATCAGATATTTCGAGATAAGACAAAAGGTGTTCATATAAGAAGGAAGATTGTAAAAGATCAAGAACAAGACAATTACTATTTTCTATCTATGACAAAGCCAAATACTTATGAGGAAGCAAGTAAAGATGAAAGTTGGGTAAAAGCAATGTAAGAAGAATTAAAACAGATCTAAAAGAACAAGACTTAGGAGCTAGTACCTAGAGCAGTGGACAAGAATGTAATAGGAACTAAGTGGGTATTCATAAATAACTTGAATGAGCAAGGGAAAGTGATAAGGAATAAAGTAAGAATAGTTTATAAAGGATATTATCAAGTAGAAGACATATAATTTGAAGAACTTTTGCTCCAGTAGCAAAGATGGAAGCTATATGCATGTTTCTTTCATTTTATACTTACAAGAACTATAAATTTTATCAGATGGATGTAAAATTAGCATTTTTGAATGGAGATCTAAAAGAAGAAGTTTGAATTGAGCAATTAGATGGTTTCAGATTGATAGAGGATCAAAATATGGTGTATAGATTGAAGAAAGATCTATATGGTCTTAAACACGCACCAAGGGCTTGGTATGCGAGATTAAATAGGTATTTGTTTCAACATAACTTTAGGAAAGGTACAATAGATAGTAATATGTATTTCAAGATTAATGGACACAAGTTGTTAATTATTATAGTTATGTTGATGATATTATATGTGGAGGAGATGATAGTTTATGTAAAGAGTTTGCTAAAGATATGTAGAAAGAATTTGAAATGCCAATGATTGGTGAGTTATCTTTCTTTCTTGGGTTGCAAGTTATTCAATCATAAAATGTAATCTTTTTCTCTTAGAGCAAGTATGTGAAGAAAATGTTAGAGAAGTATAGTTTTGACGATTGCAAACTAGTTTCAACTCCTTTAACCACTGAATGCAAGTTGAGAAAAGATGACGAGTCTCTGAAAGTTGAACAAAAGAAGTATAGGTTGATGATTGGTGGATTGTTGTATTTGACTGTGTCTAGACTAGATATCATGTAGGTTATTTATCTTGTAGCTAGATTTTAGGAAAATCTAAAGGTGAGACATGAGCAAGTTGTGAACATAATTTTTAGATATTTGAAAGGTATTATGGATTATGGACTTTGGTACAGAAAGGGTGGAGATTTTATGTTGAAAGCCTATACCGATGTAGATTGGGCAAGAAGTGTTGATTATGGGAAGAGTACTAGTAGTGGTGCATTATTTTTAAGGGACAAATTGGTCTCCTAGTTCAGTAAGAAACAAGATTTAGTTTCCCTATCTACAACTGAAGTAGAGTGTATTGCAGTGACATCTTGTTACACTCAGATAATATGGATGAGACACACTCTTAAGGATACCAAGGTAACATATGATGAAACAATTTCTATTATGTGTGACAATACAAGTGAAATTAACATTTCAAAGAATCCAATTATGCATTCAAGAACAAAGAATATTTCAATTAGATATCACTTCTTAAGGGAGAAATTTTCTAAAAAGGAAGTTAGATTGGAATACATTTTTATAAAAGAGCAGGTTGTAGATATCTTCATGAAGGCATTGACAAAGGATACATTTGAGTTTCTTTGGAAGAAGGTTGGGGTTACTGCCCCTCCTAGTTAGGTGCATTTTGGGAATGTATTTTTCCAGGGGGGAGCTTTCTTGACTATTTCATGTCCTAGATTGATGTTGCGGCTGCTCTCAAGGGGATAAGTGTTGTGTGCAATGTTGTTGTTGTTGGCATATGATGAAGAAGTGACAAAGTATGTTGTTATTGATGTCAATAAGTTCTCAAGTAGGTACATTGGTATGGAGATTGGAAGTGGTTTTGGTCAACCAGGATGGAGTGGACCAGTGTCAGGGCTCACTAAGTGTAATTACCAGTTGGTAGGCTTGTGCATTGCAATTGATGGTGTTTTGTGAATGTTAAGGATAAGGATCAGGATGCCACATCAGCTGTGTGCACGTGAAGGATTTCCTTGAAGATTTTTCGCGTGGAGATCGAATGCATTGAATGTCTACCTTGGGAATGCACAATTTTCAGAGCGGTGCATGAAGAGCACATGATGGGTTACCGTTTTATAGATGCGGTGAAGAATGGACGATGAAGAATGACTTGTGATCTATTTGAGATTGTTTTATTCTATGCAAAGTGTTTGAACGGTCAGGATTGGACCGCTTGTAATTGTAAACCTAAAATGTTTAGGGTTTAGGGTTTATGCTACCAACCTAATTGTTGTCTATAAGGTTGATGATGGTTGTTATTGTTTGGGTTGGCAAATGTTGTGTTTGTGTCTACATGTTGAGATACTTTCCAAACCAGAGTGTGGAACCTGTAGAGTGTGATTGCAGAGGAGAGGAGCCGAAAAGGATCTGTCATAGCAAGTAGTGCTGTTATCAGATCAAAGCTTTACCTATTGACTTCTAACCATTTTAACAGAAGGAAAATCCCTTGACCGGGTAGCTTTAATAGGCTTGTTGTAAATCCTCTAACAAGGTGACTCAATCTCATTGAGTTCTTTAAATCCTTTAGCGAGGTAACCTTTAACAGGGTTTCAACCTTTAACAAGGTTTATAGCCATCCCTTAACTGGGTGATCTCTAACAGGATCAGTTCCTAACAGAACCTTATTGTAAAGTCTTTAACTGAACTAGGCTCCTAACAGAGCGGACTTCAAAAGAGTGCAAAACAAGCTTGTGGGTATTTATCCCCACCATGGTTTTTCCCATTTGGGTTTCCACATGAAAAATCTATGTTATGGGTTGTAAGTTTTCATGTGATGATTGAGTAGTTTTTGATTAAAATTGAATATGCATGTAGTGCTAAATGATTGTGGTATTATTAATGCTACTCATGCATGACTAAACTGATAAAGTTTCTATCAAGATCTGAGATCTATTAAAGTACTTTTGGTTAACCAGTTTAGTTGTCTGAAGCATTTTCGTGTTTAACCAGTATACCCATGGTTAAGTTCAGTGATGAAGACAACCGGTTAGGATTGTTTTAATATGATAAAGTGTTGATAAATTTTTTGCTTGTACTGATTCACCCCCCCTCTCAGTACTAGTTAAGGTATCATTTGTTCATCATTATTCATCAATTGGTATCAGAGCAACTTCAGGTCCTTGGTGATATAAGCTTAACCGCTTGAGGAAAAAAGTGTTGGCATTATGTGAACCGGTATGAGGACATAATGACATTTTATGTTGTCATTGATGTCAATATGCTGAAGAGGTGAGAACCGACATATGTGAGAACTGGTATAACACTGTGAACTGGTATTTGTGCCAAAGTGAAGTGGTGTGTTTGTTCAAGGTGAACCAGCATATGGTTATGGGAACCGACACATGGAAGTGTTGTATGACTATCGGTTGGTAGTCTCAACTTTAGGGTTTCCGGTTGAAGTACTTCAAGCCTGTGTGGCTCAACCAGTGACTTTGTGTGATGAGTTAGCATGGTAACGAAGAATAGATCATGTTGCCACGTAAGCCTTGTGCGCATGAAGGATCTTGCATGGAGATTGTTCCTATCTACCTTGGGAATGTACGAAGTTTGTAAACGGTGATAACGTGTGATGGGTTATCAACTGCTATGAAATCGGTGGAAAATGGACGATGGAGAATGTCTTGAGATTGGATCAAGACTATTGCATTTAATGTAGTGTGCTCAATGGTCAGGATTGAACCGTTTGAATTCCTTAACCTAACAGGTTTTAGGGTTTAGGGTTTATGCTACCAACCTATCTGTTTTCCTATAAGGTCAATGTTGTGATTCTTTCTGAGGTTGTTGAAAAAAGTTGTGTGTGTATCCAAGAGAAGAGATACGTGCTTCTTGCCAGACTAAAGGAGAGAAGTGATTCCTGTAGAGTGTAAGTATAGAAGGTGAGGAGCAGCTTAAGTGGATCTGCATTGGCATTGAGTGTTGTTACCAGATCATTGTAATACCTGTTGATCTCTAACCACTTCAATAGTTGAGAAATCCCTTAATAGGGTAGCTTTAACCAGCTTGCTATAAATCCTTTAACAGGGTGACTCAAAACCATTGAGTTCTTGAAATCCTCTAACAAGGTAACCTTTAATAGGGTTTAACCCTTAACTGAGTGACCCCTAACACGATCGGTTCCTAACAGAACCTATTGTATCAGTCTTTCACCAGACAAGGCTCCTAACAGAGTAGACTTCTAAAGAGTTCAAAAACAAGCTTGTGGGTATTCATCCCCACCGTGGTTTTTCCCAGTTGGGTTTCTACGTGAAAAATATGTGTGTCATATGTGATGTCTTCTTCATGTGATGCATTTTTGTTTTCTATCAAGCGGTGAATCATGTTGATCTAGTTGCTTATATGTATATCTTTGATGGTAGATTACCTGTTCATGCATAAGGGTGAAACAAAGATAAAGTGTTAAAATATATGAGTGGATAGGTGTCAACCGGTTTATGTTTGTCTTAGTTATTCTGGGTTTTGCCGGTTGTACTCTGTTTAAGGATCAATGTTACTATTTGTCTGTCAATGCACAGTGTCTGCTGACAAACTAGTTTAAGAGTGTGTTTTTGTCTATACTGATTCACCCCCCCTCTCAGTACCGGTTTGGTACTATTCTATTTATCATTGAGTTATCAATTGGTATCAGAGCGTCCTCCAGGTACTTTATGTTATAAGCTTAACTACTTGAGGTAAAGATCCCATTCTAATGATGAAGAGGGAAGGTCCAAAGTTTAACAGGGAAAATTTTAGTATATGGAAAGACAAAATGAAGCATGGGTGCTCAACACTGGAGCTATGTTGAGAATGTCTATGTTTCCCCTACCGGTACTCTCACCGATGACCAAAAGAGAGAGATGAAGGAGAATGGGCAAGTCATGGAAGCCCTAATTAGTAGTTTATCTGACATTGAGTTTATTGATGTCCAAGATAAGGTAAATCCCAAAGAGGTATGGGATACTCTTGAAAATATCTATGGCAGTGATGAGCATGTAAAGAAAGCTAAGGAAGAAAGCCTTAGAGAGAAGTTTGAAGACATGCAGATGGTTGAAGGTGAGACCATTCAACAGTATGGAATAAGAATCAAAACCATTGTTGGAGATATCAAGAGTGCAGGTGGTAAAATAGAAGATTCCACTATGGTAAGCAAAGTTCTGAGATCCCTATTGCCGGTCTATGCAATAAGGGTTGCTGCTATTTAGGAGCTGAGATCAATAGACAAGACTAAGGTATCCCTAAACTCCATCATTGCAAAGTTGATAGCCTATGAGCTAAATAGTTTTGATGGCAGTGCTCAAAAGACTGAATCAACTTTTAAAGCTTTTGTTGTACCATCCAGAAAAGGAAAAGAAGCTAGCACTAGTGGTGAACCAAGATAGAGTAGAGAAATGGATGATGAGGAGATTCTGATGGCATTTGAAGCTCTCCTTGCTAGGAAACTTCCTAAAGGAACCGACAAATATAGAGGTAAGCTACCTTTGAAATGCTTTTCCTATAACCGGATAGGACATATTGCTATAAACTATCCTAATGGCGACAACAAAGATAAACCGGAAAGGTTCAAGAAATTCAAAGGAGGAAACCAGAGAAACTATTTTGTGGCAGTTGATGAAGGTGTCACAGATGAGGAATCAAAGGATGAAGAAAATGAAGATATTGTGTTTGTTGCTATCAAGGAAGATGTGTCAGACAAGAAGGCTCTTGTCTCCCGGTTTGATAATTCCAATGAGTGGATCATTGATAGTGGCTATTCTCACCATATGACTAGTGACCGGAGCAAGTTTCTGTCCTTGGAAGAGTATGATGGTTGTGTGGTTCACTTTGGCAATGATGCACCATTTATGGTCAAAAGCAGAGAGTCCATCTCTCAAAATGGAAAGAGTAGTGCTGACAATGTGTACTGGGTTGATGGTCTCAGACACAATCTCCTAAGTGTTGCCCAGTTGAATGACAGTGGCCTCACTCTGGAATTCAAGAATGGAGTTTGCAGAATCAAAGGAAAGAATGGTGAATTGGTGGCCATTGGCATGCAGACCAAAGGTAACCTATTCCAGCTAAATGCAAATGTAAGTACATGTCTTATGACTAAATTTGATGATAGCTGGATATGGTATAGGAGACTCTGCTATGTAAACTTTGATAACATTGTGAAGGCTAGTACGATCAAGGTTGTTAGAGGGTTGCCGGTGCTAAGAAAACCGGATAACACCTTGTGTAGAGAGTGTCAATTGGGGAAAATGTCTTCCTCAACCTTTAAAGGTAAATCTTTCACTGCTAACAATTTTCTTGATCTTGTGCATATTGATTTGTGTGGTCCTATGAAAACTAGGAGTGTGCAGGGTGATAGGCACTTCATGATTCTCACTGATTACTACTCAAGAATGACGTGGGTCACATTCTTGAAAGATAAGTCTGAAGCTTTTGTAAAGTTCAAAGCCTTCAGAGCATTAGTGGAGAAGGAAAGTAGTAAAAGGATCAAGTGCCTGAGAATTGATCAAGGAGGGGAATTCACTTTTGGTGAATTCAACAAGTACTGTGAAGAACATGGCATCAAGAGACAACTATATGCCCCCCAGACCCCATAGTTGAATGGCCTAGTAGAGAGGAATAACCGAACTATGGTTGAAGTAGCTAGAACCATGTTGATGCAAGGAAAGGTAGCTCACACCTTTTGGAGAGAAGCGGTGAGCACTGTAGTCTACACAATGAACTGAGTACTCATCAAGAAAGGTAAGGATAAAACTCCTTATGAGTATTGGACCGACAAGACACCTATGGTTAGCTACTTTAGAGTGTTTGGTAGCAAATGTTACATCAAGAGGAGTGAACACCAAAGCAAATTTGATGCGAAATGTGATGAGGGAATATTCCTAGGATATTCTGCCAAGAGAAAAGCTCTCAAGTGTTTCAACAATAGGACTTAGAGAATTATGGAAAGTATCAATGTAAGAGTTGATGAAACCTTTGAGAAAACTAAGGAAATGGGTAGTGAGCAAGTGGTAAATGAATTAGTTGTAACCTTCTAGGAACCGGTTGTCAGTCAACCAAGTACCAGTAATAGTGTTCCTACATCGGTAGATGTAGATGCTGATATTGATGGAGATGAGGATGAAGAAGAATAGCAAGAGGAATCCATCAAGACCATTCCTCGGTATGTCAAGCTTAATCATGATCCTAAGTAGATCATAGGAGATAAGGATGCAGGAATCCTTACAAGAAGAAAATTCAGAGAAAATTCATGTATGATCTTTGAATTCGAGCCTAAAACATTCAATGAGGCTCATAAAGATGAAGACTGGATCAAGGCAATGGAAGAGGAACTTGACCAGATAGAGAAAAATGGTACATGGTCTTTGATACCTAGATTGGAGCATAAAAATGTCATTGGTACCAAATGGGTCTTCAGAAATAAGCTGAATGAGGATGGCATAGTGATTAGGAACAATGCTAGATTGGTGTGCAAAGGATATGCTCAAGAAGAAGGAGAAGACTGTGGAGAAACCTTTTCTCATGTAGCTAGATTGGAAGGAGTTTGTATGCTTCTTGCATATGCAGCTTTTAAAGGTTTCAAAGTATATCAAATGGATGTAAAATCTGCATTCCTAAATGGTGTACTTGAAGAGGAGGTGTATATAAAGCAACCAGATGGGTTTGCCCTATCTGAAGACAGTGACATGGTATGTAGGCTACATAAAGCCTTATATGGTCTAAAGCAGGCACCTAGAGCATGGTATGAATGTCTGCATTCCCATCTTGTGAAGATTGGATTTGAGAGAATAAGTGAAGATAAAAATATCTACTTGAAGTCTGAAGGAGACCAGATCCTAATCTGTGAGGTATTTGTTGATGACATTATCTTTGGTGGAGATGACAAGATGAGTCATGAGTTTGCAGATGAGATGAAGAAAGAGTTTGAAATGTCACTCATAGGGGAGATTAAATTCTTCATTGGACTGCAGATCTAGCAGATGAAAGATGAAATCTTTATCACTCAGTCCAAGTATGTCAAAAAGGTGTTGAAGACCTTTGGCATGGAAGATAGAAAACCGGTTGGTACTCCGATGGTGATGAGTTGTAAACTATCCAAAGAAGATGACTCAGCATTGGTTGATGAGAAGGAATACCGATCAATGATTGGTAAGTTGCATTATGTAGTGCATAGCAGACTAGATATTGCACATGTAGTTGGCATTACTGCAAGATTCCAGAAAAGCCCAAGAGAATCCCACTTGGTTGCAGTCAAGTGGATTCTTAGGTATATGAAGGGAACTATTAACTATGGATTGTGGTATCCATATAGCAAGGATTTCAACTTGAAAGTATACACAGATGGTGATTGGGTAGGCAATATAGATGACTAGAAAAGCACAACCGGTGGTGCATTCTTTCTTGGTGGTAGACTGGTCTCATGGATGAGTAAGAAGCAAAGTTGTATCTCTTAGTCTACAGTGGAAGAAGAGTATGTTGCATCTTTCATGACCTGCACGTAGACAATTTGGATGAAGCATGTATTAAATGGCTTCAAAGTTCCTATATCAGAACCGGTAAGTATATTTTGTGACAATACTAGTACAATTAACATCTCCAAGAATCCGGTTTTACATTCCATAACCAAGCACTTTGAGCTTAAGTATCATTTATTGAGGGAAAAGGTTCAGAAAAAAGAGATTGCACTGGAACATGTTTCCAGTCAGGAGCAGTTAGCAAACATATTCACGCAACCTCTCCCAAAGGCTACATTTATGTACTTAAGAGGTGAATTAGGGGTGTTGCTCCTTGAGGAGGTAAACTAAAGGTATATGCTCTACATCAGTCAGGTATTGCATAGTCAATTTTTTCTTTAGGATTGATGTGTTGAAGGATGCTACTCCTTAGGGGGAGCAGAATAATGGAACAACGAAGCTTGTGCCTCCACTTTGGCATTGTTGTCAAAGGGGGAGAAGATGTGAAGTGGAGAAGATATCTATATAAATTGGGGGAGAAGATGTGAAGCAGAGAGATATCTTTGTATATTGCCATCAATGCCAAAGGGGGAGATTGTTGGCATTGTGTGAACAGGTATGAGGACATAATGAAATTGTATGTTGTCATTGATGTTGATATGTTGGAGAGGTGAGAACCGACATATGTGAGAACCAGTATAACACTGTGAACTGACATTTGGGCCAAAGTGAAGTGGTTTGTTTGTTCAAGGTGAACAAGCATATGGTTATGGGAACCGGCACATGGAAGCATTGTATGACTACCAATTAGTAGTCTCAACTTTAGGGTTTTCGGTTGAAGTACTTCAAGCTTGTGTGGCTCAATTGGTGACTTTGTGTAATGAGTTAGCATGGTAACGAAGAACATATCATGTTGCCACGTAAGCCTTCTGCACGTGAAGGATCTTGCATGAAGGAGATTGTTCCTATCTACCTCAGGAATGTGCGAAGTGTGTAAACAGTGATAATGTGTGATGGGTTATCAGCCGCTATGAAATCGGTGGAAAATGGACGATGGAGAATGTCTTGAGATTGGATCAAGACTGTTGCATTTAATGCAGTGTGCTCAATGGTCAGGATTGAACCGTTTGAATTCCTTAACCTAACATGTTTTAGGGTTTAGGGTTTATGCTACCGACCTATCTGTTTTCTTATAAGGTCGATGTTGTGCTTCTTTCTGAGGTTGTTGGCAAAAGTTGTGTGTGTATCCAAGAGAAGAGAGACATGATTCTTGCTAGACCAAAGGAGAGAAGTGATTCCTGTAGAGTGTAAATGTAGAAGGTGAGGAGGAGCTTAAGTGGATCTGCATTGGTATTGAGTGCTATTACTAGATCATTGTAATACCTATTGATCTCTAACCACTTCAATAGTTGAGAAATCCCTTAACAGGGTAGCTTTAACCGGCTTGCTATAAATCCTTTAACAGGGTGACTCAAAACCATTGAGTTCTTGAAATCCTCTAACAAGGTAACCTTTAATAGGATTTAACCGTTAACCGAGTATTCTAGCCATCCCTTAACCAGGTGATCCCTAACAAGATCGGTTCCTAATAGAACCTATTGTATCAGTCTTTAACCAGACAAGGCTCCTAATAGAGCAGACTTCTAAAGAGTTCAAAAACAAGCTTGTGGGTATTCATCCCCACCGTGGTTTTTCCTAGTTGGGTTTCCACGTGAAAAATATGTGTGTCATGTGTGATGTCTTCTTCATGTGATGCTTTGTTGTTTTCTATCAAGCGGTGAATCATGTTGATCTAGTTGCTTATATGTATATCTTTGATGGTAGATTACTTGTTCATGCATAAGGGTGAAATGGAAATGAAGTGTTAAAGTATATGAGAAGATAGGTGTCAACCGGTTTATGCTTGTCTCAATTATTCTGGGTTTTGCCGGTTGTACTCTATTTAAGGACCGGTGGTACTGTTTGTCTATCAATGCATAGTGTTTGCTGACAAACCAGTTTAAGAGTGTGTTTTTGTTTGTACTGATTCACCCCCCCTCTCAATATTGGTTTGGTACTATTCTGTTTATCATTGAGTTATCAAAAAGATCTTGCTTTAATCATGAGGAGGGAAGGTGCTAAGTTCAATATGGATAACTTAAAAATATGGAAGGAAAAAATGAAGATTTATATCAAGAGTTTGTGTGCTCAACACTAGAGCTATGTTGAGAATGCCTATGTAATCCCCACTGGCACTCTAACCAATGATCAGAAAAGAGAGATTCAAGAAAGTGGTCAAATCATTGAAGCCCTTATTAGCAGTCTATCCGATATTGAGTTTATTGATGTACCAGATAAGGAAACTCCTAAGGATGTATGGGACACACTAGAAACCATTTATGGCGGTGATGATCATCTCAAGAAGGCTAAGGAAGAAAGCCTTAGAGGAAAATTTGAAGACATGAGGATGGTTGAAGGTGAGACCATTCAACAATATGGCACAAGGATCAAGAGCACTAGTGGAACAATTGATGATGACACCGTTGTCAGTAAAGTTATGAGATCATTGTTACCGGTCTATGCAATCAAGGTTGCCACTATTCAGGAGTTAAGATCTATCGACAAGACAAAGGTATCTCTAGATAGAGTCAGCCTTTAGAGCATCTGTTTCCTCTGCACCAACCAAAAAAGGAAAAGAAGTCAACACTAGCTATGAATCTAGGCCAAATAGAGACATGGATGATGAGGAGATTCTGATGGAGTTTGAAGCTCTTCTTGCCAAGAGAATTCCAAAAGGCACCAAAAAATACAGAGATAAGCTTCCTCTAAAATGTTTTTCCTGCAATAAGATAGGACATATAGCTGTTAACTATCCTAACAATGACAATAAGGATAAACTAAAAAGGTTTAGAAAGTATAAAGGAGGAGGTAGGAGAAATTGTCTTGTTGTAGTGGATGAAGGTGTTACCAATGAAGAATCTGAGGATGAAGAGAATGAGGACATAGTGTTTGTAGTTGTAAAGGAAGAGGTGTCTGATCAGAAAGCCCTTGTCTCTTGCATTGACAACTCTAATGAGTGGATCATTGATAGCGGGTGTTCTCGCCACATGACTGGTGACCGGAGAAAGTTTCTATCTCTGGAAGAATATGATGGAGGTGTTGTCTTGTTTGGCAACGATGCACCTTGCATGGTGAAAGGAAAAGTATCCATCTCACTGAATGGAAAAAGCAACATGGATGATGTCTACTAGGTGGAAGGCCTTAAGCAAAACCTTTTGAGTGTTGCTCAGCTGAATGACAAAGGACTCATTCTAGAGTTCAAAGGTGGAGTCTGTAGAATAATTGGAAAGAGTGGTGAACTTATTGCCACCAGTAAGCAGACCAGAGGAAACCTATTTCAGTTGAATGCCAAGATTAGTTAGTGCCAATGGCGGAGTTTGATGATAGTTGGATATGGCATAGGAGACTTTGTCATATGAATTTTGATAATATTATAAAGGCGAGTAAGATAAAGGCAGTAAGAGGATTACCTTTGTTGAACAAACCGAAGAATTCTTTATGAAGAGAATGTCAACTTGGGAAGATGTCTTCCTCAACATTCAAAGGTAAGACTATTTCAGTAGAGAACTTACTTGATCTTGTGCACATCGATCTGTGTGGTCCTATGAAAACAAGAAGTATTCAGGGAGATTGGTATTTCATGATTCTTACCGATGACTACTCAAGAATGATGTGGGTCACATTTTTGAAAGACAAGTCTGAGGCATTTGGAAAGTTCAAAGCCTTTAGGGCATTGGTTGAGAAGGAAAGCGATAGAAGAATAAAGTGTCTTAGAGCCGATCAAGGAGGTGAATTCACTTCTAATGAATTCAACAAGTACTATGAAGAGAATGACATCAAGAGACAGTTGTCTACCCCAAGGACTCCACAAAAAAATGGCATAGCAGAAAGGAATAACAAGACTATAGTTGAAGCGGCCAGAACAATGCTGATCCAAGGAAAGGTAGCTCACACTTTTTGGAGAGAAGAGGTGAGCCCTGCAGTCTATATTATGAACCGGGTACTCATCAAGAAAGGTAAAGATAAAACCTCTTATGAGTACTGGAACGGGAGAACTCCTAATGTGAGTTATTTTAAAGTGTTTGGTAGTAAGTGCTATATCAGGAGAGGTGAGAATCTGAGAAAGTTTGATGCTAAATGTGATGAAGGAATATTTCTGGGATATTCCACTAAAAGTAAATCTCTCAAATGCTACAACAACAAGACTCATAAAATTGTTGAGAGTATCAATGTCAGGGTTGATGAATCTCCTGAGGATCTTGAGAAAACCTACAACAAGCAAGCGGAAGATGAACTGGGTGTAGCCTTCTTGGAACTAGTTAAGAAGGAAACAAGTTGCAAACACTAGAAAGACCTCAATATTCATATACTGGTAGAAGTTGCAGCAGGTGAAGAAGAAGATGAAGTGGAAGAAGAAGAGGAAAACCAAGAAGAACCAGCTAGGGTCATTCCTAGGTATGTGAAACTACATCATGATCCAAAGCAGATCATAGGAGATAAAGATGCAGGGATACTCACAAGAAAAAAGGTGAAAGAAAACTCTTGCATGATTTTTGAATTTGAGCCTAAGACCACTAGAGAGGCACTTACCAATGAAGACTAGATAAAGGCAATGGAAGAGGAGCTGGACTAGATAGAAAAGAATGCAACATGGTCCTTGGTACCCAAACTGGAACACAAGAATGTAATAGGTACCAAATGGGTCTTCAGGAATAAGCTGAATGAACAAGGCACAATGGTAAGGAACAAGGAAATACTTGTATGCAAGGGATATGCTCAGGAAGAGGGAGAAGACTATGGAGAAACCTTTGCCCCAGTGGCTAGACTGGAAGGTGTCCAAATGCTACTTGTATTTGTAGAATTCAAGGGATTTAAGGTATACTAGATGGATGTGAAGTCTGCATTCCTAAATGAAATCCTAAAAGAAGAAGTGTATATTGAGCAACCAGATGGATTTACTTTGTCAGAAGATAGTAACATGGTGTGTAGATTACACAAGGCCTTGTATGGAATGAAATAGGCACCAAGGCCATGGTATGAATGGTTACACTCTCATGTTGTGAAAATAGGGTTTCAGAGAACAAGTGAGGACAACAACATATACCTGAAATCTGAAGGTGATCAGATACTGATTTGTGAAGTATTTCTAGATGACATAATCTTCAGAGGAGATGATGAAATGAGTCATGCATTTGCAAATGAAATGAAGAAAGAGTTTGAGATGTCTCTCATTGGAGAGATAAAGTTCTTCATTGGTCTACCGATTCAGCAGATGAAAGAAGGAATCTCCATTACCCAGTCCAAGTATATCAAAGAGGTATTGAAGACCTTTGGCATGGAGGAGAGAAAACTGGTTGGAACACCGATGGTGACAGATTGCAAACTGACTAAGGAGGATGACTTAGTGTTGGTGAATGAGAAGGAGTATCGGTCAGTGATCGGTAAGTTGCACTATGTGGTGCACAGCAGACCAGACATTTCTCATGTAGTGGGCATAGTAGCTCATTTTCAGAAGAATCCAAGAGAATCCCACTTGGTAGCGGTAAAGAGGATTCTTAGATACCTGAAAGGGACTGTTGACTATGGATTGTGGTATCCATACAATAGCGACTTTGATCTCAAAGTGTTTACCGATGCAGATTGGGCAGGTAATGTGGACAACCAGAAGAGAACAACCGGTGGAGCATTCTCCCTTGGTGGAAGACTAGTCTCCTGGACAAGCAAGAAGAAAAGTTGTATTTCCCAGTCTACAGTTGAAGTAGAATATGTGGCAACATTTATGATATGCACTCAGGCAATCTGGATGAAGCATGTATTGAATGGCTTCAAAGTGCCTATATATGATCCGGTGAGTATTTTCAGTGATAATACTAGTGCAATCAATATTTCCAAAATCTGGTATTGCATGCTATGACAAAGCACATTGAACTCAAGTATCATTTCTTGAGAGAAAAGGTTCAGAATAAAGAGGTTGTATTAAAACATGTTTCTAGTAAGGAGCAACTAGCAGACATATTCACTAAGCCCTTACCGAAGACTACATTTACCTATTTGAGAGGTGAATTAGGGGTTTTGCCCCTTCATGAAGTAAACTAAAGTTGTGTGCTCCACATCAGTCAGGTACTATAGTGACAAATCTTACAGGGTTAATGTGTTGAAGGATTCTACTCTACAGGGGGAGCAACATAGTGGAGCTTGGAAGCTTGTGCCTCCACTTTTGCATTGTTGTCAAAGGGGGAGAAGATATATGGAGGAGAAGATAACTGATGTATGGGGGAGAAGATATCTGATGATGAAGATATATGGCAAAGTACATAGTGACCAGTCCAGATGGTGGTGGTTGTGATCTTTGAACCGGTATATGAAAACTAGTATATGTTATTGAGCATGGCATAGATACTGAGCAATAATACATTGAGTATTGCCATCAATGCCAAAGGGGGATATTGCTGGCATATGATGAAACAATGACAAAGTATGTTGTTATTGATGTCAATAAGTGCTCAAGAAGGTACACTGGTATGCACCGATATGAAGATTGGGAGCGGTTTTGGTCAACCAGGATGGAGTGGACCGGTGTTGGGGTTCACTAAGTGTAATTATCGGTTGGTAGTCTCTATTCAGTTTTAGGGTTTCCGGCATGGCCTGTGCGGTGCAATCGATGGTGTTTTGTGAACATTAAGGATACGGATTAGGATGCCACATTAGCTGTGTGCACATGAAATATTTCCTTGAGGATTTTGCGTGTGGAGATTGAATGCATTGAATGTCTACCTCAAGAATGCACAATTTTCTGAGTGGTGCATGAAGAGCGCGTGATGGGTTACCGTTTTACAGATGCGGTAAAGAATGGACAATGCAAAATGACTTGTGATCTATTTGAGATTGTTTTATTCTATGCAAAGTGTTTGAGTGGTCAGGATTGAACCGCTTGTAATTGTAAACCTAAAATGTTTAGGGTTTAGGGTTTATGCTACCGACCTCATTGTTGTCTATAAGGTCGATGATGGTTGTTATTCTTTGGGTTGGCAAATGTTGTTTTTGTGTCTACATGTTGAGATACTTTCCAAACTAGAGTGTGGAACCTGTAGAGTGTGATTGCAGAGGAGAGGAGCTGAAAAGGATCTGTCTTAGCAAGTAGTGCTGTTATTAGATAAAAGATTTACCTATTGAATTCTAACCATTTCAATAGAAGGAAATTCCCTTGACCAAGTAGCTTTAATAGGTTTGTTGTAAATTATCTAACCAGGTGACTCAAGTTCATTGAGTTCTTTAAATCCTCTAGTGAGGTAACCTTTAATAGGGTTTATAGCCATCCCTTAACCGGGTGATCTCTAACAGGATCGGTTCCTAATAGAACCTTATTGTAAAGTCTTTAATGGGACTAGGCTCCTAATAGAGTGGACTTCAAAAGAGTTCAAAACAAGCTTGTGGGTATTCATCCCCACCGTGGTTTTTCCCATTTGGGTTTCCATGTGAAAAATCTCTGTGTTATGGGTTGTAAGTTTTCATGTGATGATTGAGTAGTTTATGATTATAGTTGAATATGCATGTAGTGCTAAATGATTGTGGTATTATTAATGCTACTCATGCATGACTAAATTGCTAAAGTTGCTATCAAGATTCAAGATCTGTTAAAGTACTTTTGGTTAACCGGTTTAGTTGTCTGAAGCATTTCTATGTTTAACTTATATACCCATGGTTAAGTTCAATGATGAAGACAACCGGTCAAGATTGTTTTAATATGATAAAGTGTTGAGAAAGTTTTTGCTTGTACTGATTCACCCCTCCCTCTCAATACCAATTAGGGTATCATTTGTTCATCATTATTCATCAGTTGTGACCTTTGTCCTTGATGGAAAAGGGGGAGAGATTGAGTGAGTTTGATCTTTGGGGGAGATATTAAGTAAGTTCTGGAAAAGGGGAGAGATTGAGTAAGTTTTGGTAAAGAGGAGAGATTGAGAAGAGATTGAGTAGTAGATTTTGATATGGGGAGAATTTGTGCAGATTTAGTTTGTGGAGAGATATTGAGAAGTATTTGAGTTTTGTAAATTGTTGTCAAGTGTTGTCATCAATGACAAAGGGGGAGATTATTGGAAGTATTTGTTGATGTGTTTGTCATTGATGTCAAACTTGTTGTTCTAGAATGGCATTGGTCTAGAATGTTTGTGATGCAAAGATATCTTGTTATGTTGATGTTGTAAGTGTTTATTGTATGTTCCAAAAGTTTTTGGGTCCAGAAAGTGTTGTTGAAGTTGTTCATTATTTCATTATGGATATCTATGTTGGATATAGTTTTAGTATTGTGGATATGATTTTTCTATGGTCCATAAATATCTTTGTGTTCTTTGGGTGTTGTAATAGTGTTAGTTGTTGGTTGTGATATTCAATGTTTGACCTATCCTTAGGTCCAGATATGAGTTGTGGGAGATTTTTTGGTGTGTTATGGGTCTCACTGTAGTGTGTGGAGATCCATATTTGAGTTGGTTGCATTGGAGAATATGTTTTGATCATTAATTGCTTATATGGATGTGTAGCGTGTGGATATGTTGTTGGTTATATTATGCTGATTGTGAATCAATAAATTAATCTTTGGGAGATGTGTTTTGGTACTCTCTTTCTCTTGGAGTGGATCAACATGTTTATTTTTGGTTCATAAAATATATTTTATTTTAGGATGACTTAGTTCAAGATTTGATGTTCTATCTTGTAGATAACGATGTGTATGAATGAGTTGTGAGTGAAGAAGCATAATAATGCATGGAATGTAGGTGCATGATGCAAAGACAATAAAGTGAGGTTTGGTGAAGTGTAGAGAAGAAGAGTCATGTTCAAATGATATGCAAGTTGTGTTGAGACTGTGACAGAGATATGAGACAAAGTGTTGGCAGTTGAAGTCTGAGTTTTGTGTGTTTTGATGTTAGTCGCTTGATGTAGAGTTCAAGGACAACTTCATGATCAAAAGATCCTTCTTTTAATATCATTTTTGTATCTTGCCCTGAGTGCAATTAGGTTCAATTTTTGCAAGTCCTCTTTTGTATCTTGTGTCATGAGCAGTTAGCCTTGGTTTGCAATTCTGAAGTAGTTAGCTCTTTTCTTTGTAATCTGATATACATAGTGGATATATTTTGTGGGCAATTTCTCACCATGGTTTTTCCTTGTTTGGGTTTTCCATGTAGAAAGTATTGGCATTCATGTATTGGATGTGTGTTGAATTTTAATTATATATGTGTTACATTGAATTTTTGTTTTAGACCGATTGACCCTCCTGTCAACCCTGCCTTGGGTTTAATAGAAAGTGTTGAGAACTATATACACAAAGTTGATGATAGTACTGAGGTTATCCAAGCTATTGGTGGAAGTTTAGAAGAAGGTGCTATCATAAGAAAGTAATTGTTTACACTAAGTAAACCCTATAAAATGAAGAAGTGTGCGATTGATGAATGTCATGATTTGAATAACTACTTAATTGATTAATTCAGTGAAACATTATCTACTTTTTGTTACAAGGGTGGTTGTCGTTGCACCAAAATATTGACCTGTTAATGCCTGATACAACCACTAGACTTATAAAATCTACAGGAGGCAGTTAAGCCATGTCATAAACCCAAGCGTTATGTTGCACAATACAAGGAGACCAAGGGAACACACTTTGCAACAATCCACCCTAGCACAAGCAAGGGGTTTGAACCTATGACCAAGCTTTGATACCACTTGTTACAAGTACAGTTGTCATTGCACCAAAAGATTGACCTGTTAATGTTCGATACAACCACTAGACTTATATAATCCACAAGAGGCGGTTAAGCCATATCACAAACCTGAGCGTTACACTACACATTACAACGATACCAAGGGTGCACACCTTGAAACACTTTTGAAATTGGAGAGATGGATAATATAAAAACCTACATGAAAGAAGTTGCATTTAACATTTCAAAAATATCAGAAGGTGAATAAAAAATAAGTGAAAACTTGGATAAGATTGAAGCAAGCTTTGAAAGAAGATTGAAGAGAGAAATTGGAAAGTACATAGGTAAGTTACCCTTGAAGTGCTTTAATTGTGGTAGAATTGGTCATTATGCTTCTAAATATATGTATAATGAAGATCACAAAAAAAAGATTATGATGAAAAGAAAAGTAGATATAAAAGACATGATTTTAAGAAAAGGAAAGATGATAGAGATAGAGAGAAAATTGTTGGAATCCAAGAACACTGAGACGGGGGGGGGGTGAATTAGTGTTCTATCGGTAAATGTTATTCTGAACTTATTCCTTATGAATCGGTTAATAGTAAATAAAATTAAAGTATACAAACCAAATAGCACATAAAGAAGCACAACCATAACACCAGTATTTACACGTGGAAAACCATGTAAAGGGAAAAACAATGGTGGGGTTGATAGCCACAATATCTATATACTTGATCACGGTATACAAATATTACATAGAGGGGATCGCACATGCAATCAGGCTCATTTCCTAGAGATCACTACTCAAATGGAATTCTCACTAACTTACATAGCATTACATAATGATTACAAATAAAAATGAACTCTTAAAGTACATCTAACCATGTTGGATAAGTTCCAATTTGAGCTATGTCAACCTTCTCTGTGAACTGGTTTACTAATAATCTGTTCTGCCCTGTTCTGCTACCAATTGGAACTGGACATGTGAAATTGTGCAGAAAAGATCTCACTTGCTAACCAAATTGCATATCATCAATCTCTGACTGATTCGTATCCAAAATCGCATCTCTATTAACCTTAAATCCATCACTAAAAGATCCTCCTTAAATACCTTTTAACTTTTCACCATGTTGGCCTCAATGAGAAAAATAAACCCATTGGCTATCAGATCATAAGGTATACCATGTATAATCCCAATGACCATGTCGGCCTTCACACGCTACCCAAAATTCCTTGAAATAAATTATCAGGGTCACAAGATATCTTAACCGAGTCCTATACATAACCGGGTTCCAAATACATGTTACTGAGACCAAGACTAGCTAGTTATTAAGGATAAAGCAAAGTGTATATACTGGTTGTGTGTAGTGTATACTAGTTGACCCAATTAATGCAAAATGATAAAACAATGAATCCTTGATGAGAAATATCAACATCTTAAGATGAGTTGTCATAAATGACAACCCTAAATGCAATTGGCCTTACCAGATGAGTGTCAATTGCCAACAATCTCCCCCTTTGTCATTGATGGCAACACTCATGTGAAAAATGATACCATCTCTAAGTCTCTCTAAATCTACTCCCCTTGAACTATACACTCATGCTATATACATCTGATATACTCCCCCTGAGCTATATATACTTTTTTCACTACACTCCTCCCCCTTTGACATCAACAGCAAAGCGGGGTGCCCACAAAGAATTATTTATAGATATATACACATGTCGGTTCTATATAAAATGTCAGCATACAGTTTTCAAAAATGAGAAGTATTTGTCCCAACCTTGCTTGAGAGAATCAAGAATGGTGGTGAATCCATTCAAGAGACTGGCATAATATTCAATTGCCTCAGATTTTGTGGAATCCTCCTTTTGCATGTTAGATATACATTCAGTCTTATGAAATAATAATTATAAAGTCAGGGACCTATGAAATTTTGGAGCTCAGTTGATCGCTTTCTTACATTGTCCCTTTCCTTCTCTAATATCAAAATTTGATCCATGACCACCAAAATTGGACCATCCAAAGAACTGGTTACATTCACTGCCAGGTTATAAGAATTAGAAATTTGAATCAAATTACCTTTACAGTCTGAGATTTGCTTGTCTTTAGAGGTTGTAATATTTGAAAAATGTACACAAGTCTTGTAAACTTTTCCTCCTTCCGCCAATGCTCCATCAATGGATTGTAAGCAAATTTGAAGTTTACCCTTCTCAGATGCAATCATTAGCAGAAATGTTTGTTTCCAGGCTTCTACAAATTTGTTCTTTGCCTTAGTTATTGAAAGTTGTACCAAAGAATCATACTATTTGGGAATAAAATCAATGATCTCCTGTAGTTTACTGGATGGGCTTGTGCTCTCCTATGCCTAGAAATTAGGTACTAACTGGTCCAAAACTTCAAAAGTGTTCTTAATCAATTCTCTGTCTTTTGATTCCTCCTGGGCCAATTCCTTAGTACCTTGTGTCTGGAGTGCTGCAATGGCCAAAATTTTCTCTGTCAGAGACATCATGTGATAAGGCTTGTCAAAACTGATAAAAAATTGTGACAAATTTCCTTTGGCTATGGATGATGTGTCAATTGCCAAGCGGCAAGAAAAGTCTATCACAGTTTCTTTGCCTTTGTCTGTCGGAGATTTATTCACTGTATCCTATATTTGTCTGCTGGAGATTTATTCACTGTATCCACTTGGTGCCTTATCCTGCTCCTGTGCTTCCTCAGCAACTTCATTATTAGTATCCTTTTCCTTTTCAATATTAACTTCTGTGTCTTATACATTTTCTGTTGGAGTATCCTTTGTTCCAAAATTAGACTCACTAGCCAGTACATTAGTAACCAGTGGAGTGCTAGTCGGTGGATCAATATTTACATTTTGTTCACCTGTCTTTGTTGGTTCCTTATCCCCTGGTAATTGTATATTTTGTGATTGAACAAAACTGGGACTCAACTCATATCCTAGACTCAAAAGAATTCTAACCCAAATATCAATGGTCTCCTTCCGGATTTCCTCAAATCTTTCTAACATCAAATTATTTATCGGTTGCTTTGGATTGAATTTTGATGAACCTGTCTTATGAATTAAATCTTCTATCTCTTGAGGGGTTATTGATGGACAAAGATTGACTAATTTTGTCTCTTTTATTTGTCGGTCCAAAGTTTGAGCATGTAATTTTCTGATCTCTATTTTATCATGTAGCTCCATATGCAAAATTTTCTCTAACTCAATCAATGCTCTACTAAAAGAATCAAGGTATAAAAAATAGCTTCCTCTAATTGCTTCTTATCCTTATCATCAAAATCATCAAATAATGTGGAAACATTATCTAGATTATCATCATTAATAATTTGATCAATGATGTCTTGAGCATCTAGTTTCTTATTACCAGTTCTTCTCTTTGCTTTCGGTTTAGATTTCTCATCAGACTTTGGCTTCCATTTATGTATAATGGTGATCTTGGGTGTTTTTCGGGGAGGCTCCTTAGCCAGTTTTTTCTTCTTCTCTTCCTTCTTCTCCCTCACAATCCTTACAAAAACACATTTCTTCTTTGGATCTTCCTTGATTTCTTCATCTGATTTGGTCTCCCTTGAAGAAATTGTCATATACTTCCTAGCCTCCTTTTGTTTTCTCTTGACTAATTCAATTGGATTAGGACTGGCAAGTTCACCTGATGATGCTTCTGGTTGTTTAGATGTCTCAGTATAAACTGGGACCACATTGGGAGTGGCCTGAGATGCCTTCATTTCTTCTCTCTCCTCCTTTCTTTTTTGTTTCATCTCTTCCTTTCTTTGGGCTTCAATAATTTTTACCTTTTGTTCAACTTTAGCCCTATCATGACCTTCACTTATTAAAGTTTTAATTGCAACCTTGGTCATTTTTCTTCTTATTTCCAGTGCAACCTATTCTTGATGAACCTTTAAGCCTTTCTCTTGAGTTGTGCCAAATTTTTCTTCTTTTTCATCAACCGGTGCTTGCAGTAGATGTTGTGCATATGCATCCAGTGTGGCCTCATCCACTTCATATCCCATAGACATAATCCAGACTATTGTAGGTTGGACTCCTTGCATCATACACTCATCTTTATTCACCATAAAGCATATAGTATCTTTATATTTTTTCTACAATAGATTTAGGAATCCTAGGCCTATTTTTCATTTCGTCCTGAAATTTTTTGAAAAATTCCCATAAGTTGGTCTTTTGTTGTTTATCTCCTTAGCTGTCCAAAATTTGGGCTATCTGTGTGGCTATTGGCCTATCAAAAGACCACATTATTTTTCTATAATTGAGAAGAGTGTTAAAAAAGTAGAATGCTAAGCAGATAAGAAGAGATCCATACCGGAAATTATTTTTCTTATCCTATTTTATTTTCTAAAGGTTTGTCATTAACTCCTTCAACATCACACTGCATGGGTCATAGTGTGCATCCTCCTTCACCATTTGATGAGCAATAAGAATGTTATTATCAGAGATAGAGTTCAGCCGGTTTGACTGGTAAACTTTGTATCCAATTACCATGTTGGCATATGCACACTCTAATGAGACATTGTATGTGATTGAAGGTTTTGTCATTGATGGCAACCTTGCAATCTTATGATACCGACAAAGGCATTATACCAGCATCAGCAAATCACACTCTACACCAGCACTCAGGACACCGACACCAGCACAAAGAAAAGAAGTATACCGGCACAAAGGCTAACAGGATTTTGTTATATTATATTTTGTTTATTATTGTAAAACTTTGTAAGCTGACTTGGCAAATTGTAAAATGACTCTTATATATAAAAGAGATCATTGTAGACATTTAGAGATGTGAGAGGAACAATAAAGGAAAATATTAGGCATACCTATTATGTGAAATATAGGCTAAGGGTTTATGTAAGAAGCAAAGTAGCAACCGGTACTGGATCAGGCATTATAGATGCTATTGTAAAGCAGTACAAGATATTGGATTTCTATAATCCTCATTGTAAGTCAGTGAGACTTCCCTTTGAGCATTGAGCTCTAAGCAGTTGGCCTTCCTACATGTGCAGGCCCCTATTATAAGTAATATTCTCTTATTGGCCAGTGAGTGAATATTATGGGTCACAAATCCCATTGAGGTTTTTCCCACACCAGGTTTCCTTGTTAAATCCTTTTGTTATGGTGTGTGTTTCATGTGGATGTTCTTGATTTTGTTTATTGCATTATTTCTTGCATACCGGTACACTGTTATAATATGTTCGGCATATTCTAATTTAAGAAATTCTATACACCGGTTAGATACTGATTCACCTCCCCCTCTCAGTATCTATGGGATTTCTAACATACCATAGCTGCAAATTTGACATGAATATATTTTATATCATCTACTCTCATCAAACGACCATCAAAGGTGGAACCGGTGACTTTGCAGAGTTCATCATTAGAGAGTATATCCCTAGGTCCAGGTAGACCTCCAACCTTACGTAGGCAGGTGATGTTCTTGATGAATTCCTCAGTGACCTTGTAGGGTTGTTCCAACCAAATGAATTCTCCATGAATGTGGGTGAGTATATATCGGACCCATTCAACTTCGTCGAATGTCAAAAAATCAATAAATTGGGTAAAACCCTTCTACTGTAAATGGGAAAATTCTAGCTTCAACTGGTTGTTAGTAATGAGATTCTCAGTGAATACACAGGACAATTCATAAACTCCAAGCTCCTTAATGTCACAATGGATGTATGCCCTAATGTCTTTGGTATGAAGAACACCATGGAAGACGCTCAAAAATGCTCCAAACGGATCATCCAAAAGAGACTTGAAAGGATGCTTCTTAAATTTAGGATGGGGATGGTTCTTGATTTCCAACACCAAAGGAGTATTGACACTTGATGAAGAAGCCATGATTATCAAAGGAATATCAAAACTAGGGTTTTTGCAAATGGTAAATACCTCAAGATTTTGTCGGATGATGAAATTTCCTTCGAGTGTAGATGCTTGCACAATTTGCCTTTGGACTCTTGAAATGCTATGGAAATCTCTCTTTTGAATGCTTGATCGATGTGTGAGGAAATTACTTAAATTTTTCCCTTTTATCGCCATTAACCCTAATTTTACACTATCATAAATGATACCACAGAAATTAACTGGGTCACAAATTTTGCATACACGTTTTGATAAATGCTCGAAATTGCCCGAGTATCCATCCATAATCAAAATTCTCTTACTACAGACCTAATCCAGGGTGTTCGCATGATCTTCAATGATTTTCCTACCCCTAAGGCAGAGTGCCTAATTTACCGGTTGTTCCTACTTCTAGTGCAGGACCTGATGGCTCTACCAGTTGTTTTGTCAGGTGTGTGTCTAATCTCCTAATCCATCTTCTCTCATGTTGTTTTCTGATATCTTCAACCTTTGCCTTTCCCTTCTCATCTGCATTTCCATTAGCTACCGATGGGTTCTTACTCCTGCAATACTTAGCAATATGTCTAATCTTGTTTCATGCATAATAGACAATATTGTTCTTCTGAATTGCTTGTTGTACCCCTCAATTTCCTTGATTTCCTTTTGATCTATATTGATTAGTCATATGACCAAATATACTACATGCATGACCACTGACATTTCTAAGACCGGTGAATGATGCATTGTTCTGATTGTTCCTATTTTTTCACTAACTTGCTATATGACCATATTTATTTCAAAAAAAGCATGCAGCACTGAATTTGTGAGCATTAGGCTATCTTACTGATAATTTTTGGTTCCAGTTTTTGGCAAGATTATGATTTTGTCTGGATGATTGATCTTGTTGTGCAGTACCAGAGCTTTCTCCTTCTTCATAACCAATACCTCTCTTATCATTAGCATCTCTCTGACTCTTCAATAGCTCATCAATTTTTGCAGAGCTAGCTTTCAACTTCTCTTTGTACTCATTTGCAGTGACTAAATCATCTCTCATGATTATGATCTATCTCTCAAGTTCCTATTCATTATTCCAAGATTGGACCAACTCAAGTTTCAACATGTCATTCTCATGTGTCAATCTATTGCATTCCTCAGATCTGTCCTTCAATGGTTGAGTTAAGTTTTCTTCATTCTTCTTTCTATCCTCAATTTCCTTACACATTCTCATGGTTAAGGCTTGCATCTCACTCTTTAAGATAGTGTTCTCCTGAGTGAGTTTTTGACATTGATATTTCAAGGAATCTTCTTCATCACTACTTTGATTATGCAGTTGACAACAAAGTTCCTTCCTCTTGGCTTGAGCAACTGAAATATTTCCTTGCAATGAAATGATGTGTTCTCTGGCTTGCATCATTTTTTTTTTCAGTTTACTATTTTCCATCTATTCATTATCAAGATCCTCTAGAGAAAGTTGAAGTTATTTCTACAGAATGGTTTCCATTGATTCCATGTTTTGTATCTTCCTCAAGTGGTTAAACTTCTTCTGAGGAATTAGGGTCAAATACCAATTGTTGGAATCTAAGAACATTGAGAGGGGAGGGTGAATCAGTGTTCTACCGGTAAATTTAATTCTGAACTTATTCCTTATGAACTAGTTAACAATATATAAAATTAAAGTGCATAAACCAAATAACACATAAATAAGCACAACCATAACACCAATATTTTTACTTGTAAAACCCTATAAAGGGAAAAACCATGATGGGGCTGATACCCACAATATCTATATACTTGATCAAGGTATACAAATATTGATCGTATGATGAAAGAATAAGTATCTGATAGAATAGTGAGAGGGGGGGGTGAATTAGTATATTGAAAAACCAATACAAAGTTCCCAAACTCAAACTCAGTCAAACAAAGTAAACATATCTCAATCAAGATCAGTATTCATAAGAATACTTGACATCAACCGGTTTAACTGTTATGACAACTTTAACAGTAAACAACTTCAATCTTGTAAACATCAACAATGCTTAATCATAACTCAACATATTCATCTCTCAATGCTTCTACTTAACATGCCTTATCAGAAATTAAACACATCAACAAATAAGATCACAACCACAAAAGCATTCACCACTTGACACAAATGCTTATACGTGGAAAACCCAAATAGGTAAAAACCACGGTGATATGAGACTCACAAGGATAGCTATCTGAACTCTTCTAAAGTTCACCCTGTTATGAGCCAAGCCTATTAAGAACTAATTCTGGTTAGGAATCACCCGATTAAGGGATTTAAAAATATGCCTTGATGAAAAGCACAATACCCTGTTAGGAGTAACCTCGCTGGAGGATTTAAGAATCCAAGCTAATGGACCACCTTGTTAGAGGATTTAATGAGTAACCAAGCTTGTTAGAGCTTACCTGGTTAAGGGATTTCACTTCTACTGTAATTGTTAAAAAACAACAGGTTTTCTTGATTTGTCTGAGTAGCACTACATTTGCTTGATCAAATCCTTCTAAGCTTCAATCTGCCTTCACTCAAAGTGTAGATCCATTCACTGGCTAGGAAACTATACACTCAACAGGTTTTCAACAATCTTGCCAACAACCTTTACAAACAACTTCATCGACCTTAAATAGAAATCAATTAGGTTGGTAACACAACAAAAACCTACTTCTCATCATCAAGATTGCAAACAAGTCGGTACAATCTTGACCATTAGAAATCATGATAATCTCTTCACTTTCTTCAAGAAAATTCCAACTGCTCCATGATCACCGCTTCATCAGACTTGTAACTCATCACACGCTGTGCATTAGATGCATTCCACTTTGCCCCTTCCCTAGACAAAAAAAAATGCACCAAAACAATTTGAACATATCCTCATACAATGATCACACGTGTCTCCATCATTACCTCTTATTAGATAATAAACCATCAAACTTGATCGATTAGGGTTTAACAGCTGATAGGGTTTACCAGTTATATTACATAGAAAGGTTTAACCCTTTACACCAGTTCACTGGTTCAACTCACAAACTTTACATGCCAGTTTACATCATCTTCCACAAAGCTCTTCTTACTGGTTACTAGTCAATATCAAAAACAACAATATCAGCAATAACATGAATACCATTATCAGTTCAATTGACATCAATGACAACATATCATTGATGAAATCTCTATGCAAAATGCTAATTAACTCAAAATGCCAACAATCTCCCCCTTTGGCATTGATGGCAATACAAATATCAACGCCTCTGATTGCTACTGAGATTGGTGAATAGGAATCCTGGTTTACATTACCAAGTATTCACCTTGCTCTGTCTTTCTTCAGCTTACCGCTGGTTCACCCAATAAGACACAAAATTCTTCTCCCCCTTTGACAACAATGCCAAAGTGAAAGTAAAACATGTAATTATTCTCTCACTGTGCATCAACATTATATTGCAAATTGATGCTCCCCCTGTAGAATACATCCACTTCTTCATCAATCCAATTCTGCAAGTGATTTAGGGATTGATGCAATTAGCATCATGCTCAACTAACTTCATGAAGAGGGACAACCCCTAATTAACTTCTAAGATACTCGAAAGTGGTCTTAGGCAGAGGTTTGGTAAAGATATCTGCAAGTTGCTCCTTGGTAGAAACATGCTCCAAGAAACATCTTTACTTTGAACCTTTTCCCTCAAGAAGTGATATTTCAATTCAATGTGCTTAGGCCTTGCGTGCAAAACAAGATTTTTAGAAATGTTTATTGCACTTGTATTGTCACACAAAATATTTATTGGTTCTGAGATTTTCATCTTCAAACATTCCAAAATGTGCCTCATCCACATAGCTTGTGTGCAATTCATATAAGCTGCTACATACTCAGCTTCAGTAGTAGATTGTGAAGTTTAGCTCTGCTTTTTACTACTCCATGAAACTAGCCTTCCTCCTAGAAAGAATTCTCCACCGGTAATACTCTTCCGATCATCAATATTTCCTGCCCAATTAGCATCTGTGTATGCTTTTAAATCAAAATTTCCACCATATTAATACCATAACCCATACTTAATAGTACCTTTCAGATATCTAAAAATTCTCTAGGTTGCCATTAGATGTGCCTCCTTTGGATTCTTCTAAAATCTAGCAATAATACCAACTGCATGGGCAATATCCAGTCGATTGTGAACAACATAGTGTAATTTTCCAATCATTGAACTAAATTCATTTTCATCTATAGACTTAGATGCATCTTCCTTGGACAATTTACAACCTGTAACCATTGGGGTTCCAACTGGTTTACAGTCACTCATACTGAAAGTCTTCAAAACCTCTTTCACATACTTGGATTGAGTAATGAAAATACCATTCTTCATCTGTTGTATTTGTAAGCCTATGATTTTTTTTATTTCCCCTACTAATGACATCTCAAATTCATTCTTCATTTCATCTGCAAAACAATTACTCATGTCATCATTACCTCCAAATATAATGTCATCTACAAATACTTCACTGACTAGTATTTCATCTCCTTTAGACTTGAGATAAATGTTGTTGTCATCACTGGTTCTAGCAAATCCTATCTTCATCAGATGAGTATGAAGTCATTCATACCATTCTCTAGGTGTCTGCTTTAATCCATACAACACTTTATGCAATTTTCATACCATGTCTTCCTTATCTGCCAATGCATAACCATCAGGCTACTCTATATAAACCTCTTCTTCTAGTATTCCATTCAAGAATGTAGACTTAACATCCATCTGGTATACCTTGAACTTCTTATGAGCTGCAAATGTGAGCAATGTTATGACACCTTCCAGTCTTGCTACTGGTGCAAAAGTTTCTCCATAATCCTCTCCTTCTTCTTGCGCATAACCTTTGCATACTAATCTTTCCTTATTGTGAATTACAACACCATATTTGTTTAATTTGATTTTGAACACCCATTTAGCACCTATAACATTCTTGTTTACTAGTCGAGGCACCAGGGTCCAAGTGTTGTTCTTCTCAATTTGATCCAACTCCTCCTCCATAGCTTTCACCCAATGATCATCACCAAATGCCTCCTTAGCACTTCTAGGTTCAAAGGTGGAGATCATGCAAGAGTTCTCTCTTATTCTCCTTCTAGTTAGTACACTAACATCCTTATCCCAAATTATCTGTTTAGGACTGTGATTCAGTCTCACATACCTGGGAATAACTTGATCATTCTCTTCAAGTTCAGCTTCTTCATTATCATCTTCCTCTGAATTTATTTGTTCTGGTTGAACAAGTACATCAGGATTTGCTTTACCAGTTTCTGATTTAACAGTTTTAGGTTCTAGAAGAAAAATGCAAGGATCTTCATCCTTCTTCTCAGATCTGGTTCCTTCTGAAACTTCAGGACATTCATCTACATGAACATCAACACTCTCAAAAAAATTTCTATGTCCAGTTGTTAAAGCATTTATAGGCCTTACTCTTGGTGGAATAGCCAAGAAATATGCCTTCATCACTCTTAGCTTGAAACTTGCTTATGTAATCACATCTTTTAATGAAACAATTGCTTCCAAATATCTTAAAATAGCTAACATCAGGTGATCTCCCATACCAGTACTCATATGGGGTCTTGTCCTTACCTCTTTTCACCAGAACTCGGTTCATTGTGTAGATAGTTGTACTTACAGCTTCTTTCCAAAATGTTTTTGTTACACCTCCTTGTATCAACATAGTCCTAGAAGCTTCAACCACTAACCGGTTGTTTCTCTCTACTTTACCATTCTGCTATGGTGTCCTTGGTGTAGAAAGTTGCCACTTGATACCATTATCATCACAATACTTAGTGAACTCTATAGAAGTGAATTCACTGCCTTGATCTGTTCTTAGACATTTTATCTTTTTGCCACTCTCTTTCTCAGCTAAGGCTCTGAATGCCTTGAATTTACCAAAAGCTTCATTCTTATCCTTCAAGAATGTGACCCACATCATCCTTGAACAATCTTCAATGAAGATCATGAAGTATTTGTCACCTTGAATGCTTCTTGTTCTTATTGGTCCACATAGATCTATATGAACCAAATCTAACAAGTGCTCTGCTGAGAAGGAATTTCTCTTAAAATTTGAAGAAGTTATCTTTCCTAGTTGACATTCTTTACAAAGAGCGTTAACTAGTTTGTCTAGCTCAAGCAGACCTCTTACTATCTTAGACTTGCTTACTTTAACAATATTGTCAAAATTTATATGACAAAATCTTCTATGCCAAAGCCAGCTATCAATTATTTTTGCAATCAAACAGTTGCTAACTTTAGGATTGAGATGAAATAGATTACTTCTAGTCTATTTCCCGGTTGCAATCAATTCACCTTTGTTGTCAGAGATTTTGCACATTCTATTTCTAAACTCCAGTGGGTATCCTCTATCATTAAGTTGTGCCACACTTAAAAGATTGTGCTTTAGGCCTTCAACCTAATAGAAATCATCAGCACTGCTCTTTCCATTAAGAGAAATAACTCCCTTACCTTTAACCATACATGGTGAGTCATTTCCAAATCTAACAACACCACCATCAAATTCCTTCAGGGAAATAAATTTGCTCCGATCACCGGTCATGTGATGTGAACAACCACTATCAATGATCCAATCATTAGAGTTATCCATTCTGGATAGTAGTGCCTTCTAATCTGATATTTCTTCCTTAATACCTACAAACACAATATCTTCACTAGCATCATCATCAGATTCTTCATCAGTAATACCATTGTCAATAGCTACAAGACAATCTCTATTGTCTTTACCCTTATACTTCTTAAATTTGCCTCTCTTGTATTCATTTTCACCATTAGGGCAATTTGATACTATATGACCAATCTTGTTGCATGCGAAACATTTTAAAGGTAGCTTACCTCTATATTTACCAGTGCCTCTAGGCAGTCATTTTGCCAACAATGCTTCAAGTTCCACTAAGTTGTCTTCATCTTTAGCCTCTCTGCTGGGTCTACATTCATAGTTATGACCAGTATCTCTACTTCTTCTGACAGATGAGTTAGAGACAAAATCTCTAAATGTAGATTCTGATTTCTGTACACTACCATCATAGCCATTTAGTTCAAAAGTAGTAAGTTTTCCAGTAATAGAGTCAAGAGTTACCTTTGTCTTGTCAATATATTTCAGCTCTTGAATAGCTACAACTCGGATAGCATAGACCAATAGAAGGGTTCTCAGTACCTTACATATTATTGTGGCATCATCCACTTTCCCTCCTGCACTATTTATCTCACCAACTATCTCTTTAATCCTTTCACCATACTGTTGGATATTCTCACCTTCGGACATTCTCATGTCGTCAAACTTTCCTCTTAAACTCTCCTCTTTGGCAATATTAACATGTTCATCACCACTATAAATATCTTCTAATTTCTTCCATACTTCATATGCAGTTTCAAGACCATGAACATGTACATATTCAACGTTAGACAGGGAACTGATAATAGCTTCTAATGCCTGCTGATTTTTTTGCTATTCTTTCTTTTAATCATCAGTGAAGGGTCTAGTAGGTGTAGTATACTTATTTTCTATATGATCCCAATATTGACCACCAAGACTCTTAATGTAAATCTTCATTCTGTCACTCCATATTCTATAGTTGTCTTTGTTGAACTTCGGACCTTCTTTCTTCATCATGATCTACAAGATCTTTTCCTTAAGCTGTTAGGCTTTTAGATTAAGAGGACCTGAGTGGTGCAGGGGTACAAGACTAAAATTAATCATTTCCTCTTCAATGAATTTCATTTTTTTGTTTCAAGGTGTTGTAAGGGATCTTAGAATCCCATGTTCATGTTTAGTTTTGATAATAAAGTCCTCATAGTCCATTTTTGTAAGGCCTAGTGGCTTAGGGTGCTTTATAAACCCTATGGTCAACTATGGTCAAAAAGACTTAAGATGTGTGGATTTAGTGATTCAAGTGTATTTTGGTCTAATTAGGTCCAAAATAATATTTTTAGGCTCCTAGGTCTGTGTTTGAAGATAGTTTGTTGGCAAAATACAAAATTGTCAAAAATTGACAAAATGTTGTCAATATTGGTGAACAACTTTTTGAAACGTTGTTAAAATCATTTCCTAACATTCACAACCACCTGATTTCATTTGGAACATGTTGGGATGGATATATAATGCCTCAAAAAACCAATTTGGAGGGTTGTTGGTTGGATATGGTGAAATTTGATAATTTGAAGCAATAAAACATTTTGTATTTTCCTACACATTTGCTGTTATTTCGGTTGGTACATACTTGTACGATCTAAAAACTGGAAAATTATTCCATGGTGAGTTAGAGGGGTGAGATAAATTTCATTGGAGTCCAACTAGAGCATTGGAAGTGGAGAAATAAGCTAGATATTGAAGTTTTAGTGAAGACAACCCGTGAAAGGGCATAAACCTAGGGTTTCACTTTTCTTTTCCCTTTTCTTCCATTTTAACCATGGAAAAAATCAAAAACTTTCTTGGATGGAATATTTGGGGCTGTACTTTAATATTTTCTTTGTTTCAGACCTGGAGGAAGTGTTTGGAAAGAGCATGAATTAAAAGAAGCCAGACATCTCTATGTGGCTGGCAATGCAAAAGTGGTAAAAAGAGACAACAGTCCCCATAACTTTTGATGGGTTGTAAACCAGAGTCTATAACCTTGGAATTGGTGTGGATTTAGATTCCCCAAGGTTCTCAAGTTGTCATTTTTCTATGGTTGCATGTTTGAAGGGTACTTCCTTCATTAAGTGCCTTATTTAGCCCTTCTAGTCCTACATGAGGGTTTCTTAGAAGTAGGGTTTATTGGATGTTCCAAGACCTGCCCCTTTCGGAAAAGTGTTGTCCATAGTAGAGTATAAGGTATGTCAAATAAAAACTAATATTCCTTTGGATATTTTTTGAGTAATGCTACAAAGTTGGTTTTGTGGGTTAGTAGGCTTGTAGTGCCAAATTGGGCTTTGTTGCCTTGGAGTCTTGGGGTACCAAACCAAAGGGTTGTTGTGTATCTCTTGTGGTATTTGGAACTTTTAAAACCTATTGTGAACCTTTGAAAGCCCAAAAATCAATTGGGAGGAGTGGTGAGCAACTTGAGCAAGTTTTGAGCACTTTTGCCTGTGGGGTTTGATAGCCAATTTTGATAACCTTTGCATAATGTCTCAATGTGGGTTATGGAGATTAAAATTCATGTGTTGAGATATTGATATGATGCTCATAAAGGTGTGAGGTTTGGTTGGAGAGATTCCTAAGTGAGGGGGATTGTCACTTATTGCAGAAAGTGAGTAACTTGAAGGCATTTTCAAGTTGTTTGAACCGTACCTCTACATCAATTGGTATCAAAGCAAGTTTGATCCTTAGGAGAAGGATTGTTTCAGTTTAGCCATGTCAGGGGAAGAAGAAGAGGGTGAGTTTTCCTCAAGGATGACTAATGCATAGATAGTGAAGTTTTTGAAGGATCAAAACTTGGTTCACAAGATTGATTCCTTGCAGAAGGAGGTTGATAGACTTAATGGGGAACTTCATAAGAAAAGTGGTGGAAACTCTGATGTTGTTGAAGAGGGGAGTGATGAGGAACCCCTTGAGTAGGATGAAGAAGAAGAAGTGCCTGCTGATCAGAGACTACTTGTGAAGACCCTGAAGGCCATGGAGAGAAGGACAATGGATGTTAGGTTGGACCTACCTTCCTATGATGGAAACTTGAATCCAGATGCTACTATGGATTGGATTGATGCCCTCACAAACTTCTTTGAATGTGAAGACATACCTGAAAGTTAGAGAGTTAAGATTGCTAAGTCTAAGTTGAAGGGACTAGCCCTTACATGGTGGAATTTCACTCAAGATGATAGGGTGAAGGAGAAGAAGAATCCAGTGACCACTTGGAAGAAGATAGTTGCATTGATTAGGGATGCATATGTTCTTGATGATTATGAAGTCCAACTTCATAAGAGGAGAATGAGTTTGAGACAAAAGGAGATGAGTGTCTCAGATTATACTCAAGAGTTCCATAAATTGGTGATGAAGTCCAAGGTAGTGGAGCCTGAATGTGTGAAGCCTGCAAGATATTTGCAAGGGTTGAGAATTACCATTCAAGATGAACTCAATATAAGCAGCCCTCCCACAGTCCAAAAATACTTTCAACTTGCTTTGAAGGTTGAGGAGAAACTCAAGAGGAAGAGTGATGAAGGTGGAAGAGGGAGAGGGAAAAAAGACTTTGGAAATAGGGGCATAAATATGTCTCAAGGAAGAGGACAAGGTTCCAAAGACCTTGGTGAATCAGGTCAAGGAATGAAAAAGGGGAAGGAAGCTCTAGAGGATCTTTCAGAGGAAAGAGAGGTAGCTTTAGAGGAGGAAGTGGTGGAAGAGGCCTAGAAGGCATCAAGTGCTATAGGTGTCATCAAATGGGACATGTTGCATCCAAGTGTCCTGAGAAGACAAACAAGCAAGGTGAAAGGAGAGAAAATTTGGTGAGAGATGAGGACACCCATAGTGTTCACTCTCATGGATCCTTTGTACAACCTAAGCAAGGAGAAATCATGATGATGAGGAAGACCTTGATAACAACACCAAGTCCACAAGAGCCACCCCAAAGGAAAGCACTATTCAGGACTACTTGTAGAAGTGGTGACAAAGTGTGTAGCGTGGTGATTGATTCAGGTTCTACTAATAATTTTCTATCCATTGAGGCAGTAGAGAAACTGAAATTGAAGAGGATTAAGCATCCAAGACCCTACAAGGTATCATGGCTTACAAAGGGGCAGCAAACCATCATTGAAGAACAAGCATGGGTGGAGTTTTCTATTGGCAAGTACAAGGACAAGGTACTTTGTGACATTGTACCCATGGATGCATGCCATTTGCTTCTTGGAAGGCCATGGCAATATGACATGAAGTCAAGGCATGATGGTGAGAAGAACACATACACCATCTGGTATAAAGGTGAGAAGGTAACTTTACTACCCCTACTTGATAATGGTGAAGAAGCAAAAGACTCTAAAATCATGTTTGTAAGTGAGAAAGAGTTTTTAGAATGCTTGAAAGAGGAGGATACTCCTTGTTATGCTTTGGTTGTGTTGCCAAAATAGGAAGAAAAGAAGGTGCACAAAAAGAAGGAAGAATCTAGGAGGGTAGGACCAAAGGAGGTGGCTGATTTGCTTGAGACCTACAAAGACATTGTAACCAAGGAGTTACCTGATTCCTTACCTCCTATTAGAGAGATTAGCCATAACATTGATCTGATTCTAGGGGCTACACTTCCCAATAAGGCTGCCTATAAGTTAATACCCAAACAAAATGAGGAAATGACAAGACAAATCTAGGAACTCTTAGATAAGGGTTTGATTTTCTAAAAGTATGAGTCCATGTGTTGTTCCAGCCATGCTAGCACCTAAGAAAGAAGGTACATGGAGGTTATGTATGGACTCAAGGGCCATTAACATGATCACTATCAGGTATAGGTTCCCTATGCCTAGGATTGAGGACTTGTTGGATCATCTAGGGGGTGCAAGGTGGTATTCAAAGGTGGATTTGAAGAGTGGATACCATTAGATCAGAATAAGGGCTAGAGATGAATGGAAGACAACATTCAAGACTAATGAAGGCCTCTATGAATGGAGGGTTATGCCCTTTGGTTTGTCCAATGCACCTAGTACATTCATGAGACTCATGAATGAGGTCTTGAAACCATTTCTTGGTAAATTTGTCATTGTTTACTTGGATGATATTCTAATATTCAGTAAGAATAGAGATGAACATGTGCAACATTTGAATTTGGTCCTTAAAAGATTGCAGAGGCTAAGCTCCTAATCAATATAGACAAGTGTCTTTTCATGCAGGAAGAGTTGGTGTATCTTGGTTTCATTGTTTCAGGTGGAAGTGTCAAGATGGATCCTGAGAAGGTGGATAGCATCTTGAATTGGCCTTCTCCAAGGTCAATGACTAAAGTTAGAAGCTTCCATGGCTTGGCTTCCTTTTACAGGAAGTTTATAAGAGGTTTTAGCCAAGTTTGTGCACCTATCCTAGATACAATCAAGGGAGGACAAAAGTGCAAGTTTGTCTGGACCAAGGAGGCAGAGGAGGCTTTTCAAAGTCTCAAACAAAAGTTAGCAAAGCAGCCTATACTTAGTTTTCCAGATTTTCAAAAGGTTTTTACTATTGAATGTGATGCATCTAATGTTGCAATAGGGGCTGTTTTGAGTCAAGAGGGTAGACCCATTGCATTCTTTAGTGAGAAACTTAATGAGGCAAAGAGAAAGTATTCCTCATATGACTTGGAAATGTATGCACTTGTACAAGCTTTGAAAAAGTGGAGGCATTACCTCCTTCCAAAAGAGTTTGTTGTTTTTCCAGACAATCAAGCACTTAGCTTCTTGAATAGCTAGGAGAAGTTGAGTCACAAGCACATGAAGTGGGTAGAATCTATCCAAGCCTATACCTTTACCATCAAACACAAAAAGGGAGTTGCAAACAAGGTAGCAGCTACCTTGAGTAGAAGATCCTTGACAGTACAAGAGGTGAAATTGCAAAGTGTGGGGATTGACTCCTTGAAAGGTATGTATGAAGGTGATGAAGACTTTCATGAAATCTATAAATTTTGTTCTGATTTTTCTGAGGCATACCATGTTGAATATGCTGATTACTTGATCCAAGATGGTTTGTTGTTCAAAGGACATCAATTGTGCATTCCTAGGTGTTCTATGAGAGAAAATATTATGAAAGAAAAGCATTGTGGCAGCATGAGTGGACATTTTGGGTTGGATAAAACCCTTGAACAGGTAAGAAGACATTATTTTTGGCCTAAAATGCAGGTTGATGTAAGGAGATTTGTGGAGACTTGCACCATTTGTCAAAAGGCCAAGGGCACTTCCACCAATGCTGGTTTGTATCAACCATTACCCATACCTACAAGGCCTTGGGAGAGTTGTAGTATGGATTTTGTAATGGGGCTGCCTAGGACACAAAAAGGATTTGATAGCATCTTTGTTGTTGTAGATAGGTTCAGTAAGATGGCACATTTCTTGCCATGTAAGTCCACTAGTGATGCAACCTATGTAGCAAATTTGTTTTTCAAAGAAATTGTAAGTATTCATGGGCTTCCTCAAGCCATTATATATGATAGGGATGTAAAGTTCATTGGCCATTTTTGGAGAACCTTATGGAAAAGGCTAGGAACAAATTTGAATTTCAGTTCAGCCTACCATCCACAAACAGATGGTCAGACTGAAGTTGTTAATAGGTCCTTGGGAAACTTATTAAGATGTTTGACCAAGCAATATGGAGAGAAGTGGGATGTTGTGCTTCCATAGGCCGAGTTTGCTTTCAATGATTCAGTGAATATGAGTACAGGTAAGAGTCCTTTTCAGATTGTGTATGGTCAAAACCCAAGAGGCATTCTTGAGTTGAGGGATCTTCCACAAGATGGGCAAGTTAGTGCTCATGGAGAGCAATTTGCTGATAGCATGAAGGAGATCCATGATCAAGTGTGGTTGGTACTCCAAAAAAGTTCTCAAAAGTACAAGGAGATTGCTGATAAAAAGAGAAGAGATGTCCAATTTCAAGTGGATGATATGGTGTGGGTGTATTTGAGGAAGGAAAGGTTGCCAAGGGAGAAGCACACTAAGTTACTCATGAAGAAAGTGGGTCCTTGCAAAGTGTTGAAGAAGCATGGGTTGAATGCCTATTAGATTGCTCTTCCTCATAATCTTGGTATTTCTCCTATTTTCAATGTATGTGATCTAACACCATATAAAGGTAATGTTGTTGCAGGTATGGACTTTCAGATTGAAGAAGTTCAAGAGGATATGGCTGCCATACCTCATCATGCACCAAAGAAACTTGAGAAAATCATTGATGAGAAAGTCATCAAGAAGACCAGAAACAAAGAGTACAAACAATACATTGTGAAATGGGTAAGGAAACCCTATTGAAGAGGCTATATGGATGGATGAGGCAGAGATTCTGAAGCATGGTACTTCATTGGACCAACTTATCTCATGTGGAAATGAGATCAGCCCACCCCTGAAGTATGGTGTAGGGGCACAAGACTAAAATTAATCATTTCCTCTTCAATGAATTTCATATTTTTGTTTCAAGGTGTTGTAATGGATCTTAGAATCCCATGTTCATGTTTAGTTTTGATAATAAAGTCCTCATAGTCCATTTTTGTAAGGCCTAGTGGCCTAGGGTGCTTTATAAACCTTATGGTCAACTATGGTCAAAAGGACTTAGGATGTGTGGATTTAGTGATTCAATTGTATTTTGGTCTAATTAGGTCCAAAATAATATGTTTAGGCTCCTAGGTCTATGTTTGAAGATAGTTTGTTGGCAAAATACAAAATTGTCAAAAATTGACAAAATGTTGTCAATATTGGTCAACAACTTTTTGAAAAGTTGTTAAAATCATTTCCTAACATTCAAAACCACCTGATTTAGGTTGGAAAATGTTGGGATGGCTATATAATTCCTCAACAAACCAATTTTAAGGGTTGTTGGTTGGATATGGTGAAATTTGATAATTTGAAGCAATAAAAGTTTTTGTATTTTCTTGCACATTTGCTGTTATTTCGGTTGGTACAGGCTTGTACGATCTAAAAACTAGAAAATTATTCCATGGTGAGTTATAGGGGTGAGATAAATTTCATTTGAGTCCAACTAGAGCATTGGAAGTGGATAAATAAGAGAGATATTGAAGTTTTAGTGAAGATAGCCTGTGAAAGGGCATAAACCTAGGGTTTCACTTTTCTTTTCCCTTTTCTTCCATTTTAACCATGGAAAAAATCTAAAACTTGGTTGGATGGAATATTTGGGGCTGTAATTTAAGATTTTATTTGTTTCAGACCTGGAGGAATTGTTTGGAAAGAGCATGAATTAAAAGAAGCCAGACATCACTATGTGGCTGACAATGCAAAAGTGGTAAAAATACACAACTGTCCCCATAAATTTTGATGGGTTGTAAACCAGAGTCTATAACCTTGGAATTGGTGTGGATTTGGATTCCCCAAGGTTCTCAAGTTGTCATTTTTCTATGGTTGCATGTCTGAAGGGTACTTCCTTCATTAAGTGCCTTATTCAGCCCTTCTAGTCCTACATGAGGGTTTCTTAGAAGTAGGGTTTATTGGATGTTCCAAGACCTGCCGCTTTGGGAAAAGTGCTGTCCATAGTAGAGTATAAGGTGTGTCAAATAAAAACTAATAGTCCTTTGGATATTTTTTGAGTAATGCTACAAAGTTGGTTTTGTGGGTTAGTAGGCTTGTAGTGCCAAATTGGGCTTTGTTGCCTTGGAGTCTTGGGGTACCAAACCAAAGGGTTGTTTTGTATCTCTTGTGGTATTTGGAACTTGTAAAACCTATTGTGAACCTTTGAAAGCCTAAAAATCAATTGGGAGGAGTGGTGAGCAACTTGAGCAAGTTTTGAGCACTTTTGCTTGTGGGGTTTGATAGCCAATTTTGATAACCTTCGCATAATGTCTCAGTGTGGGTTATGGGGATTAAAATTCATGTGTTGAGATATTGATATGATGCTCATAAAGGTGTGAGGTCTGGTTGGAGAGATTCCTAAGTGAGGGGGATTGTCACTTATTGCAGAAAGTGAGTAACTTGAAGGCACTTTCAAGTTGTTTGAACTGTACCTCTACATCACTGAGATGCTCTGATACCAATTGATGGTATGATGAAAGAATAAGTATCTGGTAGAATATTGAGAGGGGGGTGAATCAGTATATTGAAAAATTGATACAAAGTTCCCAAATTCAAACTCAGTCAAACAAAGTAAACATATCTTAGTCAAGATAAATATTCGTAAGAATACTTGAAATCAGCCAGTTTAACTGTTATGACAACTTTAACAGTAAAAAACTTCAGTCTTGTAAACATAAACAATTCTTAATCATAACTCAACATATTCATCTCTCAATGCTTCTACTTAACATGCCTTATCAAAAATTAACCACATCAACAAATAAGATCACAACCACAAAAGAATTCACCACTTGACACAAACATTTATACGTGGAAAACCCAAATAGGTAAAAACCACCATGAGATGAGACTCACAAGGATAGCTATTTGAACTCTTCTGAAGTTCACCCTGTTAGGAGCCAAGCCTATCAAAGCTTTACAATAAGTCCTGTTAAGAACCAATTCTGGTTAGGAATCACCCAGTTAAGGGATTTACAAATATGCCTTGATGAAAAGAATAATACCCTGTTAGGAGTAACCTCGCTAGAGGATTTAAAAATCCAAGCTAATGGACCACCTTGTTAGAGGATTTAATGAGTAACCAAGCTTGTTAGAGCTTACTTGGTTAAGGGATTTCACTTCTGTTGTAATTGTTAGAAAACAACAGGTTTTCTTGATCTGTTTGAGTAGAACTACATTTGCTTGATCGGATCCTTCTAAGCTTCAATCTGTCTTCACTCAAAGTACATATTCGTTCACTAGTTAGGCAACCACACACTCAACAAGTTTTCATCAATCTTGCCAGCAACCTTTACAAACAACTTCATCGACCTTAAATATAAATCAATTAGGTCGGTAACACAGCCAAACCTAATTCTCATCATCGAGATTACAAACAAGTTGGTACAATCTTGACCATTAGAAATCATGACAATCTCTTCACATTCTTCAAGAAATTCCAACCCCTCCATGATCACCACTTCATTGGACTTGTAACACATCATGCGTTGTGCATTAGATGCAATCCACTTTGCTCCTTCCCTAGACAAAAAACAAATGCGCCAAAACAATTTGAACATATCCTCATACAATGATCACACGTGTCTCCATCATTACTGCTTATCAGATAATAAACTATCAAACTTGATTGGTTAGGGTTTACCGATTACATTACATAGAAAGGTTTAACCCTTTACATTGGTTCACTAGTTCAACTCACAAACTTTACATACCGGTTTACATCATCTTCCACAAAGCTCTTCTTACCGGTTACTAGCCAATATAAAAAAAACCAATATCAGCAATAACATGAATACCATTACCGTCTCAATTGACGTCAATGATAACATATCATTAATGTAATCTCTATGCAAAATGCCGATAAACTCAAAATTCCAACAAATATTACATAGAGGGGATTTCACATGCAATCAGGCTCACTGCCTAGAGCTCACTGCTCAAATGGAAGTCTCACTGAATTACACAACATTACATTATGATTATAGATAAAAGTAAACTCATAAAGTGCATATGACCATGCTAGATAAGTTCCAGTTTGAGCTCTGTCAACCTTCTCTGTGAACTAGTTTACTAATACTATGTTCTGCCCTGTTCTGTTACCGGTTGGAACTGCGCACAAAATATTTCACTCACTGACCAAATCACATACCATCAATCTTTGACTAATTCACATCCATTTTTGCATCTCTATTAACCTTAAATCCATCACTAAAAGATCTTCCTTAAATACCCTATAACTTTTCACCATGTCGGCCTCAATGAGAAAAATAAACCTATTGGTTGCTGGATCACAAGGTATATGATGCATAATCTTGATGACCATGTCAGCCTTCACATGCTACCAAAAATTCCTTGAAATAAATTATCGGGGTCACAAGATATCTTAGTCGGGTCCTATACATAACCGGGTTCCAAATACACGTTACTGGGACCAAGACTAACTGGTTATTAAGGATAAAGAAAATTGTATATATCAGTTGTGTTTAGTGTATAACGATTGACCCAATCAATGCAAAATGATAAGACAATGAACCCCAATGAGAAATATCAGCACTTGAAGATGATTTTCCATCAATGACAACCCTAAATGCAATTAGCCTTACCGGATGAGTGTCAAGTGCGAACAAAAATAAGTTTTTGTTCTATGGAAAAACATTCATTTGAGTATGACGATTGTGAGAAATCTAATCAAGAATATTTATTATTGGCTATAAAAGAGAAGATCTAGGATAGGTCAAGAAGATAGGAAGATGTTGAAGATAATAAAAAGATAGCAAGAGAAAAGACTGCATCACATACTAAGGTTGAACCGAGAACTCAGATCATTAATTCTAGATATTCAAATTAAATGACTAGAGATAAAGATATGTTTATTAATCTCAAGAAGTATGATGGTGGATCAAAGAAATTTGCAGTAGAGGAAGTTGCACCTATTTGCGGAATAGGAAAAATCATGATTGATGGTAAGCATAGAAATGATGATGTTTATTATGTTGAAGGTCTGAAACATAGTCTATTGAGTATTAGTCAAATGTGTAATAAAGGTTATGAATTTTTATTCACTAAGACCAGATGTGTGATTAGATAAGGAAAAAGTAGAAGAATGGTACTAAAAGGTATTATAACAAATGGTCATTTTTATTTCATCAAGGATAAGATTGGAAGTAGATGTTTTCTAACACATAGTAGTAAATGTTGGTTATGGCACAAAAGGATGGAACATGTCAACTTTGATAACATGATAAAGATCAATAATACTAAATCAATGAGAGATTTACAAAAGGTTATCAAGCATACTGATACTATGTGCATATAATGTCAATTTGGAAAGAGGACAAAGTGGAGTTTCAAGATCAAGGAGTATTCCACTTCAAGACCCTTGGAGATGATTCATATAGGTCTTTGCAGACCTACAAGGACAAGAGGACTTAATGGAGAAAGGTATTTCATGTTACTTATTGATGATTGTTCTAGGATGACATAGGTTACATTTTTGAAAGAGAAATCTAAAGCTTCTGAAATATTTGAAGTGTTCAAATCAATGGTAGAAAATAAAATTGATTCTAAAATTAAGTATTTAAGATCTGATAGAGGAAATGGATTTGTTTCAAATGAATTTGAATTTTTCTTTGAGAAATATGGTATTAGAAGACACTTTTCTTTTCTTAGATCCCCTAAACAAAATGGTGTGGTTGAAAAGAAGAATAGGAATATTATTGAAATGGCTAGAACTATGATGAAGGATACTAGCCTATTAGGCCCAATATGGAAAGCTAATGTACTGAGAGGGGAGGGGTAAATCAGTACTCCAAATCCTTTTCTTGACAATATCTTTATTGTATTGCATGAACTGAATAGTGCAGTAACATAATATAATGCTAAAATAAATAAATAACAATCATACATGATTCACTTCATAACACATATATTTTGGTTACGCAGAAACTCTTGGTTAGAGAGAAAAACTATGGTGGGGAGTGTACCCACAACTTCACTACTGCAATAATAAAGGTTGCTCGGTTAGAGCTACATGTTTAGCTATTTCTGATAGCTTATCCTATTAGGAGTATTAAGATCTATTAGATCTACCTTGCTAAAGGATTTTACAACACTTAATCTAAATGCTACACCTGGTTAGAGGCTTTACAATTTATAGACTTGATTAGAGTCTTTTACCCTGTTAAAGGTTTCTCTTACAACTTCAAAATATTACAATAAAATCATTACAAATATCTGCAACTTTACATCTAGAATGTTATAGCAGATTCTATGTGCTCAGTATAAGATTACCTTGCTTATAGCGTACCTTGGTAACCCATATAGTAACTTGGTAAACCCTTCTGTTTACTCTGTTCCTTGACTGTTCTCTAAAATCCTTCTCGGTGACCTCTGTGTCTCGGTAACAATCATAACTGATGCTCTGCAAAAAGGATTAGAAAATCTGTTTGATGGCAACACACACAAGAGCACAAGAAACAAACGTTAGTGTTAGCAACAAAAGATTATCCTAAACAGGCATATCAAGAGAGATATTAAGCATGAAATAGAAAGCATATAAACATAGAATGAAATAGCTAATCAAGATGCTCATAGTTGCTCCTCCCTTGTTCCTCTCCTCTCCAAGTCCCAAATGAGTGTAGCTCTCAGCTTTTAGCACTAGCCATGGATGTCATATGGAGATTCAAGATGGTTGAATATGATAAGCAAATACTATGCAAGAGTAGATAGTGATGCTATGAAAAAGCTCTATGCTAATGCCAGTATAACAACAATACTCTAAATGCTTCTCTCTTGCTTGAGGAGAAGGGTTCTATTTATAGAAGAAATGGGGAAATGAAGGGTTAAGATTGAATGGTTTAATCAAGGGCCAAGTTTGAAAGTTGGGGATCCATGTGCACAATTGGCACCAATAAAATGGTGACAAGTGTCAACATAGGATTGGGTTGAGAGAAGAGGTTGGAGGCATTAAAGGCCTGAGAAGACCTCATGGTTATCTAGAAGGTAAGGGTCAAGTCTAAATTAAGATTACCCATTGGATTAAGAGTTAATCCAAGGATAAACCTTTGTGCAAATGTTTAAGAGATAATCATGGTCAAAGCATTAATGGCCTGATGAGACCTTTGGGTTGGGTAGAGGTTGAGTCAAAACAAATGTTTTAACCATGTGGGAGGGTTGAATTAACCATTAATGGTTATTGGAGACTTTGGGGATTAAGTGGTTGAAGGTTGAAAGCTTTCAAAGGTTATCCAAGACTTTGAGCCATTTAGTGGTTGAAGGTTGGAAGCTTTCAAAGGTTATCCAAGACTTTGAGGGTTAATTTGTTGAACACACAAAGCATTAATTGCTTTTCAAAGACTTTGGAGTCTTTGAGAAGTGACTCCAATTTGCTTAGGAATGTGACAATATTTAAGGGATGAATTTAGGCTAATTAGGAAGGGCTTAGAAGAATCTAGAAGGGGTTTAGGCATACAAGTGGATTTTGTAGGAAAATGCAAGTGGGAGAAATTTTGGTATTTTCAATTAAAATAAAATCATTTATTTCAATTAAATGGTGTAAGTTGCATTTGGATAAATATTCAAATAAATATTAATTTATTTAAATGAGAAAAAGAAGATAAAGCTTTAAAATGCTTGAAGACTTTGAGGGAAACCATTAAAGGCTTGAAGACTTTAAGGAAAACCATTAAAGTCTTAAGAAGACTATAGAAGGAAGCCATCAAGTTTGAAGACTTTAAAGCCATCAAGTTTGACTACTTTAAGGGAAACCATTAAAGGTTTCAAGTGGGTGAGGATAAATAGGATTTTAAATAAATAATTTATTTAAAATAGTTGTGCAACTTGCTTTTGTAGGAAAATACAAGTGGGTGGAGGATAAAGGTGATTTAAATAAATTATTTATTTAAAATAATTGTGCAACTTGCATTTGTAGGAAAATGCAAGTGGGTGGAGGATAAAGGTGATTTAAATAAATGATTTATTTATTTAAATGTGAGAGGTGGGATTTTGGGGGATTTAAATAAATATTAATTTATTTAAATGTGAGAGAAGATTTAATTAAACAAATATGATTTATTTATTTAATTAATGGTATGAATTTGGTTAAGTGAATTAAATCAAATAAATTGAATAATTTATTTAATTAATAGGAGAAGAGCGTTAAGATGAATTAATTAAATATTAATTTAATTAATTATTAATTGATGGTTAAATAATCAAATAAATACTAAGTATTCATTTAATTAAGTGGACAGATTTATGTGACTACAATAACACTTAGTGCTTTCACATGTCTTGCTTCATAGATTTCTATATCCTCCTTACTGTCAAGCTACATGTATATATCTGATCTTAATCCATGTTGTATAAATAGATCTCTTATGTTAGTGATCCATTCATTGCTTCGATCTTACAAACATGTTTTATCGAATGAATAACCATGCAAAATATTTCATTGGTTAGATGACCTCAAAATCATACACAATATTTAAGTGCAATTTCCAATGTGATAATGGTTCTATGTTCCTTGATCTTGTAACACATTTTCATATGTATGTCCAGGTTCAATGAATCTAGTAACAGGTTTCACTCGGTGTATATCAACTCGGTGTGTCATCTTTGTTGCTTGGTAGACATGGAATGATACTCGATAGATAGCTCAGTGCATACTGGGCTCTTGTGAATACTTTCTTCTATAACCGACTGAACTGTGCATATTGACTGAATATTTCACTAGAGATAAGCGACTAGAGTATATAGAATAACTTTGAACATAAAACTTATGGCAACTTAATAAGTAGTAACAATCTCCCGTTTTGACATTATTTGAGATGTTTGACAAAAACTATTTTCAAAGTTATAACTCAAAAATCTATATACTTGCAAAATATGACTAAACTGACAGTATATACATTACTCAATAAAATAATATATCCAGATATACTCCCCTTATCAATATACTATACAAAACTCTAATTTGTATGCTCAGTGATGTGCTCTTGTTCTTTGCTTACTGTATTGTTCACTACTCTTGGATACTCTGCTCACTCTGCTCGGTATACTCCCCCTATATACTACACTCCTTTTGTTTGATACTATACTTTGATGATTTGAATACTATATCACTCCCCCTTTTTGACAAACATCAAAATTTAGTTACCATTCGGTGGTGGAAACTTGTCAAAAATGGATTTGTACTTTGTTCGTGCTTTGGTGAGAGCGATAGAGAGGGCATCCTTTACACTATCACATAAAGAATTTTGCGCTTGAATATCAGCCAATAATGATATTAAGCCATCTAAAGTGCTTCCCTCTTATGTAGTAGATAAGTATGTGGCTCGGTTGATCTGTTCTTGGACAGATGAAAGATGAGGAAGGAATAATGTCTGAAGTGTCATTATGTCCATCCTCATCGTGTGTTCATCATTTCTTAGGTCCAATTGTTGAGCCATGAGCTGTTGTAACTTTGTATAGAAATTCTAAACTAAATTGGGCTCTGTGGTCAACTTAGTTGAGAGATTGGTGATCTCTTTCTCAGTTGCTTCTGTTTTATTTTTGATGTCTTTAATGAATAAAGAAAATGTATAGAGTTTCTAAAATAAATAATGAATGTGCTTGAGTTGAGGGGTCAACTCAGCAATAAATTTGACAAGTTTAACTTTGCCAATAGCTATAGCTTTCTGTACCTCTTCTATCATTTTTGCAGTGAGCTCCTTGTCTTTTAGCTTGATCAAATATTCAGATGCATCTACTCCAGATGTCTCTATCTTGGTTAGGAGTTCATCCAGTTGAATGTGGATGGCTACATATTTGGTTATTGTAGCTTCAGGTAGCATATTTGTTAAGAGTGCTTTCACCTTCTGAAGTACTTTATTTTTCTTTTGAATAGCCATTTTCTTCTCTTATTCGGCCTTTGCTTTGCATAGTTCACCGAAATCAATGAGTGCTTGCCCCTTTAATTTGGATATATCAGTATTGGGCAACACTATTAGTTTTGACAGATCTACTTTGAAACTATTCTTTTTCATCTTCTTTTCTTTTCCTTTCACCGATTGAACTAAGACAATGGCTTGTGAGGCTTGATGACCCTCGGTAGGTTGCTCGGTAGTGGAAACACTTTGGTCGGTTTCTTTAGCCTTTGTAGTGTCCTTTGGTGTCTCGGTACTCGGTGTCTTAGTTGCAATGTTTTCAATGCTAGAAGCATCTTGATAAGTCTATTCTTGATTAGTACCTTCTCCTACTGTAGACTTGTGACCTTTGGTTCCTTGATCTGTATCCTGAGGGGCTTTGGTTGAGATAGGTTGATTGACTGGTGGATAAGGTTGAACTTGTTCCAAGAGTAATTCACTGGATACAAGTTTTGCATATGCATTGCCTTCTATCATTTCCTATTCAGATGCCTCTGTATCCATGATATCTTTGTAGACGTCTAAAAGTGGTCAAAGCTTGCGGAGTCATACTTTAACATTTGTGAATTGCCTTATTTTAGGGTTTTTGCGTCGTATTAACATTTCTCCTATGTTGTGCACTTGGTCTTTATCATTTGTGAGCATCGAGTCCTTCTTCTGCATTCTTCATTTGTCTCACTTTCGAATTTGGTCTTGTCGATAACAATCTTCAGTCATGATTTTGGTCAATCTTATCCTGTCGCATCAATGTGCGTGCTCATTTGTCATCATTTTGGACATCGTCAATCCTAATTAGGGTTTTGTCCTCTTTTCAATCTTGTCATCTTGTGATTGATTTATCATCGATCGTTGTCATTTTCAATCTTGTCATCTAGTGATCTATTTGTCATCGATCGTTGTCATTTTCAATCTTGTCATTTTGCGATCGATTTCTCATCGATCGTTATCATTTTCAATCTTGTGATCAATTTGTCATCGATCGTCGTCCTTCTCAATCATGTCAATTTGGATCAATTAGTCATTGCTCCTCATCAATTGGCGCTTTTATCAATCAAATCATTTTATCAACATTGGTCCTTTGTTAGTCATGATCAAATCAAATCTGCATCAATTATCCTACATCAAGACCTAATTGTTGTCCTTGCATTTCTAATTCATCTTCTAGGGTTTTAATGATTTGTTCATTTAACCTTGTTTGTCATTTTCCCTCTAGGTTAAATAATTTATTTATCTATCCTAAGTCTTCTTGTCACAATTAAATGTTTATTTAATTGGCTAACTAATTCCTCCTCTCTTTGTGAATTAATTAATGAATGAAAAATTATTAATTAATTTACCTAATTTTCCAATTTACTAATTTCTCCTAATTCCTAATTTTCTAATTTTCATCAATTTTCTAATTTCCTAATTTCTAATTCATCTAATTTTCTATTTTCTCTAATATTTCTCCTAATTTCATGGGAATGACATAGCAAATTTGTCATAATTTGTCAATCAATCAATTTTGGCATAGCAATTTGTCATAATTTGTCATAATTATCAATCAATCAATCTTGCATAGAAAGTGTCAATTTTGTCATAATTTGTCATATTTGTCATTCTTGATTTGAAATTTCCTTTCAAATCTCTTCATGTTAATCTTGTCATCTCTCCAATTTGTCTATAAATTGGATGAATTTCTTCAATCAAAGATCCCAATTGATCACATTTTAGAATCCCCGAATCAATCACGCTTCTAGTATTCTTGCGCTACCGTCTTGTCAATCTTGCTTTCACATTATGCTTATGCACTTGAAGGTGAGATCCACAAAACAAAGCAATTTGAAGGAGAAAGAAGGAAAATGGAGAATCATGGAGGAGACATCCGTATTTGAGATGGTTTGTGTTTGAATTGAATGTTTCATTTCCATATCTCTATTGAATGTTTGTAGGTTTTGTTATCATTGCAATCTAGTTTTGTGATTGTGCTAGGCTAATATTTATGTTGCTTTGATGATTTCCAAATTCCTATCTACATTTATTGGTGAACCCAACATGAAACTAACCATTTAACCATGTTTTGAGTGCCTTTTGAGCTAATTTACAGGTAAAAAACCCAAGAAACAGGGCAACTCAGGGCTTTCTGGGCACTTCTACGCCTATGTCAAAGGGATCTGCGCCTGTGTCAAGGGATCTACACCTGTGTCAAGGCATTTTGCACCTATGTCAGAGGGATCTGTGCCTATTTCAATGCATTCTGTGCCTGTGTCAATGCATTCTGTGCCTTTGTCAAGACATTTTGCGCCTGTGTAAGGCCAGAAATAGAGGTGAAAATCAGTGATTTCACTTGCAAATTACTTTGTTTTGCATTCTGTTCAAGTATTCTGGTTTTCTTTGGTACAGATTCTCTATGTAGTGCCTTGGCATTACGCATGGAGAAGACAAAAAATGAAACTAATAACAAATCTTATGCAGGTTCGCTAGTCAAAGACCAAACAAATCAAACTTCTAACTTAGTGATTTTGCAAGTTGCCTTGTATTCCAGCCAAACTTAGTGTTTGTGATTCATAATTAGGCACCTAGTATGTTTGCTAAGTAGGATGGAATGAACATGTGTTTACTTTGATTTTCAAGTGTGACATTGGAGTAGGAGAGTATGCTCTCATCCTTCTTAGGGTGATCAGAAATCCAGATCTTCGATACCATTCTCATGTCTTGGATTGTTTGTTACCTTTAGAGGGCCTGCCTTCTCGACCATTTGCTTTCTTTTGCAAGCAAGTGACAATCGTAAGAAGGGAATGACCCAAGTGAGCATAGCTAGAGTACCTTGGCATTCTAACTCACTATAAATAAATACCTGATGGGCAAAAGCTTTGAAGGAAGGATTACGTGGGAATTGTAGTTACTTGGGAAGTGATGACCCTTGGACTCTTTCTCATATCAACATCTAAGTAGGGCCTCACAGTCTAAATCATTCTTGTGCAACTACATTTGTTTGGTATCTTGGTGGACTTATGTCTCAATCACGCTTGCGTGACACCAAGGAGTAACGCTTAACAAAAATCCTTATTAAACACCTTGTATTTAGAGGCCAAAAATCCTTCTAGTTGCTTGAGAAGGAGGAGTTTGGATACTTGGAAGAGATACTAAGTTTGCCATGGGGAGAATTCCATGGGGACTGATTCTTGGCTGCCCTGAGAAGTGAGTGCCATGGAGGGGAGCCCATGAGGTCAAGCATCTATGTATTCTCATTGAATCTCATAATGAGTCTACCTCTCAAGTACCTACTGTCCTTACCTACCATAAGAAATGTGTGAATGAGCATGATTGTTTTGAGTCTAAGTTAATATATCTTGTCTTCTTTGTTTGTCAAAAGTTGAGTTGTGTCTCATTTCAAAAACAAGACAAATGATTCAAAACAAGGTTAAACACAAGAGTATTTCATTTAACAAAGTTCAAAACACCTTCAAACATGGTTGTCAAACATTTTTCAAAATCTTGTCTCAACATTCATGTCACTTAGATTTAGGTTCATCCTAGGTTTGCATTTTGCAAATTCATTGTCAATTACCAAGGTTAGGTTTCACCTAGGTCATACTCCTTTGCATATCAATAAGGGTCATCCATTTGTATGTGTCCTCTTGCATTAGAGCAATACCATTTCATAATTCAACCTTAGGTTTTGTCTTAGTTTGACATTGTCATACATTTGCATTTGCATCTTTGTCCTCATAACATTAGGTCACATTTGCATACCCTAGATCTCTTCATTAAGCTTAGGTCATTATCATGTCATATTAGGGTCATTTGCATAGTAATTGTCCCTTTGCATATAGTGTCAAAACTAGGTTTTGTCATACTTGAGTAATGCAAATCTTTGATAAACCCTAAGTTATTGTTAGGAAGTCTAGACCTTATCAAACTTTTGTCTTTTTGTTATCAATGTCATTTGGTCAAACCTAGCTTAGTATCCAATCATATAGGGGAGACATGGTCATTTTGTCCTTTTGTCACTTGGTCCTTTTGTCCTTTGAGGTCTAGACATCATTTCAATTTCCTAAGGGTCTCATTTTTAGAATTGCATTCATGAGTTTGTCAAAATCTTGAAAAAAGAAGAAAAATATAGGTTGCATTCTTGCCATAGATTGCATTCTCATCTATTTAGTTTGCATTTAGTTTCATATCATATATTATCCTTGAAAATTTCCAAAAATATTACATTTGCATAGTGACATGCCTGTTGAAACAAGGTCAAAATCTAAGAAGATGGGAAAACCAACATATCAACCCATTGACAACATATCAAACTCACAGTTTCAAACTAGTCAAACAGTACAAATTGAAGGTTCATCAAGCACATCATTACCACCATATGGAATGGTTCAACTTGGACCACCTCCATTATATGAACCAGTGTATGTACCCATGAAACCAGGACATGGGAGTGTTCCACCAACACTAAGGGGAAATGCACCTTTTGATTGGAATCAACCGAACCTGCAACATGAAATTCAAACTTTATATGAGGAACAAACTCTTTCACAAGGATTTGGTTCAGATCAAGGCATTCAACAAGAAATAAATCCAAATGTTTTACCAGATTCTTCATCAGATTCTGATGCTTTTGATGATGTTGATATGTTCCTTAAAGATCCTAAGATGACAAAAAAGATGGATAAATTCTTCAACAAGGTCTTTAAGATGTTCCCACAAAAATATCTTGACATGATGAGTAATGTGACCTCCTCAAGTGAGCAAATCAATGTGCAAAAACAACAAGGTGTTGAGCTATTAAGTTTCTCTTCGCATCCAAGTGAAGAAAATGTGCAACAAGAAACTCAACCTACCTTGATGAGTAAACGTGCTTCAAAGGCATTGACAGTGACTATTCCTCAAAAGTCACCATTTGAAACAATAAATAATCCATTATTTAACACAACACCTGTAACACAAGATCAAATGAGGACCACACAAATATTGACAACTGTCCCTCAACAAGAAGTGGTTCCTCGCATGCATAAAATTGGATCAAAATCTAAGATGCAAGAAAGCTTTACGACTAGAATGCCTGATCTCACCAATGTCCAGAATAATTCCACAATGCAACAAAGTTCCTATGTCCCATTAAGTTCAATATATTTGCCAAATACTCAAGTACCTATTATGCAAACTATTGTGACAGATCCTTCGATAATGGCGACACAAAGAGCTACAGATAGTGGTTTGCACCAACAACAAATGTTGCAACAATTGAGTAATACACAAAAGGTACAATCAAATGTGCAAACAAACAATGCACAACAACAACAATATTGCATTCGACAACAAGTTGCAGCGCCCTCTGCACCATTACAAGTTAATGCAAACTTGCAACCACCACAATGGATTGGACAAACAACACAGCAAGTCAATGCAAGTGCCATACCCCATCTTAAGGAGAAACAACAAAAACCTCCCAAACAAAGATTTTTGCAAATGATGGGATTTACACCGAGACAACAACAATTGGCACAAAGGCAGCAAATTCTGATTCATCAGCATCAACAACAACATGTGCCTCAATATGTACCAAGACAAACAATTTATCATACTTCACAATCACAATTGATGTCTATGCAATATCAACAACACCCTCAATTGCAATATCAACCTAGGTTACAAATGATGGTTCCACCACAAGAAGCACAACAACAGGGTCAATATCAAGGCATGACACAACCACAGTAGCAAGAGGTGTACCAAGAACATTATATGCCAGAGACACCAAAGACGACAATTTCAGAACATCAACAACCGATGGAAAACAGGATGTATCGACAAAGCATACACCCAAGAGTAAATGATGAACTTCCAAAATCTTCACTACCTAAAGCATTTGCACAAAAACTTGAGAAGTTGCAATGACAAGTTGATGCATTGGAAACCAAAGGAACAAAGAGGTTGTATACAGATCAAGATTTATGTCCTAATCTATTTGACAAGAGCTTGTACATGCCTCCTTTCCCTAAGCATTTTGAGGCACCTAATTTTTAGAAATATAAAAGGAATGGCAATCCAAAAGATCACATTCGAGCATTTTTTGTGGCATGTACTGAAGTGAGTTATGAGGAAACATATTTAATTTGCTTGTTCGCACAGAGTCTCACTGGACAAGCCATGGATTGGTATTCGCATCTGCCAGGGAATATAAAGACTTGGTCAGAATTGGCTCAAAAGTTTATATCTCACTTCGCATTCAACATTGATAGTGACGTGACCATGTCAGATTTATGCAACACTAAGCAAAAGCAAGGTGAACCATTAGTGACTTTCTTGCAATGATGGCAAAGCTTGTATAGTCGTTCTTCCCTAGATATACCTGAAGAACAACAAGTGAACTTATTTATTCAAAATTTGGTCCCAGAAATGATGTATGAACTCAAATTGAAAAGTCCCAATACCATTGAGAAACTCATTAAGAAAGGGATGAACATTGAAACTTCTCTTGTAGCTAAGGGAATCATTAAGCTCAACAAAGACAGTGACAACACAAACAATTTAGGGGACAGAAATAGATTTTGGTACAAAAATAAGAATGTCACTAATGATGGAGTTGTTGACGCAAGAGCGGTGAATGCAAATCAACCCCCATTCACAATCAAGAAATTGAGTGCTCCTAATATGTCAACTATGGAACAAAATCAAACACCAGCAAGCAATGTTACTCAACAATACACTCAACAATATAATCAACAACAAGGTCAGCAACAAAATCAGCAACGACAACCTTTCCCATCAAGGGATGGACCTCCTCGACAATTTACACCATTGGGAGAGCCTATTGAGTCAGTAATGAAACAATTAATACAAGCAAAATTTATCAAGTTACCAGATATCAAGGCAGAACCATTGGTAAAGCCGCATTGGTGGAATGATAATGCATATTGTGAATACCATCGATCAAAAGGACATAAAACTGCATCATGTTTTCAATTGAAACATATGATTCAAGAGTTGTTAGAGCAAGGGGTAATTGAGGTAGATCTACCCAATGCGACCTCTAACACTGATCATATAATTTTCAAAACTCCTTTGCTTGATCATGACAAGGGTAAAGCATCTTCTTCAAACTCTACCTTAGCAAATTATGCCAATACTGGTTATAATAATGTCATCAATTGTTTTCGAGCATCAAATGAGTATGTTTCCACCCTAAGAATAAAGGGACAAGATCCTTCTTGCGCAGTCACCACTCGTCAATCCAAAATAGTCCTGAAAGGAGCTCCTGCAGTTCCTCCCAAATCAACTTCTACAAGTCAATATAATCTCCTAGATCATCTGGGGAAGACACCTGCACAAATATCAATTCTTGAATTGTTGAAAATGTCCCCTATGCATTGTGCAGTCCTAGATAAAGCTTTAATTGAATCCACTATCTCGATAGACATTGATGTTGACCAGTTTCAAGCCCGAATATGACATCTAGCTGTTTCCCAACACGTTGCATTTTTTGATAATGATATTTGACCTAATAAGCTCCCTCATAATGATCCTTTACATCTTGAAGTCTTTGTCCATAATTGCAAAATTTGATGAGTCTTGATAGATGGCGGAGCTGGTCTTAACATTTGTACCTTGAGAGTGGTCATTGGTCTTGGTTATACAGAAAATGATATTGATTCTTCTAGAAGAATAATAATCAAAGCATATGATGATGCTGAGCGCCCATCTAAAGGGTTAATTACATTGCCTATGAGAGTCATTCCAGTGACAGAAAACACTTTCCTGCAGGTCCTAGACCTCGATCTCCCTTACAATATGATTCTTGGCCGTCTGTGGATCCACGCAATGAAAGTAGTTCCATCCACTTATCATCAATGTTTAAAATATCCTTACAATGGAACTGAGATAACAATTCCAAGAGATCCTAATCCATTTCAATTTTGCACTGCTCTAAAGGATTCCTCGCAGCAGCAAGTCCCAGTCAATAGAGAGGCCCACTCACATAGTTATGTGGATCCTAATGAATTATTAGAAGCTGTCAAAGGTAAATTGAAGATACAGGACCAAGGATGTGGAGAGTATTCAATGGCTCAAACATTCCTCATTGGGAATTTACCAATATCTCCAAAATCACATGGAAAACCACATTTGTTGCAAAAGGAACCTAAGATAGTCATTCAATATCAGCCCCCCACTACATTTACAAGATGGGGTGAACTTGACAAAGAAACTTTGGATGATGATGTCATAGATTTGCTTTATAAGGATCCAACTAAGACCCCACTTATCAGGTTGCTGGTGGAGCGGTACGGCAAAGGATTTACTATGCTACAGAAGAAAGGATATGACGACTGCAGTGGCCTAGGCCCTGACAAGAAAGGACAGCTAGAACCTATTATACCCAAGAGGCAACCTCCAACTTTAGGGTTAGGTTTTGTACCATTGCGAATTGGACCCTCGTCTACCAAAATGACCACGTGTAGAAAGGGGTGTGACTCTGATGATGAAACAACACCTGAGGATACTCGACCCAAAACTGATTCCAATGAAAGGGAGTGGAGGTCTTTTTCTTCTAGCTCCTATGCCCTTGACAATGTTTTCCTTGACCCTAATGATTTGACCATGGAAGACAACCATGAAATAACTCCCCCTCCTAAAACATGTCCTAATGCTTGGATAGAGTCATTCTGGGATCCAAGCTCCGAATTAGATGCAAGTAGTTTAGACAGTGATACCACAGATGTTTACATCTTTACCATCTCGGCCCTCTCCCTCCTTAAAACCAATGATGACATGCCCCTTGTCTATCCGCAGCTTATCCAACATGACCAACAAGAACCACTCACATTGGATTGTTTTCAAAATGACGAAGCAATTGCAGAATTCATTGGACTATGGGAAGGCATACCATAAGGTGATCATAAGGCAGGATTTGCTAGTGATCTGGGTTCCACAACATATTTTGGGGAGTCAACTCCATCTTCCAGTCATAAAAATAAAAAAAGAAAAGAAAAAGTACAAAATAAAAAAGATAAGTCTTTGAGTGAAAACCATAAGGCACTCTCTGATCATAAAAAAGTAAAAATAAAAGATGTACCTGTGGGTGAAAACCTCTCTGAGGCACCCAAAGGTGGAAGATTGGACGTACCCTCGTCAAGTCAGGATAAATCAAAATTGCTTGTGGAAATGACTGAAGAAATAAATTTGGGTACACCTAACAACCCTAAGGTCATTCATTTTGCTGCTTCTCTATCAAAATAGGAAAAGATAGATTTTGTCAATTTCTTTCTTGAGAAAAAGATCAGTTTTGCATGGTCCTATGCAGATATGCCTGGCCTTAATCTAGAATTAGTCCTTCATCACTTGCCATTAAAAGCAGATGCCAAGCCTGTCAAACAGAAACTCAGAAAGATGCATCCCGAGGTGGCTCTCTTGGTCAAGGTAGAACTGAAAAAATTACTAGACGTGGGCTTTATCAGACCCATTGATTACGCAGACTAGATTTCCAATTTGGTACCAGTTAGAAAAGTAATTGGGGCAATCAGAACCTGTACGGATTTTAGGGATCTCAATAAAGCATGCCCTAAAGATGATTTTCCACTACCAAATATGGACATCATAGTTGACATGACTGCTAGATATGAGATACTCTCATTGATGGATGGTTTTGTCCAGCTATAACCAAATTTGCATTGCTCCTAAAGATCAACATAAGACAGCATTCACCTATGCTTGGAGTACCTACTATTGGAATGTGATGCCCTTTGGTCTTAAAAATACTGGAGCAACATATCGAAGAGCTATGACGACAATTTTCCATGATTTCATGCATACTTTGATGGAGGACTATGTTGATGACTTATTATGCAAATCTGTCACAAGAGATAGTCATCTAGCCATCCTTGGCCCAATCTTTGACTGAATGGAAACTTACAAGCTTAGACTCAATCCAAAGAAGTGTGTCTTTGGTGTCACAGCTGGCAAATTACTAGGGTACATTGTTTCTCATAGAGGCATCGAAGTTGACCCTGCCAAGGTTAAAGCAATAATGGATATGCCTCCTCCTTCCAATCTCCGTCAACTAAGAAGTCTACAAGGAAAGCTACAGTCAATCTACCGGTTTATAGCTCAATTGGCAAACAAATGTCATCCATTCCAACATTTATTGCATAAAGGAGTCACTTTTAAATGGACTGAGCAATGTCAATCAACATTTCAAGCTCTTAAGGACTATTTGCTGTCGCCACCTATTCTAATGCCTCCTATAGAAGGAAAGCCATTTATATTGTATATTTCTGCAACTGAAATGGCACTAGGAGTTCTCTTGGCCCAACAGGATGAGAAAGACAAAGAGTAGGCTATTTATTATATCAGTCGGACACTAGTGGGCTATGAGCTGAATTATTCAACTATTGAATGGGCATGCTTAGCAGTGGTCTTTGCAACACAGAAGCTTTGACACTATATGTTAAGTCATCAGACAATGCTAGTTGCAAAAATTGATCCCTTGAAATACTTGCTTAGTAGGGCAGCTTTGACGGGTCGCCTAGCAAAGTGGGTTATGATCCTCAGTGAGTTTGATATTGAGTACACAAAGTGAAAGGCAATAAAAGGACAAGTCATAGCAGATCAACTTGTAGAGGCTCCTATTTATGACGATCATCCCATGTTGACCAATTTTCCAGAGGAATCAGTCTTTGCTCTCACCTCTTCTAATGAATGGAAGTTATATTTTGATGGATCCCATACCAAATTCGGGTCCAGAGCAGGTATATTGTTTGTCACTACTCAAGGTGATGCTATTCCCAAATCCTACAAAATAACTTTCCATTGTACCAATAACATTGTGGAATATGAAGCTCTAGTCACAGGACCCCGAGTAGTGGTCCACTATAACATCACACATTTACAAGTCTATAGAGATTCTCAGTTAGTCATCCGTCAAGTGAATGATGACTATGAAACAAAAGATGAAAAGCTTATTCCCTACAAGCATATGGTAGATTTTCTTCAAGACAAAATTCATGGCTATCCATTTCAATCAAGTTCCAAGAATTCAAAACAAATCAGCAGATGCGATGGCTACGATTGCTTCCATGTTAAATATCCCCCACAATATGGACAAATGTGAATTTTTGGTCGAACAGTTGCTTGTCCCTTATTTTGAAATTCCGACAGCAGATGTGATGTGTGTTCTTGTTGGTCCTAACTCCCCATGGTACAATGACATCTATCAATATTTGAAATCCCAAACTTTACCACCTAACCTTTCCGCTAACCAACGTCAAGCCTTCATCCGACAGACAGCCAAATATGTCATCATTGTCGACACCCTTTACCATCGTTCCTTTGACCATACCCTCCTCAGGTGTTTGGATTATGATGAAGCACAAACAACTTTACGTGAGGTTCATGATGGTATATGTGGGGGCCATTTCAATGGTCTGAGCTTAGCCAAAAAGTTGATTCATGCTGGGTATTATTGGCCCACTCTGGAAAAGGATGTTCACGATTTTGTAAAGAAGTGCTACAAATGCCAAATCCATGGAAATTATATTCATGCACCAGCCCAAGAGCTTCATTCTGTTATATCTCCATGGCCCTTTTCTCAATGGGGATTGGATCTTATTGGCAAGATTCACCCAACATCTGCAAATGGACACAAGTTTATCATTACAGCCACAAAGTATTTTACAAAATGGATCGAGGCTATCCCCATGACCTATATCATTGGTGTGCAAATTTCAAAATTCCTATTGAATTATATCATATGTAGATATGGGGTTCCCCTTGCCATAGTCATAGATAATGGCCATCCATTCAAGAATAAAGATGTCAAAGAACTCTGTGAAAAGTTTCACATCCAACACCATTTCTCCAGTCCATACTATCCACAGGGTAATGGTCAAGCTGAAGCATCAAATAAAACCATTATCAAGATCCTAAAAAAGGTTGTCAGTGACACTGGTTGAGATTGGCATGTGCAGTTGAATCCAGCACTATGGGCTTATCGTACTTCTATCCGCACACCTACTGGTGCAACACCTTATTCCTTGGTGTATGGTGTAGAAGCCATTTTACCCTTGGAAGTGGAGATTCCTTCTTTGTGTGTTTCCTTGCAACATCTGATTAATGATGAGACACATGGAGTCTCTCGGTTGCATTAGCTTGAGATGTTAGATGAGAAATGTCAGACAACCTTGACACATTTGCAAGCATATCAAAACCGTCTCCGTCGCTCTTATAATAAGAAGGTCAAAGGGTGACATTTAGAAGTGGGAGATCCGGTTTTAAAGGCAAACCCGAAGAATGCACAATCTACTGACATCATCAAAGGCAAGTTTGAACCTAATTGGGTTGGGCCTTTCATAGTTACTGCAGCCTATGGCTCGGGGGCATATCAGCTCGCCACCCCAGAAGGTGAACCTCTGTCAGATCCTATAAATAGTATGCACCTTCGCAAGTACTGGGCATAATTTTCTATCAACAGTTCTTCAAATATGATCCTGACAAAAATACAAAAACATCAAAAAACTCAAAAAATACAAAAAAAGTGAAAAAAGCAAAAAATGAAACAAAAAAGTAAAGAAAAATGATTCGCCCTCTAGTGAAAACCTGGCAAATAGGTGCTTTGGGCAAGTACCATGGTGAAAACCTGGCAAATAGGCACCATGTGTAAAGAGATTATTGCTCCGTCATCTATCACGACCTCTAGCTATGCTTTCTCTCTGTAGGTTTATCATGCCTATCCTTGTCCTGACCCAATTTTTTGTTCCAGGCCTGTGATTGGTCAACATCATCATCTTGCATACTCCGGTTTCTTGTGCATATGTTTCGGTCCTAGTCTCTATATATGTCTTTCCGATGTGCATTGGGTGCGTTTCCCTTGTCATGTTCAATCACTGGAACTTTCAAATCAAAAAATGTCCTGAAAAATCCAAAAAAATCACATAATGTCCTGAAAAATCCAAAAAAAAAAAATCAAATAAATGTCCTAAAATAATACAAAAAAATCAAAAAAATGTCTTGAAATAATCCCTAAAAATCAAAAAATGTCCTGAAATAATCCCTAAAAAGTCAAATAAAGTCCTGAAATTTTTTTTTGTAAAAACTCGAAAAGCAAAACAAAAAAATATCCCCTTTATGCATAGACAGATCGCTGAGAATACCTCCAACGACATGCAATCACACATCATGCTTTAATGAAATCATGCATTCACAGATGAACTTTTTCAATCAAACCAGACATTCAAACTGATCACAATTGTCATATCAATCAATCAACATCAATATCATTCATCCTTGGCACATTATCATGGGTCTTATACAGGGTGTGGTATACTCGAAACCAGACTGTGTCCTATCTTAGATGGGGTACCGCATTCCCTGGAACCAGACAGCATGATTATTCTTGTTTTCCACTTTTGACAATGACGATCAGACTGTTTGTTTGACTTGGTTGAATTTGTGCATCTTATCTTTTTACTGATTTATCTTTGGCTTTGATCATGTTCCTATGTTACTCAATGATGTCACTGAGTGATTTAGAGTAATCGGGATGGTTCATGGTCCCTTTCCTTTTGTTTTTTGTTGTGTTTGCTATTTGTGGAATGTTTGTCACAAACTGGGGCAACTATATCATTGGGTGTCTGTGATAAGTACATTTACTTTGTGAACGCCGCACATACCTCGACCCTTGATGTATGCACCCTAGGATGCTTCACTGATTCCTTGTGTGTGATGTGTTTGTATTTTGCAAAAAGGGTTGCGTTTCAGCTCTGGCCTTCAATGCCATGATGCTATGCATTCGTTTTGCTACATTAAATAAAGGTTCTCCCCTACAAAGTGCATTTGTGAAAGCAAGTTTTCCTTCATCTCTAACTGTCCTCTGTCTAATTTCTTCTTACTAAAATTTCTTCCATCAGTCTTGGCAGCCCGTTCGAACCTATCATCTTCTGTCATTCTTATCGATCACTTGGCCTCTTTTCTAGATTTTTTCGGCCAATTCCTTGAGGGGGCATGCATATGTCATTGTCAGTGTCTGGGGCATTTTTATTATTGTTCTTTGAAACAATGCTTAAAATCGCATTGTCTCAAAGAGGGGCAAAATGTAGACGTCTAAAAATGGTCAACGCTTGCGGAGTCATACTTTAACATTTGCGCATTGCCTTATTTTAGGGTTTTTGCGTCGCATTAAAATTTCTCCTATGTTGCGCACTTGGTCTTTATCATTTGCGAGCATCGAGTCCTTCTTCTACATTCTTCATTTGTCTCGCTTTCGAATTTGGTCTTGTCAATAACAATCTTCAGTCATGATTTTGGTCGATCTTATCCTGTCACATCAATGTGCGTGCTCATTTGTCATCATTTTGGACATCGTCAATCCTAATTAGGGTTTTTTCCTCTTTTCAATCTTGTCATCTTGCGATCGATTTATCATCGATCGTTGTCATTTTCAATCTTGTCATCTAGTGATCAATTTGTCATCAATCATTGTCATTCAATTTGTCATCAATCGTTGTCATTTTCAATCTTGTCATTTTGTGATCAATTTCTCATCGATCGTTGTCATTTGCAATCTTGTGATCGATTTTTCATCGATCGTCGTCCTTCTCAATCATGTCAATTTGGATCAATTAGTCATTTTTCCTCGTCAATTAGCACTTTTATCAATCAAATCATTTATCAGCATTGGTCCTTTGTTAGTCGTGATCAAATTGAATCGGCATCAATTATCCTACATCAAGACCTAATTGTCATCCTTGCATTTCTAATTCATCTTCTAGGGTTTTTATGATTTGTTCATTTAACCTTGTTTGTCATTTTCCCTCTAGGTTAAATAATTTATTTATTTATCCTAAGTCTTCTTGTCACAATTAAATGTTTATTTAATTGGCTAACTAATTCCTCCTCTCATTGTGAATTAATTAATGAATGAAAAATTATTAATTAATTTACCTAATTTTCCAATTTACTAATTTCTCCTAATTCCTAATTTTCTAATTTTCATCAATTTTCTATTTTGTCCAATATTTCTCCTAATTTCATGGGAATGACATAGCAAATTTGTCATAATTTGTCATAATTTGTCAATCAATCAATTTTGACATAGCAATTTGTCATAATTTGTCATAATTATCAATCAATCAATCTTGCATAGAAAGTGTCAATTTTGTCATAATTTGTCATATTTGTCATTCTTGATTTGAAATTTCCTTTCAAATCTCTTCATGTTAATCTTGTCATCTCTCCAATTTGTCTATAAATTGGATGAATTTCTTCAATCAAAGATCCCGATATGATCACATTTTCGAATCCCTGAATCAATCATGCTTCTAGTATTCTTGCACTACCATCTTGTCAATCTTGCTTTCACATTATGCTTATGCACTTGAAGGTGAGATGCACAAAACAAAGCAATTTTAAGGAGAAAGAAGGACAATGGAGAATCATGGAGGAGACATGCTCATTTGAGATGGTTTGCGTTTGAATTGAATGTTTCATTTCCATATCCCTATTGAATGTTTCATTTCCATATCCCTATTGAATGTTTGTAGGTTTTGTTATCATTGCAATCTGGTTTTGTGATTGAGCTAGGCTAATATTTATGTTGCTTTGATGATTTCCAAATTCCTATCTACAATCTTCATCTATTTGAATGGTGTCAGTAGGGTCTTGCTCGGTAACATCAGGATCTTGCTCGGTGACATCAACTATTTCAACTTCAACTTGCTCACCGGCATCCTTGTTTCTAAAGATTTCCTGCCACTTTTCTTTTGTCTCATTTTCCACTTCAATATACAGCCCATTCATTAGTTTCAAGGCTGTTTGTTTGATGAGGAACTTTGTGTGGTAGGTTGTCATATGTTCTTTTATTTCATCTACCGACATGTCAGGAAAGAGATGTACCAGACTTCTTTCTCTGATCTGTTTCTTCGATTCCAGGGCATATTGCCACCTATTATCAATATGTGCATATAATTCTTTTGGAAGATAATTAGAGACTTCTAATGGGACCAATCAGAATTTCAGAAGTGTGCAGATGACAACTTCTTCTATTTGTCTCTTTTCATCTTCATTTCTGGATTCATACTTAACATATCTGAATCCTCAAAATCCACCATATTCCTTCAGATTAGTACAAAAATTCTCAACACTATGTACATTTACCTTCTTGCTCTTGACAATCTGAAATTTGCTTGTATCCTCAGATTCGGTGTCACTAGACTCTTTTGCCAAAATGAGTCTTCGAGTAGATTTCTTGTAAGTTTTTGTTACCTTGGGAATAGTAACACTCTTTGTTTTCTTACTCGGTGAAGCTACAGATGCTCTAGTGTTAGGTCGCTTTGCTGGAGGAGTCCGTGAGGCCTTTGATGTATCCTATTTCTTTCTTTTCAACACTTTTCCCTTAGGCAATTCGGTGCCTAGTGTTATAGCCGCCTCTTGGGCTTCAGATTCCTCTTTGGTAATGGCTATAGTGCCTTTGACAGATGTGGAGGAAGAATCTTCCCCGAATTTATCTGATAATGCCTTTATCATCTTTGTTTCCTTTCTTGTAGCTTTGGGTACTACAATGCTCATTTTTACTTTTTCTTTCACTTCTTCATAGGTTCCATACCTCAGCTTAGTAGCATGCCTTGGTAATGTAAGAAATGCATCAATTTGATGTTGTGTGATGTAAAAATCAATCTTGTAACCCATAGATGACAAAGATTGAGTTCTTGGTTCCACAACATTCACATAATAGTAATCAGTGTCTACTTCAAAACATATGTCATCTTTGTATTTCTCCTCTAGCTTGGGTGGAATCTGGTACCTGTTATGCATTTTCTCTTGAAACTTACTAAAGTAATCATCCATAATATCGTTAAAATTATCACCTAGCTTCTTGATGAAGTCATTGATCTGATGGGTGATTGGTCGATGTAGTTCCCAAACAACTTTACCGACTGATGGAAAGAATTTTTCAAAATAGAAAAACATGCATACAAGTAGTGATCCAAACTTTAGTCTATTAGCCGATTTGTTTTTCTTCAGCTTCCTGATGGTGTTCAGATTTTCAAACAGGTTTTTCAGCAACACCTCACATAGATGCATTTTCATTCCCTTTTTCACAATTTTGTATGCTAAGTCTACTGTTGCACAGGGTACACTATTTTCCCTTGCCGATTGGAAGAAACAGTAACCTATTACTCTAATGGAAAATTTTAGTTCTACATCAGTGACATTGTTCAATTCCAGTCCTCTGCAATTTGTTTCCACTCTGGTTAAACTAATCAATTCCTTCTGTGATATCATTTTCTGAGCTCGGGCATGATCATAAATAGGGTAGCCTGTGATCAGATGAATGATTTCCTTGGTAATCTTAAACGGTTTCTCTTCTAGCCTCATGAAGTCATCATGAACTCTACTCAAAAAAGACTTGACCCACTGGGGTTTGAACACACGGGGATAGGTTAGGGCTTCAGTTAATCCCTTGATCTTAATGTGCTCACACTTGCTATCCAATTTTCCATCGGTGCACAATTCATCATAGGTGTCTTTGATTTCAACGTGTCCGAGTTCTTCAACATGACATTTGGTGAAGAATCTCACATCCTCAACTAATAACACTATATCCGGGATGAGTGAAAATGCGGTTTTGTCATCCGGTTCAGATGCAACTTTGGGAGTTAAAGAGTATTTTAGTGAAGGCTTTTCAACATTCTTAACAACGATGGGATCTTGGATCTTAGGTGCCATATGTAGATTTTAGATAAAAACTAACAAAAGATCCTTAGGGTTTGAGGATTTTCAAATGACTGATGCTTTACACTTAGCAGATAATAATAACCCTATAAGATCAGTAAACCATCTTAACAATGCATTGAGATTAATGTAAATAGCTTGAATTTTGCTTTGTAGGAGGTTTGACCACCTTAGATTCACTTTGCTCTGCTCTCTCAAAAACTTGGTAAGTAAAAATAACTGCATAAATGTTTTAAGTACACAATATACCTTATCAGGCTCTGTGCAAGTTAGGTCAAAAACATTAAATGCACTCGATTCCACTAAACTTTCTTTCCCTTTTTTTTTTTGTGCTTTAACCGAGTAACCAAACTTCCTTCATTTACTGACTTGACAGGTTTCTTGTATAGTGCTCCAAAAGATTTTGATAGAATTTCAAACTTACTAATACATCTTAATTATGCAGATTTTGAAATAAGTACATAATAAAATAGGAACTGTTAAGATTTAACCTTGAGAGAATGCAGTCCCTTCATACCTTTATCGATTAATTTGGAATAGTAGCACCTAACTCGTTAGGTAAGGTGCTTTCTTCATTTGACACAATTTCCTTCTTTTTCCAAATCATCTTTAATTTTTCTTTTATTTCCTTAGTATCTTTTCTAGGTTGATCTCTACAATCTCCAGCCAAGTGTCCTACTTTGTGATGATGAAAACATGCCATACTAGGATTTCTCCATGATCTTCGGTTGTTCATCCCAAACCTTATAAAGCAGGTGGCACTTATATGTCCATATCTTCCACAACACTCACACCATATCGTTGTATTGTAATCCCATGGTACTGCAACATATTGTCGGTTGAGATCTCTATGGGTTCGGTAGCTTCCTGTATTTGCTCGGTGTGCATACCACATATAGTTGTTTTTCTTAAACCAACACTTCTCGGTACTATGTCCATATCTATTGCAGTTTTTACAAAACCCTTTGAATTTTGCCTTCTGATAATTGTTAATAGACTTTGTCCTACATTGATTAGATGTGTAACCATATTTATTGCAATTGTAACAATAACCATTGGACTTAGTGACATTCGGTTGCTTACCTTTTTTGTTTTGGCACATGTTGGCAGTATGACCTTGATTTCCACAGTAGTTGCAAATAGGCTTCTTTCTTTTGATGTTCTTCTTGATTCCAACTTGCTTTGATGATTCTCCTCTCTCACTAGTATAGATTCCCTTCTCAGTAGAGTCTTTTCCTTTGTAACCGAGTCCTGCATCTATGTTGGATCTTCTTGTATTCAGTTGCTCATCCAACATCTTTGATGCTTCATAACTCTTCTTCAGTGCATAACCTAGTTGATCTGATAGGTTTTGTTGAAATCCAGTCAACCTTGTGATTTCATCATTCTTATCAGATACTAAGGCTTCAAGTTGTTGTTTCTCTCTTTCTAGATCTCTTATTTTATCCTCGGTTGTCCTCAATGCATCAATATTTTCAGTCATCTGTGTGCTGAAATGTTCATGTTCTCTTTTCATTGCTTTTTGTTGATCAGCTAGTGCTTTGTTCTTTTCTTTCAATACTCCAATCATTTCTTCAGTCTCTTCAGATATACTGTTCTTAGATGATGTCTCAATTTGTTCCACTAACTCTTGAGAGTCCTGCAAATCATCATATAATCTTCTTCTCAATTTCAGAGTTTTTTGCATTTGCCTTTGCATGTCTGCAATCACTTGATTAGCATTATCCAACTCTTCTTGGAGATACAGAATCCTCTAAGATTGTTTATAGCCTTCCATTGATAAGATCTTTCTCTTTAGGTAGTTAAACCCTTTTCCAAGATTGAAGCTCTGATACCAATTGTTACGCCGAATATTGAAAGCTAATGTATTGAGAGTGGAGGGGTGAATTAGTACTTCAAATCCTTTTCTTAATAATATCTTTACTGTATTGCATGAACTGAATAATCCAGTAACATAATATAATGCTAAAATAAATAAATAACAATCATACATGTTTCACTCCATAACACATATATTTTGGTTACACAGAAACTCTTGGTTAGAGAGAAAAACTGCAGTGTGGATGGCACCCACAACTTCACTACTCCAATAATAAAGGTTGCTCGGTTAGAGCTACATCTCTAGCTATTTCTGATAGCTTACCTTGTTAGGAGTATCAAGATCTATTAGATCTACCTTGCTAAAGGATTTTACAACACTTAATCTAAATGCTGCACCTAGTTAGAGGCTTTACAATTTATAGACTTGATTAGAGTCTTTTACCCTGTTAAAGGTTTCTCTTACAACTTCAAAATATTACAATAAAATCATTACAAATATCTACAACCTTAAATCTGGAATGTTATAGCAGATTTGATGTGCTTAGTATAACATTACCTTGCTTATAGCATACCTCGGTAACCCATATAGTAACTCGGTATACCCTTCTATTTACTCTGTTCTTTGACTGTTCTTTGAAATCCTTCTCGGTGACCTCTGTGTCTCTGTAATAGTCATAACACTTAGTGCTTTGACATGTCTTGCTTCATATATTTCTACATCTTCCTTTCTGTCATGCTACATGTATATATCTGATCTTAATCCATGTTGTATAAATAGATCTCTTATGTTGGTGATCCATTCATTGCTTTGATCTTACAAACATGTTTTATCAAATGAATAACCATGCAAAATATTTCATTGGTTAGATGACCTCAAAATCCTAAACAATATTTAAGTGCAATTTCCAATGTGATAATGGTTCTATGTTCCTTGATCTTGTAACACATTTTCATATGTATGTCCAGGTTCAATGAATCTAGTAACACGTTTCACTCGGTGCATATCAACTCGGTGTGTCATCTTTGCTTCTTGGTAGACATGGAATGATACTCGGTAGACAGCTCGGTGCATGCTGGGATCTTGTGAATACTTTCTTCTATAAATGATTGGACTATGCATACTGACTGAATATTTCGGTAGAGATAACCGACTAGAGTATATAGAATAACATTGAACATAAAACTTATGGCAACTTAATAAGTAGTAACAATCTCCCCTTTTGACATTAGTTGAGATGTTTGACAAAAAATATTTTCAAAGTTATAACTCAAAAATCTATATACTTGCAAAATATGACTAAACTGACAGTATATACATTACTCAATAAAATAATATATCCAGATATACTCCCCTTATCAATATACTATACAAAACTCTAATTTGTATGCTCGGTGATGTGCTCTTGTTCTTTGCTTACTATATTGTTCACTGCTCTTGGATACTCTGCTCACTCTGCTCGATATACTCCCCCTGTATACTACACTCCTTTTGTTTGATACTATACTTTGATTCTTTGAATACTATATCACTCCCCCTTTTTGACAAACATCAAAATTTAGTTACCATTCAGTGGTGGAAACTTGTCAAAAATGGATTTGTACTTTGTCCGTGCTTCGGTGAGAGTGACAAAGAGGGCATCCTTTACACTGTCACATAAAGAATTTTGCGCTTGAATATCAGCCAATAATGATATTAAGCCATCTAAAGTGCTTCCCTCTTGTGTAGTAGATAAGTATGTGGCTCGGTTGATCTGTTCTTGGATAGATGAAAGATGAGGAAGGAATAATCTCTGAAATGTCATTATGTCCATCCTCATCGTGTGTTCATCATTTCTTAGGTCCAATTGTTGAGCCATGAGCCGTTGTAACTTTGTAGAGAAATTCTGAACTGAATTGGGCTCTGTGGTCAACTTATTTGAGAGATAGGTGATCTCTTTCTCAATTGCTTCTATTTTATTTTTGATGTCTTTAATGAATAAAGAAAATGTATAGAGTTTCTGAAATAAATAATGAATGTGCTTGAGTTGAGGGGTCAACTCAGTAATAAATTTGACAAGTTTAACTTTACCAATAGCTATAGCTTTCTGTACCTCTTCTATCATTTTTGCAGTGAGCTCCTTGTCTTTTAGCTTGATCAAATATTCAGATGCATCTACTCCAGATGTCTCTATCTTGGTTAGGAGTTCATCCAGTTGAATGTGGATGGCTATATCTTTGGTTATAGTAGCTTCAGGTAGCATATTTGTTAAGAGTGCTTTCACCTTCTGAAGTACTTTCTTTTTCTTTTGAATAGCCATTTGCTTCTCTTGTTCAACCTTTGCTTTGCGTAGTTCACCGAAATCAATGAGTGCTTGCCCCTTTAATTTGGATATATCAACATTGGGCAACACTATTGGTTTTGACAAATCTACTTTGAAACTATGCTTTTTCATCTTCTTTTCTTTTCCTTTCACCGATTGAACTAAGACAATGGCTTGTGAGGCTTGATGACCCTCAGTAGGTTGCTCAGTAGAAAAAACACTTTGGTTAGTTTCTTTAGCCTCTGTAGTGTCCTTTGGTGTCTCAGTACTCGGTGTCTCTGTTGCAACATTTTCAATGCTAGAAGGATCCTGAGAAGTTTGTTCTTGATTAGTACCTTCTCCTGCTGTAGACTTCTGACCTTCGGTTCCTTGATCCGTATCTTGAGGGGCTTTGGTTGAGATAGGTTGATTGACCGGTGGATAAGGTTGAACTTGTTCCAAGACTAATTCACTAGATACAAGTTTTCCATATGCATTTCCTTCTATCATTTCCTATTTAGATGCCTCTGTATCCATGATATCTTCATCTATTTGAATGGTGTCAGTATGGTCTTGCTCGGTGTAGCGTCGTAAATTGTACGCACTTGCTAGGGTGGTACAATTTCACACCTAGTTTAGCACCCGCCTTGGCGCATTTTGCATTTTGCATTGCATTTCTCCTTTAGCACTTAATTAATTAAATTAATTAAGTCTAAGGTCCTATGTCATCATCTTCCACATCATAAAATTGGGCCCTTTCATTAAAGTGTGCCCCTTTCATTTTATTCCTCCAATACATCATTTAATCAAAAACCCTAATTAGGTCCTATTTTGAGCTTGGGGGCTTGATTTCGGGGGTCAAAACATCTCGAAATCACCTGTAACTTCAGGATTCTCTCTAAAATCATCATATCCGACGGCCCTGAAAATTTGGTGAAAAGTTGCCGGGACCATGGCGCCCGGAGTGCACACGGTCCCGGACATTTTTCCCGAAATTTTAGGAGCGTGATCCAATCATAAAATAAAGCTTAACCCCAAGATATTGGCAGGAGATTCAATCTCTAGGTCGGCCAAAAGTTGAAATTAAGACCTAGGGTTTCATATATAAGAGCTCTCTTTCTTCATTTGAAAGGATCCAATTTTTTGGGTTTCAAGGACCTTCTATGTAGCGAGAGAGCAGATCTTTGAAGACTTCAACAACATTCAATATCCATCCATCAAGCATCTATCAATTTCATTCATCCATTTAGGGCTTTGAAGGCATTGAAGAGCAATAAGGGATCACCGACTGAAGATTGGCTTGTACCCCTCCCTTGGGGTTGGGTATGATTTCATGTTGTTTTCATGTCTTTGCATAAGCTTCATTACATCATTTGTATTCATGCTTTAGATCACTCTACATCTTGATTTGGAGCATTTACATTATCATTTACAAGCAATTAGGGTTTACTTTCTAGGTTGCTCTAGTTTGCTTACTTGCATTTTAGGATCTTGCACACACACAAGGTCTGCACACACACTACTTTTACAATACAAATTGGCTATTCGTGGAGGTGGAAATCACCAAAGCGGGGGTTTGACTAAGGCAAAACCCTATATAGCTGCCCACCATACCCTTTTCAGATATAAGTGCAGGTTTTGGGACTCGGACGACGCCGCAGGTTGCAAATCCGGGAGAAGCAGACTAAGACCGAACTCCACACCAAGTTTCGGAGTAGAAGATCAGGACAGGGGCGTGGGGTGCCCTGGTCCTGCCAAGATAGGGGCGCTGGGCACCCTGGTCCCTGGGACAGGGGCGCTGGGCGCCCTGGTCCTCCTGACAGACAGCAGTTTTCAGCATTTTTGATAGCTTTCCAGGTTGCAAAATAGCAGTTTCCGGAGCAATTTCAGGGGCAGAATCAGGACAGTGGCGCCCACGCCCCTATCCCGAACATTTTCACTCAAATTTTGACTCCGGGTACGCATTTTCATTCTTGTCTTATTCTTGTGTTTATAGCTTTCCATTATTTAAGTTCAATTCTGCAATCTTGTTATTAGTTCATACTTGCACTTTGGGGTTAGGGATTGAACTTGCATCATTCTATCTATCATTTGCAACAAAGGAATAGAAATCCTAGTAGGTAGCCCATGGCTCTCTCTTCCACAAAAAGAAGTAGCCAATTGTGTGATACCTCTAGGCTCTTTCGTATTCCACAAATGTGTGATTGAAAGTGAGATTAGGGCATGTTTGCTTAGTGTCACTTTTTCCCCCACACATTTTGGTGAACCCGACGTGAACTCCAATCTTCTCTAATTCTGATTTATGTTTTCAAATTTGAGTATTTATGCTATTTCAAATTCAAATTTGTATTTACAAGTTTTAATTTCTTGCAAGATTCAAAAATTTAGAGGAAATTTTTGCTAATTTTTCAATTCAAAGTTGAACTTGTGGATAGCTTAATTGGGATCAATAATTTCAAATCTGATTTAGGAACTCATTTGAATCATAAATTTGATTTTCTAAGTCTACATTCTAAGTGCTTGCATTGGTTAAAATTAAACATTTCCTTCTATTTTGCATGTGTTATCATTTGAAAAAGGAAAATTGTTGTCATGATGCATTCATTTCATAGATGTGATAATGGGTTAGCTTCCTTTGTTTCAATTTTTCCTTCTCCTAAAGAACCTCCCCCCATCTATAACAACATTTTAGTGCCTAAAAGAGTTTCTACCAATCCCTTTGAGACTCTCCCATTCTCTAAGGATGAAGACTTTAAGAGTGATCTTGACAATTCTCCTAAAATGTGCCCTTCCTATTTAGCTATCCTAGAGGAAGAGAATGATATCATAAACACCTTTCTTAATGTTACTTCACCTTCCCTACATGATGCCTCTCTAAGTGAAAAGGTATTTTCTCCTAAAGTTGGTCCTTCCAATGGGGGCATGTTAGTGCAACAAGAGGTTATGAACACTTCTTTCAAAGATCTCCTTCCTAAGCATGAATCTTTGGAGAAATATGTTCATGTTCCTCCCAAAAAACACTCCCTTCATGAGGATCCTTTTGTGCAAGAAGATGATATGATCCCTACATTCCCTAGTGATGGCATTTCCTTTTCCAACAAAATTCCCACTAGAGATGATGAATTAATGATAAATGCTTACCCTTCTCCTAAAGTTTGTCTTACCCATAAGCATCCCTTAGAGAAAGAAGATGAAATAATAAGCAATTTCCTTAATTCTCTCTCCCCTAAAGATCATATTGAATATATTTTGAGGAAAGAGGATGAGTTTAACATATATATTGATGCTCTCCCTCCTAAGGATGAGGAATTAATAAACAATGTTATCTCCTCTCCCGAAATTGACAATACTTCAAACATTCCTTTCAACAACTTCACTATTTGGGATGAACCATTAGAAGAAGGTGTAGATTATTCTCTTCCCCATGAGAGAACCCTAGCCAAAGGGGATGAAATCAAAATTGAAAACTCCCTTGATAGTTTCTCACCTTCCTTGAATCTCAATTATTCTCCCTCTAAAAATAAAGCATCTCCCTCTCCTCAACTTGGTTCTACTCATAAGGATACCCTAGTTCAAAGCAAGATGGTTAACATCTCTTTCAAAGATCTCCCTCTCAAAAGTGAGACTTTGGAGAGTAATGTTGATCCTTCTCCTAGAGAGTTTAATCCCCATGTAGATCCTTTGATGATAGAGGATGATATGACCTTTCCTAGTATTACTCTTCCTACTAGAACATCAATGCCTACCCCTTGTCTCTCTCCTAAAATTGATTTAATCTGTGATAAGATTTTAGTGCAAGAGAAGATTATCAATAATTCTTCCAACACTTTTGTTCATTCCTCTAAACCATCCTCAATCAATTTGATACATGTGAATGAAACACCTAACAAACCTCTCTTCACTGTCCAAGGTGCTTGTCCTTCTCAAAATTCTCAACCTTTAAATAAGCCTATCTTAGTGGTCCAAGGTGGTTATGCTAATGATTCTTTTTGCACTCCTAACAAACCTATTATTACTGTGCAAGGAGGTTATTCTACTAAGAGCCCTTATGAGTATGCTAAGCAACTGACTAGAGAGAGTTATCATGCGGTTGCCCATACCTATAATACAAGAAATAATAGGCAACCTAATCTTCCTCCTGTTACTCCAGTGTCTCTTCCTAATCCTCAACCAATTCTTCCGCAAGCTCCACGGATTTCACAAGTTCTTGGTAAGGAATATGATCTCATAGAACAACTTAAAACTACTCCTGCTAAGATATCCCTTTGGGATTTGATCCAAACTTCTTCCGCTCATCATGGAATGTTACAAGATGCCTTGAAAGATTTGAATGTTCCTCCACCTAATACATCTAGTAATATAGTGTCTTTGGTTAACTCTGTGATGAATCCTAAAGCTCAAATTGTGTTTACTCAAGATGAGTTGCCTACTAGTGAAATTCAACATCAATATGATCCCTTGATGATTGTGGTTATCATAAATGACACTGCTATAAGACGAACACTGGTAGATAATGGTTCTGGCCTTAATGTGTGTAGCATTAATCTATTGCATAAGATGAATGTGGATACATCCCTTATTGAGCCTGACTCTCGTCCCATTCGAGGCTTTGATAATGTGGCTAAGTCTTCATTAGGTATTATCACCTTACCCATCACAGTGGGACCTGTTACTTTGCCTACTCCTATCCATGTTATGTCGGGAAATCTAACATACAACTTGTTATTAGGGAGACCTTGGATTCACGGTATGCAAGCTGTCCCCTCTACATTGCATAGATAGGTTAAATTTATTTATAATAATAAGACATATACCTTGATAGGTGATACTAATTTTCAAGCTTGTTTGCAAACATCTACTTCCAAAGGGAGTTCTTCTAAGCCTTCCTCTTCTAGTGATGACTCGTTAAACAAGATACCTGTGGATGAATCATCACCCTCTGATAATCAAAATTCTTTGGATGAGTCTGAAGTTCCTGAAGAAGATTCTTCTCAACTTGAATCTACACATGAAAAGGCTTTTGATCTTGAGAATGTTCTCACAGAAGACGATTGGGGATCTCTTGATTTTAATCCCACCTTTGTAGGTGAGTATAGGGTTCCTCCTAGAGAGCTTAAAGTTAAAAAGAAGGAAGAAACTAGAGATCAATCAGTCTTACCTGAACCTATGAGCAATAATTTTGTGGCCGCTTCTCAAACTTCTTCTCCTCACACCTCTAATTCTGAAGAATTTGATTCTTTGTCTTATGAAAAACCACCTTTTGTTTCTGAAATGGCTAATCGTTATGGTCGTGGTTTTCATATTTTGGCTAACAGTGGCTATAGTGGAAATGGTTGTGGCGCAAATGAACAAGGAATTAAAGTTCCTTTAGAACATAACATGCATGAATATTCATTTGGACTTGGATATAATCTTTCTAAGCCCACCAAAGCATCTAAAATACCATCTCTCAATGTGAATGCTATATTTAGTGGTGATGATGATCTCACTTCAACTAAATCATCTTCTACTTCTATCAACTCTCATTCCCCTCATAAGGAAATCTTGGCAATGAACAAATCTCTTTATGACTCCCCTCAAATTTCTAAATCCACTTATGAATCTTTATCTCCTATTCATCATAAAGTCCTTTCCTCCAGGGATAAGGCTCTAATAAATTACACTCATCTCTCTTCTAAGATTTCTCGTAACTTTCCTTCTTCAATTTTTATTATTTTATACATGTTTTTGATCTCACTTATAGTTGAGCATTCAGCATGTTATATTCAAATACCTCATTCAATCTATCATGTCTTTAAATAACATTAATGGCTATTATGTTGCTCATCACTATGTGACATTGGTAGCTCACTTACTGGGGGCTCATTGTCATTCATGATGGTACAATTTCAAGTGCAATCATATTTTTGAAGCAACACAATAGCCTAATTTTTCTATGTTATCTCTTGTTCCTATGAGGTAATAGTATGGAAATATTGATCATCTTTTCTTTAGAATCCTCCTTTCCTAGATATGGGAGAAGATGTGTATTCTCTTTCTTACCTTACCCACTTCTTGTGAGGAGCATTTTACATACATTAATGTCCTGCTTGCATGAACTCATGTGAGTATGTAGTACATTTTGCTTATGTCTAAATCTCTCCCTGGAAGATTGTGTAAGTCCTTCTCATTGTTCTTATCCTTGGGAGGCAATGATCTTTTCTTATTTTTATCTAAGGTTCCACTTTTTCCTATTTCATGGATGGTGTGAACTTTATTACTTGATGTTATTCCTTGTACGCATTTGTTGTTGTTTGTTCAAGGATTCTCTCTTACAAGAGGTGTAAGTCCTTGACTACAACCTCTTTTGCACTTGGTAAAATACATCCATAATGAATTCACCCTCCCAATTGGGTTAAAAGGAGCGTCATCCTTCATTAAGAATCACTTTCACCTCGCAAAAGAAGGAAGTATTGCATTCTTATTCTCTTCTTTGTCTTATTCTAGAAAATGTTATATTTGTCTAAGACAATTCCTCTCAGGGATAGGTGTCTTTTGTACAAAGATCTCTTCTCCTCTAAGGATCTCCTTTACACATACTACAAGATATCCCTTTTCAACTATCTTATCCTTGCTTAAAGAGTTCAAAACTCTCTTGCTTGGATCTATGACATTGTTGCATTTTTGGGGTATCTTCTTTTGTGATGAAGGTAGGTATCCTTGTTCTACTTTGGTTATGACATAAACATTACACTTTTTGAGCAATGGGTCATTCTCGGAACCAGAGCACAGACTCTTAGAGCGAGGTGTCTCCATTTTTTCTTTTATGCAAGGTGATTATTCTCGGAACTAGAGCACAGACTCTTAGAGCGAGATGTCACGCTTTTGTACTATACATATACAGGTTGTAGCATACTCGGGCATAGACTCCTATGAGGTGCTTCTAACCTCCCTTACACACACATGCACGAGGTTGAGTGGAACTAGCGGCATAAGGCTAGACTTTCTCACTCTCCTCCCTTACATGGATCACCTAGACAGACTCTAGGGGCTAGTTTTCCATGTCCTTTGTCCCATGGATCACCTAGACAAGATCTAGGGGCGAGAAGTCCATGTTTTCTCTCTCACTATTTGGATCACCAATGTGTGTATTCATGCTTTTTTCCTTTCTATTCTTCTCTTTGAATTTTGTTTCCATTTACATCCTTCATCTTGTGTTAGAGAACTCTCAATTCCTCATGCTCTTTGTTGTGTTGGAATTGAGATTTAGTCCTCTGTCTTACCAAATGATTCTCCATTAGTTTCTGATTTCATATCAAATCTTCTTGTGAGCATTTGTCATCAATATTCTTTAACAATTAGAAGTGGTAAACATGATACCCTGTTTCAACTCACTAAAATTAGCAAGCCGAAACAGGGGGGCACATATAGCTACCCTTGAATTTTCATCACCTTCCTTAGTAAGCATTAGGTGATTTTGTGATCTAACGTGTGTTTTGTAGGGTGCGGTTCCTAACTGTGTACTGTAGATACCGTTGGGGGCTTCGTTCGACAGACTTATGGATATATCCTTTTTCAAATAATGTTTACTTTTCTATACTTTTCTGTACTTTAGCTTGCATATGCATGTAGTGTTCATATGACCGCTAAAGTGGGGGCTAAATGTAGCATCGTAAATTGTACGCACTTGCTAGGGTGGTACAATTTCACACCTAGTTTAGCACCCGCCTTGGCGCATTTTGCATTTTGCATTGCATTTCCCCTTTAGCACTTAATTAATTAAATTAATTAAGTCTAAGGTCCTATGTCATCATCTTCCACATCATAAAGTTGGGCCCTTTCATTAAAGTGTGCCCCTTTCATTTTATTCCTCCAATACATCATTTAATCAAAAACCCTAATTAGGTCCTATTTTGAGCTTGGGGGCTTGATTTCGGGGGTCAAAACATCTCGAAATCACCTGTAACTTTGGGATTCTCTCTAAAATCATCATATCCGACGGCCCTGAAAATTTGGTGAAAAGTTGCCAGGACCATGGCGCCCGAAGTGCACACGGTCCCAGACATTTTTCCCGAAATTTTAGGAGCGCGATCCAATCATAAAATAAAGCTTAACCCCAAGATATTGGCAGGAGATTCAATCTCTAGGTCGGCCAAAAGTTGAAATTAAGACCCAGGGCTTCATATATAAGAGCTCTCTTTCTTCATTTGAAAGGATCCAATTTTTTGGGTTTCAAGGACCTTCTATGCAGCGAGAGAGCAGATCTTTGAAGACTTCAACAACATTCGACATCCATCCATCAAGCATCTATCAATTTCATTCATCCATTTAGGGCTTTGAAGGCATTGAAGAGCAATAAGGGATCACCGACTGAAGATTGGCTTGTACCCCTCCCTTGGGGTTGGGTATGATTTCATGTTGTTTTCATGTCTTTGCATAAGCTTCATTACATCATTTGTATTCATGCTTTAGATCACTCTACATCTTGATTTGGAGCATTTACATTATCATTTACAAGCAATTAGGGTTTACTTTCTAGGTTGCTCTAGTTTGCTTCCTTGCATTTTAGGATCTTGCACACACACTACTTTTACAATACAACTTGGCTATTCGTGGAGGTGGAAATCACCAAAGCGGGGGTTTGACTAAGGCAAAACCCTATATAGCCGCCCACCATACCCTTTTCAGATATAAGTGCAGGTTTCGGGACTCGGACGACGCCGCAGGTTGCAGATCCGGGAGAAGCAGACTAAGACCGAACTCCACACCAAGTTTCGGAGCAGAAGATCAGGAAAGGGGCATGGGGTGCCCTGGTCCTACCAGGACAGGGGCACTGGGCGTCCTGGTCCCTGGGACAGGGGCACTGGGTGCCCTTGTCCTCCTGACAGACAACAGTTTTTAGCATTTTTGACAGCTTTCCAGGTTGCAAAACAGTAGTTTTCGGAGCAGTTTCAGGGGCAGAATCAGGACAGTGGCGCCCACGCCCCTGTCTTGAACATTTTCACTTAGATTTTGACTCTGGGTACGCATTTTCATTCTTGTCTTATTCTTGTGTTTATAGCTTTCCATTATTTAAGTTCAATTCTGCAATCTTGTTATTAGTTCATTCTTGCACTTTGGGGTTAGGGATTGAACTTGCATCATTCTATCTATCACTTGCAACAAAGGAATAGAAATCCTAATAGGTAGCCCGTGGCTCTCTCTTCCACAAAAAGAAGTAGCCAATTGTGTGATACCTCTAGGCTCTTTCGTATTCCACAAATGTGTGATTGAAAGTGAGATTAGGGCATGTTTGCTTAGTGTCACTTTTTCCCCCACACACTCGGTAACATCAAGATCTTGCTCGGTGACATCAACTATTTCAACTTTAGCTTTCTCACTGACATCCTTGTTTCTAAAGATTTCCTACCACTTTTCTTTTGTCTGATTTTCCACTTCAATATATAGCCCATTCATCAGTTTCAAGGCTGTTTGTTTGATGAGGAACTTTGTGTGGTAGGTTGTCAGATGTTCTTTTATTTCAGCTAACAACATGTCAGGAAAGAGATGTACCAGACTTCTTTCTTTGATCTGTTTCTTTGATTCCTGGGCATATTGCCACCTGTTATCAATATGTGCATATAATTCTTTTCGAAGAGAATTAGAGACTTCTAATGAGACCAATCAGAATTTTAGAAGTGTGCAGATGACAACTTCTTCTATTTGTCTCTTTTCATCTTCATTTCTAGATTCATACTTAACATATCTGAATCCTCCAAATCCACCATATTCCTTCAGATTAGTACAAAAATTCTCAACACTATGTACATTTACCTTCTTGCTCTTGACAATCTGAAATTTGCTTGTATCCTCAGATTCGGTGTCACTAGACTCTTTTGCCAAAATGAGTCTCCGAGTAGATTTCTTGTAAGTTTTTGTTACCTTGGGAATAGTAACACTCTTTGTTTTCTTACTCGGTGAAGCTGCAGATGCTCTAGTGTTAGGTCGCTTTGCTCGAGGAGTCCGTGAGGCCTTTGATGTATCCTGTTTCTTTCTTTTCAACACTTTTCCCTTAGGCAATTCGGTGCTCAGTGTTATAGCTGCCTCTTGGGCTTCAGATTCCTCTTTGGTAATGGCTATAGTGCCTTTAATAGGTGTGGAGGAAGAATCTTCCCCGAATTTCTCCGATAATGCCGTTATCATCTTTGTTGCCTTTCTTGTAGCTTTGGGTACTACAGTGCTCATTTTTACTTTTTCTTTCACTTCTTCATAGGTTCCATACCTCAACTGGGTAGCATGCCTTGGTAATGTAATAAATGCATCAATTTGATGTTGTGTGATGTAAAAATCAATCTCATAACCCATAGGTGACAAAGATTGAGTTCTTGGTTCCACAACATTCACATAACAGTAATCATTGTCTACTTCAAAACATATGTCATCTTTGTATTTCTCCACTAGCTTGGGTGGAATCCGGTACCTGTTATGCATTTTCTCTTGAAACTTACTAAAGTAATCATCCATAATATCATTAAAATTATCACCTAGCTTCTTGATGAAGTCATTGATCTGATGGGTGATTGGTAGGTGTAGTTCCCAAACAACTTTACCGACTGATGGAAAGAATTTTTCAAAATAGAAAAACATGCATACAAGTAGTGATCCAAACTTTAGTGTATTATTTGAGTTGTTCTTCTTCGACTTCCTGATGGTGTTCAGATTCTCAAATAGGTTTTTCAACAACACCTCACATAGATCAATTTTCATTCCCTTTTTCACAATTTTGTATGCTAAGTCTACTGCTACACAGGGTACACTGTTTTCCCTTGTCGATTGGAAGAAATAGTAACCTATTACTCTAATGGAAAATTTTAGTTCTGCATCAGTGACATTGTTCAATTTCAGTCCTCTGCAATCTGATTCCACTCTGGTTAAACTGATCAATTCCTTCTGTGATATCATTTTCTGAGCTCAAGCATGATCATAAATAGGGTAATCGGTAATTAGATGAATGATTTCCTTGGTAATGTTAAACGGTTTCTCTTCTAGCCCCATGAAGTCATCATGAACTCTGCTCAGAACAAACTTTACCCACTGGCGTTTGAACACACAGGGATAGATAGATTAGGGCTTCAGTTAATCCCTTGATCTTAATGTGCTCATACTTGCTATCCAATTTTCCATCGGTGCACAATTTATCATAGGTGTCTTTGATTTCAACGTGACCGAATTCTTCAACATGACATTTGGTGAAGAATCTCACATCCTCGACTAATAACACTCTATCTAGGATGAGTGAAAATGTGGTTTTGTCATCCGGTTCAGATGCAACTTTGGGAGTTAAAGAGTATTTTAGTGAGGGCTTTTCAACATTCTTAACAACGATGGGATCTTGGATCTTAGCTGCCATTTGTAGATTTTAGATAAAAACTAACAAAAGATCCTTAGGGTTTGAGGATTTTCAAATGACTGATGCTTTACACTTAGCAGATAATAATAACTTGATAAGATCAGTAAGCCAACTTAACAATGCATTGAGATTAATGTAAGTACCTTGAATTTTGCTTTGTAGGAGGTTTGATCACCTTAGATTCACTTTGCTTTGCTCTCTCAAAAACTTGGTAAGTAAAAATGACCACGTAAATGTTTTAAGTACACAGTATACCTTATCAGGCTCCATGCAGGTTAGGTCAAAAACATTAAATGCTTGTGCTTTAACTAAGTAACCAAACTTCCTTCATTTACTAACTTGACAGGTTTCGTGTATTCACCGACTTGACAGGTTTCCTGTATAGTGCTCCAAAAGACTTTGATAAAATTTCAAACTTACTACTACATCTTAATTATGCAGATTTTTAATTAAGTACATAATAAAATAGGAATTATTAAGATTTAACCTTGAGAGAATGCAGTCCCTTCATACCTTTACCGATTAATTTGGAATAGGAGCACCTAACTCGGTAGGTAAGGTGCTTTCTTCATTTGACACAATTTCCTTCTTTTTCCAAATCATCTTTAATTTTTCTTTTATTTCCTTAGTGTCTTTTCTAGGTTGATCTCTGCAATCTCCAGCCAAGTGTCCTACTTTGTGACAATGAAAACATGTCATACTAGGATTTCTCCATGATCTTCGGTTATTCATCCCAAACCTTATAAAGCAGTTGGCACTTATATGTCCATATCTTCCACAACATTCACACCATATCCTTGTATTGTAATCCCATGGTACTGCAGCATATTGTCGGTTAAGATCTCTGTGGGTTCGGTAGCTTCCAGTATTTGCTCGGTGTGCATACCACATATAGATCTTTTGCTTAAACCAACACTTCTCAGTACTATGTCCATATCTAGTGTAGTTTTTACAAAACCCTTTAAATTTTGCCTTCTGATAATTGTTAACAGACTTTGTCCTACATTGATTAGATGTGTGACCATATTTATTGCAATTGTAACAATAACCATTGGACTTAGTGACATTCGGTTACTTACCTTTTCTGATTTGGTACATGTTGGCAGTATGACCTTGATTTCCACAGTAGTTTCAAATAGGCTTCTTTCTTTTGATGTTCTTCTTGATTCTAGCTTGCTTTGATGATTCTCCTCTCTCGGTAGTATAGATTCCCTTCTGAGTAGAGTATTTTCCTTTGTAACCGAGTCCTACATCTTTGTTGGGTCTTCTTGTATTTAGTTGCTCATCCAACATATTTGATGCTTCATAACTCTTCTTCAGTGTTTCTTTGGTTTTCTTCTTTGTTTCAAGTTCATTGGTCAACCTTGATACTTCAAGTTTCAATGCTTGATTCTCACCATCTTTTAGATTTGCTTCATGATGTGTATAACCTAGTTGATCTAATAGGTTTTGTTGAATTCCAGTCAACCTTGTGATTTCATCATGCTTATCAGATACTAAGTCTTCAAGTTGTTGTTTCTCTCTTTCTAGATCTCTTACTTTATCCTTGGCTGTCCTCAATGCATCAAGATTTTCAGTCATTTGTGTACTGAAATGTTCATGTTCTCTTTTCATTGCTTTTTGTTGATCAGCTAGTTCTTTGTTCTTTTCTTTCAATACTCCAATCATTTCTTCAGTCTCTTGAGATATACTGTTCTCAGATGATGTCTCAATTTGTTCCACTAACTCTTGAGAGTCTTGCAAATCATCAGATAGTCTTCTTCTCACTTTCAGAGTTTTTTGCATTTGCCTTTGCATGTCTGCAATCACTTTATTAGCATTATCCAGCTCTTCTTGCAGATACACAATCCTCTAAGATTGTTTATATCCTTCCATTGATAAGATCTTTCTCCTTAGGCAGTTAAACCCTTTTCCAAGATTGAAGCTCTGATACCAATTGTTAGGCCCAATATGGAAAGATAATGTATTGAGAGGGGAGAGGTGAATTAGTACTTCAAATCCTTTTCTTAAGAATATCTTTACTGTATTGCATGAACTGAATAGTGCAGTAACATAATATAATGCTAAAACAAATAAATAACAATCATACATGATTCACTCCATAACACATATATTTTGGTTATGCAGAAACTCTTGGTTAGAGAGAAAAACCTCGGTGTGGATGGCACCCACAACTTCACCGCTACAATAATAAAGGTTGCTTGGTTAGAGCTACATGTTTAGCTATTTCTGATAGCTTTCTGTTAGATCTACCTTGCTAAAGGATTTTACAACACTTAATCTAAATGTTGCACCTAGTTAGAGGCTTTAAAATTTTTAGACTTGATTAGAGTCTTTTACCCTATTAAAGGTTTCTCTTACAACTTCAAAATATTACAATAAAATCATTACAAATATCTGCAACTTTACACCTGGAATGTTATAGTAGATTCTATGTGCTCAGAATAAGATTACCTTGCTTACAGCATACCTCGGTAACCCATATAGTAACTCGGTAAACCCTTCTGTTTACTCTGTTCTTTGATTGTTCTCTGAAATCCTTCTCAATGACCTCTGTGTCTCTATAATAGTCATAACACTTAGTTCTTTCACATGTCTTGCTTCATATATTTCTATATCTTCCTTTCTAGCATGCTACATGTATATATCTGATCTTAATCCATGTTGTATAAATAGATCTCTTATGTCGGTGATCCATTCATTGCTTCGATCTTACAAACATGTTTTATCGAATGAATAACCATTGAAAATATTTCATTGGTTAGATGACCTCAAAATTATACACAATATTTAAGTGCAATTTCCAATGTGATAACAGTTCTATGTTCCTTGATCTTGTAACACATTTTCATATGTATGACCAGGTTCAATGAATCTAGTAACATATTTCACTCGGTGTATATCAACTCAGTGTGTCATCTTTGCTGCTTGGTAGACATGGAATGATACTCGGTAGACAGCTCAGTGCATACTGGGCTCTTGTGAATACTTTCTTCTATAACCGACTGGACTGTACAAACCAACCGAATATTTTGGTAGAGATAACCGACTAGAGTATATAGAATAACTTTGAACATAAAACTAATGGCAACTTGATAAGTAGTAACATAACCTGGCTAACATATACTGAAAAGAGGTTGTGCATATTGCTATTTGCATTCTTAATAGGGTGAAAATAAGAGTAAATTATACTAAGAAACCTTTTGAGTTGTGGAATGGAAGACCTCCTACTATAATGTATTTCAGAATTTTTGGAAGTGCTATATCAAAAGAGATGAAGATGATCTTGGAAAGTTTGATACCAAAGCAGATGAAAGAATATTCTTGGCATATGATATAAATAACAAGGCCTACTGGTGTTACAATAAGAGATTGAACAAGACAGTAGAGAGCACAAATGTGAAAGTATGTGAATCATGACATTAGATTACCACTGGACCTATACAAGAGACTGAATTTAAGATTATTCCTCTTGTTGTAGAAGAAAAGATAGATCTAGAAGACAAAAATGAGAAAGAGATGGATGCAATTGAAGAGTGTGAAGAAGAACCTGAGTAGTTGACTAACACCCCAACAAAATGTGTGAAAAAGAATCATTTGTATGATTAAATAATTGAAGACAAAAATAAAGGAGTTTAGACAATAAGTGCTATAGAGTAAAATGAGCAAGCAAACTGTCATTTTCTTTTGCTAGTGGAACCTAAATCATATGAAGAAGTAAGAAAAGAAGAAAGTTGGATAAAATCAATTAAAGAAGAAATAAATTAGATACAAAATAATCTAACTGGGGATCTAGTACCCAGACCAATGGACCAAAATGTGATAGGAACTAAGTGGGTGATCCAAAAAAAGCTAAATGAACAAGGACAAGTTACAAGGAACAAAGCAATATTGGTATGTAAAGGCTATTCATAAATTGAACATGTTGATTTTGAGGAAACTTTTGCTCCAATAACTAGGATGAAAGCTATAAGATTTTTTCTTGCTTATTCTACCTATAAGAGTTACAAGATATATCAAATGGATGTTAAGTTATCATTTTTTAATGGAGAACTAGAAGAGGTATATATTGAGAACCTAGATGGATTCATATTGTCAAAATATCTAGATATGGTTTGTAGGTTAAAGAAGGCATTATATGGACTTAAACAAGCACTAAGAGCTTCATATTCTAGATTAGACAAATATTTTTGACAACAAAACTTTAGGAAAGGTACTATAAATAGAAATCATTATATTAAGGTTAAAGGTAACAAGTTTTTTAATGTTGTTGTCTATGTTGATGATATTATATTCAAAGGAAGCGATGGTGTATGCAAAGAGTTTGTAGAAGAGATACATAATGAATTTGAAATGTCAATGATTGGTGAGATGTCATTATTTCTTAGTCTACGCATTACTTAGTTGGAAGATGAAATCTTTATTTATCAAGATAAATATGTCAAAGAGATGTTAAAGAACTTTGATATGGAAAATTGTAAATCGGTTACTGCCCTTTTAACTGTTGGTTAAAAATTAAGAAAAGACAATACATTTGCAGATGTTGATCAGAAGAAGTACAAATCTATGATTGGAGGATTGTTATATCTAACTACCTCTAGACTAAATATTATGCAAGCTTTATGTTTAGTTGTGAGATTTTAGGTTAATATGAATCAATCACATGAACAAGCAGTGAAGATGATTTTTAGGTACTTGAAAGAGGCTCGGGATTTTGGTCTTTGGTACAAGAAGCATGGAGATTTCATGTTGAAAGCATATACAAATATTGACTAGGTTAGAAGCATTGATTATAGGAAAAGTACTATTGGTGGTACATACTCTTTGGGAGACAAATTGGTTTCATGGTTAATTAAGAAGCAAGACTCAATATCATTATCTACTATAGAAAAAAATACATTGTGGCAACATCTTGTTGTACTCATGTTATGTGGATGAAGCAAACCCTTAAAGATATCAAATTATTAGATGATGAGAAAGTTGTAGAAGTGCATGAGGGCTTCACTACCTAGGCAATATTATATCACATGAATTAATATTGAGGGGTTTAATATCTCAAAAAACTAAGCTTAATATATTGCTTATTTGGTGAAAAAAGGGGGTTTTTAAATCCAAGCTATGAAAAAATGCAATATATGGTCAAAATAGAGGGTTTTTTAATTTGGGTTGTGTATTCGGGGGGTGACAAAAAAGGATTTTAGGGCAATATTTTTTGAAAATAGGGGAATTATTTGGTTTGTCGTGAATGCACGTCCTATAACCCAGGTTCACTAAGTGAAGCCCCCATACAGAAGTGGAAGTCAGATTGGAATACATTTCTACAAAAGAATAGGTAGCAAACATTTTCAATAAGGCATGGGCAAATGATAATTTTGAGTATCTCAGGCAGAAACTAGGGGCTATTGCCCCTCCTTTTTCTAACTAGATGAATTATAGTGGTGCATCCTTCCTAGAGGAGATTCAACAGTTATCCTTTATCTCCTCGATTGACTCTCTTTTTTCTCTTAAGGGAAGAAATGGTGTGTATTGGTCTTTATGTTATGCAAAACCATTTGTCTTTGATGTCAAAAGGGGATAGAGTTCTGAGATTTGTTCGAATATTCAAGTTTTGTTCAAGTGTTGTCGTCAATGACAAAGGGGGAGATTGTTCGCAGTATGAGTGTATATGGCTATCATTGATGTTAGACTCAGTTATATGGATGAATTTTGGTCTAATTATGCTCTTGGTTGTTGTAGTTGTGTTTTGTGTTGTAGATTGAGTTTGGTGTTTTGGTGTTGGCTAGGGTATTTTGATTCAAAAGTTATTTAGATTTTCTGGCAATAAGTGTGTCTATTAGTTTGATCTAGTAAGTCTTCAGTGGCCTCTATATATGTTGAAGATTGTGTTTCAATTTAGTGGATGTGATTTTATGGTTCATGTAATTTTCTCAGTTTTCTTCTCTGGTGGATTCTTTGTTCCACAAGAGAGCTTTGTTGATTTATGTTCAGAATATTTAATTGTGTTATTTTTTAGTCTGTGTATTTGGATTATCTTGATTGGATCATATTCCTTTGGTCTGGATATACATTGGAGGATGTATTAAGAAGTTTTTATGGGTCTCACCATGGTGTGTGGAGATCCACATGATATATTTTTCATCAAAAAGATGTTCTTTGGTCGATTGATTGCTATGTCTACATGTTACATTTGGTAACAAATTTGGTGGTTGTGTTAGCATATGTGGATCATTATATTTTTTTTGGAAGGATGTATTATGATGTATTTGGGTTCCCTCTTTCTTCTGGGGTGGACCTCTTTGAGTATTTTTGGTTCATGTGGCTTATTTTGTGTACTAATGTTTATTCTATTCTTGGTGGACCCTAAATTAAGTTTTCAATGATCTATCTCATATTTAAGGAGTGTGGCTGGACAAGTTGAATGAAATATTGTGTGTGAATTGATGAGAAGAGTATGTAAATGATGTGTAAGTAGATTTGAGATTTAAAAGTGCAAAAGTTAGAGCTTTGAAGGTGATATATTTAGTGAGACAATATGTTGTGACAATGGTGGTTATTAGATTTTTTTTTCATGATGTTGGTTGCTTCATCTAGTTGTTCAAGGATAATTTCATGTTCAAGAGATCCTTATCATTTTTTGTTCTACTATTTCCTTTATTGTTGATTGATAGTGAGTCCTTTGGCAGAAGATTATATCTTGCACTGAAGTAGTGAGCCTTAGCTGTGCAAGTCCTTGTATCTTTCCCTAAGGTAGCCTACCTTAGCCTTGCAAGTCCAATAGGCGTTGTTCATCCTTGGTAGTGTGAGTTATATTCTCACCATGAATTTTCCTAGTTTGGTTTTTTCATGTAACTTTGGTGTTCATGTGTTGATGCTTGATGTTCATGTGCTAATGATTGATGTGTTGATGTTGTTCTATTTGATACTATTTATAAATAATTTATTTTAAAGTTCTGGATTGATTCACCTCCCTCTCAGTCCTATCGTGATGCTTGATGTTCATGTGTTAATGATTGATGTGTTGATGTTTTACTATTTAATTCTATTCATAATTAATATGTTTTGAAGTTTTGGATTGATTCACCCCCCTCTCAGTCTTGTTGTGTGTTCAACACCCCCTAATTCCTAGCAATATAAGGGTAATTTAAAAAATATATATTTCCACCTTTACCATGAAGGAATGTAACAAGTGTAGCAAATAATAAGGTGGATGATGAAACAAGGAGTGAGCTTTGAAGGAAAAAACTTTATTTTATTTGCAGAGAACCATCGACTCTATGACATAAATGATTGGGTAAAGTAAAAGTACAATTTATTGAAGCTATTTTAGATTCTAATTCATATGGTAATGAGAAATTTCATGATACCTATTAAGAAGAAGAAAAATAAAAAGAAAATATATTAGAAGGCACTTTTGTCACCTTATCAGGAGCTCCAAGGTATCATCCTTTTAGGATTTGGGGAGTGCTAGTTGGATAAAGGATGTCTATTCTACTTGATAGTGGGGCAACCCACAAATTTATAGATGAAGGATTTCTTGTGAGAAGAGGACTTAAAGTAGGGGAATTTGAAGGTTTCAATGTCACCATTTTAGATGGATTTACTATGCCTTGCACTTAAGTGATTAGACAACTAAAGATGACTTTGGGTGATTATGAGCTATGTGATGAATTCTATGTAGTGGGTATTGGAGACAAAAACATTGTTTAAGGTTTCCAATGACTAAACATTATTGGAGGTTACTATATGAATCATCAAAAAATAGAGTTCAATTTCCAATTCGAAATGAAAGAGATTCTATTGAGAGTCTTATCGAATGGAGCACCTTGAGTAGTAACTACAAAAATGATGGATATGACTTTTCAAAGAGAATAAGTAGCTTGTGCAATGAGAACTATAATACATCCAACAAACTCCTCCAAGAAGCAATGCGATTTCTATTTTAAAATTCAAAAAATTCTTGATAAGCATAGTTTAGTTTTCAATAATATGTGTAGACACCTAAATTTGTTAAATTTAATTAATTGAATTTAGTTATCCCAAGTGCCTTTAATTAAATAATTATACTTTATTTAATTAATTAGTGTTCCCTCCTTCTAGCTAATTAATTTTATTAATTATGCTATAGTCCCCTTTAAACTAATTATTTAATAATCATAAATCATTTCATTAATTAAATTCACCTCCTTCTATTAAATAAATCAAATGCGTAGTTTGACTTTTTAATTCATCTTTTGTCCCTTTCCTTCTTTTTCCCATTATGGAATTAATTAATTCTATTTCCTCACATGTCTCCTAACCTTCACCCTCATCTAATCCTTCCTCTAAAACTCACCCATTTGGGTAACCATAGGTTTTAGTCAACATTCCAAAAATATCTTAAATTTCCTAATATTTGGGGAAATCTTTTAAAATTTGGGGAAAAATATCTTAAATATTCTAATATTTGGGAATATCTTCATTTTGGAATGGAAGCTTATTATTTGGGTGTGTCTCTTCTAAATAGGCATGTGTCCTCAAGAAAACTTTTCATTCTTTTATCCTAATTATCTTGATATTTGAAAATATCTTCATATTTAGAATGGAAGCTTCTTATTTGGGTGTCTCTCTCCCAAATAGGCATGTGTCCTCAAGGACACTTGTCATTCTCTTCCATGACATTTCCCTTCTGAAGGACACTTTTCATTTCCATTCATGACACTTTCCCTTCTCAAGGACAAGTGTCTCATTTAGTTAACCTCATCCTCTTTCCCTCATCATATGTGTGCACATTCCCAAATATCTTGAATTTCCTAATATTTGGGGAAATTTCATAAAATTTGGGGAAATATCCTCATTATCTTGATATTTGGAAATATCTTCATATTTGGAATGGAACCTTCTTATTTGGATGTTTGTCTCCCAAATAGGCATGTGTCCTCAATGACACTTGTCATTCTTTTCCATGACACTTGCCCTTCTCAAGGACACTTGTCATTTCTATCCATGACACTTTCCCTTCTCAAAGACGAGTGTCTTATTTTGATACCTCTTGTTCTCCTAACTTGGCCTATTTAATCCCCTCATTTTCCTTCATAATCCATCCACTTTCATTTTCATACCATTGTAATGCATAATTATTTACTCACCTTATGCACATTCATATGCATTTACCATCCATTTTTGCATCCCATTTTAGCTTAATTTTCATCTTGCATTCACCATCATGGAGCGCATTCAAGCATCTTTGGAACCATAGTTTGAGAACACATCAAATTAGAGGATAAATATAGAGTTTGTATTTTAATTTCTATTATGTTGTTTATCTAGTTTTCCTTCTCAATCGTCCTAATCTTGAGTGTTTGAATGGATTTTGTGTTTGTTTAGATTGTTAACTTAGCATTTTAATCATTATTTGTACCCATTTTCACTCACCAAAAAGTTTAACAAGAGAGCGTACTATGTTAAAGATGATGCTAGCATTTCAGATAATGAATCAGACTATGAAGATGGTGATTGTTTGTTTTTTGGAGAAAATGATGTACTTAATATTTGTTAGAGATTGGTTGATATGTTGTCATTTATGTCAACATATTCTTCTGTGTATTCCATGTTAGGTCCCGGGAAGGACAACTGATAGGGGGGTGGGGGGGGGGGGTGAATCACTTGTTAACTAGTTCTCAGTAATTTATAAACCAAATGCAAATTATTCCAACTTAACCTTAATACCGGTAAACCAAAGTTAAGTGCCCGTAAAATAGTTTAATAGATATAATAGTACCGGTTTAACTTAATGCATAAAACAGAAAGAGAAACAATATCCACAACACATAACACAAAGATTTTGACGTGGAAACCTGGTAAGGGAAAAACCACGGTGGGAAACCTTACCCACAATCAGATGATACTACTGTAGATAGTATGTGTATACAAATGGGGTCTGCACATGCAGAAAGGCCAACTGCTTAGAGCTCACTACTCAATCACAAAATAAGAGTCACACTGACTACACAATTGGATGGTTAAATCCAATGATAATGTATTGCTCAAATTAGCATCACCAATGCTGGATTTAGTATCGGTTAAGTTCTGAACATGAGTGCCAAAACACCTTCATACCCTTCCTTCAACCTTCAAATAATGTTTGCGTGATTCGTACAAGGATCTTCTTATTTTCTCTCTTCAATACACACTCATCTTATATCCATATTTCAATCTTCAATAAGATCTTACATATATACAAAACCTAAGACCAAATGAATAGGTTGGCTCACTAAAGATATTACAATTAAATCAATTACAAATAAGTCTTGATGTGATACAACATGTCAGCTCAATACATTTACCATGTTATTCAATTAATAAACAATCTCCATAACGTGTCGTGCTGAGCTGGAATAGATAACATGTACCACTCCATAACCTAGACCTATTTGCTAGTAAACGCAAATCTATCAACCCGATTAGACCAATAAGCAAAACACAAAATCCAAAATTCCAATCCATGTCTTTGACATAACCACATGATCTCCAGATGACGCTAAGTGTGAGGCCTCACCTCGACTCAGTCTGACATTTCAGTGGATTTTATATTTAGACTATTATGGATACTTTATTTTGATGCATTTTGAAGCTTAGAACTTATATGATTTCAGGATTTGGATAACATTGCTATATTTTGATGATTTACTTATATGCTTTATGAGATAGAACACTACATGATCATTAGATAAGATGATAGATGTCGTTATTGAATTTGCAGGACTTTACTATGATAATAGAACTATGATGTATGGTTTAGTTTATGTGAATTAGGATGAAATTGCTTATGAGAAATTGCTTGATAAAAGATGTATTTAATCTATTCAAATGTAAATTGTATGCAAGTGATGATGTGTTTTGTTATTCCTTTGAATTATATATTTTATTCGTAACAGTATATGATGCATGTGTGTTAAGTGTTATTTAAATTTATTGTGTAAATTCCACAAGAGACGATTTCATATTTTAAATTGTAAAAGTGTTTTATTTGTGTCACTTGACACATGTGTGGATTTAAGTTTAAATGTTTTATTTATGTCTCTTGGTGGGAAAGTGTTCAACTATAGTTTTTTTTTAATTAATATAATGTGATGTCATAAATACCTTGGGAAAAGAATCTTTGGAGAGGTCAACATATGTTTGACCCGAAAATAAACTTCAGAGGGGTTTAAAATGGGTTAAATGAACACCTAGGGGTAGTTTAATAGGGTTTCCTAAAGCCCATAAGGTATACCTAAGGGTTAGGGGTAATTTTAGGCAAGTTTCTACTCCTAAGTGATCTTTTAGACACTCTAAAATTTGGCTTTTCTGAGTTGTGCGAAAATTGAAATTAGAAGTTTGAACCTAGTTGTAAACTTTCCTATTCGAATGAGAGTTTTCTTTCCCATTCTGTCTTACCTTCCTGTTTAGTTTTTAGAAACTTGCAAGAACTGAGAGAGGGAGCTTCTTAAGCAAGAATTTGAAAATTTGAGGGTAATCACCCACTCTCCATTTTTGGAGACAAGAAATTTTTTTTTGAAAAAGAATAGAATAGGGGAAAGGACCCAGTAGTTGTGCACCCTAACTTCGCGCTTCTCAAAATCCTACTTGGAAATTTCAAATCACTTTGATTTTTTTACAGCAGCTTACTTGGCAAATCCCCTGCTTATAACTAAGGTTTCAGGGCCGGATCATCAAATATGATGCCACATCAGCATGCTTTTTGCCAAGGTGTCCAAAACAGCCCCCAAAAAAAGTGAGACCAATAGGCGTGCAAAAGAGACCCCAATAGTTGTCCAGCTGACATGACATCACTTGATTGGTTACTTTTTACAATATTAGTACATTTCTTAACAACTATTGGTACATTTCCTAACAACTGTTGGTACATTTCCTAACAAAAATTGATATTTTTTGTTTCAAACAATAGATTTTATTTGTTCAATTTTTGAAACAAAAGGTATCAACAACCCTCACAACAATTGATACATGCTCAACTACTGGGTCCTTTCCCCTAGATTTGAATAGTAAAAATTTGGCTAAGGGTAGAAGAAAAAGATCCATGGAATTGGGCAGCTCCTCCTCAAATACTATCCTACCTTTGGGCAGATTAAGGTTGGTTTCATTATTCTTAAAATGACTTCTTTTTCTGCATGTGTTCGAAAGTATGCTAGTGTACGAAATCTATATTCTTGTATATCCTTTTTGGAAATTTCACTTGATATTTTTTGTATATTGTTTTGTATGTGTTTTTGGGAGTTTTCAAGACCTCTGACTCTTGGGAGAGAGGAGGATCTTGTGGGTGGTAGCAGTGACAACCCTCGAGTGAGAGACTCTCATTTTGAGAGAGATCACAAAGGATTTTTTGTGTGACCCTTGCTGCATGGCCTATTTGTGCAAAGGGGGTCATAAGGAGGGATATAAGGCTAGAATGCCATAGGGGGCATAAGGAATAAGGGGTTGAAATTCTTGATGTATTTGTTGTGCCATGAGGTGGCTACATGTTTTCCATACTTGCAGTTCTCCTCAGGGTATTGGTCCACTACCACCCTTGAAAAGGTCATCACCAAAGTGTGGTGCAGTGTAGCCAAGTTGGGAGTGTGTTTGAAATCTATGTGTTTCTATCTTCTATGTGTTTGCATGTTTGTTACCTGTCTAGGGCTTAGTTCTCCGAGCTCAGGGGTGGCCACCAGTTAGCCTAGGCTGGGAGGTGAGCACTCCATGGTCATATTTGTGATCTATTATGCAGGATTGTCAGGAGAAAAGTATAGGACAAGTGAAAAGTTGCAGGAGATTATTGTGCAGAAATTTAATTTGTAGTTGTATTTATTAGTTTAAAAAAATATATATATATAGACCCTCATTAGTTGAAATGAGGGGCAAATTGTAAATTTGAAATATAGACATGAGATTAGTTATTGTATTTTAATAAAGAAACATCTTGTAAACTTTGCAGAATATCTTTAATATTGTAAAAAGCTAGATTTATTCCTATTTTCTGTTTGAAAAGAATTACTTTTGAATTGCATGCAATAGTCATTGAAATATGAAGAAAAATCAGTTTTATTTAATTCTGTGTTTTTCTTTTATCTATGAATTTGTATTCATTTTAATTGCAGAAAGTTGAGTTGAAGTTGTTGTTAGATTTTAAATAAAAATATCTTTTCAGTTGTAGTAGAAATTGCAAAATCAGTAAATGTATTTATTACAGAAAAGAATAATGTATTCCTAAATTAGTATTCCCTAAGTTCAAAAAAAATAAAAATATATCCGATGTGTTAAGATAAATAGTTTAGCAGGAAATTTATTCTATTCTTAGGCATTTAAAAAAAAATTAAATAGGAAAGGCAATAAATAGATTTGCATGCATATTGTAGATTAAAAATAAATTTTATAATTCTGTTTACTGTAAAAAAATAAAGTATATTATAGTTCTGGAAAATATCCTTCCATTGAACAAACTTATTACTATACTTCCTTTCCTACAACTGTAAATCAGAATCTTCCATGATTTCGGTGTTATTTTAGAAAAGAAATAATAATATAAGTTATAAATAAATATATATATTTATATACATGTAGAATTCATGTATATATTTGTATATACTTATATATAAAACATATTATAAAATTACCCTGCAAAACAAATGAAGATGTAAACCTAAATATATATATATACCATTATATATATGTATATGAATATATACAGATGTATTTGTATATATATATATATATATTGATTTATTTAACTTAATGAACTACATTTGTTTTTCTTTAAAGAAAAAAAAAATGCATGTTAAATATATTTGAAAAAATATATATATATATATATATATTATAAAAAAAAAATATAAATCAAAAAAAAAAAGAGAAAGGCTTTTTGGGAAGGGCCGCGCAGGGCACGCGGACCCTGTGCGGGCCGCGACCAACACAAAGGTCATAGCCTCTATGCGGGCCGCGGAACGCATAGGGCCTGCGCTCCCTGTGTGGGCCGTGGAACGCACCAGTGGCCATAGCCACTATGTAGGCTACGACACACACAGTGGCCAAGGCTGTTGTGTGGATCGCGACCCTCACAGTGGGTCGTCCCACTGGCGGCGCCACTCCCAATCCCCCACCTCCACCAATTCGGCCACTCTTCCCCAATCTGCCGAACTCAAAAAATGGCCACCGCTCCACCATGGTAATTCGGCCCCTGCATAACAGTCAGAAACAATAACAATAAAATATAAAACCCTAGCCCAGGTAGGGCTAGGGTAGAAAAGAGAAGAGTGATTATTAAATGAAAAAAAAGGGATTAAATTTATAGATTAATAAAAGGGTTAGGGTTTGCATGGGTAAACCCATTTATGTTTTTTTTAAAATATATTAATATTTTATTTATATAATATTATTTATATTTATATATATGTATGGTGGGATTTTCTTATTTAACTTTCCAAAGGAGATTGGAATGCTATGAATCCAATTAAGAGGAATTAATATTAGACTTTAAATTTAAATGAGTTGGCTTGTTTTATTTTACATTTAAATTAATTGAGAAGATTATGAACTGTATATTAATGAAATTAGTATTTATTTTTAATTTAAATAGATTTAGTTATTCATGAAATATTTATTAATAAAGTTATGATTTATTTTAAATTTGTATAGCTGGAATACTTAAGAGCTGTATATTATGAAGTTGATATTTAATTATAAAATTAAATAGATTGAGCAACAATAAGCTAGCCTATTTGGATCCATAGTTAATCTTAAATTTATTACCTGTTATTTAAGTTAGTAGATGAAGGTTATTTTAAACATAGTTAAAACCAAAACCGCTTAGTGCATTCGTGTTAGCGAACTTAATGTTAACTAATTAGTATTTAAAAAAAAAAAAAATATCCTGTTCTTGCCCTAAATTTTGGGCATGACACTAAGTCATCATCGCTGCCGATGAGCAATATAACTTGTTGGTGAACACATATACCGATGACTGTGCATAAGTCACTAACCATACCGGTGAACACAATGTAAACCGCCAAGAAGACAAGTGTTGAAATCAATGACAAAACCAATACAAAAGATGACAAAGTCATCCATAATACCAACAATCTCCCCCTTTGGCATTGATGGCAACACTAGATGGAAAAACATCTAAGTGCCAAAAACAGTAAACCAATCAATCTCCCAAAGATAGATCGATACAAAGTTCTGTAATAGAAATAGAAACCAAAACCAAAATACATATATCCAAAGAGTATATCTCTCCCTCAATGAATAATCTCTCATCCAAGGAATAATGTTTTTCCATAGATATCTATCCCCCTTTGACATCAAATGCCAAAGATGTTAAGAATTCAAAACTTAACATTCAACCACCTACTCCCCCTGAGAAGTAGCTCTTCTCCATCAAAGCCGGAAATTTTTTTTTCTGTTAGTTCCTGTCAGTTTGATGCCAATATTCAACATCCAAGTCTCTACTGGTGGGGAAATTACCCCAAGCTACTCTCTGAGATATTCAAATGTCTCCTTAGGCAAAGGATTTGTAAAGATATCTGCAATTTTCTCTTTAGTATTCACATAAACCAATTTCACTTCATTTGCTTCAACATTATCTTTCAGAAAATAATACTTAATAGAAACATGATTTGTCTTAGAGTGAAATACCAGATTCTTTGATATATCAAATGCTACTGAATTATCACAATAAATGGTTATTGGTTCTTTGCATTTTACCTTTAAATCCTTCAACATTTGTGTGATCCATAATACCTGAGTATGATTGGTTGTTGCTGCAATATGTTCTGATTCTACTATTGATAATGATGTACAAGTCTGCTTCTTGCTGATCCATGAAATCAATCTACTACCAAGAAAGAATGCACCGCCAATGGTACTCTTTCTGTCATCTACATCACCTCCCCAATTTGCTTCGATGTATGCACATAAATCAAAATTTTCATCTTTAGGATACCATAAACCAAGATTTGTTGTTTCTTGTAGGTATCGGAAAATCCTTTTAACTGCTGCTTCATGATTTTCTTTAGGATTGCTTTGAAATCTTGAAACAATACATATTGCATTCATTATATCAGGTCTTTTTTGTGTCAAATATAGTAAACCTCCAATCATATATTTGTACCTTGTCAGATTAATAGGAGCTGAATCATCCTTCAATGTCAATTTATCAGTTGTTGTCATAGGAGTACTTACCGGTTTGGAATTTTCCATACCAAATTTCTTCAAAAGTTCCTTCAAGTACTTTGTTTGACATATGAATATACCTTTATCTATTTGTGAAATCTACAAACCTAAAAAGAATTTTATCTCTCCAATCATAGAATTTCAAATTTATTTTGCATCTAATTAGCAAAGTCCTTACACAATCCATCTTCACCTCCAAAAATGATATCATCTACAAAGATTTCAATTACCAAAATATCATCATTGGTAACTTTGTAATACAAATTACTACAAGCATTACCTTTTGTGTAACCAAGTTTCAAAAGATATTTATCCAATCTAGCATACCAAGCTCTAGGAGCTTGCTTCAATCCATATAAAACCTTTTTCAACCTGTAAACCATATCCTATTATCTGTCAAAGAAAATCCATCAGGTTATTTAATGTAAACTTCCTCTTCTAGATCTCCATTTAGAAATGCACATTTTACAATCATTTGATAAACCTTATAGTTCTTATAGGCTGCAAATGCAAGAAATAGTCTAACTGCCTTGATTCTGGCTACCGGTGCAAAGGTTTCATTATAATCAATTCCTTCTTTCTGTGAATAACCTTTACAAACTAATCTTGCTTTGTTCCTGATTACTTTTCCATCTTCATTAAGTTTATTCTTATATACCCATTTAGTTCCAATTACATTTTTGTCTTTAGGTCGGGGAACCAATGCCCAAGTATTATTCTTTTCAATTTGTTCTAATTCATCTTCCATTTCTTTTATCCAATGTTCATCCTTACATGCTTCAATAACATATGCTAGTTCAAATTGAGAAATTAAACATACCTCTTCATTTGCCAGTCTTCTAGTAATAACACCTTGATTCTTGTTTCCAAATATCTGATTCTATGAATGATTCAATATTACATACCTGGGTTTGTTTTGATTAACATTTATAGGTTGCAGTTCGTCAGTCACTATTGAGTTATCTGATGATGCCGGTGTGACTGGGTCTTCATTTTGTACCGGTGGAGTCTGTGTCGATTGATCTATGATCATTTCAACTGCCGGTTCAATAGATCTTGAATCTCCTCTAAAGTGTACATCTATCTTCACATTAGTACTCTTAATGATTTTCTCTAACCTTTTATTGTAACATCTATATGCCTTGCTTTTAGATGAATAACCAAGAAATATTCCTTCATCACTTCTAGGATTAAATTTTTCAATATACTCATCTCTTCTGATATAATATTTGCTTCCAAATATTCTGAAATACTTAAGAGTAGGAATATGACCAAACCATAGTTCATAAGGGGTCTTACCGGTTTCACTTTTGATGTGAACTCTATTGAAAGTATAAATCATTGTATTCACTACTTCTCTCTAGTACACATAAGGTATATTTGCTTTTATTAACATTGTTCTTGCTGCATCCAGAATAGTTTTGTTCTTCCTTTCCACAACTCCATTTTGCTGGGGTGTCTGGGGTGCTGATAATTGTCCTTTGATTCCATGCACTTCACATAATGCATTAAATTCTCTAGATGTAAATTCTCCTCCTTGATCTGATCTCAAACATTTGATTTTCTTGCCAATTTCATTCTCTACCATTTCCTTGAATATCTTGAATCTTCCAAGGCTTCTGATTTCTCCTTGAGAAAAGTAACCCAACACATTCTAGAATAATCATCAATTATTAGCATAAAGTATCTATCTCCTTGTAGACTTCTTGTTCTTGCTGGACCACATAAATCAGTATGAATTAAATCAAGAATATTATTGGATTTCTAGGTAATGCTCTTAAATGTTGTTCTAACTTGCTTTCCCATTTGACATTCCTTACATACTGGATTATGAGGTTTCACAATCTTATGTAAATCCCTTACTGCCTTAGTTGATTTGATCTTTACAATACAATCAAAATTCACATGACAGAGTCTTTTATGCCATAACCAACTTTCATCAATGTGTGCAATAAAACATGTCTTATCACTGGTATTCAAGTGAAAGATATTACCTTTAGTCCGATTACCAGTTGCAATCTCCAATCCAGTTCTATTTATGATTTGGCATTTCCCATTCTTGAACTGTAACTGAAATCCTTTTTCAACTAACTAACCAACACTCAAAAGATTATGCTTTAAACCTTCAACATATTAAACATTGTTAGTATTATGCTTACCATCCAAAGATATAGTGCCTTTTCCTTTGATTAAACAAGCTTTATCATCTCCAAACCTTACTAGACCTCCATGAATTTCTTGAAAAGATAAGAATTTGCTTTTATCACCAGTCATATGATGTGAGCATCCGAAATCTATAATCCATTCATCCTTTTCTTCAATTTTTGCTGCCAGTGCCTGCTCTAACTGTTTGACAATAGGTGACGGTTGGTATTCTTTTATTGCAACAAAATCCCATCCGCTATCTGTTGGATCTTCATCTGAGTCACATGTAACACCTTCATCTGCATAGTAACATGACTTATCTCTATTTTTCTTGAATCTATATCTCTGATATTCAGGGTTAGCTTATATGATCTTTTTGCTTCGTCCCTTAACCTTGCATGTCTATCAGAAGATCTAGATGCTATATGACCAACTTTATTGTAGTTAAAACATTTGAAAGGTGCTTTACCTTCATACTTACTCCCTATTGGACCTTTAGGCATCTCCCTTGCAAATAGTGCTTCAAGTTCTTCAAGTTCTTCATTTTCTCTCCTCATATCTTCAAGTTCTTTTGCATAAAGTACTTTCCAATCAGTTTTTTCAGATGATGATGATGATGCTGATGATGATGCTTAGAAAGCTAAATCAATTTTTACTGTAGCAACATGACCAAATTCTTCAAGTTCAAATGCAGAAAGTTTTCCAACCAAAGTATCTCTAGAAACTGAAGTATTAGGCATTGTTCTCATTTCATTAATAGCAGTCACTTTCATTTTGTAAGCCGGTGGCCATTCTCTTAAAACTTTAGACACAATTTCATCTTCACTTAAGGATCCTCCACAACATTGTATTCCTAAAACAATTTCATTAACTCTTTCCGTAAATGCAGAAATTCTTTCATCTTCTTTCATTTTCAAGTTTTCATACTTGACTCGGTAACATTCTAGTTTTGCAATTTTGACAGTGGCATCTCCTTCATTCAGTGTCTTCAGTTTATCCCGAATAGCTTTAGCAGTAGATCAGTTAGATAATCCCATGACTTGCTGATTTGATAATACGCTCAAAACTGCTTCTCTTGCTTTGCAATCATTGTCCATGTCCTTATCCAATGTTGGTGGATGAGGTTGATTTAGAACTGGAGCAACATAGCCATTGTTTGTAACATCCCATATATCTCTTCCAATTCAGTTCAGATGTGTTTCCATTATGATCTTCCATATGCCATAGTTAGTTCCATCAAGCTTCAGACTGTCCTTCCTGAAAATATTTGTTGCCATAGGATCTCCTCAAGTTGTTAGGCTTCTGCAAAAAGAGGACTAAGCTTTGATACCAATTTCTAGGTCCCGAGAAGGACAACTAAGAGGGGGGGGGTGAATTAGTTGTTAACCAATTCTCAGTAATTTATAAACCAAATGCAAATTATTCCAACTTAACCTTAATGCTGGTAAACCAAAGTTAAGTGCTGGTAAAATAGTTTAACAGATATAATAGTACTAGTTTAACTTAATGCATAAAACAGAAAGAGAAACAATATCCACAACACATAACACAGAAATTTTGACGTGGAAACCCGGTAAGGGAAAACCCACAGTGGGAAACCTTACCCACAATCAAATGATACTACTGCAAATAGTATGTGTATACAAATGGGGTCTGCACATGCAGAAAGACCAATTGCCTATAGCTCACTGCTCAATCACAAAATAGGAGTCACACTAACTACACAAGTGGATGGTTAAACCCAATGATAATGTACTTCTCAAATTATCATCTCCAATGTTGGATTTAGTACTGGTTAAGCTCTGAACATGAGTGTCAAAACACCTTCATAACCTTCCTTTAACCTTCAAATAATGTTTGCATGGTTCGCACAAGGATCTACTTATTTTATCTCTTCAATACACACTCATCATATATCCATATTCTGATCTTCAATAAGATCTTACATATATACAAAACCTAAGACCAAATGAATAGGTTGGCTCACTAAAGATATTACAATTAAATCAATTACAAATAAGTCTTGATGTGATACAACATGTCGGCTCAATACATTTACCATTTTATTCAATCAATAAACAATCTCCACAACTTGTCATGGTGATCTGGAATAGATAACATGTACCGGTCCATAACCTAGACCTATCTGACGGTAAAGAAAAATTTGTCATCCCAATTAGACCAATAAGAAAAACACCAAATCCAAACTTCCAATCCATGTCTTCGACATAACCACATGATCTCCAGATGATACTAAGTCATCATCGTTGTTGGTGAACAATATAACTTGCTAGTGAACACATATACCAGTGACTATACATAAGTTACTAACCATACCGATGAACACAATGTAAACCTCCAAGAAGACAAGTGTTGACATCAATGACAAAACCAATGCAACGCATGACAAAGTCATCCATAATACCAACATTCCAATGTTGCAATTAGATTGAATGAGTTGGTTTTTCTTGTGTGTTACAGATGAGCTAATGTGGTTTAATGGGTTTTGAGATTCTTATCTCTAGTTGATTCAATAGAAGTTTCAGAGGTCTACATGTTGATTTGATTGAGTTATGAGATCTGGTATTATGTATTTTATTGAGTTGTTCCTGTTATTCAGTATTCTGGTTTGTGCTCCGTATTGCTTCAAAATTGTAATATCTTTATTTGTGGATGTATTCAGGACAATGATGTGTATCCTCAGTTCGATTGGTTTATGATTTGGAAATCCACAAGCAAATATTTTAGGTTGATAGTGAGTTATATTGATGTTCTTGAGCTCCAATAGAGAGATGATGACGATTCTAGTGATCCGCGTTGTGGTTGTTGTGGTGCAATTCATGTTCCTTGTGAATGTTTCTAGATTGTGTTCTATGTATATTGGCAGTCTGCATTGATTATTGTGCAAGTTATTGAAGATTTTTTTTGTTGATGTGTTGGCATTTTCATGCAGATTGCATTGATGAACTAGTATGTTGTCATTAATGTCAATTGCAACGGGTAATGGAGTTGTTATGCAACTAGTAGTTGAGCTAGTGAAGGAAATCGATATTACTTTAGAAGTAGTGAGATCAACTGGTAACCCTAACTGATGGAGCTTGGTGAATCAGTTGTGTTGATCTATGATCAAATGGTGATCAGAGGTGATTATGCCATGTATGCATGATGCATGTGATGAGTTTCAAGTGGTTTTTGGTGCATAGAGATAACTATTTTATCTTGGGAATGAGCGAGTGCATAGCGTGAACAAGAAACCACGTGATGAGTTATAGGATTCAATGAAGAGGTGATAAAGGAGCTATAGAGGTTGTCTTGTACAATGTGCAATGATTTCTATGTAATTCAATGTTCATTTTTGAATTGATTTGTTTGTAATCTCTATGAGATCTTAGGTTTGTGTTGTGTTACCGAAAATATACTACTATTTTGGTATGCTAGTCAACCAGTTAACTTGACAGTGTAGTCGCAGTTTGTAGTTTAGTGTTTGAACCAGTTAGTTTAGAGATTGATTTATGAATGGGTTTTTGAGTTTGGTGAGTATAGTTGGTGTTATTCCATCTCCTGATTCACCCCCCCTCTCATTAGTTGTCTGGATCCTTATTGATTCATCATATCATTAATTGGTATCAGAGAATTTTAGGTCCTCTAGTATCTAAGCCTAACAACTTGAGGTAAAGATCTAGGAGATCATGATGAAGAAAGAAGGTCTAAAGTTTAATAGGGAAAACTATAGAATATGGAGTGATGGGATTTAGATCTATATAAAAAGCTTAGGACATCAATATTGGTAACATGTTGTTACCAAATATACCTTTCCTAGTGGGATTCTAACTGATGATCAAAGGAAGGAGAAATAAGAGAATGATCAAGCATTGGAGGCCATTATCAGTTCTTTGTCTAATTCAAAGTATGTTGATGTCCATGGTCTAGAGATTTCTTATGATGCGTGGAAGAAACTTGAGGATATCTATAGTGGTGATGAGCATGTGAAGATTGCTAAAGAAGAGAGTTTGAGAGGCAAATTTGATGACATGTAGATGGCTAAAGGTGAGAATATTCAACAGTATGGTCAAAGGAACAAGGAGATAGTCAGTGAGATCAAAAGTGATGGTGGTAAAGTGGATACCACAGTGGTTAGTAAGGTATTTAGAGCCATTCTACTGGTCTACGCTATCTGAGTTGCAGCCATTCAGGAACTCAAGTCTATTGATAAAACAAAGGTAACTCTTGACTCCATCATTGGTAAACTTACTGCATTTGAATCCAATAGTTCTGATGGAAGTGTTTAGAAATCAGAGTCTGTATTTAGAGCTTCAATTTATAACCCACATGTGAGGAAAAACAGAGAAGCTAGTCATAGTTATGAGTCCAGATGCAACAAAGAAGTTGATGATGGATACAATCTGATCGAGCTTGAATCATTGTTGGCCAAGTGGTTACCCAGAGGTACCAATAAGTACATAGGTAGATTACCTTTGAAATGTTTTGCATGTAAGCAGATTGGACATATTGCCACTAGCTGTCCTAATGGAGACAATGAGCATAAATGTGAGAAGTACAATAAGTACAAAGGCAAAGGCAAAGGTAAAAGAGATTACCTCATTGCAGTTGGTGGTAGAATCACTGATGAGGAATCTGAGGTAGATGCAAATGAAGACATTATTTTTTTTGCCATTAAAGAGGAGACATCTAATCAGAAGGCATTAGTATCTCGTATGGATAGTTATTATGATTGGATTATAGATAGTGGTTGTTCACACCACATGACTAGTGACAAAAGTAAATTTCTTACTTTGAAGGAATTTGATGGAGGAGTTGTGAGATTTGAAAATGACTCACCCTGCATGGTAAAAGGAAAAGGAATCATTTCTCTTAATGGAAAGAGAAGTGAAGATGATGTCTATTGGGTTGAAGGATTAAAGAACAATCTTTTCAGTGTTGCTCAACTCAATGATAGAGGTTATCTACTGGAATTCAATAATGGAATATGCAAAATCTATGGGAGCAAAGGTGAACTGATTGCAACCATCAAGAAGATAAAAGGTAACCTATTTCACCTAAATCCTAAAGTCAACAACTATTTAATTACTAAAGTAGATGATAGTTGGCTTTGGAATAAGAGATTTTGTCATATAAATTTTAATAACATTGTCAAAGTGAGTAAGTCCAAGTATGTAAGAGGTTTGCCTTAGTTGGACAAACCAGTGAATACTTTGTATAAGGAATGTCAGCTAGGAAAGATGACATCCTCAACTTTTAAAAGAAAATTTTTCTTAGTTGAACATTTGCTAGAGTTGGTTCATATAGAACTCTGTGGACCAATAAGGACTAGAAGTATTCAAGGTGATAGATATTTTATGATCTTCACTAATGATTTCTCAAGAATAATGTGGGTCACATTGTTGAAGGAAAAAACACAAGCCTTTAGTAAGTTTAAGGCATTTAGGGCCTTAACTGAAAAGGAAAGTGGTAAGAAGATAAAGTTTCTAAGAACTGATCAAGGAGGTGAATTTACTTAAGAGGAATTCACTAGATATTGTGAAGACAATGGAATTAAGAGGCATCTTTCTGCACCTAGGACACCACAACATAATGGTATTGCCAAGAGGAACAACCAGTCAGTTGTTGAAGCAACTAGAACTATGCTAATAAACGGAGGTGTAGCAAAAACTTTCTGGAGAGAAGCCGTCAGAACAACTGTCTATACTATGAACCAGATATTTGTTAAAAGAGGTAAGGATAAAACTCCTTATGAATACTAGTATAGTAGATCACCTAATGTCATTTTTGATTAATTAACAAAAATAGGTTTTTAGGACCCGAAACCTTTAACATAGGAAATTAAGATAAGTCATCAAAGAGTTCAGAGCATAAAAACCGCTTACAAAATGACTGACAATAAAGCCAGCAAACCAAATAGATAGCAAAGGAAAGAAACAACACAGAAACTAGGAATGCACTACATAGTTATAGTCTTTAGAAGGTTCTCTACCTTTTTCACCAACTGGTCATAGGTGGCTGCAACACCTTTGAGATAAACTAGATCCTTATTAGGCTTCTTTTCTTTCTTTTTACCTCTGGTTCTAGTTTTGGGTCCTTGAGAATCTCTTGTGCTTTTAGTGTCAAGGTCAATATCATGGGTATCCTTCTCCTCATCCAATTTACTGATGAGAGTTTTAGTATTGCCAGCAGAAACCTTCAGGATGTCTAAACTTTTCTCTGTAATACTCTTGAGGCAATCCTCAATTTTTGCTGACTTTACTGACAGTGCCCGATATAGTTTGATCCATAGCGTCAGCAAGAGTTTTCCTCTCCAGTGGGTCTTTCTCTATTTTCTCAATTTTGGGGTTGAAGGAGTCTCTTATATTTTCAGCTTTTGCAATAGTATTTTTTAGGTCCTCAATATAATCAGCCATAGTTTTCCCTTCCTCAGTGTTGATAGTTTCCAGAATATGGATTATGTGGATGAGCTTCTTATTCTCATCCACAGTTTTCTTGCAACTAGTTATCAACCACTCCATGGTGTCCATAAAGCCTTTCATACCCTTAGGAGGAGGGTTCGGGGGAAGATCAATCTTACCAAAGTTGTCCTGTTCCTTTTTTGGAGTGTCACCAACAGTAACTATGTCATCAACCCTATGAACCTCTCCAGTGATCACCTTCTCCAGGTTCTGTTCAGCTTCTGAAATCTTTTCCTGGTTATGAGCCTCCAACTCCTTCACATTCTCCACCTTTCTCTTATGCTTGTTTCTAGTCTGAGTATGGACTTTAGTTTTCTTTTTAAGAGAACCCTGGGGTTTCTCCTTCTCTGAGTCTTTAGAGACCTCCTCCTCTGAGGAGGAGCTAATCTAGAGGATTTTGACTTTAGGTTTTTTGCCCTTTGAGGAAGAAGGTCCGGTTTTCATATATTTCCTCTTCTTACCAATTTCAAATTCAGAGTCATCCAAACTCTCCTTAGAGTCACTCATTGGGTCATTGTCGGAACCCTCATCCATAGAAAAAACTGAGTCCGACCCATCCTCCTCAGATGCAATAGAGGGCTACGGGCAACCAATCTGATTAGCCTTGAGATGGTTGTAAATAAGAACCATTAAACCTTGATGCATGGCAATGTCTCCCATTGGGTTCTCTTTATAGGCCTTAATGGTGGCATTCGTAGAGCATAACAGAAAATAAGGAAAGTTAACCTTCTCATCATGCCTAAAATGATTCAACAAAACAAAATGGTAGTCGTATACTTTAGTAAATCTACCATCCAATGTAATATAGTGCATTATAACAAAGAGGACCTCCTGCCAAGGTTTAACAAAAGCCCTAGGGGGATAGTAAGTTTTACTTAGCTTCACTAGGCATTTTTACTCCTTGTCAGTTTTAGGATATCTAGCAATGGCCTCCTTACTCACTTTTCTATCTCTATAGAAGTTGCTTCCTTCCCATTAGAGACCCATGGCTTGGGTGATAAGATCTTCATCTATGACAACAGATTGGTCTCCCATTTTCAAAGTGCCCTTTTTTCAGTTTTTACAGAAGAAACTGGTGACCATGCCATCCTATCCATGGAGTCTCTCCATAAATTTAGAAAACCCACCCTTCTGCAAAATATTCCAGACCTCCTCCTTCTACTTCCATTCCTTGCAGCTACTAGGTTCATATCGATGTTTATTTTCGCCCATGTTTTCGCTGTTCAGAGCAAAAAAATGAAACTTGTAGAGAGTTTTAGACATAATTTTTCTCGGAGCTATCAAATTTACCCAGAAAGTGCGGGAAGTGATAGAATGAGAATTATAATAAATGGTACTGACAATATTATAATAACTCAGAGTACTCCATTTAGTACATTTCATTATTGTTTTGTCCATCAAAGATCTTTGGAGTGCTACTATATCTGTCATTAAAAATGATTAGTCTGACATCCTTAAGGATTCCTTGTTCTCCTGTCCACATAATCATTTCATCTTTATTTACCGCCGTGTTGGCTGCCCAGTCAGCAGACCCATTGGCTTCACAGTAGATATGAGATATATAACTTTTTCAAAAGTGCTAATAAGGTCTCTAGTGGCTTTTATAATATTATTGATAGACCATGAGGGCTTAGAGGTCCCCTTGAGACATTTAATGATGTTGTTTGAATCCCCTTCAATCCATATGAAGGGGCAATTCCATCTTTTATCAAGGATAATTCCTTGGAGAGCTGTCATTGCTTCTTCTTTGTGGTTTGTTTGACTCCCTATTGGGATATCAATCATTTCCTTTCATATCGCTTTATCATCTCTAAGAATAGCTCCATAACCCGTAGGGCCCGGATTACCTTTTGCAGCACCATCAAAATTGACTTTGAACCAACCATGAGGGGGAGTTTGCCATCTTTCTTCAAGTCTTTTTTTTTGCTTGGGGTCAGAGCTTTCAACATTCTTCAAATTCTAGGAACTTAAAATGTTAGATTCCAGGGGGTTGGTCAAAGAACAAAGACCCCCAATGATCCCAATATTCTCCACAATCGCCCATTGTATTTTCTGGAAAATAATATCTTGATTGAGGGAAGTGTCCCTGAAGATATGATTGTTTCTTTCTTTCCATAATCCCCACAGAATGTGAGGAAGTGATAGCTGCCACAAAGATCTCAAAAAGGAGTTAGACCAATGGATATTCTAGGAGTAGAACAACTCACTGATAGTTTTAAGAAACACCCAATCAATGCTAAAACTTTTAAAAAATCTATCCCAAACTGAGGCAAAAAAGGAACAGTGGATGGCTAGGTGATCCACTTACTCTTCCTCCTTAAGACACAAAGCACATCTATTAGGAAAGGAAAAAATTCTACCCTTGAGGTTATCTTGGGTCAAGATTTTATTTTGAAGAATATTCCAATAGAAAAAGTTGATTTTGGAGGTCAGGCCCTTAATCCAAGCTTTAGAGCAGAAAGGATTATCAGGAGTGGTGGGGGAGAGAACACCATACATTGAAGAAACAATATTGATACCTTTGGGTTCATATTTTCAAATGAGGGAGTCTTCCTCTTTGTTCAACCAGACTGAAGACAGGTGGATCTTGAGCTTTATGAGGCTTGGGTGGATACTTTCAATGTTTTTTCATTTATTGCCAGACCAATACCCTTCAACTAAGGTGCCAAAAATTCTAATACGAGAGGGAGCATGAGGGGCCCATTCAAGGAAATTAGTCAAGGGTTTATCAAAAAGCCAGGGGTCTTCCCAGAAGTTAACTCTCCTACCATTTCCAAATTTCCATATAACTCCTTTAGCAATGCTTTATCTGTACTTAGAGGCATGATTCCATATATGGGACCCATTAATACTGATTTCCGAATTGATAGAAGAAGAAAGAGAAGAGGATAGAAGAGAGTACTTACTTCACCAGGTTTTACACCATTCAGTATTTGAATGGAACATTCTCCAGACTTTCTTGGACATGAGAGCTTCATTAAAGGTCCAGATTCTTCTCAGGCCCAGACCTCCTTTACTTTTCAGTCTGCATACCTGATCCCAAGCCACAAGAGACATTATTTTCTTGTCCTCAACCCCTGACCATAGAAATTTTCTTTGAATTTTCTCAATTGCATCAGCATACTTAACCAGAATTCTAAAAAGGTTTAGGGCATAGATCGATATGCTTTGAAGAGAAGATTTTAGAAGTTGAAGCTTTCCAGCTTGACTCAAAAGGGCTCCTTTCCAACCAACTAATTTTTTATGAAATTTATCCACTAGTGAGCTCCAAAAAGGATCAGGAGGTGCAATGCCCATGGGGAGGCCGGGATAGGTCGTAGGATGATCAACAATCCTACATTCTAGGATTTTGTTGATTCTTTGTTGTCTTCTCTCTAGAGTATTGATGAAAAAAACTTCACTTTTGACCCAATTAATGAGCTGACCAGAAGCTAAGGAAAACTTACAAAGAGTATTCTTCAGGGTTCTAGCTTTAGAGATACTTGATTCCCCCATACTAATAGAATCATCCAAAAACTATTGATGGGAGCAAATAAGGTCAGAAAAAGAAGGTTGGAGTCCCTTAAAAGATCCTTGCATAACCATATTTTCCATGGACCTACCAAAACATTCTACCATAATGATGAAGAGGATAGGGGAAATGGGATCCCCTTGCCTTAGACCTCTAGAAGCTTGGAAGAAGGGGGAAGGGGGACCATTAACAAGAACAACAAAAGAGGCTGAAGTAATAAGCTGGTTGAAAAGGTCAACACATTTAGAGGAAAAACCATAAGCCATAAGAACCTTCACAAGAAAAGGCCAGTCAACCCGATCGTAGGCCTTGGAGAGATCAAGCTTAAGGATGAGACCCTACTTCTTGGCCCTAACAAGAGAATGAATATTCTCATGGATAGTTATAATGGAGTTGAGAATTTGTCTACCAGGGACAAAGCTATTTTGCTGATGATTAATCAAAGAAGGAAGGAGAGTCAAAATTCTAGTGGTAAGAACCTTGGAAATAATCTTATAAAAAGAGTTGCATAAAATGATTGGTCTAAACTTGTCCATAGAGTCTGCACCTTGGATTTTGGGAATGAGAGCAATGAAAGTACCATTGATTTCTTTCAAAAGTCTTCTAGCCCCAAAAAATTCCTTGACCCCATTGGAGACATCTTTCCCGACTATGTCCCAGAAATCTTGGAAAAAGAACATGGGGAAACCATCTAGACTAGGAGCTTTGTTACCATCAAAGAAAAAAATAACATTTTTGATTTCCAAGATCGAAGGAATGGAAGAAAGGGAAACATTCATCTGTTCATCAATGAGACAAGGAATATTTTGAAGGAAAGAAGATTGAGCATCAACATCCAAACTGTGATATCTCCTAAGAAGATCCAAAAAGTACCTTTTAGTTTCATTCCTTATTTCTTCCCCCTTGACCAACTCCCCAGTATCCACAATAATTTTGGTTATCCTATTAGCCACTTTGTGCTTGACAGTCAACATATGAAAAAATCTTGTATTCCTATCTCCTTCCTTTAGCCATATACACATTGATCTCTGCTTCCAAAAAGTTTCCTCTTTAGTAATGATTTCATGGTATTTTTTAAGAGTCTCATTTTCATCAGCAATGGACACAGTACTGAAAACATCCTTTTGAATTTGGGCCTGTATTTTTTTAAGGTCATCTTGAACTTTACCTTTAGCCTCAAAGATATTCCAAAAGCTAGATTTATTCCAGAGTCTTATGTTGTTCTTTACACTTTTAAGTTTCTTTACAACTCTGTACATAACAGTACCCTTGACTTGGATACTCCACCATTTCTGAATATTACGAGTGATATCTGGGTGATGAGTCCACATTTTTTCAAATTTGAAAGGAAAGTGTCTCCTTCTTTTAATAGGGTCATCAATGAATGTGACATGAAAATGATTTGACCCAACCTGGATGTGGGTAGACATAGAACATAAATAATGTCTATACCAGTCATCTTAGATGAGAGTCCTATCAAGGCAAACTTGGATAAGATCATTGCTAGTTCTCTTATTAGTCCATGTGTAATTACAACCCTGTATCTCCACATCATTAAGGGCCTAAGTGTTAATAAAGTCCATCAGGGCCAGTCTACTTTTCAACTGAGAGGGGCTTCCTCCAAATTTTTCCTCCTCTCTCAAAGGAGTATTAAAATCTCCCATGATTAGCCAGCTAAGATTTTTGAAGCTATTCCTAACTTCTGTAAGTTTTTTCTAGAAGGAATTTCTAGCCTTCAAGGTATTGGGAGCATAAATGTTAGCGAGGACCCATGAAGTTCCATCTTTTAAATGCTCAAATCTAATGCAAGAGAAAAAAATTTCCTGGATAAGAACATGGCCTTTGACACTATTAAGGTTCCAAATGGTAGCTATGCCTTCTTGAAGCACCTTCCGAACTACCACCACTGATATTACCATTTTTGAAAAGATTTAAAGATTCAACTTTTTCTCTACTAATTTTGGTCTCTTGAATAAGAAAAACATCATGTTTACTATCCCTTATCATATTCCTAATGATATCATGTTTATGAGGATTATTAAGTCCCCTAATATTTCAAGAGACAATATTCATAGTTATTTTACCGATTCCTAACTCCTTAAGAGTCTTCTGGGTCCCATCTGCAATGTTCTTACTAGCCTCCTTGTTTCTAACTTTATGGTTAGAGGGTCAACCTGGGGAATAGGAGATATACCTAACATCAACTTGAGCTATTCTACTGGATTTCCTTAGTTGAGAAGTCGAGGGAGTGGTTCCTTCCTTATTCCTGCATTTTGGTATTTTCCAGTTAGCTTCTTTCTCTAGAGCCATTTCCGGGTTATTGAGGATTCTAGAAATTTCCTCTTCATTACCCCATTTATGGATTCTGGAACCATTTAGATCATTGTTTACAATTTTTGAATTTTGGTCTGAATCCGAAAGGTTCATACCCAGTATTGCACATTTTTGGGCTTCTTGCATTTCAGAAATTGTCATGAGCGGTGAAGAGTCAGCATTTTCTTCTTGGGAGACAGGGATCTACCCTTCCTTAGGTTGGTCCTCTATCTTTTGTGTTTCCTTACCCACATAAGTGTCAGCTACCACTTCAGTTGTGTCATTTGAAGATTCAGTCTATTCTTTCAGTTTGTAGCAGAGATATTTACTTTGGTAGCCTCATCTCTCAATACTTCCTGGGTTGGAGGATTGGAGATAGAGGTTTAGGACACTTCCTTATTTCCCCCCAAAGGTTTAAAATAATTATAGCCTATTTCCTTATTCTTTGAGTTTTTAACTTGCCATACCATTTTTTCAGGAGCTTTTTTACTTTCAACCTGGGGTTTAGTCTGCTTGGGCTCTACCTTTAGCTTGATTGGACATGATTTTGCCCAGTGACCTACTTTTTGCAATGGAAGCAAGAAAAAGGGATAGATTCATATTCAATTTGATGTTTCCATGTTCCTAACTTTGACACTAGATCTATCTGTTCTGACATATCTGCACCATGGGATATCCCTACACAAAAGCTAGCATGAGTGAGTCTCCTTTTTGAAGCTGTGACTAGGTCTATAGAGAGGAGTTCACCAAAGGAGCTTGCAATTCCTAAGAAGATGTTTTTTGCCCAATATTCAAGAGGCAAACCTAGTAACTTCACCCATACTAGGACTTGTGCCAAAAGAGAATCGTTCATGTTCAGATTCGGGTGCCATTTCTGAAGAACCAAAGTTGTCTTTCGTACCATCCAGGGACTTCCATAAAGTCCTTAATTTATCTTCTTCACATGAAAAATTAAAAGACAAGAGGCCTTTAGGCCAAGCTGAGATTTCAACATTACCCTTCAGAGCCCATTTTTGTTTGACATAAGCCCTAACAACTTCGATGTTTTGATGCGAAACCATAAATTTGCCTACTAGGGAGTTCGACATACTGTTTATATTATGTTCCAAAACCAGATTAGGAATAGAGATAGCAAAATTTCCACCGGAAGGATCAAAAATATTCTTGATAGGAGGCAAAGAGGATTTACCAGATGGTTTTGTTCCAAAAAGGGATGACCATTTCCTATGTTCTTTTCCGATCTCCAAGGTCTCTTCATGTGGCTTGGGCCCCCCACTGAACCCCTCCCCCAAAAACGTGGAACCCTCTTTCATCTCTGGAAGAGTACCACTAGTCTACGGAATGTCAACAACCTTCAGAATGTCCGGAGGCTTGTCCTTCTCTCCCGTGGGGCCAACTCCTTTGTTCTGGCCGCTCCCACCATTGGAACCAGAGTTCCCTTCTTACAGAGAATTTGAATTTTGAATTCTCCCATTGCCGCTTCTGACTCCTCCAAGCTCTCCCATTGTTAGTAAACATGATCACCTAATGTCAGTTACTTTAAGGTTTTTGGCAGTAAATATTTTATCAATAGAGGTGACTATGTTGGTAAGTTTGATGCTAAGAGTGATGAAGGCATATTTCTTGGTTAATCCACCAAGAGAAAAGCCTACAAATGTTACAACAACTAGACAAAGAGAATCATTGAAAGTGTTGATGTCTAAGTGGATGAGTATCCTGAAGTTATAGGAGAAACCAGTGAGGAGAAGAAGGAAGATGAACCTTATATTCTGATTTTGGAACTAGAACCGGTGAAGCCAGAAGTTGGTGAAGTGAATATTGTAGCACTGAGGAATGGGTAGATTTTGTAGAAGATGGAGATAATGAGGAAGAAGAATCTAAAGATAATGATCATGTCATTCCAAGGTATGTAAGACTCAATCATAATTTTGACCAGATTATTGGAGATAAAGATGTTGGAGTGTTAACCAAAAGAAGAATTAGAGAGAATTCGTGTATGATATCCACTATTGAGCCTAGAATAGCGAAGGTGTTGGTATTATGGATGTGTTGTATTGATTTTTTTAATTGATGTCAACACTTGTCAACACTTGTCAACACTTATTAGCATGGGAGATCTTTGGTTATGTTCACCGACATGTTCAGTGACATGCACAGTCACTAGTATTTGGTTCACCAGCAAGTTATATTGTTCACCGGAACTAAGGATTATGTATTATCATCTGGAGATTACTTGGTTATGTCAAAGACATGGTTTGGACACTTGGTTTTGGTGATTTGGTTATTTGTATAATTGAGTTTGCATATTTGTTGTTACCGACAAATTGGTCTAGGTTATGGACCGACGAACGTTATCTATTCCATATCAGCACAACACGTAAATGCATTGAGTCGACATGATGCATCACATATTGATTCATTTGTAATTGATTTATTTGTAATATTCTTAGTGAGCTGACCTACACATTTGGTCTTAGGTATTGATATATATGTGTACGTTAGGAAATAGGAAATCATCACAAACATTATAAAAACTAATCTAGCTCAATCACAAATGCATTCATTGCAATGATCTATCCTAAACAACACTCAATAGAGACATGAAATAGAAACATTCAAAAGCAAAGATTATGCAAACCAAAGATGTGATTTGAATTCTCCTTCATGCGGCTCCATTGTTCTTCTTTCCTCTCCAAATAGCTTTGTTGTGGATCTCACCTACTAGTGCATACACACAATTGAAAGCAAGTTGATGAGATTTTTGATCAAGAGTACTAGAAGCGTAAATTCGATAGTCTGATTACCAATCAGCTTTGATTGATGAAGATCATCCAATTTATAGAAGAATTGGAGAGATGACAAGATTAGCATGATTCAATTCAAATGGAAATTGCAAATCAATTATGTCAATTATGACAAATTATGACAAATTATGCACTTTCTATGCAAAATTTGTTGATTGATAATTTATGACAACTTCTATGTCAAAATTGATTGATTGTCAATTATGACAAATTTATGACAAATTGACATGTCATTTCCATGAATTTAGGAGAGAAATAGGAGGAAATTGAAATTAGGAATTAGAAAATTAAGAAATTAGGAAATTGATGGAAATTAGAAATTAGGTAAATTAATTAATAATTTGTCATTTATTAATTAATTCACAAAGAGGAATAATTAGCCAATTAAATGAACATTTAATTGCAATGAGAAGACTTAGGATAAATAAACAATTTATTAATCCTAAAGGAAGAAATGACACACACAAGGTTATATGATTAAATCACGAAACCCTAGAAGATGAATTAGGTCTTGATGAAAGATAATTGACTCGATCATGATTTGATTTTGGATTGATAAATGACCAATGTGATAAATGATTTGATTGAGAAAATGCGCCAATTGACGAGGAACAATGACAAATTGATCCAAATTGACATATTTGAGACAGACAACGATCGATGACAAATCGATCGCAAAATGACAAGATCGAACAAGATGACAAGAGTTGATGATAAATAGATTGCAAAATGACAGGATTGAAAATGACCACGATCAATGACGAATTGATCGCAAAATGACAAGATCGAACATGACAACGACCGATGACAAATCAATCGTTAAACGACAAGATTGAAGGATTGATGATAAATCGATCGCCAGATGAGAAGATTGATAAGAGGACAACGATCGATGACAAATTGATCGCAAGATTGATAGGAGGACAAAACCCTAATTAGGATTGACGATGTCCAAAATGATGACAAATAAGCACGCACATTGATGCAATAGGATAAGATCGATTAAAATCATGACTGGATAGTGTTGTCGACAAGACCAAATTCGAGAGCGAGATAAATGAAGAATGTAGAAGAATGACTCGATGTTCGCAAATGATAAAACCAAGTATGAATCATAGGAGAAATGTTAATGCGACGCAAAAACCTAAAATGAGGCAATGCGCAAATGTTAAAGTATGACTCCGCAAGCGTTGACCATTTTTAGGTGTCTACATTTTGCCCCTCTTTGAGACAATGCGATTTTAAGCATTGTTTCAAAGAACAATAATGAAAATGCCCCAGACAATAATAATGACATATGGATGCCCCCTCGAGGAATTGGCCGGAAACATGCAGAAAAGAGGCCAATTGATCGATAAAAAGGATAGGATCGAACGGACTGACAATCGGATACCGGATGCATGAAGGACAAGCAATTGAAGATGCAAAAGACCACGACCAACATAAGATGAAGAGAGTGCACATCCATCTATGCACTGACAAAGATCTATAAATGAGGCCAAGAGAAGGAAAATTGCTCATTTGCACTAGACAAAGAGGAGGATTTGTTGCTCTGGACAAGAACACTTGCAGAGAGATGGTGAACATTCCAATGGCGGATCACCTCGGGGAACGTGTACGCACATTCAGACGACCGGATGACGCAGAAGCAACGGTATGGATCGCAAATACCCATGTTGTCAATTTCATGAATTTTGATTACTTGTGGGGCATTGCGGGGCCCATAGGGGATATCGAAAAGGACTCCTATGCTTGTGTAGGGCGAATCCTGCGCTTGTGTAGGGAGACATAGGCGCCGGTTACCTTACACAGGCGCAATTGTGCAATGCAAACCCTAATTTTGGTCAAAATGATATGCCAATGATCCGGAAAAAGGGGACAAGGGTAGAATAGGTCAAATTAGATGAAAAACACCCTGATTAGACATGAAAATGAGGAAATGCAACCCGTAGGAGCAAACCCTAAAACTGACAAAATTTGTCCCAATTGTGATGCAGAGTCGACAGTATCCGTTGATCACATGGGAAAACCGACCAGATTACTTTATGCTATGACATAGACTCAGGAGCACAGAGAGATATACCTTAGCAGGACTTGGGATATACTATGTCACATTCATGCCCGAGATTAGGGCAAACATAGGACTGCTTACCGCATTGGCAGAGCGATGGCATTCAGAGACTTCCTCCTTCCATCTGGCGACTGGAGAGGCGACGGTGACACTGGAGGATGTATGGCGTATCCTCTGCATTTTGATTCATGTAGAGATGATAGAGTATGACCCAGTGACAGGGAGAGATGCACTATGCAGATTGTTTGAGTGTGACGCAGATGAGTTGGATATCGTCGAGAGGGAGATTGGTTGGGAGACTATGGCATCAGAGTATGATCGATGATACGTGGTGATAGCAGTGGTGATAACATGTCTACTAGAAAGAGACAGACGAGGACATGGATTCCCTATTGGATGTGGAAGAGTGCTAGAGCAGATGGCGATAGAGGGGACGGTGTACGCATGGGACCATGTGTACTGGCTATGCTGTATTTTCAATTGCATCAGATAGCATATCAGGGAGTTCAGACTTTGAGCTGTGGAGTCACATTGCTATAGGTATGGGCATTTGAGCACATAGCCATATGTTGACTGATTACAGATAGATAGGTAGTACCACACCGACCATATGTGTATTGCTATGGGGGAGCATTGAGACAGGGTCCTTTTGGATACATACTATATTGGCGACATGAGCTAGATAGATTGAGAGAGTTCATATAGAGGCCATATCGTGATTGCTCGGGATGGTCAGATGACAGTGAGGAGTTACCATATTGTAGACAGGAGAGGTACCTGATTGGGCGACCAGTGAATTGCCAGAGAGTGATTGAGTTGTACCTGCCAGAGAGAGTCAGATGACAGTTTGGAGAGAGGCAGGATGTACTCAGGAGGACTGCACACTTTGCCCGATCTCACAGAGAGACGAGTCAGTGGGGGAGTATGATTCAGCCACACACAGCATATGCAGACTTCTCACAACTATAGTAGAGACAGTGGGATTGGAGATCAGATGTGGCAGACGCCGGGATGACAAATGAGTATGAGAGATGGTTTGCACGACGACGGCCAGTGCCATTGACAGATCCGAATATTCCAGTACCGAGGCGACAGGAGGACTTCCCACTCACAAGAGAGGAGGAGGGAGATGATGAGGATGAGGAGGATGAGGACGGGGATGAGGATGATGAAGGGGATGAGGACAGAGATGAGGATGGCGAGGATGATGAGGACAGAGATGAGGATGGGGAGCTGGAGGCATTACAGGACATACCCATAGAGCCAGAGACAGCTAGGACAGAGGAGATGGAGATATTCAGGGCTACCATAGCGAGTCAGCAGGATCACATTGAGAATTTAGAGAGAGAGCATGATCAGTTCAGAGCGGAGATAGCTAGACTCACAGCGGCTCGAGATGCAGCGATGGCTCAGGCACAGCGAGAGGAACAGAGAGTCACTGAGTATATTGGGTCGATCTGGGATGCCAGTGTACGGGAGCTAGGACAAATGTTGGTAGAGATCGGAGAGGAGATACGCCATTGGAGGACACTATATGAGAGTGCAGTTCCACCAGAGTAGAGAGCACCTTCATATCGAGCACGATCGAGGATAGAGAGCAGGGCACACTCTCGGAGGTCATTGAGTAGCATGGGGGTGAGTGGACCTATGAGACCACCATAGCCAGGACCAGGAGGGACATCATCTACAAGACCTTGCAAGGATGAGGAGGACAGAGGGAGCACCCAGTGACAGAGGCACATGCTCCTTAGATAGACAGTGGACATTATGTATTTTGACATTTTGTAGTCAGGCTGCGGGCCATACTTAGGACAGATAGTTCGATTTTATACTCCGATATTATTGTGACATATGATATGATATGCATCGATATGATGAGATGCAAATGAATTATGTGATTTTCCCTGTATGGATGACTTATGCACTGATTATGTACCTTTGTGGAATATGTATGGATGTATATATTTTTTTGCTTATGTGTTTTTGATGCATTTATAATATGAAATAGATAAGATGCTTGATATGATGTGAATGTAATGCAAATGTACTAACCAAATGGATGCAGGATGCAGCATATGTGTGTGGGGAAATCAGAGCACTAAACTAAACTGACTATCCGAACTGACGGAAGAAATGTTAGTAAGAAGAAAATGAGATAGAAGACAGTTAAAGATGAAGAAAACTTGCTTTCAGTAATGCACTTTGTAGGTGAGAACCTTTATTTTGATATAGCAAAATGGATGCGTAGCATCATGGCATTGAAGGCCAGAGCTGAAATGCAACCCTTTTTGCAAAAGACAAACACATCACAGACAAACAACAATCACAATCAAGAAAAGGACCATGATCCATCCCGGTCACTCTAAATCACTCAGTGACATCATCGAGAAACATAGGAACATGACCGAAGCCAAAGATAAATCAATAAAAAGATAAGATGCACAAATTCCAACAAATCAAACAAACATCTTGATCGTCATTGTCAAAAGTTGAAAGTGCAGATAGGACGATCATGTTGTCTGGTTTCAGGGAATGTGGTACCCCGTCTAAGACAGGACACAGTCTGGTTTCGAGTATATCACACCCTGTATAAGACCCATGATAGTGTGCCAAGGATGAATGATTTGGAGGTTGATTGATATGACAATTCGGATCAGTTTGAATGTTTGGTTTGAGTAAAAAGTTCATCTGTTAACGCATGATTTCATTAAAGCACAGTGTGCGATTGCGTGTCGTTGGATGTATGCTCAGTGATCTGTCTATGCACAAAAAGAGATCCTTTATTGCAAAATGCGTGTTTTTGGATTTTAATGTTTTTGTGGTCATTTTTTTAGGACTTTTTATGATTTTTAGGGATTTTCATTTTTTCAATTTTTAGATACTGTTTTCAGGACTTTTTTCAATTTTTTTAGGGAGTTTTTTCAGGACATTATATGATTTTTTTTTTTTTGATTTTTTTAGGACATTTTTCAATTTTTATGATCTTTCTTCAGGACATTTTTCAATTTTTTTTGTGAATTATTTCAGGACATTTTTAAATGTTTTTGGAAGATTTTTTCAGGACATTTTTGAATTTTTATGAGATTTTTTTCAGGACGTTTTTCAATTTTTTAGAGATTTTTTTCAGGACATTTTTAAATGCAAAAGTTCCAGTGATCGATCATGACAAGGGAACGCACCCAATGTGCATCAAAAAGACATACATAGACCGGGACCAAAACATATGGACAAAGAACCGGGGTATGTAAGACAATGATGCTGACCAATAACGAGCCTGGAATAGGACATCGGGTCAAGACAAAGATAGACATGAGAAACTGGCCGAGAAAAAAGCATAGCTTAGAGGTCATGATAGATGATGGAGCAACGATCTCATTTTACACATGGCGCTTGTTTGCCAGGTTTTCACCAAGGTACTTGCCCCAAGCGCCTATTTGCCAGGTTTTCACTAGAGGTTGAATCATTTTTCTTTTCTCTTTTTTTGCTTTTTTTTCTTTTCTTTTTCTTTTTTTTTGTATTTTTCATTTTTTTGATTTTTTTTTTTATATTTTCTTTCTTTTTTTCAATTTTTTTGTATTTTTTCAGGATCATATTTGAAGAAGTACTGATAGAAAATTATGCCCAGTACTTGCGAAGATGCATGTTGTTTATAGGATCGGACAGAGGTTCACCTTCCGGGGTAGCAAGCTGATATGCCCCCGAGCCATATGCTGTAGTTACTATGAAAGGACCAACCCAATTAGGTTCAAATTTACCTTTGATGATGTCAGTAGACTGTGCATTCTTAGGGTTTGCCTTTAAAACCAGGTCTCCCACTTCGAAGTGTCGCCCTTTGACCTTCTTATTATAAGAGCGACGGAGACGGTTTTGATATGCTTGCAAATGTGTCAGAGTTGTCTGACGTTTCTCATCCAACATCTCAAGCTGATGCAGCTGAGAGACTCTGTGTGTCTTGTCATCAATCAGATGTTGCAAGGAAACACGCAAGGAAGGAATCTCCACCTCCAAAGGTAAAATAGCTTCCGCACCATACACCAAGGAATAAGGTGTTGTGCCAGTAGGTGTGCGGATAGAAGTGCGATAAGCCCAGAGTGCTGGATTTAGCTGTACATGCCAATCTCGACCAACATCATTGACAACCTTTTTCAGGATCTTGATAATGGTTTTATTTGATGCTTCAGCTTGACCATTCCCTTGTGGATAGTATGGACTGGAGAAACGGTGTTGGCTATGAAACTTTGCACAAAGCTCTTTAACATCTTTATTCTTGAAAGGACGACCATTATCAGTGACTATGGCAAGGGGAACCCCATACCGGCATATGATATAATTCAGTAAGAATTTTGAAATTTGGACACCTGTGATATAGGTCATGGGGATAGCCTCAATCCATTTTGTAAAATACTCTGTGGCTGTAATGATGAACTTGTGTCCATTTGCAGAGGTCGGGTGAAACTTGCCAATAAGATCCAATCCCCATTGAGAAAAAGGCCATGGAGATATGACAGAATGAAGCTCTTGGGCTGGTGCATGAATGTAGTTTCCATGAATCTAGCATTTGTAGCACTTCTTAACAAAATCATGAACATCTTTTTCCAGAGTGGGCCAATAATACCCAGCACGAATCAACTTTTTAGCTAAGCTTAGACCATTGAAATGGCCCCCACATATACCATCGTGAACCTTGTGTAAAGCCATTTGTGCTTCATCAGAATCCAAACACCTAAGGAGGGTATGGTCAAAGGAACGGCGATAAAGGGTGTCAGCGATGATGACATATTTGGCTGTCTGTCAGATAAAGGCTCGGCGTTGGTTAGCGGAAAGGTTGGGTGGTAAGGTTTGGGATTTTAAATATTGATAGATGTCATTGTACCATGGGGAGTTGGGACCAACAAGAATGCACATCACATCCGCTGTCGGAATGTCAAAAGAAGAAACCAGCAATTGTTCAACTAAAAATTCACATTTGTCCATATTGCTTGGCATATTCAACATGGAAGCAATCGTAGCCATCGCATCTACCGACTTATTTTGCATTCTTGGAACTTGATTGAAATGGATTGCCGTGAACTTGGTCTTGAAGAAATCTACCATATGCTTATAGGGAATAAGCTTTTCATTTTTTGTTTCGTAGTCATCATTCACTTGTCGGATGACTAATTGAGAATCTCCATAGACTTCCAAATGCTTGACATTCCAGTGGACTGCTACTCGGAGTCCTGTAACCAATGCTTCATACTCTGCAATGTTATTGGTGCAGGGGAAAGTTATTCTGTAAGACTTTGGAATAGCATCACCTTGAGGGGTGACAAACAAGATGCCTGCTCCGGACCCGAACTTGGTATGGGACCCATCAAAGTATAACTTCCATTCATTAGATGATGTGAAAGCAAAGACTGATTCATCTGGAAAATCGGTCAACATGGGATGATCATCAGAAATAGGAGCGTCTGCAAGTTGATCTGCTATGACTTGTCCTTTTATGGCCTTTCACTCCATATACTCAATGTCAAATTCACTGAGAATCATGACCCATTTTGCTAGGCGACCCGTCAAAGCTGCTCGGCTAAGAAAATATTTTAAGGGATCAATTTTTGCAACCAACAATGTTCGGTGGCTTAGCATATAATGTTAGAGTTTCTATGTTGCAAACACCACTGCTAAGCATGCCCTTTCAATAGTTGAATAATTTAGCTCATAGCCTACCAGTGTCTGACTGATATAGTAAATAGCTCGCTCTGTGCCATTCTCATCTTGTTGGGCCAAGAGAACTCCTAATGCCATTTCAGTTGCAGAAATATACAATAAAAATGGCTTTCCGTCTATCGGAGGCATTAGAATAGGTGGCGATAGCAAATATTCTTTAAGAGCTTGAAAGGCTGATTGACATTGCTCAGTCCATTTGAAAGTGACACCTTTATGCAATAGATGCTGGAATGGATGACATTTGTCGGCCAACTGAGATATGAAGCGGCGGATTGACTGGAGCTTTCCTTGCAGACTTCTTAATTGCCAGAGATTTGAAGGCGGAGGCATATCCATTATTGCTTTGACTTTGGCAGGGTCGACCTCAATGCCTCAGTGAGAAACAATGTATCCTAGTAATTTGCCAGCTGTGACACCAAAGACACACTTCTTTGGATTGAGCCTGAGTTTGTAGGTCTCCATTCGGTCAAAGATTGGGCCCAGGATGGCCAGATGACTATCTCTAGTGACAGATTTGCATAACAAGTCATCAACATAGTCCTCCATCAGAGTGTGCATGAAATCATGAAAAATTGTCGTCATTGCTCTTTGATATGTTGCACCTGCATTTTTAAGACCGAAGGGCATCACATTCCAACAATAGGTACCCCAAGCACAGGTGAATGCTGTCTTATGCTGATCTTCAGGAGCAATGCAAATTTGGTTATAGCCGAAGAAACCATCCATTAATGAAAGCATCTCATATCCAGTCGTCATGTCCACTATGATGTCTATGTTTGGCAATGGAAAATCATCTTTAGGGCATGCTTTATTGAGATCCCTAAAATCTGTGCAGATTCTGATGCCCCCAGTTACTTTGCTAACTAGCACTAAATTTGAAATCCAGTCTGCATAATCAATGGGTCTGATGAAGCCCACATCTAGCAATTTTTTTAATTCCACTTTGACCAAAAGAGCCACCTGAGGATGCATCTTTCTAAGTTTCTGTTTGACAGGCTTGGCATCCGCTTTTAGTGGAAAATGATGAAGAACCAATTTTGGATCAAGGCCAGGCATATCTGCATAGGACCATGCAAAGCTGATCTTCTTCTCAAGAAAGAAATTGACAAAATCTATTTTTTCCTGTTGTGAGAGGGAAGCAGCAAAATGAATGACCTTAGGGTTGTCAGGTGTACCTAAATTGATTTCCTCGGTCATTTCCACAAGTAATGTTGATTTGTCCTGACTTGATAGGGGTATGTCCACTCTTCCACCTTTGGGCGCCTTAGAGAGGTTTTCACCCACAGGTACATCTTTTCTTTTTACTTTTGTATGATCAAAGAGTGCCTTACAATTTTCACCCAAAGATCTATTCTTTTGATTTTTTACTATTTCTTTTCTTTTTTCATTTTGATGACTGGAAGAGGGAGTTGACTCCCCAAAATATGCCATGGAATCCAGGTCAATAGCAAATCCTGCCTTGTGATCACCTTGTGGTATGCCTTCCCGTAGTCCAAGGAATCCTGCAATTGCTTCATCATTTTGAAAATAGTCCAATGTGAGCGGTTCTTGTTGGTCATGTTGGATAAGCTAGGGATAGATGAGGGGCATGTCATCATCAGTTGTAAGGAGAGAGAGGGTTGATATGGTAAAGATATGAACATCTGTAGTGTCACTATCCGAACTGCTTGTATCAGATTCGGAGCTTGGATCCCAAAATGTCTCTATCCAAGCGTGAGGACAGGTTTTAGGAAGAGGAGTTATTTCATGTTTGTCTTCCATAGGCAAGTTATCAGGGTCAATGAAAATATTATCGAGGGCATAGGAACTAGAAGAAAAAGAACTCCACTCCCATTCATTAGAATCAGTTTTGGGTCGGGGATCCTCAGGTGTTATTTCATCGTCAGAATCACGCCCTTTTCTACACGTGGGCATTTTGGTAGATGTGGATCCAATTCGCAACGGTACAAAACCTAACCCTAAAGTTGGAGGTCATCTCTTGGGTATGACAGGTTCTAGCCTTCCATTGTTGTTCAGGCCTAAGCCACGGCAACCATCATATCCTTTCTTTTGCAGCATAGTAAATCCTTTGCCATATCGTTCCACTGGCAACTTGACAGGTGGGGTCTCAGTTGGATCTTTATAAAGCCAATCTATGACATCATCATCTACAGTTTCTTTGTCAAGTTCACCCCATCTTGTAAATGTAGTAGGAGGCTGATATTGAATAATGACCTTAGGTTCCTTTTGCAATAAATGTGGTTTGCCATATGATTTTGGAGATATTGGCAAATTCCCGATGAGGAATGTCTGATCCATTGAATATTCTCCACATCCTTGGTCTTGTATCTTCAATTTTCCTTTGACAGCCTCTAACAATTGATTAGGATCCACATAGCTATGTGATTTGGACTCTTTGTTGACTGGGACTTGCTGCTAAGGGGTATCCTTTAGAGTAGCACAAAATTGAAATGGATTAGGATCTCCAGGAATTGTTATCTCAGTTCCATTGTAAGGATATTTCAAACATTGATGATAGGTGGATGGAACTGCTTTCATTGCATGAATCCATGGACGACCAAGGATCATATTATAAGGGAGATCAAGGTCGAGGACTTGCAAGAAAGTGTTTTCTGTCACTGGACCAACTCTGATAGGGAATGTAATTATCCCTTTGGATGGGCGCTCAGCATCATCATATGCTTTGATTGTTATTCTTTTAGAAGCATCAATGCCATTTTCTGTATACCCAAGGCCAATAACCACTCTCAAAGTACAAATATTAAGACCTGCTCCGCCATCTATCAAGACTCATCAGATTTTGTAGTTATGAACAAAGACTTCAAGGTGTAAAGGATCATTGTGAGGGAGCTTGTCGGGTGAGATATCATTGTCAGAAAATGCGACATTTTGGGAAACGGCTAAATGTCCAATCCGGGCTTGAAACTGGTCAACATCAATATCTGTCGGAATAGTGGACTCAACTAAAGCTTTATCCAGGACTGCACGATGCATGGGAGACATTTTCAATAACTCAAGGATTGATATTTGTGCAGGTGTCTTTCCTAGGTGATCCAAAAGATTATACTGACTTGCAGGAGTTGGCTTGGGAGGAGCTGCAGGAGCTCCTTTCAGGACTATCATGGATCGACGAGTGGTGACCGCACAAGAAGGATGTTGTCCCTTTATTCTTAGGGTAGAAACATACTCATTTGATGTGCGAAAACAATTAATGACATTATTATAACCAGAACTTGCATAATTGGTCGTTTGGGCGGAGTTGGAAGAAGACGCTTTACCCTTGTCATGATCAAGCAAAGGAGTTTTAAAAATAGTATGATCAGTGTTAGAGGTCGGATGGGGTGGATCTACCTCAATTACTCCTTGCTCTAATAAATCTTGAATCATGTGTTTCAATTGGAAACAGGATGCAGTTTTGTGTCCTTTAGATCGATGATATTCACAGTACGCATTATCATTCCACCAATGCGGTTTTACCGCTAGTTCTGCCTTGATATCTGGTAGCTTAATAAATTTTGCTTGTATCAATTGTCTCATTACTGATTCAATAGGATCTCCCAATGGTGTAAATTGTTGAGGAGGCCCATCCCGCGATCGGAAGGGTTTGTGCTGCTGGTTTTGTTGTTGGCCTTGTTGTTGAGTATGCTGTTGTTGAGCATGTTGTTGATATTGCGACTGTTGAGTAACATTGCTCATTGGTGCTTGATTTTGTTCCATAGTTGACATATTAGGAACACTCAATTTCTTGATCGTGAATGGGGGTTGATTTGCATTCATTGCTCTTGCATCAACAACTCCATCATTAGTGACATTCTTGTTCTTATACCAAAATCTGTTTCTATCCCCCGAATAATTGGTATTGTCATTGTCTTTATTGAGCTTGATAATTCCTTTAGCTACCAGAGCTGTTTCAATGCTCATTCCCTTCTTAATAAGTTTCTCTATAGTACTGGGACTTTTCAACTTTAGCTCATACATCATTTCTGGGACCAAATTTTGGATAAATAGATTCACTTGTTGTTCTTTGGGTATATCAAGAGAAGAATGACTATACAAGCTTCGCCATCGTTGCAAGAAATTCACTAATGATTCACCTTGCTTTTGCTTGGTGTTGCATAAATCTGACATGGTCACATCACTGTCGATGTTGAACGCAAAATGAGATAAAAACTTTTGAGCCAATTCAGACCAAGTCTTTATATTTCCTGGCAAATGTGAATACCAATCCATAGCTTGTCCCATGAGACTTCGTGCAAATAAGTGCATTAAATACGTCTCTTCATAGCTTACCTCAGTACATGCCGTGAAAAATGCTTGAATGTGATCTTTTGGATTGCCATTCCCTTTATATTTCTCAAAATTAGGTGCCTCAAAATGCTTAGGGAATGGAGGCATGTGTACACTCTTGTCAAATGGATTAGGACATAAATCTTGATCTGTATACAACTTCTTTGTTCCTTTAGTTTCTAATGCGTCAACTTTTTGTTGCAACTTCTCAAGTTGTTGCGCAATTGTATCAAAATTTAGAGGTCCATCATTAATCCCAATTGGTATCCTTTGTCAATACATCGCATTTCCGATCGGTTGTTAATACTCTGAAATGGCCATTTTTGGTGTTTCCGGCATATAAAGTTCTTGATACATTGCTTGTTGCTGCGGTTGTGCTATGCCTTGATATTGACCTTGTTGTTTTGCTTCTTGGAGCCTAGGTTGATATTGCAATTGAGTAGGTTGTTGATATTGCACAGGTGCCAATTGCGGTTGTAAAGTAGGATAGCTTGCTTGCCTTGGCACATATTGTGGCACATGTTGGTGTTGAGGCTGACGGATCGGAACTTGTTGACTTTGTGCCAATTGTCATCGTGGTGTATATCCCATCATTTGTAAAAAACTTTGTTTAGGCACTTTTCGTTGCTTCTCCTTAGGATGGGATATAGCACTTGCATTAACTTGCTGTGTTGTTTGTCCAATCCATTGTGATGGTTGCAAGTTTGCATTAACTTGTAATGGTGCCGAAGGCGCTGCAATTTGTTGTCGAATGTGAAATTGTTGTTGTTGCACATTACTTGTTTGCACATTCGATTGTACCTTTTGTATATTACTCAATTGTTGCAACAATTGTTGTTGGTGCAAACCACTATCTGTAGCTCTTTGTGTTGCCATTATTGAAGGATTTGTCACAATAGTATTTGGCAAAGATATTGAACTTAACGGGACATAAGAACTTTGTTGCATCATGGAATTATTTTGGACATTGGTGACATTAGGCATTCCAGTTGTGAAGCTTTCCTGCATCTTAGATTTTGATCCCACTTTATGCATGTAAGGAACCACTTCTTGTTGAGGGACAACTGTGAATACTTGTGTGTTCTTCATTTGATCTTGCGTTATAGGTGTTGTGTTGAATAGTGGATTATTTATCATTTCAAATGGTGACTTTTGAGGAATAGTCACTGTCAATGCCTTTGAAGCACGTTTACTCATCAAGGTAGGTTGAGTTGCTTGTTGTGCATTTTCTTCATTTGGATGCAGGGAAAAACTTAACAACTCACCACCTTGTTGTTCTTGCACATTGATTTGGTCACTTGAAGATGTCACATTACTCATCATGTTAAGATACTTTTGTGGAAACATCTTAAAGACTTTGTTCAAGAACTTATCCATCTTTTTTGTTATCTTCGGATCTTGAAGGAACATGTCAACATCGTCAGAAGTATCGGAATCAGATGAGGAGTCTGGTTGGACATTTGGATTCATTTCTTGGTGAAAGCCTTGATCTGAACCAAATCCTTGTGAGAGGGTTTGTTCTTCATATAATGTTTGATTTTGAATGTCATGTTGCAGGTGTGGTTGATTCAAATTGAAAGGAGCACTTCCTCTTGGAGTTGGTGGAACACTCCCATGTCCTGGTTTCATAGGTACAAACACTGGTTCATATAATGGAGGTGGCCCAAGTTGAACCGTTCCATATGGTGGTAGAGATGTGTTTGATGAACCTTCAATTTGTACTGTTTGACTGGTTTGAAACTGCAAATTTGCTATGTTGTCCATGGGTTGATACATTGGTTCGCCCATCTTTTTAGATTTTGATCTTGTCTCAACAGGCATGTCACTTGTGCAAATGCAATGTTTTTGGAATTTTCAAAGATAATGTATGATATGCAACTAAATGCAAACTATATAGATGCGCATGCAATCTATGTTTTTGGTTGTTTTTGAAGATTTTGACAAACTTTTGAAATGCAAATCTAAGAGAGGGACCCTTAGGAAATTGGAATGATATCTAAACCTTAAAGGACAAAAGGACGTAAGTGACAAAAGGACAAATGACAAAGTCTCCCCTATATGCTTGGATACTAAGCTAGGTTTGACCAAATGATATTGATGACAAAAGGACAAAAGATTTGATAAGGTCTAGACTTCTTAACAATGACTTAGGGTTTATCAAAGATTAGGATTACTCAAGTATGACAAAACCTAATTTTGGCACTATATGCAAAGGGACATTACTATGCAAGTGACCTTAATATGATATGATAATGACCTAAGCTTAATGAAGAGACCTAGGGTATGCAAATATGAATGAATGACAATGATATGACTTTGATGCAAGAGGACATATGCAAATGGATGACTCTTATTGATATGCAAAGGAATATGACTTAGGTGAAACCTAAACTTGGTACTTGACAATGACTTTTGCAAAATGTAACCTAGGATGAACTTAAATGTAAGTGACATGAATGTTGAGACAAGATTTTGAACAATATTTGACAACCATGTTTGAAGATGAATTCTGAATCTTGATAAACTTTTGTTGGATGAATGTCTCTTGTGTTTAAACTTATGTTGGATCAATTTGTTTTTCTTTTTGAAATGGGATGCAATTCAACTTTTGACAAGCAAAGAATACAAGATATTGCAACTTAGACTCAATACAATCATGCTCATTCCCACATTTCTTATGGTAGGCAAGGACATTAGGTACTTGAGAGGTAGACTCATTATGGGATTCAAGGAGAATACATAGATGCTTGAACCCACGGGCTCCCCTCCACGGCACTCACTTCTTAGGGCAGCCAAGCATCAGTTCCCATGGAAATCTCCCCATGGCGAACTTAGTATCTCTTCCAAGTATCCGAATTTGTCCTTCTCAAGCAACTAGAAGGGTTTTTTGGCCTCTAAAAACAAGGTGTTTAGTAAGGATTTATGTTAAGCATTACTCCTTGATGTCACGCAAGCATGATTGAGACATTAAGCCCATCAAGATACCAAACAAATGTAGTCGCGCAAGCACGATTTAGACCAAGAGGCCCTACTTAGATGTTGATATGAGAAAGAGTCCAAGGGTCATCACTTCCCAAGTAACTGCAATTCCCATGTAATACTTCCTTCAAAGCTTTCGCTCATCGGGTATTTTTTTATAGTGAGTTAGAATGCCAAGGAATTCTAGCTATACTCACTTTGGGTCATTCCCTTCTCACGATTATCACTTGCTTGCAAAAGCAAAGTGGTCGGGAAGGCAGGCCCTCTAAAGGAGACACACAATCAAAGACAAAAGCATGGTATCGAAGATCTGGATTTCTGATCACCCTAAAAGGATGAGAGCATACTCTCCTACTCCAATGTCACACTCAACAATCAAATCAAGCATAAATTCATTCCATCCTATTTAAAAAATCACTAGGTGCCTAAAACATTTAAAGACAAACACCAAGTTTAGTTGTTTCTCCAAGGCAACCTGCAAAACCCAAGTTAGGAGTTTGATTTGTTGTCTTTGACTATCGATTCTGCATAACACATGTTAGTAGTTTGATTTATTGTCTTTGCCATGCGTATGCCAAGATTCTACACAGATAATTAGTACCAAAATCCAAAGCACAGAAAACAAAATGCAAAAACTAAACAAATTTCAAATAAAACACTGCATTTTTACCCCTGTTCTGGACTTTACACAGGTGCAGAACCCATGACACAGGTGCAGAATGTAGGACACAAGTACAGAATGTCTTCAACAAAGGCGCAGAATGCTCAACACAGGTGCAGGATGCAGGACACAGGCGCAGAAGTCTCCAGAAAACCCTGCACGACCCTGTTTTTGGGTTTTTTGGCCTGCAAATCAACTTGAGAGCACTCAAAACACCATAAAGAGGTTAGAAGGTTAGTGTTCACGTCGGGTTCACCAATTAATGTACATTAGGAAATAGGAAATCATCACAAACATTATAAAAACTAATCTAGCTCAATCACAAATGCATTCATTGCAATGATCTATCCTAAACAACACTCAATAGAGACATGAAATAGAAACATTCAAAAGCAAAGATTATGCAAACCAAAGATGTGATTTGAATGCTCCTTCATGCGGCTCCATTGTTCTTCTTTCCTCTCCAAATAGCTTTGTTGTGGATCTCACCTACTAGTGCATACACACAATTGAAAGCAAGTAGACGAGATTTTTGATCAAGAGTACTAGAAGCGTAAATTCGATAGTCTGATTACCAATTAGCTTTGATTGATGAAGATCATCCAATTTATAGAAGAATTGGAGAGATGACAAGATTAGCATGATTCAATTCAAATAGAAATTGCAAATCAATTATGTCAATTATGACAAATTATGACAAATTATGCACTTTGTATGCAAAATTTGTTGATTGATAATTTATGACAAATTATGACAACTTCTATATCAAAATTGATTGATTGTCAATTATGACAAATTGACATGTCATTTCCATGAATTTAGGAGAGAAATAGGAGGAAATTGAAATTAGGAATTAGAAAATTAAGAAATTAGGAAATTGATGGAAATTAGAAATTAGGTAAATTAATTAATAATTTGTCATTTATTAATTAATTCACAAAGAGGAATAATTAGCCAATTAAATGAACATTTAATTGCAATGAGAAGACTTAGGATAAATAAACAATTTATTAATCCTAAAGGAAGAAATGACACACACAAGGTTAAATGATTAAATCAAGAAACCCTAGAAGATGAATTAGGTCTTGATGAAAGATAATTGACTCGATCATGATTTGATTTTGGATTGATAAATGACCAATGTGATAAATGATTTGATTGAGAAAATGCGCCAATTGACGAGGAACAATGACAAATTGATCCAAATTGACATATTTGAGACAGACAACGATTGATGACAAATCAATCGCAAAATGACAAGATCGAACAAGATGACAAGAGTTGATGATAAATAGATTGCAAAATGACAGGATTGAAAATGACCACGATCAATGACGAATTGATCGCAAAATGACAAGATCGAACATGACAACGACCGATGACAAATCGATCGTTAAATGACAAGATTGAAGGATTGATGATGAATCAATCACCAAATGACAAGATTGATAAAGAGGACAACGATTGATGACAAATTGATCGCAAGATTGACAGGGGGACAAAACCCTAATTAGGATTGACGATGTCCAAAATGATGACAAATAAGCACGCACATTGATGCAATAGGATAAGATCGATTAAAATCATGACTGGATAGTGTTGTTGACAAGACCAAATTCGAGAGCGAGATAAATGAAGAATGTAGAAGAATGACTCGATGTTCACAAATGATAAAAACCAAGTACAAATCATAGGAGAAATGTTAATGCGACACAAAAACCTAAAATGAGGCAATGTGCAAATGTTAAAGTATGACTCCGCAAGCGTTGACCATTTTTAGGTGTCTACAATATGTAAGATCTTATTTGTGAGATTATGTGGTCAAAGTGGAAGAGGAATGTAATAATATATGCAAATATAAGTAGAGCTACTCACACAGACATCATTTCAAGATTCAAGGAAGGTTTGAAGAAGACAATCAGAGCTTAACTGATACTGAATTCAACATATGAAGATTCTATTTTGAGTTGTATATTATCATTGGATTTAACCATCGAATTGTAGTCAGTGTGACTCCCATCTTGTGATTGAGCAGTGAGCTCTAGGCAGTTGGCCTTTCCGCATGTGCAGACCCCATTTATACACACATACTATCTATAGTAGTATCATTTGATTGTGGGTAAGGTTTCCCACTATGGATTTTCCCCTTACAGGGTTTCCATGTACAAATATCTGTGTTATGTGTTGTGGATGTTATTTATCTTTCTATTTCATGCATTAAACTTAACCAGTACTGTTATTAACTGTTAAACTATTAACCGACATTAAGTTTGGTTTACTGGTATTATGCATCAAGTTTGATTAAGTTATATTTGGGTTAAAATTAATAGACAACTGATTCACCCCCCCTCTCAGTTGCCTCCGGGTCCTAACATGTGGCATTAGAGCTAAGTCCTCTTTTTGCAGAAGTTTAACAACTTGAGGAGATTCTATGGCAACTAACTATTTCAAGAAGGATAGTCTAAAACTTGATGGAACTAACTATGGTATATGGAAGATCAGAATGGAGACACATCTGAATTGTATTGGAAGAGACATATGGGATGTTACAAAGAATGACTATGTTGGTTCTACACAAGGTCAACCTAATCCACCTAACTTGGCTAAAGATCAGGAGAATGATTGCAAAGCAAGAGAAGCACTTTTGAGCGCATTGTCAGATCAGCAAATCATGGGATTATCAGACCGATCTATTGCTAGAGCTATTTGGGACAAATTGGAGACATAATGAAGGTGATAACACTATCAGAATTGCAAAACTAGAATACTTCCAGGTCAGGTTTGAAAATTTGAAAAATGGAAGAAGATGAAAGAATTTCTTCTTTTATGGAAAGAGTTAATGAAATTGTTTTGGGTATATAATGTTGTGGAGGATCCTTAAGTGAAGATGAAATTGTTTCTAAAGTTTTAAGAGCATTGCCACCAACATACAAAATGAAAGTAACTGCTATTAATGAATTGAGAACAATGCCTAATACATCAGTATATAGAGACCCTTGGTTGGAAAACTTTTAGCTTTTGAACTTGAGGAATTTGGTCCTATTTCTACAATTAAGACAGATTTAGCTTTCAAAGCATCATCATCATCATCTGAGAAATCTGATTGGAAAGTACTTTATGCAAGAGAACTTGAAGACATCGGAAGGGAGAATGAATAACTTGAAGAGCTTGAAAGCATTCAAGAAGAATAGAGACAAATCATGTTACTATGTTGATGAAGGAGTTACTGATGATTCTGATGAGGAACTGACAGATAATGGATGGGCTTTTGTTGCAATAACAAAAGATCAACCGACACCTTTGGTACAACTGGTAGAGCAAGCTCTGGCAGCTAAAATTGAAGAAAAGAATGAATTGATCATTGATTCTAGATGTTCACATCAAAGGTGAAACCGGTAAGACCCCTCATGAACTATGGTTTGGTAATAGTCCTACTCTTAAATATTTCAGAATATTTGGAAGAAAAAGTTATATTAGGAGAGATGATTATATTGGTAAATTTGATCCTAGAAGTGATGAAGGAATAGTTCTTGGCTATTCATCTAAGAGCAAGGCATATAGATGTTTCAATAAAAGATTACAAAAAATCATTGAGAGTGCAAATGTGAAGATTGATGAACAGTTTAGAGGTAATTCAAGGTCTATGGACTCTAAACCGGTAGTTGAAATAATCACAAATAAACCTACACTGAATACATTGGTACACAATATAGATCCAGTCACACCGGCATCATCTGAGCATTCCACAATGACTGAAGAACAATAGCAAGTGAATACACCCAGGTATGAAAGATTGAATCACTCTGAAAGTCAGATAATTGGGAATAAGTATCAATGTGTTATGACAAGAGGAAGACTAAAAAATGAAGAGGTATGCTTAATTTCTCAAATTGAACCAGCATCAATTTTTGAGGCATGTGAAGATAAACATTGGATTAAGGCTATGGAAGATGAATTGGAACAAATTGAAAAGAATAGCACTTGGACATTGGTTCCTTGACCTACAAACAAAAATGTAATTGGAACTAAATGGGTATTCAAAAATAAACTTAATGAAGATGGTAAGGTAATCAGAAATAAAGGAAGATTAGTGTGTAAGGGATATTCACAGAAAGAGAGAATTGATTACAATGAAGCCTTTGCACCGGTAGCTAGAATTGAGGCAGTTAGACTATTTCTAGCATTTGTAGCACACAAGAACTATAAAGTATATCAAATGTGCATTTTTGAATGGTGATCTTGAAGAGGAAGTTTACATCAAACAACCTGATGGATTTAATTTAACAAATGACAAAGATATGGTTTGCAGGTTAAGGAAAGCTTTATATGGATTAAAGCAAGCTCCTAGAGCTTGGTATGCTAGATTGGACAAATATCTTTTGAAGCTTGGTTGCACTAAAGGTAATGCTGACAACAACTTATATTTCAAAGTGACTAATGATGACATCTTGGTTATTGAAGTTTTTGTTGATGATATCATTTTTGGAGGAGAAGATGGATTGTGTAAAGAATTTTCTAATAAGATGCAGGAAGAATTTGAAATGTCTATGATTTGGGAGATAAAATTCTTTTTAGGATTGAATATTTCATAGACTGATAAAGGTATATTCATATGTCAAACAAAGTACTTGAAAGAACTACTAAAGAAATTTCATATAGAAAACTCTAAACCGGTAAGTACTCCTATGACTACAACTGATAAACTATCACTGAAGGATGAATCAACACCTGTTAATCTGACAAGATATAAATCTATGATTGGAGGTTTACTATATTTGACACAAACAAGACGTGATATTATGAATGCAGTATGTATTGTTTCAAGATTTCAGAGTAATCCTAACAAAAATCATGAATCAGCAGTGAAAAGGATTTTTCGGTATTTACAAGGCACAACAAATCTTGGTTTATGGTATCCTAAAGATGAAAATTTTGATTTATGTGCATACACAGATGCAAATTGGGTAGGAGATGTAGATGATAGAAAGAGCACCACCGACGGAGCATTCTTTCTTGGTAGCAGATTGATTTCATGGTTGAGAAAGAAACAAAGTTGTACATTATTATCAACAGCAGAATCAGAATATGTTGTAGCACCAACTAATTGTACTCAGGTATTATGGATTAAGAAAATGTTTAAGATCATAAAGGCAAAATGCAAAGAACCTATAATTATTTACTATGATAAGATGACAACAATTGATATATCCAAGACTTCGGTATTTCACTCTAAAACTAAACATGTTTCTATCAAATTCAATTTTTTGAAAGAGAATGTTGAAGCAAAAGAAGTGAAATTGGTTTATGTGAATACTAAAGAGCAGATTGCAGATATTTTTACTAAACCTTTGCCTAAGGAAACTTTTGAATATCTCAGAGAGTAGCTTGGGGTAATAACCTCACCGATAGAGACTTAGATAGTTGGAGATTGGCATCAGACCAACAAGAATTAAAAGAGAAACCTTTTTCCGGCTTTGATGAAGGAGAGCTACTTCTCAAGGGGAGTAGTTGGATAAGTTGGTATTTATAATGAGCGCTATGAACTGGTTGTATCTAGTTTTTGTATTGCTTTGGCATTTGATGTCAAAGGGGGAGAGATATCTATGGAAAAACACATTATCTTTTGGAGAGATTATTCATTGGGGGAGTAATATTATGTATTTTGATTTCTGGTAATTGATCTCTTTGGAAGATTGTTGGTTTTTGGTTTATGGCATTTCTACTTAGGCACTTAGATGGTTTTTCCATCTTGTGTTGCCATCAATGCCAAAGGGGGAGATTGTTGGTATTATGGATGTGTTGTATTGGTTTTGTCATTGATGTCAACACTTGTCAACACTTATCAGCACTAGAGATCTTTGGTTATGTTCACTGGCATGTTCAGTGACTTATGCACCGTCACTGGTATTTGGTTCACCGACAGGTTATATTGTTCACCAGCACTAAGGATGATCTGTTATCATCTGGAGATTACTTGGTTATGTCAAAGATATGGTTTGGACACTTAGTTTTGTTGATTTGTTTATTGGTCTAATCGAGTTTGCATATTTGTTGTTACTAGCAAATTGGTCTAGGCTATGGACTGGCAAGTGTTATCTATTCCAGATCAACATAACACATTATGGAGATGATTTATTGATTGGTTATTATTGTAAATGCATTGAGCTGACATGATGCATCACATATTGATTCATTTGTAATTGATTTAATTGTAATATTCTTAGTGAGCTGACCTACACATTTGGTCTTAGGTTTTGATATATATGTAAGATCTCATTTGTGAGATTATGTGGTAGAAGTGGAAGAGGAATGTAATAAGGTATATGCGAATATAAGTAGAGCTACTCATGTAGGCATCATTTGAAGATTCAAGGAAGGTTTGAAGAAGACAATCAGAGCTTAACTGGTACTGAATCCAGTATATGAAGATGCTATTTTGAGCAGTACATTATCATTGGATTTAACCATCCAATTGTAGTCAGTGTGACTCCCATCTTGTGATTGAGCAGTGAGCTCTAGGTAGTTGGCCTTTCTGCATATGCATACCCCATTTGTACACACATACTATCTGCAGTAGTATCATCTGATTGTGGGTAAGGTTTCCCACTGTGGTTTTTCCCTTTATAGGGTTTCCACATACAAATATCTGTGTTATGTGTTGTGGATGTTATTTGTCTTTCTGTTTCATGCATTAAACTTAACCGATACTGTTATTAACTGTTAAACTGTTAACCGGCATTAAGTTTGGTTTGCTGGTATTATGCATCAAGTTTGATTAAGTTATATTTGGGTTGAAATTAATAGACAACTGATTCACCACCCCTCTCAATTGCCTCTGAGTCCTCACAGAAGGAAGCCTTTGGAGATGATCACTGAATAAAAGATATGGAAGAAGAGCTTGACTAGATTGAGAAGAATAATACATGGACCCTAGTACCCATACTGGTGAATAAAAATGTAATTGGTACTTAATGGGTATTCAGGAATAAACTAAATGAAGATGAAGTAGTAGTCAGAAACAAAGCCAGATTGGTATGCAACAGTTATGCACAGGAAGAAGGAGAAGACTATGGCGAGACATTTGCACTTGTTGCTAGAGTGGAAGGTATTAGGACTCTACTTGCACTTGCAGCATATAGGGGATTCAAAGTATATCTGATGGATGTGAAGTCAACATTTCTAAATGGAATACTAGAAGAGGAAGTATACATTGAACAACGAGATGGTTATGCTTTGACTGATGCAAAGGATATGGTGTGTAAACTACACAAGGAACTATATGGTTTGAAGCAAGCACCAAGAGCATGGTATGAAAGACTACATTCACACTTGGTGAAGATAGGTTTCTAGAGAACCAATGAAGATAGCAATATATATCTTAGGACTATAGGAGATAAGATACTGATTAGTGAAGTGTTTGTTGATGATATCATTTTTGGAGGCAATGATGACATGAGTGATGACTTTGCAAATTAGATGAAAAGTTAATTTGAGATGTGTCTGGTTGTAGAGATAAAATTCTTCATAGGTTTTTAAATTCAACAGATGAAGAGTGGTATCTTTATCACATAGTCCAAATATGTAAAAGAGGTATTGAAGACATTTGGAATGGGAGACTCTAAACCAGTTGGGACACCAATGGTTACAAGTTGCAAACTGTCTAAGGAGGATAATGCCACATATGTTGATGAAAAGGAGTGCAGGTCTATGATAGGGAAACTGCATTATGTTGTTCACATCAGACTAAATATTTCTCATGCAGTTGGATTAGTTGCTAGATTTCAGAAATACCCAAAGGAGACACACATGGTAGCTACTAAAAGGATATTCAGATATTTGAAAGGTACTATTGATTATTGATTATGGATTATGGTACTATTGTAAATCCTCTAACAAGGTGGTTCACATCTGTGGATCTGAAATCCTCTCACAAAGTAGTCTTTAATCAGACTTATCTCCTAACAGAGATTGAGATTCCTAATAGGATCTGTTCTGGTGAAGAACATTGTATGACCTTAACTGGTCTGGTTACTATTCTGCAGATAGTTACTTATGAGTTTCATCTCATTGTGGTTTTTCCCATTTGGGTTTCCATGTCAAAATCTCTTATGTTATGGTGATTGTGCTTCTGTGGGTGAATGCCTTATTTGCAGTTTGGTTTGCATTTGTGTTAACCAGTTTGTTAGTAAAATTGTTATACCGGTTTTCTACTAAACTGTGTAAGTGTTTAAGTTCATTATTTTTTGGTATACTAATTCACCCCCCCTATTAGTATTCATCAATTGGTATCAAAGCCAACCTTTCTATAATTTTAACCACTTGGAAAGAGATATGGGGGAGTACACTATGAGGGAACTTACTCATCGGCTCACTCAATCTAAGAATGCTTATGATGAACTCAAAGTAAAGTATAAGGCCTCTCTGGCAAAAAGGAGAGAGCATGCTGAGAAATTGATGGAGCTAACTGGAAATAGATCCTCTAATGAAGCGGACATGGAAGCCCTAGTTGGAGAAGTTGAAAAGCTGAATGAGTCTAATGCCAACCTGAGAAGGGAAATTGAAGGACTAACTATCAAGATGTGTCAAGAACTTGAGAACTGGAGAAAAGCTAAAGATCTAGTAAAAGACAAAGATCATGAGATCTCCAAGCTAAAGAAAGAAATCAGTGTACTTACCACTCATCTCCAAGAGAGAAAAGTGGAAAAAGAGGAAATGCAAGGTGAAATAAACATGGCTATTTCTGAGAATTAAACCTTGAAGTAATCCAATGCTGCTATTGCCAAAGAACTTACTGAGTCAAAGGAAATACTTGCCAAATTCAATAAGAGCACTATCAAGCTAGAGCAAAAGCTTGAATCAACTAAACCAGTGAAGAATACCACTAGACTTGGTTTTTCTGGTTATGAGGAAGGTGAAACCTCTGGAGCAAAAGATGTAGCATCAAAGAAGCAATCGAAACCAAAGGATAAAGGTAAGAAAAAATTCAAACCTATTTGTTTTAATTGTCTCAAGGAAGGACATATTGCTAATGTATGTAGAAACAAGGCTTACAATATCTTTCCTTACTTTCTAAACAATAAGCCTAGATCAAATAGATTCAATGGAAATTGTTATGCATGCAACAAGTCTGGGCATAAAGCATTGGAATGCAGGTTTGTTATGCACACCACCGGAAGGTATCCTCAAAGGAGTCAAGGAGTCTTTCCTGAACCCTCTGGGAACCGGAATCCAAATCGGTTTAATACCTATAATCATCAGTCAGGAAGTGGTGGTTGTAAAGCGAAAACCAGATGGAGAGCAACCTATTTGATCTGTCATGGTAGTGGCCACACAGCTGCAACATGCAGAAGGAAGAATGGAAACATGAATAATGGACCTTGGAGAGCACCTGGAATGATTTGCTATCATTGCAACAAACCGGGTCATACAACAAGATTCTACAGAATGAGAAAGAATATATCGAATGATATACCAGTCACTTCGAAAGGAAAGATTGATATTGAAACTATTCAAGTGGATACGAAGAAAACCTAGAAAAAGAAGCCAGAAGAAGTGTCTCAAGAAGAACTAGTTTCTGGACCTGGTGTGGAAATCTCTGAACCGGCAAACTAAGCTACAGGAAAGCTTAGGGGGAACAAATCAATGAAATGTTTCAAACCCCCGGTTTACAGCAGTAAAAGACCTTTGGTATGCGATACTTGTCAATTGGTAGAAGACTAGAAATGGTAAAAGACAAATTAGGGTTTACGCCCTAATAGTGGAGCATTTATTATGGTAGGTGAAAAAATTCATTTAAAAAAGATTTTCAAATCATTTCCACTTATCAATTTTTGAGCAAAGAAGTTTTCAAGCGTAGAGCGACAAAAGGTGATTTGTCTTGCAATTCGGAGAGATTTCAAAACCCTGAAGAAGAATATGAAGATATCATCAATCGGTCAAGTGTAGAACCCAAAGTGGTAATCCAAAAACTGAAGTGGTGAGTGTCAAAGTAGAAATTGCAAGCCCTAAATCTTGACATTTGAAGGTATTTCTTGAGTTTCTTTGTTTATCATGGCTTTAGCATCTCACTCTAGCTCTATTGCACCCGTTGATTCAGTTGATTCCATACAACGGAAGGTAAAATATAATGCCCTATCCCAAATTCTCACTGGTGTTATAATAGAGGAAGGTATTTTGGATTACATTGATTGTAAAATTGAAGACCTAGGATCTCTAGTTATCCATTCTTAGTTGAGTTTGTTCTCTAGAAAGGACAAGAAGATCAAATTGGAATTCAGCATCTTGGAAAAGAAGAAGCTTCACAATGCAGTCTATTTCCTTGAAGAATTCTTAGATGATCACATTCGCATCACTCTAAGAAGAGTGCACGGTGACAAAATGTATTTAGAGCAGACGCATGACATCACATCGGAAGCGATTCATACCGTCACCGGTTTTTGTAACATTGGAGAAGTGTCAGCCCTAAGGAAGATCAACAAGACTGAAATGACTAAGCTCACCAGTTCTATGAGTGACCAAAGGGGAATGACCATCAATACCATCAAGGACAAACTCATCAAGTATGCCTACATGGTGATAGGTTACTGGACATTCTATGCTAGCAGGATCAACTTTGTCTCTATTGCAGTGGTAAATGCTGGGTACAATATGATTATAGAAGATGCATCATTTGATTTATGCACCTGTATGCAAAGGCAACTCCTGGTGAATCTGAAGTCAATAAAATAGGACAATGCCTTGAGATTTAAATTTGGACAACTATTGGTCGTATTTTTCTTCTACTTTCAAGGCTACTTTCCAGGAGTCGATGATATTCAGTGGTCTGCTGACCAACCGGTTACAAAGAAAATCAGGGAAAATCTACAAGTAGTTGGAACTCGTTACCCTAAAGTCCTGAACAAATACTTTGATGAGTTCAAATGCAAGATGAGCCAAAGGGTGAGAATATCCAGTGATATTGTCAAGAAGTATGAAGAGGACATCTGCTTTATCATCAAAGTAGATGAGTGCATAATGGAGGTTGTTGAGCCCAAAAAGGAAGAAGTGGAGCCTATGGGTTATGAGGTAATGTATGACATGCTGGATGGATATGCTTCTACCCTACTTGCGTCACTGCTTGATCCCAAGGAGAAGAGAACCGACACCTATCTGGAGAGGATTACATTGGTTGAGGATCCCTCAATGAAGAAAGGGAAGGCAATACCATCTGTATCAACACCAGTTACTCCAGCGAGTCCTAAAGTGACCAAGCGGTCACCGGCAAAGAAGAAACCAGAAGTTGCACCTGCCAGAGTCTTTGAGAGAAAGCGAAAAACAAAAAGCAACACACCAGACTCAGAAGACACTGTATCTGAAGAACCGCCTAAGAAGACGAGGAAAACAAGGAAGAAGATAAAGGCAACCAGCAGTGAACCAACATCATCAGCACCGGTAAATATTGATATCTCCTCTTACAAACCTTTGACACATTGTCAAAGAACCATTAAGAATATTAAGGGGAAAGTGTTGAGTGACTTAGTATATTATTTTGATGATTTCAATGATAATGAGAAGGAGGAAGTAGAAAAGGTAGTCATTTAGTATTTATGTATTAATGACCGGTTGCCATTCGAAATTAAATCTGTGACACCAGATTCTTTATATAATTCTTTAGACAACAAATGGCGCATTGCCATAGAAAAAGAACAGGAAATAAGAGAGGAAATATTTGCACAATATTTTCTTGATGTGTCCAATTCCAAACTCTATGAAGTTATGGAAAAATATAAAGGCCTCTTCTTTATGTGAAGAAGGAGACTCTTGTTGCTAGAAGGGAAAGTCCTTGAGGTGGTAAAAGATACCCACTTTCATGTCCAAGATGCTCTGAGATTGCACCAAGTATCTGAAGCCAACAAAAAGGCTGAACAAGAACTAGAAATTGCAAAATTGGATGAGGTGTATAACAATGAGGGAGAATAGGTCACTAAGCAAATGGACCCCATTGATGTTGATGCCCTAAACGGTAAATATGTTACCCCTGATACACCATTAGAAATGGCAGGGCATGAAGGATGAGAAGAGAAAGGAAGATGAGAAGAGAAAGAAAGAGGAGAAGAGAAAGGAAGAAGAGAAGAAACAGGAAGCGGAGAAGAAGGAAGACGAGTGGAAATAGGAAGAGGAGAAGAAGAAGAAGGAAGATGAGAAGAAATGGGAAGAGGAGAAGAAGAAGGAAGATGAGAAGAAATAGGAAGTGGAGAAAAAGAAGGAAGAAGAGCAAAAATAGGAAGAGGAGAAGAAGAAGAAGGAAGATGAGAAGAAACAGGAAGCGGAGAAGAAAAAGGAAGAAGAGAAGAAATAGGAAGCAGAGAAGAAGAAGAAGGAAGAGGAAAGGAAAGAAGAAGAGAAGTGGAAAGAAGAAGAAAGGAAGAAGGAAGAAGAGAAAAGAAAGAAAGAAGTTGAAGAGCAGAAGAAGGCAGAAGAAGATAAGCAGAAAGCCAAAGAAAAGGAGGAAGCAGCAAAGAGTGCTCATACAGAGACCCCAAAGGCAACCAGTGATAAAGCCAAACTGGATGACATCACCAGTCCCATTGACCTCCAGTCTACAAATGAAATAGAGCTACTACAAAGGATTAAGCTTGCTCAAGAGTGATTGGATGCACTAAGGAGGAAAAAGGAGGAAGATGTGATTCAAACTGTGGTGGAAACACTCACCAGTTTGATTCCCAGTACCAATCTTCCAAGTACCGATTCCTCTTTAGCTCAATTGAAGCTCTTATGCATAGTTGTAGAGGACCAAGTTCAATGCCTGGAAGATGTTGTCAAAGCTAATGCCAAAAAGAAGCTTCAAAAGGCTTTGAACACTACCTTGGTGAAAAAGTTAAATGAGCTCCGGTTTGATCTACAGAAGGCACATAAGGACATTAAAGATGTTTTGGATGAGGGGAATCTACTACTCAACAAGATATGTCAAGCCCATCTATTCCATGATGATGTGCTTGCTCAGAAAGACAAACTGCAAATTGATTTGCAGACATTCATAAGCACCTTCAAGATGCCATATGATTCCTTTACCACTTATGGGCAAACCGTTCACCGGTTTCAACTTCAGGCTACAAGAATTGATTTGGAGATCAGCAACCGAACCAGGGATTTGCAGGAACTACAACTAGTTCTATTACCAAGACTGCAAATACTTTAGAAATGCTATCTCAATTTGGATGCCTTGACAGTTACTCAAGAGATGAGTACCTTGGATGCCATGGAGGAACAAGTATCCTAGATGCAAATGAAGAGTGAGGTTGCTACCTCATTGCTTGAGTCATGGTCTATATCCATGAAGACATTTATGCAAGACTCTAAATTGATTTTTGACAAGTTTCACTCTTTATTGTCATAAACTCTTATTATTTTAATGCTAATGGACACAGGGGTTATTCAGCTGCACTTTGTCATTGTTGGTAAAGGGGGAGTAGTATTTTGTATTCAAAATTTTGATGCATGCTATGTATACTTTCATGTTTATCTTTGTCAGGGAGTAGTATACATTATATTTTCACAAAAGGGATAGTGTATATGCTTAGGGGGAGTAGTTTTGATTATGGCATATTTTTGTTGTAAAACACTTAGATGTCAACATTTTCCTAAGTGTTGCCATCAATGGCAAAGTAGGAGATTGTTGGCATTTTTTATGTTAATGTTGTGATTGTTCTTGATGGACACACACTTTCTTTGAGATCAGTTTTTGTATGTATGAGTTATGCTCAACTGGTATTTGTTCCAAACCGGTATTGCATTATAGTCTATAGGCTATCGGTGTTTTGCAGAAAGTGTTTACCGATCTCAAGTGGTATGGAGACCTCAAGTGGTTCGAGGATCTCAAGCAGAGCGAAGAAACTAAAGCGGCAGTTATCATTTTCCCAGTCTTCATTTTTGGAAAAACGATAATCAGTTTAATGTTTAAACCATTATTACTCTGTGATGAGTTACCAACCGGTAATCGATAAAGTTGTATGAACCGGTAATACTCTGTGAGAGTTACTAACCGGTATTTTTGTGATGAGTTACCATCCATCGACACTTTGATGGTGATTTGTGTTGTTTTATCAAATGTGTCTAGATGCAATGAACCTAGGAACTTGCAATGTAATCCTATTGGACCGACATGAAATCAAATTCCTTTTTAAGGACATCATGTCTAGGGTTTTAGGAGATGTAGCTGTTAGGGTTTTCGGTGGTTGATGAGTTTTTGTATGTGCGATCTTAGGAGAGAAGATCAAGTCTATGTGTTGTAATAGAGTGTGGATTTACTGAAGACTGAAGTAATACTAAAATGCATTAGCAATGAGCTATCATGGATCTAACCAAGTAGATTGTGCTATTTGCTAGATCATTCACTTGTTGATTACTCACATCTTTGACAAGTCGGAAACCCTTAACCGGGTAGGCCCAGAAAAGCCTTTGTAAATAATCTAACAAGGTGGTTCACATCTGTGGATCTAAAATCCTCTCACAAGGTAGTCTTTAATCAGACTTATCTCCTAACAAAGATTGAGATTCCTAACAGGATCTGTTCTGGTGAAGAACATTGTATGACCTTAACCGGTCTAGTTACTATTCCATAGATAGTTACTTGTGAGTTTCATCTCACCATGGTTTTTTCCATTTGGGTTTCCATGTCAAAATCTCTTGTGTTATGGTGATTGTGCTTCTGTGGGTGAATGCCTTATTTGCAGTTTGGTTTGCATTTGTGTTAACCGGTTTGTTATGAAAATTGTTATACCAGTTTTCTGCTAAACTGTGTAAGTGTTTAAGTTCAGTATTTTTTGGTATACTAATTCACCCCCCCTCTTAGTATTCATCATCTACAGTAGCATCATCTGATTGTGGGTAAGGTTTCCCACCATTGTTTTTTCCCTTACAGGGTTTCCATGTCAAAATATTTGTGTTATATGTTGTGAATGTTGTTTCTCTTTCTGTTTCATGCATTAAGTTTCACCAGTATTGATATTAACTGCTTATCTATTAACCAACATTAAGTTTGGTTTACCGATATAAAGTATCAAGTTTGATTAAGTTATAATTGGGTTGAAATTCATTGACAACTAATTCACCCCCCCCCTCTCAATTTTCCTTCCGGATCCTAACAATTGGTATCAGAGCTAAGTCCTCTTTTTGTAGAAGCCTAACAACTTGAGGAGATACTATGGCAACAAACATTTTCAGGAAGGATAGTCTGAAACTTGATGGAAATAACTATGGTATATGGAAGATCACAATGGAGACACATCTGAATTGCATTGGAAGAGACATATGGGAAATTACAAAGAATAGCTATGTTGGTCCTACTCCGAATCAACCTTATCCAGCAACTTTGGGTAAAGATCAAGGAAATGATTGCAAAGCAAGAGAAGCACTTTTGAGCACACTATCAGATCAGAAAATCATGGGATTATCAGACCGATCTACTACTAAAGCTATTTGGGATAAATTGGAGACATTGAATGAAGGAGATACCACTATCAAAATTGCAAAACTAAAATGTTATCGGGTCAGATATGAAAATTAAAAAATGGAAGAAGATGAAAGAATTTTTGCTTTTATGGAAAGAATGAAATTGTTATAGGAATACAATGTTGTGGAGGATCCTTAAGTGAAGATGAAATTATTTCTAAAGTTTTGAGAGCTTTGCCACCAGCATACAAAATGAGAGTAATTGCTATTAATGAGTTGAGAACAGTGCCTAATACATTAGTATCTAGAGATACCTTGGTTGGAAAACTTTCAACATTTGAGCTTGAGGAATTTGGTCATGTTGCTATAGTTAAGATAGATTTAGCCTTCAGAGAATCATCATCTACATCATCATCATCATCATCTGAAAAATCTGATTGGAAAGCACTTTATGCAAAAGAACTTGAAGATATCAAGAGGGAAAATGAAGAACTAGAAGAACTTGAAGCACTATTTGCAAGGAAAATGCCTAAAGGTCCAGTTGGAAGTAAGTATGAAGGTAAAGCACCGTTTAAATGTTTTAATTGCAATAAAGTTGGTCATACAACATCTAGATGTCCTGATAGACATGCAAGATTGAGAGAGGAAGCTAAAAGAACATAAAAAGCCTAACCTTGAATATCAGAGATACAAATTTAAGAAAAATAGAGATAAATCTTGTTACTATGTTGATGAAGGAGTTACAAATGATTTTGATGAAGAACCGATGGACAATGGATGGGAATTTATTGCAATAAAAGAAGATAAACTGACACCTACTATCCCACCAGTATAGCAGGCCCTGACAAATAAAATTGAAGAAAAAGGTGAATGGATCATTGATAGTGGATGTTCACATCATATGACTAGTGATAAAAGTAAATTCTTATCCTTTCAGAAATGCAATGGAGGTCTAGTAAGATTTGGCGATGATAAAACTTATTTAATCAAAGGAAAAGGCACTATATCTTTGGATGGTAAGCACAATACTGACAATGTTTATTATGTTGAAGGTTTGAAGCATAATATTTTGAGTGTTGGTCAATTAGTTGAAAAGGGATTTCGGTTACAATTCAAGAATGGTAAATGCAAAATCATGAACAAAACTAGATTGAAGATTGCAACCGGTAATCAGACTAAATGTAATATCTTTCATTTGAATAACAATGATAAGACAAGTTTGATTGCACATATTGATGAAAGTTGGTTATGACATAAGAGACTTTGTCATTTAAATTTTGATTGCATTGTAAAGATCAGTTCAACTAAGGTAGTAAGAGATTTACCTAAGATTGTGAAACCTCATAATCTGGTATGTAAGGAATGTCAAGTGGGAAAACAAGTTAGAACAACTTTTAAGAGTATTTATGAGAAATTCAATTATGTTCTTGATTTAATTCATACTGACTTGTGTGGTCCAGCAAGAACAAGAAGTCTACAGGGAAATAGGTATTTTATGCTAATTATTGATGATTATTCTAGAATGTGTTGGGTTACTTTTCACAAGGAGAAATCAGAAGCTTTTGGAAAATTCAAATTATTCAAGGCAATGGTAGAGAATGAAACCAGTAAGAAAATCAAATGTTTGAGATCTGATCAAGGATGAGAATTTACATCTAAGGAATTTAATACATTCTATGAAGTGAATGGAATCAAAAGACAACTATCAGCACCCCAAACACCTCAGAAGAATGGAATTGTGGAAAGGAAGAACATAACAATTTTGGAAGCAGCTAGAAGCATGATATTGGAAGCAAATCTACCTCATGTGTACTGGAGAGAAATAGTGAATACAACGGTTTACCCTTTCAACAGAGTTCACATCAAAGGTGAAATCGGTAGGACCCCTTATGAACTATGGTTTGGTAATACTCCTACTCTTAAATACTTCAGAATATTTGGAAGCAAATGCTATATTAGGAGAGATGAGTATGGTGGTAAATTTGATCCTAGAAGTGATGAAGGAATATTTCTTGGTTATTCATCTAAGAGAAAGGCATATAGATATTTTAATAAAAGATTGCAGAAGATCATTAAAAGTGGTAATGTGAAGATAGATGAACACTTTAGAGGAAATTCAAGGTTTGTAGATTCTAAACCGGGAGTTGAGATGATCATAAATGAACCAATACAGAGTGCACTAGCACAAAATGTGGATCCAGCCACACCGACATCATCAAAGAATTCCACAGTGACTGAAGAACAACATCATGTGAATAAACCCAGGTATGTAAGACTGAATCTCTCAGAAAATCAGATAATTGGGAATAAGTATCAAGGTGTTATGACAAGAGGAAGACTGACAAATGAAGAGGTATGCTTAATTTCTCAAATTGAACCAACATCTGTTATTGAAGCATATCAAGATGAACATTGGATAAAAGCAATGGAAGATGAATTAGAACAAATTGAAAAGAACAATACATGGACATTAGTTCCCCGACCTAAAGACAAAAATGTAATTGGAACTAAATGGGTATTCAGAAATAAACTTAATGAAGATGGCAAAGTAATTAGGAACAAAGCAAGATTAGCATGTAAAGGATATTCACAGAAAGAGGGAATTGATTATAATGAAACCTTTGCACCGGTAGCTACAATTGAGGAAGTTAGATTATTTCTTGCATTTACAACACATAAGAACTATAAAGTATATCAGATGGATGTAAAATGTGCATTTCTGAATGGTGATCTTGAAGAGGAAGTCTACATTGAACAACTTGATGGATTTTCATTAACAAATGATAAAAATATGGTTTGCAGATTAAGGAAAGCTCTGTATGGATTGAAGCAAGCTCCTAGAGCTTGGTATGCTAGTGTAAAGCGGAAAAATCGAACCCTAGTTGTTCTCCCCTCCCCAACTCCAAGGAGAGAGAAGGGGGAGTCACTAGGGTTGATGGTTTTCACTTAGGAGAGACTTTACATTCAAAAGAGGGGTTGAAACCCACAAGATCTAATCCCACGCAATGCAAGATTGGATTCTAAATGAGTTTCAAGGGTTGTGATAGCAAGGATACCCTCTTTTGTAAAGAATGTAGATAGAAAGATTGAACTAGGAATGCATGTAAAGTAGGAAAGATTCGCTGATAAATAGATATGGGGATATGGGATGAAGCTGCGGACCTGGAATTAGTAGTAAAATGTCGAGACGGTGCTGTTCTACAAATTTGAGCGAAAGTTGACAGGACGATGGCGCCCGGCGTGCACACGGTCCTCCGAAAAATCCGCGAAATGAAGGGGGATCTGTTCGTCTCTGCACAAGGATTCCAGATCTTCAATTACAGCCACGTACTTGCAACCTACACATAGAAAAGAGAAGACGATTGGGGGGTTAGGGATTAGGGGTTTGCCTTTAGGTCAAACCCTGGTTTTGGAATCAACCAAGAAATGAGAATGTTGTAAATGTAAATGTTTGTAATGTAAACAAGTACTGATACCTTGTTGTAAGAATGTTTGTATTCTTACATGCGAAGGTGTAATGTATGTAGTATGTTGTATGTTGTAAGTGATCTCATCTTCAATGGTTGAATCCTTGTCTTGAATGCAACACTTAGCCTTGAATGGAGACTTAGAATGCTCAATTGCTTGAAGGAATGCTTGAATGCTTGAATGTTTGAATGTTTGAATATCGCTTCCGCGTCTTGTTGTTGCTTATTTTCTTCCTCTTTTTCTAGGAGAGGAAAAGTAGTTTATATACTTGTCAATTTAGGGTTGATAGACTGATTTTCCCGACCTTAGGCCGACCAGGAAACATTATTTTCCAATTTGCAAACTTAAAGACCCGATGCCCAAAAGAGACCGGGCCCAAAATAGGGCCAGGGACCAGGGTGCTGGGTGCCATGGTCCTGGGGGACCAAGGCACTGGGCGCCCTAGTCCAGAAGGACCAAGGCGCTAGGCGCCATGGTCCCACCTCCCGGGACGGCAGGGTGCAAGGAGGGATCAGGCCAGGGTGCAGAAAAATGCAGTTTTTGGTGTCATAAACAAGTTTCGGGGTCTCCATTCAGGTTCAATATTGCGCCGCCATCGTGAAGACCCAAATGCAGTTGAAATTGCAAGTGTCACAATTTTAGGACACTACATTTAGCCCCCACTTTAGCGGGAGTATAAGCGTACGCTTATACTTCTGGTAAAGTACAAGGAAACAACATTGAAAAACTTTCACCACATCAAGGAGGCAAGATACACCAAGCCCCCAGTGGACTAAGGATCTTACGACTTCGATTGACAAATTAAAAGGGAAGATCATGAGGGAGAACCATGACTGTCAGTAGTAAAGTTGCCTCACTATGAGTCATGCAAGAAAGATATCAAAAATTTTCAAGGCAAAGCTAAATTTGTCAAGAAACTTTCAAGTATCTTGAAAAGATATGGATGGGATGTATGCCCCCTACGTTAAAGCGATCGCACATGCCTCACTGGGGGTGATTGCTTTAAGGTAGTGATACATATAAGAAATGAGAAGGGAAAGGAGCACGTTATCACAAGGATTTAGCCCCCAAGTGTGAGATAAGCCCAAGGATAATAGACACAAAACACAAAGCACAAGGTGACTTCGCTTTCCTTGGGGTCAGTATGCTGTATGATAATTCATGTATATCATATGTATGTATGCATAATTTTTCTTCATTCCCCAATCAAGGAAGGTCACCTAGAAGAAGGGAACACATGAGTCTTTTGAGTCAACATGAGAGAGACCAAAAGAGATCTCAATGTTTTGCATCGTCCTCAAGTAGACAACACTAAGGACAACAAATAGAAGAATGAGAGTAACACATAGAAGAAGTAACAAAAGAGAGGAGGAGAGAGTCTGCTATGCTAATGAACTAGTCTAGCACGTCATCTACCCCTCGATCTTGCTGATCAATATTTTGGGAAGGTAGGAAACATGCTAGAGGAGGAACATCCAACATAGCAGATGGAGCTATCACAAGATCCAAACAAGGGCTATGTTCATATCCCAAACCACAGTGTTCTTGTCTAGGAGCTAGGATAAGTGCTTTAGAAAATTCGTTAGATAAATGGTTATCAACATCAACATATTCACTATCTGAATGAACAGGAGTAACATTTTCATCCTGAATAATATTTACATCTATATCATCATCAAGATTTATAAAAATAGGATCTTTAACTCGCATAGGATCAAGACCATCATGCATCTTATGTTTAGGAGATTTCGGCTCAATTGTCGGCTGAGGAGAAAATGGAATAATACTGGCTGAAGGTGTTTTTGGGGATTGCAAAGTTTGAGAAGCAGCTACCTGAGCTCTAAGACGACGCTTTCATTGGCATTCACGTGCAGAACGATTTCGTCTAGTCTTAGTAGGAAGTTGCGAAGATTGAGGAGGAGGAATGTTCTCATCCTTATCACTTGGGTGTTTAGGTTGTGGTCTCTTAGGTTGAACAATAGGAGAAGAGGAAAGTCTCTTCTCTCCATAAGAGGAAGGAGGAGGAACTGCTCCATACAAAGGAGGAATATTTGGTTTAGGAAGGAGACCAAGTCCATCATGACGAGGAGGGATAGGTCTACTTTTAGGAAGTTTATTAGATATAGGCATAATCACATTCATAGGGATGGGGTGGGAATATTCTTGAGGAAAGACATTAGTTTTATCTTTCAAAGGAAGAACTTCCTTCTCAAGAATGATAGGAATGTCAAGTTTGGGTGTTCTAGGTTCACTTAGAGATAGAATCATATCTTTTTTCCACCTTTGATAAGATTTGAAAAGATGATCACTTCACAGAGGAAGATAATGGAATTGTTTAGGCCAAAAGTAATCAACAGGAATGCTAGAAGTTCTTTCAGCTGGTTTAAAGAGACTATGATTGACAGTAACAACTTCACCATTATGGGGAAATTTCAAACACTTGTGAATAGGAGAAGCAATAACTTTCATGGAAGATAGCCAAGGATAGCCTAGCTTCACACAAAATTGTTTGGATGATGGAATAATAGCAAAGTCCACATTAAGGGATTTGTTATGTGCCTCAATAGGTAATGTAATAGAACCAATTGTAGGAGAAGAAAATGCATCAAATAGTTTCACAACCACATTTGTTTCGTCATAGATCACTTGATTCAATTGCAAAGTAAAAAGAAATTCTTCAGTAATGATATTAACCATACAAGAAGGATCAATAAGCACTCCATGGAAAGGTGTATTCTTGACTTTTGCAACTATATATAAAGGACCATCAGGTGCCCTGATAGTTTCACTGGAATCAAAGGTGATGGAAGGTTCTTTAGGGATTTTCTGCTGCTCTACAAAGTTAATCACATTCAGAGTCATGGACACAAGATCATCAGGTGAGACAGAGGAATCAGTAGTATCAATCATATTAGAGGTATGAGAAGGTAATGGATCAGTAAAAATCTGAAGATTTTTGTTAGGAGGAGCTACAGATGTATTACCTTTATCATTCACTCTAGAAACAGAAATAGTATTATTATCAATCAAATCTTGAATTTTACCCTTTAAAGCAAAACATTTTTCAGTATCATGCCCAGGATGACGATGAAATTGACAAAAAGATTTGTTATCAAAATAGGGTGAATTAATCTTTGCAGGATCTATTTGCCTTATAGGAGGAAGAGTAAGCACATTTTGTTCCAATAACTTATTCATAATACTATGCAATGATTCATTCAAAGGAGTAAACTTTCTTTCTTTCTTGAAAAACTTAGAAATAGGAGGCACACCTGATGCTGCATTCACATTGTTGTTGATGATGTTTTCATTGAATTTAATGGACTCTCTGTTTGGTTTAAACTTCCCAAATGGTTGTTGACTACTATCACCGTTATCACTCGGAGCCATAGGATTTGCTTGTTCCATTTGACTCACAGTCAGTTGATAATTGTGAAGAGTTGTGCACAACTGTTGGAAAGAAGTAAACTCAGAAAACAGAAGTTTTTCTCTAATATCTTTTTGTAAATTAGAAATAAAGATTCTTTGAATATCATTGTCAGGCACTGGAAAAGAAATTTGAGCATACAAATGCTTATATCTACCAATGAAATCAGTCACTTTTTCTTTAACACCTTGTTTACAATGCATTAAATCAATCAAAGTAACTTTAGGACTTATATTGTTTTGAAATTGTTGAATAAAAGCATTTGCAAGTTGTTCAAAAGAAGTAATAGAATAGGAAGGCAACGAGCAATACCATTGTAGGGCTTTATCTCTTAATGTTCTAGTAAACAGTTTTGCAAGCAACCTTTGGTCATAAGCAAAATCAGTAGATATTGTTTGAAAGGTCTTAACATGTGTTAGAGGATCACCCTTACCATTATAAAGCTCCAAATGCAGAATTTCAACATGTTTAGGGGGAATAGCTCGAACAATGTCAAGAGAAAGTGGGCTCGCAACATCAAATGTGGGCACACTAAACTTAGATTGATTCATAGAGGCAATTTGTTGCTGTAAAGAAGAGACAGTTTGTGCAAGATTGTTAATGGTCGCTTTAGTCGAAGAGTTCATATTAGACGTGTTAGATTGTGATGGAGGTGTTATGTTATTGAAAATAGGTAGAGAGTAAGGTAGTGGGACACTATGATAGTTAGTCATAGGAGATGATTGGAAAGGAGGAACACTAAAAGGAGGGATGGAAGGGTTAAATGAATTGCCCCCTTGCGTCATGTTTATTTGTGGAGATATAATAGGAACACTCATTGAAGGAATGAATGAAGAAGTCGGATTGAATGGAGGAAGAGGGTTGATTGAAGAAGAAGGATTGCCCCCATGACTAGTGATCATAGGAGGAATGTCTTGTATTGATGTAGTCATTATGTTTGATGTAAAAGTAGGTATACTAGCAATAGGAGTTGTCAAAGGAATAGAATGATTAACTTGAGTAGGAGGTTGTGTATAACCTAAGGTTTCGGCACAACTTTTCATCGGCATCACATTCGAATCTACAATGTGTGCAATACCACGCAAAATATCAATTCCATTCTTATCACTTTGAACCATACGTTTTAGACCCTCAATTAATGAAAGAGCTTCACTATCAGGGTATTCTTGAGACATCCATTGTCGAAAATCATCAAATTGGTTATCCAATTTTGAAAGTTGTTCTACATAAACCTCATGGAGAGCTTCTTCATCAATAAGAGGATTAGAGGAATTACCCATGTCCTCGTTAAAAAGGCCATTCAAATTAGGTTCCATCTCCTCGGTAATTACACCTTGGAAAGACTTAATTCTAAGGCTTCGTCTAACGGGAATAGTGTAAGTAGGGCTTATTGTTGTAAAACTCATGCACTAAAGAGAGAGAGAAGATTTTGATTTTTAGAGGTAGCAAATTTCAATAAAATCAGCCAATCTCCTAGATTTAAGCTGTTAAATGCAATCAGGACAATCTCCCAAAATTTCGGAAAAAATGTCCGGGACCGTGGCGAACGGAGTGCACACGGTCCTCGCAACTTTTTTCGAAATTTTCAGGGATGAAAGTTATGATGATTTTAAAGCTAATCTGAAAAAATTGAGTGATTTTATGATCTGTAGATAGGCCAAATTAAAGTTGCAATCTCAAAATTGAACCCTACCAAGATTGTTGAAAAATGCAAAATTTGAATTTTGAAAAAGAGAGGGAAACTGAAATTTTGAATTTTATGATTTTAGAGGGAATGCTGAAAGCAATGCAGGCTTTGAAATTTAAAAATTGACTCAATTTCATGCAAAATTCAAATTTGAAAGCAGAAATCAGAGTTGTTGCAATTAAACACTTGATTTCAAAAGTCACAAATTGTAAAGATTTGAATAAAGTATTGAAATTTCGAATGAATGCCAACACACTTATCAGATTTAGGACTGTAAGAAACACAATTTTGATATGAATTTCAATTTCAACAATTTTTGAATGATTATAAGCCTTTATCCGAGCAATCACTAGACCAACTTTGACTTTAATTTTGAAAGTGTTAAAATTGATAAAATCAACCAAAATTCTGGATTTTAGCAGAAAAATACAGTAAGATCTAGCTCCCGAAATTTCGGAAAAAATGTCAGGGACGATGGCGCTCGGGGTGCACATGGTCCTCACAACTTTTTTCCAAATTTTTAGGGATGAGAGACATTGTGATTTTATTGCGGAATCCAAAGTTACAGCCGATTTGAAAGTGTTTTGATTAGTGAAATTATCAGTCAAAGGTTGAATCAAGAAGGTCTTAAAAATTAGGGTTTTGACATTTAACCACTTAATTTTCAGAATTAAAGCACAAATATGAATTGACAATTTGCAATAGAAGGGTAAATCTGAAACAAGCATTAACAATTAAACATTCCACAAGCTTAATTACTAAAAAGAAAATTTTAGGGTTTTTATGCAATTAGCCTCTAAAATTTGCAAAAGATCAAACATGGAAATGTAATTAAGGAAGCAAATTTTTTAGATCTAACCATGAATAATCAGAATGTGGATGTTCACGTTAGGTTCACCAAAATGTAAAGCAGAAAAATCGAACCCTAGTTGTTCTCCCCTCCCCAACTCCAAGGAGAGAGAAGGGGGAGTCACTAGGGTTGATGGTTTTCACTTAGGAGAGACTTTACATTCAAAAGAGGGGTTGAAACCCACAAGATCCAATCCCATGCAATGCAAGATTGGATTCTAAATGAGTTTCAAGGGTTGTGATAGCAAGGATACCCTCTTTTGTAAAGAATGTAGATAGAAAGATTGAACTAGGAATGCATGTAAAGTAGGAAAGATTCGCTGATAAATAGATATGGGGATATGGGATGAAGCTGCGGACCTGGAATTTTTTAGTAAAATGTCAAGACGGTGCTGTTCTGCAAATTTGAGCAAAAGTTGACGGGACGATGGCGCCCGGCGTGCACACGGTCCTCCGAAAAATCCGCGAAATGAAGGGGGATTTGTTCGTCTCTGCACAAGTATTCCAAATCTTCAATTATAGCCGCGTACCTGCAACCTACACACAGAAAAGAGAGGATGATTGGGGGGTTAGGGATTAGGGGTTTGCCTTTAGGTCAAACCCTGGTTTTGGAATCAACCAAGAAATGAGAATGTTGTAAATGTAAATGTTTGTAATGTAAACAAGTACTGATACCTTGTTGTAAGAATGTTTGTATTCTTACATGTGAAGGTGTAATGTATGTAGTATGTTGTATGTTGTAAGTGATCTCATCTTCAATGGTTGAATCCTTATCTTGAATGCAACACTTAGCCTTGAATGGAGACTTAGAATGCTCAATTGCTTGAAGGAATGCTTGAATGCTTGAATGTTTGAATGTTTGAATATCGCTTCCGCGTCTTGTTGTTTCTTAGTTTCTTCCTCTTTTTCTAGGAGAGGAAAAGTAGTTTATATACTTGTCAATTTAGGGTTGATAGACTAATTTTCCCGACCTTAGGCCGACCAGGAAACATTATTTTCCAATTTGCAAACTTAAAGACCCGATGCCCAAAAGAGACCGGGCCCAAAATGGGGCCAGGGACCAGGGCGCTGGGCGCCATGGTCCTGGGGGACCAGGGCACTAGGCGCCCTAGTCCAGAAGGACCAGGGTGCTGGGCACCATGGTCCCACCTCCCGAGACAGCAGGGTGCAAGGAGGGATCAGGCTAGGGTGCAGAAAAATGCATTTTTTGGTGTCGTAAACAAGTTTCGGGGTCTCCATTCAGGTTCAACATTGCGCCGCCATCGTGAAGACCCAAATGAAGTCGAAATTGCAAGTGTCGCAATTTTAGGACGCTACAGCTAGATTGGACAAATATCTTTTGAAGCTTGGGTACACTAAAGGTAATACTAAAAACAACTTATATTTCAAAGTGACTAATGATGACATCTTGGTTATTTAAGTTTTTGTTGATGATATCATTTTTGGAGGAGAAGATGGATTGTGTAAGGACTTTGCTAACAAGATGCAGGAAGAATTTGAAATGTCTATGATTGGGGAGATAAAATTCTTTTTAGGATTGTAGATTTCACAAACTGGTAGAGGTATATTCATATGTCAAACAAAATACTTGAAGGAACTACTAAAGAAATTTGGTATGGAAAACTCTAAACCGATAAGTACTCTTATGACTACAACTGACAAATTGACATTGAAGGATGATTCAACTTATGTTAATCTGACAAGATACAAATCTAAGATTGGAGGTTTACTGTATTTGACACAAACCAGACCTCATATAATGAATATAGTATGTATAGTTTGAAGATTTTAGAGTAATTCTAAAGAAAATCATGAATCAGCAGTAAAAAGGATTTTCCGGTATCTACAAGGCACAACAAATCTTGGTTTATGGTATCCTAAAGATGAAAATTTTGATCTATGTGCATACACCGATGCAAATTGGGCATGAGATTTAGATGACAGGAAGAGTACCACTGGTGGAGCATTCTTTCTTGGTAGCAGATTGATTTCATGGATAAGCAAGAAGTGGAGTTGTACATCATTATCAACAGCAGAATCAGACTATGTTGCAGCAGCAACTAATTGTACTCAGGTATTATGGATTAAGCAAATGTTGAAGGACGTAAAGGTAAAATGCAAAGAACATATAATCATTTATTGTGATAATTCAGAAGCAATTTATATATCAAAAAAATTGGTATTTCACTCTAAGACTAAGCATGTTTCTATCAAATATAATTTTCTGAAAGAGAATATTGAAGCAAAAGAAGGAATATTGGTTTATGTGAATACTAAAGAGCAGATTGTAGATATCTTTGCAAATCCTTTACCTAAGGAAACCTTTAAATATCTCAGAGAGTAGCTTGGGATAATACCCTCACCAATAGAGACTTAGATTATTGATAATTGGCATCAAACCGACAGAAACTAACAGAGAAACCTTTTTCTGGCTTTGATGGAGGAGAGCTACTTCTCAGGGGGAGTAGTTGGTTGTATGTTCTAGTATTTATTCTTAACTATTTTGGTATTTGATGTCAAAGGGGGAGAGAGATCTATGGAAAAAAATTCTTTGGGTAGATTATTCATTGAGGGAGAGATATATACTCCTTTTATTTTGGTTTTGATTTCTGGTATTGATCTATTCTGGAGATTATTGGTTTTTCAGTTTTTGGCATTTTGTTTTGGCACTTAGATGTTTTTTCCATCTAGCGTTGCCATTAATGCCAAAGGGGGAGATTGTTGGTATTATGGATGTGTTGCATTAGTTTTGTCATTGATGTCAACACTTATCCTTCTGGAGATCTACATTGTTGATTTAGCATTATGGTTATATTGGTTTACTGTTGAACCAACACATTGTGGTAAGGTCAGTGACTTATGCACAATCACTGGTATATGCTCACCGACAGGTTATATGGTTCACTGACACTGATGATGACTTAGTATCATCTGGAGATCACTTGATTATGTTGAAGACATGGTTTGGTTATTGGTCTAATCGGGTTGACATATTTGTTGTTACCAGTAGGTTGGTCTAGGTTATAGACCGATATGCGTTATCTACCCTAGATCAACACAACACATTATGCAGATGATTTATTGATTGGATATTCTTGTAATTACATTAAACCGACATGATGCATCACATTAAGAGTTATTTGTAATTGATTTAATTGTAATATTCTAAGTGAGCCAACCTACACATTTGGTCTTAGGTTTTGTATATATGTAAGATCTCATTTATGAGATAAACATAGGATATGGTTATGGTATGGTATTGTAACATGGTATGTTCAAGTATTGAAGATCATATGAGTAGACCATAGAAAAGGTTCAAGGAAGGTTTGAAGGTGTTTATCAGAGCTTAACCGGTACTGAATCCAGCATTGGAGATGCTTTTTTGAGTAGTACATTATTCTAGGATTTAACCATCCTATTGTAGTCATTGCTACTCCCATTTAAGCAATGTTCTCTATGTGGTTGGCCTTTTTGGATGTGCAGACCCCATTTGTATACACATACTGTCTGTAGTAGTATCATCTGATTGTGGGTAAGGTTTCTCACCATGGTTTTTCCCATTACAGGGTTTCCACATCAAAAATATCCCTGTTTTGTGTTGTGGATGTTGTTTCTCTTTTTGTTTCATGCATTAAGTTTCACCGGTATTGATATTAACGGCTAATTTGTTAACCCATACTAAGTTATGTTTACCAGTATTAAGTCTCAAGTTTGATTAAGTTATAATTGGGTTGAAATTCACTTACAACTGATTTACCCCCCCTCTTAGTTGCCCTTCTAGTTCCTAACAGTTGTTAGGGGTTATATGGTGTCCCATGACCCCTTAGGACACAATATGACCCATAACAATACAGTTTGGTGTCTTAAGGGGTCATATGGTGTCCTAAGGGGTTGTAGGACACAATATGACCCCTTAGGACACCATATGACCCCTAACAACACCATATGGTTTCATAAGGGGTCATATGTTGTCCTTAGGGTTCATATGGTGTCCCATGACCCCTTAGGACACCATATGACCCATAACGACAAAATTTGGTGTCTTAAGATGTCCTAAGGGGTCATAGGACACAATATGACCCCTTAGGACACCATATGACCCCTTAAGATTCCAAATTGTGTCGTTAGGGGTCATATAGCATCCTAAGGGGTTGTAGGACACAATATGACCCATTAGGACACCATAGGACCCATAACGACCCGATATGGTGTCATAAGGGGTGGTATGTTGTCCTTAGGGGTCATATTGTGTCCTATGACCCCTTAGGACACCATATGACCCCTAACGCAACAATTTGGTGTCTTAAGGGGTCATATGGTGTCGTAATGGGTCGTAGGACATAATATGACCCCTATGGACACCATAAGACCCATACTGATCCAATATGGTGTCATAAGAGGTTGTATGTTGTCCTTAGGATTCATATGGTGTCCTACGACCCCATGGGACATCATATGACCCCTAACAACACAATTGGGTGGCTTAAGGGGTCATATGGTGTCCTACGACCCCATGGGACATCATATAACCCCTAACGACACAATTGGGTGTCTTAAGGGGTCATATGGTGTCCTAAGGGGTTGTAGGAAATAATATGACCCCTTAGGACACCATATGAGCCCTAATGACACCATACGGTGTCATAAGGGGTCATATGTTGTCCTTAGTAGTCATATGGTGTCCCATGACCCCTTAGGACACCATATGACCAATACCGACACAATATGGTGTCTTAAGGGGTGATATGGTGTCCTAAGGGGTCGTAGGACACAATATGACCCCTTAGGACATCATATGACCCCTTAAGACACCAAATTGTGTCGTTAGGGGTCATATGGTGTTCTAAGGGGTCATAGGACATAATATGACCCCTTAGGACACCATAGGACCCATAACGACCTAATATGGTGTCATAAGGGGTGGTATGTTGTCCTTAGGGGTCATATTATGTCCTAAAACCCCTTGACACACCATATGACCCATAACAACACAATTTGGTGTCTTAAGGGGTCATATGGTGTCCTAAAGGGTTATAGGACACAATATGACCCCTATGGACACCATATGACCCATAACACTCCAATATGGTGTCATAAGAGGTTGTATGTTGTCCTTAGGGCTCATATGGTGTCTTAAAACCCCTTAGGACACCATATGACCCCTAACAACACAATTTGGTGTCTTAAGGGGTGATATGGTGTCCTATAGGGTCGTAGGACACAATATGACTCCTAATGACACCATATGGTGTCATAAGGGGTCATATCTTATCCTTAGGGGTCATATGGTGTCCCATGACCTCTTAGGACACCGTATGACCCATAACGACACAATTTGGTGACTTAAGGGGTCATATGTCATCCTAAGGGGTTGTAAGACATAGTATTACCCCTTAGGACACCATATCACCCCTTAGGACACCATATCACCCCTTAAGACACCAAATTGTGTCGTTGGGGGTCATATAGTGTCCTAAGGGATCATAGGACACAATATGACCCCTATGGAAACCATAGGACCCATAACGACCCAATATGGTGTCATAAGGGTTCGTATATTGTCCTTAAGGGTCATATTATGTTCTACGACCCCTCAGGACATCATATGACTCCTAACGACACAATTTGGTGTCTTAAGGGGTCATATAGTATCGTAAGGGGTCATAGGACACAATATGACCCCTATGGACACAATAGGACCCATAATGACCCAATATGGTGTCATAAGAGGTCGTATGTTGTCCTTAGGGGTCATATGGTGTGACACAATATGACCTATAATGAGACAATTTGGTGTCTTAAGGGGTCATATGGTCTCCTAAGGGGTCATAGGACATAATATGACCCATTGGGACACCATAGGACCCATAACGACCCAATATGGTGTTGTAAGGGGTGGTATGTTGTCCTTAGGGGTCATATGGTGTCCCATGACCCCTTAGGATACCATATGACACATAACAACACAATTTTGTGTCTTAAGGGGTCACATGGTGTCCTAAGGGGTCGTAGGACACAATATGACCCCTTAGGACACCATATGACCTCTTAAGACACCAAATTGTGTCGTTAGGTGTCATATGGTGTCCTAAGGGGTCATAGGACACAATATGACTCCTTAAGACACCATAGGACTCATAACAACCCAATATGGTGTCATAAGGGGTCGTATGTTGTCCTGAGGGGTCATATTGTGTCCCATGACCCATTAGGACACAATATGATCCATAACAACACAATTTGGTGTCTTAAGGGGTCATATGGTGTCCTAAGTGGTCGTAGGACACAATATGACCACTTAGGACATCATAGGACCCATAATGACCCAATATGGTGTCTTAAGGGGTCATATGGTTTTCTGAGTGTTAGTTAACTGAGAGGGGGGCTGAATCATATAAACTCACAATTCAATGTTCTATCAGATTCAACCTCGGTAGAACTTACTTGATATGCAACTATGACTATAAATCATTCAAACTCATAAACTGAGAAACTTGAAACATTAAAACACATTTAACACCAGATTTAACATGGAAACCCAAATAGGGAAAAACCATTGTGGGATTTCGGACCCACAAAGAAAATATACTCTTCTAGAGTATGCTTGGTTAAAAGCTAATCGTATTAAAGATTACATAAACACATTGCCAGATGTGACCCAATCAAGGGATTTCCCTCAGATCTATCAGAATCATGCACTTTGTTAGAAGTGACCTTGTCAAAGGATTTCAAACTCTCAATTAGAATGTTACCTTACTAGAGGATTTACAAATAAGACTGTTGCGTCCACTCAGTTAAGAGATTTCCTATCACTTACAAAAATAAATAACAATAATAAAATATATCTACAACTTCACATCTGAAATGTTATAGAAGACTCTATGTGCTCAAAATAATCTTGTCATAAGACTTATCTTCCTCCTTAATGGGCTTCTCTCTCTGTTCTTCAATTAGATCTTCAATCTTCTGTACTCTATAATCACTTCTGCAGCATCACTATTCTTCTATTTGCCCGCATCCTTTGTTCATCAACTTTTCCTTATTTATAAGACATTCCTAACTGCTTAATCTCCTTAATCACATTTCCCATGATTAATATTAGCCATAAAATCTTCAAACTTGACTAGGTTCATTGAATCCTTCGAACCAAAAAATGTTTTATCTTGCCTTGAAACTTGTATTCCTTCCTTGGTACTTGTGCTCAGTTATGACCGTTCAATCTATGTTGTAGATCTAACTCTTGAATTTTTATTGCCATTGATCCTTAACAAAATTCTTGCATGATATTCCAATATTCTATAAATCTCCAAGTCATTGGCATCCTTCATTTAATAATGTATTTATTCATCCAATGCATTCTGTTACTGCTCGGTTGATACTCAGTTAATTCTAAACTTTACTCAATTGACATTCTGTATTCGTCTCAGTTACTATCTTAGTATCTTTTCTTGTCAACGACGCTCAGTGACTTCTTCCTTCTTTAACTGACACCGATAACCTTGGAATTTACTGACTGGCTCCTTGCTCAGTAAAATAGAATAGTATCAAACCTTTACTCATTCTATTGCATGAAATCTTTTCTCCTTCTTATTCAGTCTTCGAATACACATATATAGAATATCAAAACAATCAAAATAACATAATCTCATCACTATCTAACTCAGTAATAGTTTCCCATTGAATAACTTATTACTCCCCTTCATTTTCACATTCTTTCTGTGTCACTTACTGACATCTTTATACTTATCAAAACATACTCTTTAAGATATGGAAACATCATATTAAATCAGAAAATTAATTGCTTGACATCGATGACAAAATAATATTATTAAGACAGCAATCATCCTTATGAATTATATCATCAATCTCCAACAACCTTCTCAATATCATCATACCAACATACCTATTGTAATGCCAAATATCTCCCCCTTTGGCATTGATAGCAATACCCACTTGATTTATTCCAATTGATTCGAACTGCTGTTATTCTTCTCTTGTTATCCTTGAGGTGTAAACTTCTCCTGTAATCTTCTCCCCCTTTGACAACAATGCCAAAAGTAAAACTAATCCATGATTACGTCCCCTATGAAGTAATATCCTTGTTTGTTAAAACATATACAAATGTATCATCTCAGTCTTGGTCAGAGCATCTAGTCTTCATTCACTGTTACCTGCACAACTTTTGACAACCTCCTAAAGTGTGTAAATTAGCATCAACTCACAAATAGTATTCTGTAGAGTCATAGAATTGATGTTTTCATTGAACTCTGTCAGTGAGTACTAGATAGGGGTAGGACCCCTAACTTACTTCTAAGATACTCAAAAGTGTCCCTTGGCAGTGGCTTTGTGAAGATGTCTTCTATTTGTTCCTTTGTGCTAACATATTCCAGCACAACTTTCTTTTCTTGAACTTCTTCTCTTAGATAATGATACTTTATATAAATATGCTTTGTCTTAGAGTGCATTACTGGATTCTTTAAAATGTTAATAGCACTTGTATTATCACAAAATATAGTTACTGGCTTGGTAACTGTCTCATTCATACATTCCAATAGTTGTTTGATCCATGCTATATTGGTACAATTCAATACTGCAATGACATATTCAGCTTCAACTATTGACTGTAAAATGCATCCTTGTTTCTTGCTAAGCCAACTCACTAGTCTTTCTCTGAAAAAGAAAGCTCCACCGCTTGTGCTTTCCCTGTCATCAATATTTCCCACCCAATCAACATCAGTATAGACTTTTAAGTCATAATAATTCCTCTTTTTATATAGTAAACCATAATCTTCAGTGCCTCTCAAGTATTTGAAAATTCTCTTGATTGCTGTCATATGGGTTTCTTTGGGATCTATAGAAAATCTTGCAGCTATACCTACTGCATGTGCTATATCAGGCCTGTTGTGAACTACATATTGCAACTTTCCAATCATAGATTGGTAAAGTGTCTCATCAATAGATGCAGATTCATCATTCTTTGATAGTTTACAGTTAGTAGTCATAGGAGTACTTACATGTTTAGAATCCTCCATTCCAAATTTCTTCAAGATTTCCTTTATATACTTGGATTGAGTAATGAAAATCCACATTTCATTTCCAATTATTTACACATTTCATTTCCAAAGTTCTTACATAAAGAATCATTTCCACAAAAAATAATATCATCAACAAATATGACTGAAATCAGTATTCCATTATCCTTATCATTCTTCATATATATATTATTGTTTTCACTAGTCCTTATAAATCCAATATTTATTAAGAGTGCAACCTTTCATACCATGCTCTAGGTGCTCTCTTTAAGCCATATAAAGCTTTGTTCAACTTACATACCTAGTCTTTATTCTTCTCTTCACTAAATCCTTCAGGCTGTTCAATATAGACTTCTTCTTCTAGTATACCATTCAAAAATGTAGATTTAACATCCATTTGATATACCTTGAAATTTTTATAAGCAGCATATGCCAACAATGTTCTCACTCCCTCAAGTCTTGCCACAGGTGCAAAAGTCTCACCATAGTCTATTCCTTCTTCTTGAGCATAACCTTTGCAAACTAGCCTTGCTTTATTTCGAATGACCTCACCTTTTTCATTTAGCTTATTTCTGAAAATACACTTTGTACCGATTACATTTTTCTCTTTTGGTCTTGGGACCAATGTCCATGTTTCATTTTTCTTGATTTGTTCAATCTCTTCTATCATAGAATTCACCCAATCTTCATTGCTTAATGCCTCTTTTACTATGCTTGGTTCAAACTCGAATATCAGACATGTGTTCTATTTCAGTTTGTTCCTTGTCATCACTGGAGCATCCTTATCTCCTAAAATCTGACTTGATGCATGATTTCTTCTAACATATTTTGCTAATATAGGCTCGGTAGGCTCTGTATGATCTTCTTCATTACTCGGTAACTGAGTATTTTCTTCATTGACTTTCTCGGTAAGACTTCTCAGTTGTACATATACAAACTCTTCATAATCTTCTAGTTCTTTAGAATTTCCTTCATCATTCCTTTCTACAAATTCATCAATTTTCACATTTGCACTTTCCACTATTTTGTTAGATGATTTGATCAAACATTTAAATGCTTTACTCCTAGAGGAATAACCAAGAAATGTTCCTTCCTTGCTTTCCTAATCAAATTTTCCATTTTTGTCATCTTTGTGAACATAATATCTACTTCCAAATATTTTAAAATAACTTACATTTGGTTTCTTGTCATACCAGATTTCATACAGTGTCTTCATAGTTCCTTTCTTCAGTTATACTTGGTTTAGGGTATAAACTGCAACGCTTATTGCTTCTCTCCAAAATGTTTGAGGTACTCTCTTTTCTATCATCAAAGTTCTTGCACAATCTACAATTGATCTATTTCTTCGTTCAGCTATCCCATTTTGATGTGGTGTTCTTGTTGCAGACACTTGTCTCTTTATACCATGATCATTGCAAAATCAGTTAAATTCATCTGAAATGAACTCTCCTCCTTTATCAGATCTTAGACATTTCAACTGTCTTCCTGTTTCTTTTTCAACTCTTTCCTTATACCATTTGAACATTTGAAAGACTTCTAATTTCTCTTTTAAAAACATAACTGACATCATCCTTGAGTAATCATCCACAAATAATATGAAGTATTTATCATCATAATAACTTTGAACTTTCACAGGACCACAAAGATCAGTATGCACAAGATCTAAAATTCTTTTAGAAGTGTAAGACTTACTTGTAAAGCTTGATTTTGTCATCTTACCCATCTGGCATCCTCGGCATATTGCATTCTTAGGTTTTTCCAAGCTCGGTAGACCTCTTACTCAGTGCTTCTTAAAACCTTTTATTCCATAACCAGGTATCTTCTATTTTTCCATACAGACAATTGTTTCGAGTTGAGTCAAGATGAAATGTATTACCTCTTGTTTGAGTCCCGGTAGCAGCCAACTTTCCATGTTTTTCATGAACTTTGACAATTCCTTTCTGAAATTCTATTCGGTATCTTGTATTGTTTAGCTGTGCTACACTCAACAAATTGTATTTCAGACCTTCAACCCAATATACATCATCACATTTAGCATTGTCAAGAAGTGTGATAGAACCTTTACCTTTCACAGGACATGGTGCATCATTACCAAATCTTACATAACCTCCATCATAATCTTCTAATTTAACAAACTTGTGTTTATCACCTGTCATGTGATGTGAGCATCCACTATCTATGATCCAAGAATCATTATTATTTATGTGTGATGATAAGGATTTTTCTTCATACCTTTCTTCATCTGATCCATCTTTGATAGCCACATATACAACTTCCTCTGTCTCAGTCCCATTAGATTTATCATCATTGGATTCCTCATCAGCTACTAGGCATGTCTTTCTATCTCTCCTTCTGAAGTCTCAGTGCCCTTTGTATTGGTTGTCTCTCTGTCAGTCATCTCGGTATTCTCTCTTTTCACTAGATTCTTTGTCAAGATAGTTAGAAACCATATGTCCAATTTTATCACAGTTAAAACATTTTAAAGGTAACTTTTCTTTATACTTACCTTTGCCTCTCGGTAACCTTCTGGCCAATAATGTTTCAAACTCTTCTTGCTTTCTAATTTCCTCATAAAGTTTGTGTACTTCTTCCATGTTTTTATGAAATCTCTCACTTGCTCCACTATGATTTCCTTCAGCATACTTATACATTCTATCATTGTAATCATTAGACTCACCAAGATGAAAAGAACTGAATGTAGATTCAACTTTGTTTACTGAAGACCCACTATTATCAAAATTACTTAACTCAAAAGTATGTAGCTTACCGATAGTAGCATCCAAAGAGACTCGCATGTTTGGTATAGACCTTAATTCATTAATTGCAAACACTCGAATGGCATAGGTAGGTAGAAGTGTTCTCAACAACTTACTTGTTACATCCCTTTTTTCAATAGTTCCTCTTGCTCCTTTGATTTGATTGACAGTTTCCTTTAACCTTGTACTATATTGGATTATGTTCTCACCTTCATTCATTCTCATGGATTCAAGTTGTCCTCTTAGACTATCTACTTTTTCTCTTTGAACATGTTCATCACCACCATACACAGATGTAAGCTTATTCCACATAGCTTTGGCATCAATACAACCTTCTAGATCATTAAACTCTGAGTCGGTCAATGCTGATGTTATTTCAATCATTGCTTGAATATATTCTTCCTTTGCCTTTATTTCTTCCATTGTCATAGGGTAGGTGCTAGGTGTAGTGTAATCATTCTCCAGATAATATATTGCATATTCTCCAATTCCTGATAAGTGCAGCTTCATCCTTTTCTACCATGTGGTGAAACTTGACTTGTTCAACTTTGGTGCATCCCTTTTATACATCTTCGGATCTTGCCTCAAGTTCGTTTAAAATTTTCTTTCGGAGTTCCAGCTCTAATACCAATTGTTAGTTAAATGAGGGGGGGGGGGTGAATCATATAAACTCACAATTCAATGTTCTAATCAGATTCAACCATGGTAGAACTTACTTGATATTTAACTATGACTATAAATCATTTAAACTCATAAACTGAGAAACTTGAAACATCAAAACACATTTAACACTAGATTTAACATGGAAACCCAAATAGGGAAAAACCATCATGGGATTTTGGACCCACAAAGAAAATATACTCTTCTAGAGTATGCTCGGTTAAAAGCCAATCCTATTAAAGATTACATAAACACATTGCTACATGTGACTCGGTCAAGGGATTTCCCTCAGATCTATCAGAATCTTGCACTTTGTTAGAAGTGACCTTGTCAAAGAATTTCAAACACTCAATTAGAATGTTACCTTACTAGAGGATTTACAAATAAGACTGTTAGGTCCACTCAGTTAAGAGATTTCCTATCACTTACAAAAATAAATAATAGTAATAAAATATATCTGCAACTTCACATCTAAAATATTATAGAAGACTCTATGTGCTCAAAATAATCTTTTCATAATACTTATCTTCCTGCTTGCTAGGCTTCTCACTTTGTTCTTCAATCAGATCTTCAATCTTATGTACTCTGTAATCACTTTTGCAGCATCACTGTTCTTCTATTTGCCTGCATCCTTTGTTCATCAACTTTTCCTTATTTATAAGCAATTCCTAACCACTTAATCTCCTTAATCACATTTCCCATGATTAATATTAGCCATCAAATCTTCAAACTTGAATAGGTTCATTGAATCCTTCGAACTGAAAAATGTTTTATCTTGCCTTGAAACTTGTATTCCTTCCTTGGTACTTGTGCTTGGTTATGACCGTTCAATCTGTGTTGTAGATCTAACTCTTGAATTTTCATTGTCGTTGATCCTTAACAAAATTCTTGCACGACATTCCAATCTTCTATAAATCTCCAGCTCATTGGCATCCTTCATTTAATAATGTATTTATTCATCCAATGCATTTTGTTACTGCTCGGTTGATACTTGGTTAATTCTCAACTTTACTTGGTAGACATTCTATATTCATCTCGGTTACTGTCTCGGTAGCTTTGCTTGTTGACGACGCTCGGTGACTTCTTCTTTCTTTAACCGACACCGATAACCTTGGAATTTACCGACTGGCTCCTTCCTTGATAAAATAGAATAGTATCAAAACTTTACTCATTCTATTGCATGAAATATTTTCTCCTTCTTATTCAGTCTTCGAATACACATATATAGGATATCAAATCAATCAAAATAACATAATCTCATCGTTGTCTAACTCAGTAATAGTTTCCCATTGAATAACTTATTACTCCCCTTCATTTTTACATTCTTTCTGTGTCACTTACTGACATCTTTATACTTATCAAAACATACTCTTTAAGATATGGCAACACCATACTGAATCAAAAAATCAATTGCTTGATATCAATGACAAAATAATATTATTCAGACAGTAATCATCCTTTATCAGTTATATCATCAATCTCCAACAACCTTCTCAATATCATCATACCAACAAACCTATTATAATGCCAACACTAAGGGGTCGTAGGACACAATATGACCCCTTAGGACACCATATTACCCATAACGACCCAATATGGTGTCATATGGGGTTGTATGTTTTCCTTAGGGGTCAAATGGTGTCCCATGACCCCTTAGGACACAATATGAACCATAACGACACAATTTGGTGTATTAAGGGGTCATATGGTGTCCTAAGGGGTCGTAGGACACAATATGACCCCTTAGGACACCATATGACCCCTAACGACACCATATGGTGTCATTGTTAGGTCTCAAAGACAACTGAGAGGGGGGGGGCTGAATCAGTTGTCTAATAAATTTAACCAAAATTAACTTGACCAAAACCTAATGCTTAATACCGATAACCCAAACTTTATGCCGGTGGATAGTCTTAATAGATAATTGCAGTACTGATAAAGATTAATGCATGAAACATAAAGACAATAACATCCACAACACCGAACACAAATATTTTGTATGTGGAAAACCTTGTAAGGGGAAAAACCACGATGGGAAGCCTTACCCACAATTAAATTATACTACTGCAGATAGTATGTGTGTATAATATGGATTCTGGACATGCAGAAAGGCCAACTGCCTAGAGCTCACTGCTCAATCACAAAATGAGAGTCACACTGACTACAATTAGATGGTTAAATCCAATGATAAAGTACTACTCAAAATAACATCTTCATATGTTGGATTCAGTACCGGTTTAGTTCTGATTGCCTTCACAAAATCCTTCCTTCAATGTTCAAATGATGTCTGCATGTATAGCTCTGCTTATTCTCGTATATACCTTATTGCAATCCTTTTTGCATTCACTTCTTAATCTCACAAATGAGATCTTATATTTATACCTTAACCTAAGACCAATTTGAATAGGTCGGCTCACTAAAAGATATTACAATAAAATCAATTATAAATAAATTAATATCGGATGCATGATGTTGTCTCAATGCATTTACAATAATAATAAATCATCTCCATAATGTGTCATGCTGATCTGGAATAGATATACCCGTTGGTGCTTATTTTGGACCTATTTGTTGGTAATAGCAAATATGCAAACCTTATTAAACATTTAACCAAATCGCCAAAACCAAGTGATCGAATAATGTCTTCGACATAACCAAGTAGTCTCCAAGTTATTCCAAGTGTCGGTGAATAATATAATCTACCAGTGAACCAAATACCGGTGACTGTGCATAAGTCTTTGACTTGCCGGTGAACATAACCAAAGATCTCCAAGTGTTGATAAGTGTTGACAAGTGATGATAGGTTTTGACATCAATGACAAAACCATATCAACATATCCAAAATGCCAACAATCTCCCCCTTTGGAATTGATGGCAATACAAGATGGAAGAACCATCAAAGTGCCAAAACAAAAATGCCAAAAACCAAAAACCAACAATCTCCCAAAGAGATCATTAACCTGAAATCAAAATACATAATATCTTTCCCCCTAGGAATAATCTCTCCCCAAAAGAAAAAGATAATGTGTTTTTCCATATCAATCTCTCCCCCTTTGACATCAAATGCCAGAGCAATACAAAACGAAATACAATCAGTTCAAAGAACTTATCACAAAATACCAACTGATTCAATATACCAACTACTGCCCCTGAGAAGTAGCTCTCCTCATCAAAGCCGAAATAAATTTTCTCTGTTAATTTTGTCAGTTGATGACAAACATCAACTGTCTAAGTCTCTACCAGTGGGGGTAGGACTCCAAGTTGTTCTTTAAGATATTCAAATGTTTCCTTAGGCAAAGACTTTGTAAAAATATCTGCAATCTGCTCTTTAGTATTCATATAAACCAATTTCACTTCTTTTTCTTTAACATTCTCCTTTAGAAAATTGAATTTGATAGAAACATGTTTAGTCTTAGAGTGAAAAACTGGGTTCTTTGATATATCAATTATTGTTGTATTATCACAGTAGATAGTTATAGGTTTCTTGCATTTTACCTTTATATCTTTCAACATTTGCTTGATCCATAATACCTATGTACAATTAGTTGTTGCTGCAACATATTCTGATTCTGCTATTGATAGACTTGTACAACCTTGTTTCTTGCTCAACCATGAAATTAGTCTGCTACCAAGAAAAAATGCTCCACCGGTAGTGCTTTTTTCTGTCATCCACATCTCCTACCCAATTAGCAATTGTGTACACACATAAATCAAAATTTTCATCTCTAGGATACCATAAACCAAGATTTGTAGTGCTTTGTGGGTACCAAAAAATCCTTTTCACTGCTGATTCATGATTTTCTTTAGGATTACTCTGCAATCTTGAAACAATACATACTGCATTCATAATATCAGGTCTTGTTTGTGTCAAATACAATAAACCTCCTATCATAGACTTGTATCTAGTTAAATTATCATGTGTAGATTCATCCTTCAAAGATAATTTATCAGTTGTAGTCATAGGTGTGCTTACCGGTTTACAATTTTCCATGCCAAATTTCTTTAGTAATTCCTTTAAGTACTTAGATTGACATAGGAATATACCTTTATTAGTCTGTGAAATCTACAATTCTAAAAAGAATTTTATCTCTCCAATCATAGACATTTCAAATTCTTGCTACATTTTGTTAGAATAGTCTTTACACAAACCATCTTATCCTCCAAAAATTATATCATCAACAAAAACTTCAATAACCAAGATGTCATCATTAGTCACTTTGTAGTATAAATTGTTGTCAGCATTACCTTTAGTGTATCCAAGCTTAAAAAGATATTTGTCCAATCTAGCATATGAAGCTCTAGGAGCTTGTTTCAATCCATATAAACCTTTCCTTAACTTGCAAACCATGTCTTTGTTATATGCCTCATTAATTGAAGTAGGTTCAATTTGAGAAATAAGACATACCTCTTCATTTGCCAATCTTCCTCTAGTCATAACTCCTTGAAATTTGTTTCCAATTATCTGATCTTCAGAATGATTCAATCTTACATACCGAGGTATTTTTACTTGTTGCAGTTCTTCAGTGACTATTGAATCTCTAGATGATGTCAGTGTACCTAGATCACCATTTTGTACCGATGTATTCATAGTAGGTTCATTTGTGATTATCTCTATTGTTGATTCAGAGTCTGTGTACCTTGAATTTCCTCTAAACTATTCATCAATCTTCACATTTGCACTCTCAACAATTTTCTGCAATCTCTTGTTAAAACATCTATATGCCTTGCTCTTAGATGAATAACTAAGAAATATTCCTTCATCACTTCTAGGATCAAATTTGCCAATATACTTATCTCTTCTAATATAGCATTTATTTCCAAATATTCTGAAATATTTAAGAGTAGGAGTAATACCAAACCATAGTTCATGTGGGGTCTTATTAGTTTCACCTCTGATGTGAACTTTGTTGAATTTATAAACTGTTGTATTGACCGCTTCTGTCTAGTATATATGAGGTAGATTTGCTTCAGATATCATACTTTTGGTTGCATCCAATATAGTTCTGTTTTTCCTTTCCACAACTCCATTCTGCTGGGGTATCTGGGGTGCTGATAACTGTCTTCTGATCCCATTCACTTCACATAATGTATTAAATTCCTTAGATGTGAAATCACCTCCTTGGTTTGATCTCAAGCATTTGATTTTCTTGTCGGTTTCATTTTCTACCATCACCTTGAATAGTTTGAATTTCCCAAATGCTTCATATTTTTCTCTGAGAAAAGTAACCCAACACATTCTAGAATAGTCATAAATGATTAGCATAAAATACCTATCTCCTTGTATACTTCTAGTTCTTGTTGGACCACATAAATCAAGAATATTGTTTGACTTCTCTTGAATACTCTTGAAAGTTGTTCTGACTTGCTTTCCAAATTGACATTCCTTACATACTAGATTGTGAATTTTAACAATCTTAGGTAAATCTCTTACTGCCTTAGTAGTACTGATTTTCACAATGCAATCAAAATTTACATGATAAAGTCTCTTATGCCATAACCAAGTCTCATCAATATGTGCAATTAAACATGCTTTCTCATTCTTGTTCGAATTAAAGATATTACCTCTAGTCTGATTACTGGTTGCAATTTCCAAACCAGTTCTGTTTAAGATTTTGTATATACCATTCTTAAATTGTAATTGAAATCCTTTCTCAACTAATTGACCAACACTCAAAAGATTATCCTTCAAACCTTCAATATAGTAAACATTATCAGTGTTGTGCTTACCATCAAAAGATATAGTGCATTTTCCTTTAATCAAACATGCTTTATCATCTCCAAATCTTACTAGACCTCCATTGTAATACTGAAACGTTAAGAATTTGGTCTTATCACCAGTCATATGATGTGAACATCCTGAATCAATAATCCATTCATCTTTATCTTCAACTTTAGCTGCCAGGGCCTTCTCTACCGGTTGAACAGTAGGTGTCGGTTGATCTTCTGTTATAGCAACAAAATCCCATCTATTATCTATCAGATCCTCATCAGAATCATTAGTGACTCCTTCATCAGCATAATAACAAGATTTGTCTCTATTCTTCCTAAACTTGTATTTCTGATAGTCAGGGTTAGGCTTATATGTTCTTTTAGCTTCTTCTCTTAATCTTGCATGTTTATTAGGATATCTAGAAGCCATATGACCAATCTTATTACAATTAAAACATTTAAAGGGTGCTTTACCTTCATACTTACTTCCAATAGGACCTTTAGGCATTTTCCTTGCAAATAGTGCTTCAAGTTCTTCAAGTTCTTCATTTTCTCTTCTGCTTTCTTCAAGTTCTCTTGCATAGAAGGCTTTCCAATCAGATTTATCAGATAATGATGATGTTGTAGTTGATGATGATGCCTTAAAAACTAGATCTGTCTTGATAGTAGTAACAAGACCAAATTCCTCAACCTCAAAAGCTTAAAGTTTTCCAACCAAAGTGTCTCTAGATACTGATGCATTAGGCATTGTTCTCAATTCACTTATAGTAGTAACTTTCATTTTATATGCCAGTGGCAAAGCTCTTAAAACTTTAGAAACAATCTCATCTTCACTTAAGGTTCCTCCACAACATTGTATACCCAAAACAATTTCATTTACTCTTTCCATAAAAGCAGAAATTCTTTCTTCTTCTTCCATTTTTAGATTTTCATACCTGACCCGAAAGCATTCAAGTTCTACAATTTTGACCATGGAATTTCCTTCATTCAATGTTTCGAGTTTGTCCCAAATAGCTTTAGCAGTAGATCTATCTGATAATCCCATGACTTGCTAATCTGACAATGTGCTCAAAAGTGCTTCTTTTGCTTTGCAATCATTTTCCTCATCTTTAGCCAGGTTAGGTGGAATAGGTTGACCTTGAGTAGGAGCAGTATAGCCATTCTTTGTAACATACCATGTGTCATTTCCAATGCAATTCAAATGTGTCTCCATCCTGATCTTCCATATTCCATAGTTAGTTCCATCAAGTTTCAGACCATCATTCCAGAAATAGTTAGAAGACATTGGATCTCCTCAAGCTATCAAACTTCTGCAAAAGAGGACTATTCTTTGATACCAATTGTTAGGTACCGGAGACAACAGAGAGGGGGGGGGGTGAATTAGTTGTCAAATAAATTTAACCAAAATTAACTTAACCACAACTTAATGCTTAATACCGATAAACCAAACTTTATGCCGGTAGATAGTCTTAATAGTTAATTGCAGTACCGGTAAAGATTAATGCATGAAACAGAAAGACAATAACATCCACAACACATAACACAAATATTTTGTACGTGGAAAACCCTGTAAGGGGAAAAACCATGGTGGGAAGCCTTACCCACAATAAAATGATACTACTCCAGATAGTATGTGTGTACAATATGGATTCTGCACATGCAGAAAGGCTAGTTGCCTAGAGCTCACTGCTCAATCACAAAATGAGAGTCACACTAACTACAATTAGATGGTTAAATCCAATGATAATGTACTACTCAAAATAGCATCTTCATATGCTAGATTCAATACCACTTTAGTTCTGATTGCCTTCACAAAACCCTTCCTTCAACCTTCATATGATGTCTGCGTGTATAGCTCTGCTTATTCTCGCATATACCTTATTGCAATCCTTTTCACATTCATTTCTTAATCTCACAAATGAGATCTTACATTTATACCATAACCTAAGACCAATTTGAATAGGTCAGCTCACTAAAAGATATTACAATAAAATCAATTATAAATAAATCAATATCCGATGCATGATGTCGGCTCAATACATTTACAATAATAATAAATCATCTCCATAACGTGTCATGCTAATCTGGAATAGATATACCTGCCGATGCTTATCCTGGACATATTTGCTGATAACAACAAATATGCAAACCTGAATAAACATTTAATCAAATCACCAAAACCAAGTGATTGAATAATGTCTTTGACATAACCAAGTAGTCTCCAAGTTATTCCAAGTGCCAATGAACAATATAATCTGCCGGTGAACCAAATACCAATGACTGTGCATAAGTCTTTGACTTGCCGGTGAACATAACCAAAGATCTCCAAGTGCTAATAAGTGTTGACAAGTGATGACAAGTGTTGACATCTATCTCTCTATATCCCCCATCTCTCTCCCCTAATCTCTCAATCTCTCTCTCCCTTCTCTCTCCCTTCTCTCTCTCTCTCTCCTAATCTCTCTCTCTCCCTCTCCCCTAATCTCTCTCCTAATCTCTCTATCTCTCTCTCCCTTCCCTCTCTCTCTCTCTCTCTCTCTCTCTCTCTCCACTCCCCCCTCTCCCTCTCCCTCTCCCTAATACCATATACTAATTTATTTATAAATTAATATATTAAAATATTATATATTAATATATTAATAAACAATAGATTAATTATGTGCAAATTTAGTTAGTGAATTTACATATTAAAATTGGATATCTGATTTTTGTTGTACAATTTTCAAATTTCAAATTTTGTCTCGAGAATTCTTTGGGATTTGGCTTGGAAGTGACAAGCTTGGAAAGTCAACTGAAAAACCTGTTTTTTTACTATTCTTTGATTTTCCAGACTTTACACTGGTGGCTGACGACTTTTTTTGTAGCCAAAATTGATAAAACGAAAAGGGTTTTTTAAGGACATTCTCAGCTTTCCAACAATATAAGGCTTGTCTTTTTTTCTTTTTTTTTGATAAAAGTGGTCAAGCCACTAAACTATATTTTATTGATTTTGAATTTTTGAAAATACAAATGGGTTCAAAGGGCATACCAACAGGAAAGAAACCACAAGAAAACCTCTGGTTGTGGCCCAAAAAAGTAAATTTAAAACCCCATAAACCCAATTACATATCTTATTATGATCCCTCACCCATTACATCGCCTTTTCAGAGATATACATATCAATATCTAAACGAAACCCCCATATACCCAATTACATGTTTAAAATTTGATCACCCACCCATGACATGGCTTATCGAAGATATACATATCATTATCCAAAAAATTATGAGGAGTAATCTATAGAGTAATCTTGCCATGAGGATATAACAACCGATCAGAACCCTGCATCAAAAAAAGACAACAAAATATCTGCACACAAAATTAGTTCTGAAACCAAGAGCTTGAGCTCTCAACAGGGGGCTCTCTATCCATGATCAAAGGAGGAATGCTCTACAAGGGAAATTCCAACCGCAGAGGAGCTAATATAAGGCTTGTCTTATTTTGACTTTAATAAATAATTATTATTTATTTTCTAATTGAATTTTGACAATAGTCCTAATTGATAGACTGATTGAAAAACACTCATAACTTTCAAACGGTATAACAATTTTTGAATTCGAAACATGCATCACATCCTATGCTTCATCTACTATAGGGAAAAAAATTTTAAAAAAATTTAAAAAAAAAAAAAAAAAAATATATTTCATTAGGTTTTGACCAAGTTAAGGTGGCCAGACGTAGGAGTTTCTGAATTTTTGAAAAGTTGTAGTAAAAAATTCATAAATAATTATTTACTTTATAAAAAATTATTAAAAATATGTGTCACATTCGGACATGAGTCTAATAATTATATTATAAATATTATAAAAAAATATTATGATTTGATTGTGATTAGGGTAGTCAGACATACATCTGCTTCTTATCTCTTTCCTGAAATTTAAGTACCACTGCATTGAAATTTGAAATTTTCATCAAATAGGATTTTTTTTTTTCAAAAAACAACTAGTAGCTTAGAAACTAAATTCAATTTTCTATAGATTCTATTCTTACATATTTTAAAAGTAATGTTCACAACTTATTCAAATTTTCATGTCAAGTTGCATAACTCTGATTTTCTGAAATTTCGTTGCCAATTAAGGGCCTATTTTGGCACACCATGATCCTACACATACCCGGTGATTAGGGGTGATCATGCCAATATGCATGATGCATGTGATGAGTTTCAAGTGATTTTTGGCACGTAGAGATAACTATTTTATCTTGGGAATGAGCGAGTGCATAGCATGAAGAGGAAACTGCGTGATGAGTTACAGGATTTGATGAAGCGATTATCAAGGAGTGGTCGAGGTTGTCTTGTACAATGTGCAATGATTGCTATGTAATCCAATGGTCATGTTTGAACTGATTTGTTTGTAACCTCTATGAGATCTTGGGTTTGTGTTGTGTTACTGACCTATTGTTTTTCTTATAAGGTTGATGAGTTGTTTTGTTGTAGTGTTGGCAATTTTGGTTAAGTGTCAGTGTGATTGATTGTCGAACCAGAAGGTGTATCTACAATATGTGTGAAGGCAGATAGGAGCATGAAAAGGATTGATCAAGCAGAGTAGTGTTATTTGCCAGATCAACAAAACCTTGATGTTCTCTGACAATTACAATAGTTAAATCCCTTAGTCGGGTAAGCTTTAATAGGCTTAGTGCTTTCTAAATCCTCTATCGAGGTTACTCCTAATAGAGTATTGCTTATAACAGGGCATTATAGTCAATCCCTTAACTGGGTGGTCCTTAACCGGATCTGTTCCTAGCATGACATTTTTGTAAAGCTTCTAACAAGGATTGGCTCCTAACAGGGCAAACTTCAGAAGAGTTCAGAATACTTGTGGGTATTTATCCCCACCGTGGTTTTTCCCATTTGGGTTTCCACGTCAAAAGTCATTGTGTCAAGTGGTGAATGGTTTTTGTGGTTATGTTTTGATATGGTTAATTTTCTTAATTGTTAAATCCACTTAGAGGTGTTAAGATGACCGACAATAATGTGAAATGTGCTTTTACTATTGTTAGTAAAGTGGTTTGATGTTTTGGTTTAATGGTTTGAGAGTTTTAGATATGTTATAATGTTATTGTGGTATTCTAGTCAACCGGTTAACTTGACAGTGCAGTTGCAGTTTGTAGTTTAGTGTTTGAACCAGTTAGTTCAAAGATTGATTTATGAGTGGATTTTTGAGTTTGGTGAGAGTATAGTTGGTGTTATTCCATCTACTAATTCACTTCCCCTCTCAGTAGTTGTCTGGATACTTATTGATTCATCATATCATCACAATGATGTTATTTGTGTTATGTGACATTCTTGGTGATTGTAATGTGTTGTGGATGATTGAGGCATAATTGTTGGAGGTATTGCATATTTGTGGTGGTTCTTTGGGTCTAGACTATGTCTTAGCCGACATTGTTTTGGTCTACATGCATTATTATAGTGTGTGAGGTTATTATTTTATAATTTATATTAAGGGTTTAGCCAATCTTGAAATACAAGTTGATGACTTGTATAAATAAATGTAATAATCATTGAGAGATATCATGCTATGTCTAAATATTGTATCAATCATTTAGTAGCAGGGAATTTATGTGAAGAAGCATGTTGTTGAAAACAAATTTGATAGTGATATTATTCAAATGGAGATGCAATTTTCACAATTCATTAAATCTAGATTGTTGTCCAAATGCTTTTGTAAGTCAGTGAGACTTCCTATAAGGCAGTGAGCCTTTCGTAAGGGTTGTAGCCTTTCTAGGTTTTTTGTTTTAGCAGTGAGCTCTAGGGAGTATGTGTTGGTATTATGGATAAATTCATCATGTGTTTCATTGGGTTTGTCATTGATGTCAACACTTGTCTTCTTAGAGGTCTACATTATGTTCACCGGTATGGTTAGTGACTCATGCACAGTCACCGGTATATGTTCACTAGTAGGTTATATTGTTCACCGGTAGTGATGATGACTTGTTATCATCTGAAGATCATTTGGTTATGTCGAAGACATGGATTGGAAGTTTGGATTTTGTGTTTTGCTTATTGGTCTAATCGGGTTGACAAATTTTCCTTTACCGGTAGATAGGTCTAGGTTATGGACCGGTACTCTAGATCAGCACGACATGTTATGGAGATGATTTATTGATTGGATAAATGTGGTAAATGTATTGAGCTAACATGTTGTATTACATCAAGACTTATTTTGTAATTGATTTAATTGTAATATCCTTAGTGAGCCGACCTATACATTTGGTCTTAGGTTTTGTATATATGATAGTAAGATCTTATTGAAGATCATATATGGTATGAGTGTGTTTGAATATTGAAGAGCGAAAATAAGTAGATCCTTGTGTGAATCATGCAGACATTATTTGAAGGTTGAAGGAAGGTTATGAAGGTGTTTGACACTCATGTTTAGAGCTTAAAATGGTATTGAATCCAACATTGTAGATCGTATTTTGAGCAGTACATTGTTATATTGGATTTAACCATCCAATTGTAGTCAGTGTGACACCTATCTTGTGATTGAGCAGTGAGCTTTAGGCGGTTGGCTTTTTTGCATGTGTAGACCCCATTTGTATACACTTACTATCTATAGTAGTATCATTTGATTGTGGGTAAGGTTTCCTATAGTGGGTTTTCCCCTTACAAGGTTTCCACGTCAAAATCTTTATGTCATGTGTTGTGGATGTTGTTTCTCTTTAAGTTTCATGCATTAAGTTAAACCGATACTACTATAACTGTTAATCTATTTTACTGGCACTTAAGTTTGGTTTACTAGCATTAAGTTTAAGTTGGAATAATTTGCATTTGGATTATAATTTATTGACAACTGGTTTACAATTGATTCACCCCCCCCCGCTCTTAGTCGTCCTTCCCGATTCCTAACAATTGGTATAAGAGCTAAGTCCTCTTTTTGCAGAAGCCTAACAACTTGAGGAGATCCTATGGCAACAAATATTTTCAAGAAGGACAGTCTGAAACTTGATGGAACTAACTATGGTATATAGAAGATCAAGATGGAAATGTTAGGATTCCCAAAGATACTGAGAGGGGGGGGGGTGAATCAGTATCTAACCGGTTAATAAATTTACTTGACTTAAAACATAAAAGGCATATTAAGACTGTGTACCGGTAAACAAGAAATAATGCAGTAAACAAGAATAACAACAACCACATGAGAAGCACATCATAACACAGTATTTTAATGAGGAAACCCAGTGTGGGAAAACCCTCGGTGGGATTTGTGACCCACAATATTCGCTTACTGGCCAATAAGGGAATATTACTCTTACATTAGGGGCATGCACATGCAGGAAGGTCAAGTGCCTAGAGCTCACTGCTCAATTACAAAAGAAGTCACCCTAACTTACAAAAATGGATTATATTAATCCAATGTCTTGTACTGCTTTAGATTAGCATCTGCTATGCCAAATCCAGTACTTGTTTAAGCTCTGCTACATACATAAACCCTTAACCTATAATTCACATATTAGGTCTGCTTATCTCGCATCCTATCTTACATCTTTTCTATTACAAAATGATCTCATACATATATGAGTCATATTACAACTCACCATGTCGGCTTACAATGATTTTACAATTAATTACAAAATACATTTCAAACAAAATTCCTGTCGCCCAGGGTGTCAGTATCCTTCCTTTCACTGTCGGTGTTATGTGTGCCAGTGTAGAGTTTGTCATTGTTGGTGTTGGCAAATGCACACTCCAATGAGAAATTATAGGTGATTGAAGGTTTTGTCATTGATGGCAACCTTGCAATCATATGATACCGACAAGACTAGATATCGGCACCGACAACGACAAACTCTACACTGGCACACAGAACACCGACAGTGAAAGGAAGGATTCCGGCACCCTGGCCGACAGGAATTTTGTTTGTAATGTATTTTGTAATTAATTGTAAAATCATTGTAAGCCAACATGGTGAGTTGTAATATGACTCATATATGTATGAGATCATTTTGTAATAGGAAATGTGTGTGATAGGATGCAAAATAAGCATACCTAATGTGCAAACTATAGGTTAAGGGTTTATGTATGTAGCAGAGCTTAAACTGGTACTCGATCTGGCATAGAAAATGCTAATTTGAAGCAGTACAAGACATTAGATTAATAAAATCCATTTTTGTAAGTCAGTGTGACTTCTTTTGTAATTGAGCAATGAGCTCTAGGCACTTGGCCTTCCTGCATGTGCAGGCCCCTATTGTAAGAGTAATATTCCCTTATTCGCCAATAAGCGAATATTGTGGGTCACAAATCCCAATGAGGTTTTTCCCACACCAGGTTTCCTTGTTAAAATACCGTGTTATGGTGTGCTTCTCATGTGGTTGTTTTTATTCTTGTTTACTACATTATTTCTTGTTTACCGGTACACAGTTTTAATATTCTTTTCATCCTTTAAGTCAAGTAAATTTACTAACCGGTAAGATACTGATTCACCTCCCCTCTTAGTATCTTTGGGAATCCTAATCCTAACAATTGGTATTAGAGCCTGGTCCTCTATTTTCAGAAGCCTAACAGCTTGAGGAAGATTTTGTCACCGCTAGAGATGGAAAACTTGAGAGAACAATTGAAAATAGCTCTTTCAGAGTATGATGCAGAAAAGGTGAAGAATATCAAACTTGAAGATGATCTAAAGGCTACTCAGGATATCATTCAATCACTTCAAGAAAATCTTACCATTGCAAGAAATAAGAGAAGAGAACTTTGTGAAAAGATGCAGAATGAGAATGATGAAAAGGAAACTCTTAATGATCTGGTAAACAAGCTAAGACAAGAGATCAGTACAACACAGAATGAGATGCAGGATATGACTATGAGATTTTGTAAAGAAATTGAAGATAGGAAGAAGAATGAAGAAGACTTGGCCAGAAGACTAAATGATGTTGGAAATGAAAACACAAGACTTAGTCATGAAAATGATATGTTGAAGACAGATCTAATGCACACACAAAATGACAGAACTGAACTCATAAGACAGAAAGGAATCTTGGAAAGTGAACTAACTGCTGCAAATCATCACAAAGAAAAATTCAAGTTAAGTTCAGAAGAACTTGGTGACATGCCGAAGAATCAAAAACTTAATGGTGATACAAATGGCCTTGGCTTTGAAGTTGGTGAAAGCTCTAGTACTGAAAACAATCATGATCATAGCAAACCGGTAAGATAACCTACTGCTTACAAGTTTAATGGCAAATGCTTTAACTTTAACAAGTATGGTCATAGAGAAAATCAATGCAGATCTAGAAATTATCAGAACACTAATACACCCATCGGTCAATGTTCTAAATGCAATAAAGTTGGTCATAATTCAAAAAATTGCAGAATGAATGTGAGATGTTATGTTTGTGGAAGATTTGGGCACTTATCTAATCAATGCAGAACACATACCAGCATAGGATATGGGAAAGCTATTCAAAAGAACAATGTGACTTGTTATGCCTATAACAAGATTGGACATATTGCTAAATTTTGCAGAAGTAAGGCATCACCGACAAATAACAAAGGTCCTAGTTTGAAAGGTGAAGAAAAAGTTGAAGAGGTAAAGCAAGAATTTTCAAAACAATGGATCAGAAAGTCAGATCAGAATGTTGACATGATTACACCTCCACTGGCAGGACAAAGTAACACTCCACCTGCAGGAGACTCGTCATCTAACTGAAGAAAATTCTTTTGGGGGTTTAGCAATAAAAAGAAAAACATGCTATTATTCCCTCGGTTGATAGTGAGAAGTTGAAATTACTTCTATACTGGTAGATGACTTAAGTTGTGACTTAACCGGCAAGCATTAAATGTGGTAGTTGGCAAAAATAACATTATAAAGCAAGTGTTTTGGCTCTTTTTTCATTCACCGAGCATTCAAATCTTTGAGAGCGTGAAAATTCCCAAGCGAAGGTACTCCAAGAAAATAAGTGAATCAATCCATCAAAGCATTCATCCTTAAGGCAGATTGAGGTATTTATAGCTATGGCATCTTCATCCACTCCTGAATTTATTGCAAACCCTACTGTAGTTGAAGTTGTTAAGGGACCTAGACCCATTTTTTAGCTAGTTCCCGAAATTGCTAAGAAAGATGACAACATAGGTGCATTCTCCCAAATCCCTAAAGGAGTAGTATATGCTAGAGACCCTAGAATGTATATACATTGTCATATTGATGAACTAGGTGATGATGAAATTAAAAATATGTATGAAACTGTAATCTATGATGCATCCGGAAATGTCAACCTGAACATAAGATAGTAGAAACCCTAGGTTTCACTAAAATACTTAGTATCCCAGATTTGCCCAAGGATATCATAAGGATTGTGTTAAGGAGAGTACATGTTAATTTTTTTATGGTTAGACTCTATTCATAAAATCACAAGAGAAGTAGTAAAAGCTATAACAGGGTTACCCTCCACCGGCAATAGACCTGACAAAACTAAGAAGGTCTCAAATGACTTAGTGACAAACCTAACCGGTGCAACATTTGATAAGAGATCTCTAAGGGTAAACGATGTGAAGGATACACATATCAGATTTATCAGTATGTTCTTAGGTTATAAGGCTACACATGCAAATAGGTTAAACTCAGTTTCTAGCTTATGTATTAAGAGTGCCTATGATATGGTAATTGATAATGCAAGAATAGACATATGTGAATGGCTCAAAGATGAGTTGATAGACAATTTTGGTAAGATCAAAAGAGACAAAAAGGGTACATTCAGATTTGGAAACTTACTTGTTTGTCTGATGCTATACATAACCAAACAAGTACCTGATATTGGTGCTAGAGATTTTGGTTTTGATATACCGGTAGGAAAGCAACTATCAGAACTATTAAACAATATGGGAGAGAATAGAGAGAAAAACATAAATGAGCATTTTCAAGCATTTAAGGCTCGAATGAAGAACAAAGTAAGACTATCACAAACTATTGTGGATAAGTATCAAAAGGAAATCTGTTTTCTGATCAAGAAAGATGAAATTTGGATGGAGGTAATTATCCCTAGAACCATTTGGGTAATTGAAATGGGCTATGAGATAGATGATAACATCATAGAATCTTATGCAAAAGCCCTCCTTGAAGCTCCTAATGAACCAGAAGAGAAAGTATTTGGTAGTGCAAAAACAATTGAGAGCACTATACAATCAAGGAAAAGGGTTAAGTAAGTCGAAGCAACTGTAAGAAAAGGAACCCGACAAGCAAAGGAAATTAAGGAAGATGTGTTAAAATAAATTGGTATAATTGAAAGTGAGTTGGAAGAACTTCAACCGGAAACTCATCTTTCACCAGTTGGAACTTCTTCTGAGAGTGATATACCGACAGAGTTTAAAAGGGTTGAAAGGAAAATAAAACCCATATTGACACCCTCTCCTACACCAAAAAGAACAAGATAGAAGCAACAGGTAGTAAGGCCTTTGGAGAAGAAAATGACTCCTAAGAAGAAGAAGGTGAAACAAACTATTGCTCCTCTAGACAAACTTCTTAGTGAAATTACAAAGGATGGAAAACTGAAGAACATCAACAAAATATACAACACACTATCAGCAGATGACAAAGACAGTATAGAGAACAATGTAATTTTACACTTAGATATATAGAAGAAATTATTAATGGAAGTTGTTGATGAAATTCCAAATGATCTGTATAGGAGATTAGAAGCTAGAAGATTAGCCATTGTTGAGTTGGACAAGAAGATTAAGATTAAAAAATTACTTGCAGTGCATCAAGTTAACTCACTTGATGAAATAGATAAATTAATTAGTGAGGTTAACCGGATAGTATTCTCCACTGCTCACCGGCATGTAGAACTAATGGCAGGTAGAGTAAAGGAAGTCTCTAAGGAAACAACAGATGAATGGGATATATTCTTTGTGGAAAAAGAAAAAGAGGAAGAATTAGTTAGGCCAAAAATAATCAAAGTATATCAAAAGGACAGAGATAAGGGGAAAGGTAAGGTAGGTGGACCACCAAGTTTAAAAATAAATTACAATATGCCCCCACCTCCTTCAGATACTTCACTGGTAGACACTATTGCAAATCGACCGGCCACTAAGAGTATGGAGACTCTAGTAAAAGATACAAACCCTAAATCAGAAATTCTGTATACTATAAATGTAGATACTTAGGAAGTTAATGTCGTGGTTGACAAAGAAACCACCGAGGATAAGGAGAAAAATGTGACTACTAAGTCACCGGCTGCAGAGGTTGAGATAAACATAGAAAAACCTACACATGCAGAGCAATCGACATAGGATACCATAGAGAAACCGGTAGATACAACAGAAAAACCATCTGAAGAACCGGCAAAAGAGAGTTCAAAGGCACAAACTGAGGGACCAGCAACTGAAAGCTCAGAGAAACCATCTGAGACACATTTGGAGAAACCCAAACCAGTACAGGTTGAAGCACAGGTACAGACAGAGACAGTGCCATCGATTCAAACTGAAAAGCCTAAAACTTTGTTTGTGGAAATGCAAACTTAGACAGACCTACCAGAGGTCAAACCAAGCAAGGAAATAACTACAACCAATAGCATGGCTATTATAAAAACTGTTGGACAAATATATGGTATAGCTATGACAAAATTCAGACCTACTAATGTTACAAAGGTCTTATTAGATTCAATAAAGAAGATCACGGAATGCAATGCACAAGCCTATAAGGCTATTTATGACACTATACCAATTGTTAAATTGATAGCACCAAAGTGCAGTATTGAGAATAAAGATTCTTTAGTTCAACTAGACACATTGTCTAAGTTTATCACTAACAATCTAATAACTATTGATCAAATAAATGAGGATACATTTAAGGAAAGGATGATAAAGGAAAAAGAGAAATTCTTTGAGGATATTGTAAATAAGAACAAGGAGAAAATGGATACCCTATTACCGGAACTTGGAGAAATAATTCTTGACTTCAAGAAACTATATAGGGATACTTGCAAAACAAATGTCTTAACAGAGGATCTTGACAAGGAGATCAACAAAGCTCAAGAGAAGTTAAATAATATTGTTGACAATTTGATTGGAACATCAGATTCATTTTTGGAATTAGAAAAGAAAATTGCAAAGTAGGAAGAGAAAATCAAGAAATTGGAGAAAGACAAACAGGGAATAAAAGATAAGGCAAAGGACTTAAAATATAGACTTAGTCCAAGACTAGAGTATCTTATTTCCTTGAGAAAATAAATATCTGAGGCTTTGGTTCCCAGACTAAGGACACTAGAAGAGCAAATGCACATACTCACCGGTACAGTGCAGAGAACACAAGAGGTAATAAAAGACTGCAAAACTTTCAACAATGGCATAAATTTGGTTTTGACAGATATCTTTCAGATTGTAACCCACTGGTTACAAGAATCCAGGCAGGACTCTACTGATAGCGAATGACAACCTTTGTTATTGATGTCAAAGGGGGAGTAGTGGGATGAGAAAAAAGGTCAAAAGTAAGGGACTTCATTTGCTCAGAGGGAGCATATAGTTTTGGCAAGACCATTTTGGCAGACTATTTTTGGATATCATCTTGGACACTTTTTAATTTTTCTCATGAGTGTTGCCATCAATGCCAAAGGGGGAGATTGTTGGCAAATGCACACTCCAATGAGAAATTGTAGGTGATTGAAGGTTTTTTCATTGATGGCAACCTTGCAATCATATGATACCGGCAAGACTAGATACTGGCACCGACAACGACAAACTCTACACCGACACATAGAACACCGACAATGAAAGGAAGGATATGGGCACCCTGGCCGACATGAATTTTGTTTGTAATGTATTGTGTAATTAATTGTAAAATCATTGTAAGCCGACATGGTGAGTTATAATATGGCTCATATATGTATGAGATCATTTTGTAATAGGAAATGTGTGTGATAGGATGTGAAATAAGTAGACCTAATATGCAAACTATAGGTTAAGGGTTTATGTATGTAGTAGAGCTTAAACCAGTACTGGATCTGGCATAGCAGATGGTAATCTGAAGTAGTACAAGATATTGGATTAATAAAATCCATTTTTGTAAGTCAATGTGACTTCTTTTGTAATCAAGCAGTGAGCTCTAGGCACTTGGCCTTCCTGCATGTGCAGGCCCCTATTGTAAGAGTAATATTCCCTTATTGGCTAGTAAGTGAATATTGTGGGTCACAAATCCCACCGAGATTTTTCCCACACCAGGTTTCCTCATTAAAATATTATGTTATGGTGTGCTTCTCTTGTGGTTGTTTATATTCTTGTTTACTGCATTATTTCTTGTTTACCGATACACAGTTTTAATATGCTAGTCAAATAAATTTACTAACTGGTAAGATAATGATTCACTCCCCCTCTCAGTATCTTTGGGAATCCTAATCCTAACAACTGGTGCCGATATCCTATCTTTCTGGTATCATATGATTTCAAGGTTTTCATCAATGATAAAACCTTCAATCACCTATAATTTGTCATTGGAGTGTGCGTTTGCCAACAATCTCCCCCTTTGGCATTGATGGCAACACTCATGAGAAAAAAAGTGTCCAAAATGATATCCAAAAATAGTCTGCCAAAATTGTCTTGCCAAAACTGTATGCTCCCCCTAAGCAGATGAAGTCCCTTCCTTCTGCCCATTTTTCTCATCCCACTACTCCCCCTTTGACATCAATGACAAAGGTTGGCATTTGCTGTCAGTGGAGTCCTGCCTGGATTCTTGTAACTGGTGGGTTACAATCTGAAAGATATCTATCAAAACTAAATTTATGCCATTGCTAAATGTTTTGCACTCTTTTATTGCCTCTTGTGTTCTCTCCACTGTACCGGTGAGTATGTGCATTTGCTCTTGCAGTGTCTTCAGTCTGGGAACTAGAGCCTCAGATATTTCTTTTTGTTAGGGATCCCACAGATACTGAGAGGGGGGGGGTGAATTAGTATCTAACCGGTATTTAATATTTCTTAAATTTAAACATGCAGAACATAATATAACAGTGTACCGGTATGCAAGAAATAATGCAATAAATAGAATCAAGAACGTCCACATGAAAAGCACACCATAACACAAGGTTTTAACAAGGAAACCCGGTGTGGGAAAAACCTCAGTGGGATTTGTGACCCACAATATTCACTCACTGGCCAATAAGAGAATATTACTTACAATAGGGGCTTGCACATGTAGGAAGGCCAACTGCCTAGAGCTCACTGCTCAATGGGAAGTCTCACTGACTTACAATAGGATTATACAAATCCAATATCTTATACTAATTTACAATAGCATCTATAATGCCTGATCTAGTACCGATTGCTGCTCTTCTTCTTACATAAACCCTTAGCCTATATTTCGCATAATAGGTCTACCTAATATTTTTCCTTAATGCTTCCTCATTCATTACCAAATGTCTACAATGATCTCTTTTTTATATAAGTGTCATTTTACAATTTGCCAAGTCGTCTTACAAAGTTTTTACAATAATAAACAAAATATAATATAACAAAATCCTGTCGACCTCTGTGTCGGTATACTTCTTTTCTTTGTGCCAGTGTCGGTGTAGAGTGTGATTTGCTGATGCCGGTATAATGCCTTTACGGGTGCCATAGGATTGCAAGGTTGCCATCAATGACAAAACCTTCAATCACATACAATGTCTCATTGGAGTGTGCATATGCCAACAATCTCCCCCTTGGGCATTGATGGCAACACTCATGAGAAATTTTTAAAATGTATCAAAAAATGTGAAGTCCAAAAATGTTACCAAAAATGTGTGTGCTCCCCTTGAGCATATGATTCATGTGATATTGAATTTTCTCATCCCACTACTCCCCCTTTGGCATCAATGACAAAGGTTGTCAAGATGTTAGTAGAGTTTGTAGTTTCAACCTTGTAACTGGGTGGTTACAATTTGAAAAAGATCTCCCAAAATCAAGTTTATACTATCCATAAACTTCTTGCTATCCTTTATTGTTGTCTCTGTTCTCTTCACTGTACTGATGAGATGCTGCAAATGCTCTGTCGATGTTTCTGTCCCTGTTTTAGTGCCTTAGATACTTCCTTCTACAGTGATGCTAGATAGTCCAATCTTGGACTTAGTTTTAATCTTAGATGCTTTTCCTTATTCACAATTCTCTCTTTCTCTCTTTCCAATTTAAGTAATTCTTCTTCAAAATTTGTTATCTTCTCCTCAAAAACTGATAGTGTATTCGGTGAGTTAACAAAATTATCTGCAAGTTTATTGATCTCATCATGTACCTTGCTTATCTTCTTATCTATATCTACAGTCAAAAAGTTTGTCTTACAGGTGTCTTTGTACAGAGTTTTGTACTCTTTCAATAAATTACACAATTCTGGTAGAAGTGTGTCAAAATCTCTGTTACACTTCTTTATTTGCTCTTCAAATAATTTCGGTTTTTCAATTTCTACTTTATCCTTCAATGATTCTTCCTTTATTTTCTCAATTTTTTCTGTGATATATTTACATAGTGTATCAAGTTGTCCTAAAGAATCTTTATTGTCTATATTACAATTAGGAGCAATTACCTTCAAAATTGGTATGGTATCATCAATTGCCTTATAAGCTTGTGAGTTGCAGTTTGTTATCTTTTTGATTGAGTCTAATAGTACCTCAGCCACATTAGTTGATTTGATGCCTAATGATGAACCAACAATCTGAGTACCAATGGAAATAACCAAGCTTGTATTGACCTCTGGTAGGTTTGTCTGTGTCTGCATTTCTTTAAGCAATGGTTTTTCTATTTCTCCAGTTGCCGGTGGAACTGTTTCCTTATGTTCTTGTTCCTGTTGTATTGTCTCAGTCTGAGTCTCTACCTTTTTCTTTTTGTCTTCTACCAGTTTCTCCTATGTGTTTTCAGTTTGCTCAGCTACCAGAGGCTCACTAGTCATGTCAGTCTTATCAGTTGTATCTTTGTCTACTACTATGTTGATCTTTTGAGTATCAACATCCACAGTATATAAGACTTTAGGATTAGTATTAACATCCTCTACATCCATATTCTCAGCTACCAGTTGATCTTCTGTAGCTATTGTTTTTACCGGTGGAGTAATCAAAGGAGGTGGGGGTAAGTTGTCTCTAACTTTGATACTAGGTGGTCCACCAACTTTACCTTTACCCTTGTCTCTATCTTTTTGATAAACTTTTATGGGTTTGGGGTTCCTGTATTCTTCTTGTTTATCTTTTTCAACTAAGAATATATCCCATCCATTTTCTGTTTCCACAGTGACCTCATTAACTCTTCCTACCATTAAAGCAATGTGCCGGTGTGCAATAAAAAATACTGACCGGTTGGCTTGAGCAATTAGGTCATCAATTTCTTTGGGTGTGTTTATCAGATAAACATCAAGTAGCTTTTCAATCTTTATTTTCTTGTCCAGTTCTATTACTACTTGTCTTCTTGCTTCTAGTCTCTTAAATAGTTCATCTGGAATTTTATTTACTACTTCCATCAAAAACTTCTTATACATATCCATATGCAATATAACACTATTTTCAACTTGTTCTTTTTCATCAGCTGTTAGAGTGTCATATATTTTCTCTATATTTTTCAATTTACCTTCCCCTATAATTTCATTCAGCAATATATCAAGAGGGGCCAAGTCTTTGTTTGTCCTCTTCTTATTTTTGGGTGTCAGTTTCTTCTTCTTTGGTGTAGCCTTTCTTACCAAAGATCTCACTACTTGTTGTTTTTGTTTTGTCCTCCTGGGTGAGGGTGTGGTTGTCAGTGAGGGATCTCTTTTCCTTACAACTCTTTTGAAAGTTGTAGGCATGTCACTCCCCAAAGAAGTACCTACTGGTGATAGGCGAGTTTCAATTTGTGGAGCTACTAACTCATCCTTTGTTATACTGCTTTTCTTCAACACATCTTCTTTGATGGCCTTTGCTTGTCTGGAACCTTTCCTTACAACTGCCTCAACCTTTTTCACTCTTTTCTTTGATTGTATTTGGCTTTCAATAGTTTCTGCACTACCAAATATTTCTTCCTTAGGTTCTCTAGGGGCTTCTAGAAGTGCTTTAGCATATGTTTCAATTATATGATCATTTGTTTCATAGCCCATCTCGGTTACCCAAACTATCATAGGGATGACTTCTTCCATCCAAATTTCATCCTTCTTGATTACAAAGCATATTTCATCTTTGTATTTGTCGACAATCTTTTGTGATAACCTGATTCTTTTCTTCATTTTGGCCTTTAATGATTGAAAGAAGTCATGAATATTGTTTTCCTTGTTTTCTCCCATGTATTGAATAGTTTTGTTAACTGTTTACCCACTGGTATATCATATCCAAGTTCTTTGTAGCCTATACTGGGAACTTGTTTTGTTACATGTAGCATCAGACATACTAACAGATTTCCAAACCTGAAAGTTCCTTTCTTGTCCTTCTTAATCTTTCCAAGGTTGTCAATTAATTCATCTTTTAACCATGCACATATATCAATATTTGCATTTTCCGTGACCATATAATAAGCACTCTTAATGCATAAACTTGGAACTGAATTGAGTCTATTTGCATGAGTAGCTTTATACCCTAATACCATGCTGATAAATCTTACATTAATGTCTATTACATCATTACCTCTTAGGGACCTTTTGTCAAATGTTGCACCAGTTAGGTTTGTAAATAGGTCATTGGATACCTTCTTGGTTTTATCTGGCCTTTTATCGGTGGTCGGTAACCTTATGACAACTTTCACAAGTTCCTTAGTGATTTTGTGGGCTACATCTAACCAGAAAAATTCACCATGTACCCTACTTAAGACTATCCTAATCACATCCTTGGGGAATTCAGGAATGCTAAGGATCTCTGTAAATCCTAGGGTTTCAATGATCTTATGTTCATCTTTTACATTGCCGGTTTTATCACATATCATAGTTTTAAACATGGTTTTAATCTCTTCATCTCCTAGTTCCTCAATGTTGTAGTGGATGTACATTCTGGGGTCTTCAGCATAAACAACTCCCTTGGGAATTTGAGAAAAAGCACCTAAGGTATCATCTTTCTTTGCTACCTCAGGAACTAACTGAAATACGGGCCTAGGTCTTTTTATCACTTTGACAATAGTAGGGTTTGCTATATATTCAATTGCAAAGGTGGATGCCATGATTAAATACCTTTTACTGCCTTTAGGATGGATAAATGCTTGGAGTGTTCTTGCCTCTTGCTTGAAATGCCTTAGCTCAGAATCTTCGCGCTCTTTGTAGGTTTGAAATCTCGGTGAAATGGAATGGAGCCAAAACCTCAATTTTGTAGTGTCTTTTTGCCATCTATCACTGTAGACACCTAAAAATGGTCAACGCTTGCGGAATCATACTTTAACATTGGTGCATTGCCTTATTTTAGGTTTGTGCGTTGCATTAACATTTCTCCTATGATTCGCACTTGGTCTTTATCATTTGCGAGCATCGAGTCCTTCTTCTGCATTCCTCATTTGTCTCACTTTCGAATTTGGTCTTGTCGATAACAATATTTGTCATGATTTCGGTCAATCTTATCCTGTCGCATCTATGTGTGTATTCATTTGTCATCATTTTGGACATCGTCAATCCTAATTAGGGTTTTGTCCTCTTATCAATCTTGTTATCATGCGATCGATTTGTCATTGATCCTTGTCCTTTGATCAATTTGTCATCAATCTTGTCGTCTTGTGATCTATTTTGTCATTGATCCTTGTCTTCTTGTCAATTTTGTCATTTTGCGATCAATTTGTCATCGATCGTAATCCTTCTCAATTGTGTCAATTTGGATCAATTAGTCATTGTTCCTCGTCAATTGGCGCATTTATCAATCAAATCACTTATCAGCATTGGTCATTTATCAAGTCAGAATCATGATCAAATCGAATCGATATCAATTATCCTTTGTCAAGACCTAATTGTCATTCTTGCATTTCTAATTCATCTTTTAGGGTTTCATGATTTTATTCATTTAACCCTGTTTGTCATTTCTCCCTCTAGGTTAAATAATTTGTCATAATTGACAATCAATCAATTTTGACATAGAAATTTGTCATAATCTTGTCATGAATTATCAATCAATCAATTTTGCATAGAAAGTGCAAATTTGTCATAATTTGTCATACTGATTTGCAATTTCCATTTGAATCTCTTCATGCTAATCTTGTCATCTCTCAAATTTGTCTATAAATTGGATGATTTTCTTCAATCCCAACTAATCACTTTGTCGAATCAATCACGCTTCGAGTATTCTTGCGCTACAATCTTGCCTACTTGCTTTCATCTCATGTGTATGCACTTGTAGGTGAAATCCACAAAAAAGCTATCTGAAGGAGAGAGAATTACAATGGAGCCACATGAAGGAGACATTCAGATCTGCATTTGGTTTGCTTAGTTTTTAATCTTGAATGTTTTTATTTCATGTCTCTATTGGATGTAATTAGGACTGATCATTGCATTTGAACTTTTGTGATTGAGCTATGACTAATGTTTATATTTGCATTGATGATTTCTGATTTCCTAGCTACATTAATTGGTGAACCTGACGTAAACTAACCTCCTAATCATTCTTTTGAGTGTTTTTGAGATGATTTGTAGGTCAAAAACCTAAGAAACAGGGTAATGCAGGGTTTTTCGGGGACTTTTGTGCTTGTGTGAGATAATCTGTGCCTGTGTCAAGCATTTTGCGCCTGTGTAGGACCAGAAACAGAGGTAAAAGGCAGTGTTTTTTTTACTTGAAAATTGTTTTGTTTTGCATGTTGTTTCTGCTTTTTTGGTTTTTGGTACTGATTCTCTGTGCAGCACCTTGGCATACGCATGGTAAAGACAACAAATGAAACTACTAACATGTTTTATGTAGGTTTGATAGTCAAAGACTAAACATATCAAACTTCTTACTTGGGTTTTGCAGGTTGCCTTGGAATACAACTAAACTTTGTGTTTGTAATTAATATTTAGGCACCTAGTATGATTTCTAAATAGGATGGAATGAATGTATGTTTTCTTTGATTGTTGAGTGTGATGTTGGAGTAGGGGAGTATGCTCTCATCCTTCTTAGGGTGATCAGAAATCCAGATCTTTGATACCATGCTCATGTTTTTGATTCTGTGTCACCTTTAGAGGGCCTGCCTTCCTGACCATTTGCTTTTACAAGCAAGTGACAATCGTGAGAAGGGAATGACCCAAAGTGAGTATGGCACCTTGGAATTCTAACTCACTATAAACAAATACTTGATGGGCGAAAGCTTTGAAGGAAGGGTTACATGGGAATTGGAGTTACTTGGGAAGTGATGACCCTTGAACTCTTTCTCATATCAACATCTAAGTAGGACCTCACAGTCTAAATTGTGCTTGTGCGACTACATTTGTTTCGTATCTTGGTGGCTTAATGTCTCAATCACACTTGCGTGACACCAAGGAGTAACAATTAACAGAAATCCTTACTAAACACCTTGTATTTAGAGGCCAAAAATCCTTTTAGTTGCTTGAGAAGGACAAGTTCGGATACTTGGAAGAGATACTAAGTTCGCCATGGGGAGATTTCCATGGGGACTTATGCTTGGCTGCCCTGAGAAGTGAGTGTCATGGAGGGGAGCCCATGGGGTCAAGCATCTATGTATTCTCCTTGAAGCTCATAACGAGTCTACCTCTCAAGTACCTACTGCCCTTGCCATCCATAAGATATGTGTGAATGAGCATAATTGTTTTGAGTCTAAGTTGAAATATCTTGTCTTCTTTACTTGTCAAAAGTTGAGTTGTGTTTCATTTCAAAAACAAGACAAATTGATTCAAAACAAGGTTAAACACAAGAACATTTCATCCAACAAAGTTCAAAACATCTTCAAACATGGTTGTCAAACATTTTTCAAAATCTTGTCTTAACATTCATGTCACTTAGATTTAGGTACATCTTAGGTTTGCATTTTGCAAATTCATTGTCAATTACCAAGGTTAGATTTCACCTAGGTCATACTCCTTTGCATATCAATAAGGGTCATTCATTTTGCATGTGTCCTCTTGCATTAGAGTAATATCATTGTCATACATTCATATTTGCATACCCTAGGTCTCTTCATTAAGTTTAGGTCATTATCATATTATATTAGGGTCACTTGCATAATAATTGTCCCTTAGCATATAGTGTCCAAACTAGGTTTTGTCATACTTGAGTAATCCAAATCTTTGATAAACCCTAAGTCATTGTTAGGAAGTCTAGACCTTATCAAACCTTTTCTCTTTATGTCATTATTGTCATTTGGTCAAACCTAGCTTCGTATCCAAGCATATAGGGGAAACATTGTCATTTTGTCCTTTTATCACTTGGTCCTTTTGTCCTTTGAGGTCTAGACATCATTTCAATTTCCTAAGGGTCTCTTTTTAGATTTGCATTCCAAAAAGTTTGTCAAAATCTTCAAAAACAACCAAAAACATAGGTTGCATTCTCATAAAATTTAGTTTTCATTTAGTTGCATATCATATATTGTCCTTGAAAATTTCCAAAAATATTGCATTTGCATAAGTGACATGCCTGTTGAAGCAAGATCAAAATCTAAAAAGATGGGTGAACCAATGTATCAGCCCATTGACAACATATCAAATTCATAGTTTCAAACTAGTCAAACAGTACAAATTGAAGGTTTATCAAACACATCACTACCACCATATGGAATGGTTCAACTTGGACCACCTCCATTATATGAACTAGTGTTTGTACCTATGAAACCAGGACATGGGAGTGTTCCACCAAAACCAAGAGGAAATGCACCTTTCGATTGGAATCAACCAAACCTACAACATGAAATTCAAACATTACATGAGGAACAAACTCTTTCACAAGGATTTGGTTCAGATCAAGGCATTCAACAAGAAACAAATCCAAATGTCCAACTAGATTCTTCATCAGATTCTGATGCTTTTGATGATGTTGACATGTTCCTTCAAGATCCAAAGTTGACAAAAAAGACGGATAAATTCTTGAACAAGGTCTTTAAGATGTTCCCACAAAAATATCTTAACATGATGAGTAATGTGACCTCCTCAAGTGAGCAAATCAATGTGCAAAAACAACAAGGCGGTGAGTTGTTAAGTTTTTGTCCGCATCCAAATGAAGAAAATATGCAACAAGAAACTCAACCTACCTTGATGAGTAAACGTGCTTCAAAGGCATTGACAGTGACTATTCCGCAAAAGTCACCATTTGAGACAATAAATAATCCATTATTCAACACAACACCTATAACACAAGATCAAATGAAGACCACGCAAATATTAACAACTATCCCTCAACAAGAAGTGGTTCCTTACATGCATAAAATTGGATCAAAATCTAAGATGCAAGAAAGCTTCATGACTAGAATGCCTGATATCACCAATGTCCAAAACAATTCCATGATGCAACAAAGTTCTTATGTCCCATTAAGCTCAATATATTTGCCAAACACTATTGCGACAGATCCTTCGATAATGGCGACACAAAGAGCTATGGATAGTGGTTTGCACCAACAACAATTGTTGCAACAATTGAGTAATACACAAAAAGTACAATCGAATGTGCAAACAAGCAATGTACAACAACAATATCTCATTTGACAACAAATTGCAGCGCCTTCTGCCCCATTACAAGTTAATGCAAACTTGCAATCATCACAATGGATTGGACAAATAACACAGCAAGTTAATGCAAGTGCCATACCCCATCTTAAGGAGAAACAACAAAAACTACCCAAACAAAGTTTTTTGCAAATGATGGGATATACACTGCAACAACAATTGGCACAAAGTCAGCAAATTCTGATTCGTCAGCATCAACAACAACATGTGCCTCAATATGTGCCAAGACAAACAAGCTATCATACTTCACAACCGCAATTGGCGCTTGTGCAATATCAACAACACCCTCAATTGCAATACCAACCTAGGCTACAAGAAGCACAACAACAAAGTCAATATCAAGGCATGGCACAACCACAACAACAAGAAATGTACCAAGAACATTATATGCTAGAGACACCAAAAATGGCCATTTCAAAGATCAACAACCAATCGGAAACATGATGTATCAACAAAGAGTACCCACCGGGATTAATGATGGACCTCCAAAATTTGATACAATTGTGCAACAACTTGAGAAGTTGCAACGACAAGTTGACGCATTAGAAACTAAAGGAACAAAGAAGTTGTATACAGATCAAGATTTATGTCCTAATCCATTTGACAAGAGCTTATACATGCCTCCATTCCCTAAACATTTTGAAGAACCTAATTTTGAGAAATATAAAGGGAATGGCAATCCAAAAGATCACATTCGAGCATTTTTCACAGCATGTACTGAAGTGAGTTATGAGGAAACATATTTAATGCACTTATTTGCATGAAGTCTCACGGGACAAGCCATGGATTGGTATTCGCATCTACCAGGAAATATAAAGACTTGGTCTGAATTGGCTCAAAAGCTTATATCTCACTTCGCATTCAACATCGACAGTGACGTGACCATGTTAGATTTATGCAACACCAAGCAAAAGCAAGGTGAGCCATTAGTGACTTTCTTGCAACGATGGGGAAGCTTGTATAGTCATTCTTCCCTAGATATACCTGAAGAACAACAAGTGAATCTGTTTATCCAAAATTTGGTCCCAGAAATGATTTATGAACTAAAATTGAAAAGTCCCAGTACTATAGAGAAACTCATTAAGAAAGGGATGAACATTGAAATTGCCCTTGTAGCCAAGGGAATCATTAAGCTTAACAAAGACAGTGACAACATGAACATTTCAGGGGATAGAAATAGATTTTGGTATAAGAACAAGAATGTCACTAATGATGGAGTTGTTGATGCAAGAGCGGTGAATGCAAATCAACCCCCGTTCACAATCAAGAAATTGAGTGTTCCTAATATGTCAACTATGGAACAAAATCAAACACCAGCGAGCAATGTTACTCAACAGCCGCAATACCAACAACATCTTCAACAATATAATCAACAACAAGGTCAGCAACAAAACTAGCAACGCAAACCTTTCCGATCGAGGGATGGGCCTCCTCGATAATTTACGCCATTGGGAGAGCCTATTGAGTCAGTAATGAAACAATTAATACAAGCAAAATTTATTAAGCTACCAGATATCAAGGTAGAACCAGTGGTAAAACCACATTGGTAGAATGATAATACATACTATGAGTACCATCGGTCAAAAGGACATAAAACCACGTCATGTTTTCAATTGAAACATATGATTCAAGACTTGTTAGAGCAACGAGTAATTGAGGTAGATCCGCCCAACGCGACCTCTAACACTGATCATACCATTTTCAAAACTCCTTTGCTTGATCATGACAAGGGTAAAGCGTCTTCTTCAAACTCAACCCAAACAATAAATTATGCAAATATTGGTTATAACAATGTCATCAATTGTTTCCAAGCATCAAATGAGTATGTTGCCACCATAAGAGTAAAGGAACAAGATCCTTCTTACGCGGTCACCACTCGTCAATCCAAAATAGTCCTAAAAGGAGCTTCTGCAGCTCCTCCCAAACCAACTCCTACAAGTCAGTATAATCTCTTGGATCATCTAGGAAAAACACCTACACAAATATCAATCCTTGAGTTGTTGAAAATATCCCCCATGCATCGTGCAGTCTTAGATAAAGCTTTAATTGAGTCCACTATCCCGATAGACATTGATGTTGACCAGTTTCAAGCCCGAATTGGACATCTAGCTATTTCCCATCGTATTTTCTGATAATGATATCTCACCTGATAAGCTCCCTCATAATGATCCTTTACACCTTGAAGTCTTTGTCCATAATTGCAAAATCCGACGAGTCTTGATAGATGGTGGAGCGAGTCTTAATATTTGTACCTTGAGAGTGGTCATTGGCCTTGGTTATACAGAAAATGATATTGATGCTTCTAGAAGAATAACAATCAAAGCATATGATGATGCTGAGCACCCATCCAAAGGGATAATTAAATTGCCTATCAGAGTCGGTCCAGTGATAGAAAACACTTTCCTGCAAGTCCTAGACCTTGACCTCCCTTACAATATGATTCTTGGTCGTCCATGGATCCACGCAATGAAAGCAGTTCCATCCACTTATCATCAATGTTTAAAATATCCTTACAATGGAACTGAGATAACAATTCCAGGAGATCCTAATCCATTTCAATTTTGTGCTACCCTAAAGGATTTTCCATAGCAGCAAGTCCCAGTCAATAGAGAGGCCAAATCACATAGTTATGTGGATCCTAATAAATTGTTAGATGTTGTCAAAGGAAAATTGAAGATACAGGACCAAGGATGTGGAGAGTATTCAATGGATCAAACATTCCTCATTGAAAATTTACCAATATCTCCAAAATCATATGGCAAACCACATTTGTTGCAAAAGGAACCTAACGTAGTTATTCAATATCAGCCTCCCACTACATTTACAAGATGGGGTGAACTTGACAAAGAGACTTTAGATGATGATGTCATAGATTGGCTTTATAAGGATCCAACTGAGACCCCACCTGTTAGGTTTCTAGTGGAACGGTATGGCAAAGGATTTACTATGCTACAAAAGAAAGGATATGACAACTGCAGTGGCTTAGGCCTGAACAAGAATGGAAGGCTAGAACCTGTTATACCTAAGATGCGACCTCCAACTTTAGGGTTAGGTTTTGTACCATTGCGAATTGGATCCTCATCTAAGTGACCACATGTGGAAAAGGGTGTGACTTTGATGATGAAATAACACCCGAGGATATCTGACCTGAAACTGATTCCAATGAATGAGAGTGGAGTTATTTTTCTTCTAGCTCCTATGCCCTTGACAATATTTTCCTTGACCCTGATAATTTGCCTATGGAAGACAAACATGAAATAACTCCTCTTCCTAAAACATGTCCTAATGCTTGGATAGAGTCATTCTGGGACCCAAGCTCTGAATCAGATACAAGTAGTTCAGATAGTGATACCACAGATGTTTACATCTTTACCATATCAACCCTCTCTCTCCTTAAAACCGATGATGACATGCCCCTTGTCTATCCCCAGCTTATCCAACATGACCAACAAGAACCACTAACAATAGACTATTTTCAAAATGACAAAGCAATTGTAGAATTCCTTGGACTATGAGAAGGCATACCACAAGGTGATCATAAGGTAGGATTTTCTATTGACCTAGATTCCACAACATATTTTGGGAGTCAACTCCATCTTCCAATCATCAAAATGAAAAAAGAAAAGAAAAAGTAAAAAATCAAAAGAATAGGTCTTTGAGTGAAAACCGTAAGGCACTCTGATCATACAAAAGTAAAAATAAAAGACGTACTTGCAGGTGAAAACCTCTCTGAGGCACCCAAAGGTGGAAGAGTGGACATACCCCTATCAAGTCAGGATAAATCAACATTGCTTATGGAAATGACCGAGGAAATCAATTTGGGTACACCTGACAACCCTAAGGTCATTCATTTTGCTGCTTCTCTATCAAAACAGGAAAGGATAGATTTTGTCAATTTCTTTCTTGAGAAGAAGATCAACTTTGCATGGTCCTATGCAGATATGCCTAGCCTCAATCCAGAATTAGTCCTTCATCACTTGCCATTAAAAGCAGATGCCAAGCCTGTCAAACAAAAACTCAGAAAGATGCATCCCCAGGTAGCTCTTTTGGTCAAGGTAGAGCTGAAAAAATTACTGGATGTGGGCTTTATTAGACCCATCGATTATGTAGACTAGATTTCAAATTTGGTACCAGTTAGCAAAGTAACTGGGGGCATCAGAATCTGTACAGATTTTAGGGATCTCAATAAAGCATGCCCTAAAGATTGTTTTCCATTGCCAAATATTGACATCATAGTTGACATGACTGCTTGATATGAGATGCTCTCATTGATGGATGGTTTTTCCGGCTATAACCAAACTTGCATTGCTCCTGAAGACCAACATAAGACTGCATTCGCATATGCTTGGGGTACCTACTATTGGAATGTGATGCCCTTTGGTCTTAAAAATGCAGGTGCAACATATTAAAGAGCGATGACGACAATTTTCCATGATTTCATGCATACTTTGATGGAGGACTATGTTGATGACTTATTATGCAAATCTGTCACAAGAGATAGTCATCTAGCCATCCTAGGCCCAATCTTTGACCGAATGGAGACCTACAAGCTCAGACTCAATCCAAAGAAGTGTGTCTTTGGTGTCATAGCTGGCAAATTACTAGGGTACATTATTTCTCACAGAGGCATTGAAGTTGACCCTGCCAAGGTTAAAGCAATAATGGATATGCCTCCTCTTGCTAATCTCTGTCAACTAAGAAGTCTGGAAGGAAAGCTACAGTCAATCCGCCGCTTCATAGCTCAATTGGTTGACAAATGTCATCCATTCCAGCATCTATTGCATAAAGGTGTCACTTTTAAATGGACTAAGCAATGTCAATCAGCCTTTCAAGCTCTCAAGGACTATTTGCTGTCGCCGCCTATTCTAATGCCTCCTATAGAAAGAAAGCCATTTATATTGTATATTTCTACAACTGAAATGGCACTAGGAGTTCTCTTGGCCCAACAGGATGAGAATGGCAAAGAGTGAGCTATTTATTATATCAGCTGGACACTAGTAGGCTATGAGCTGAATTATTCAACTATTGAACGGGCTTGCTTAGCAGTGGCATTTGCAACATAGAAGCTCTGACACTATATGTTAAATCACCAAACATTGCTGGTTGCAAAAATTGATCCCCTAAAATACTTGCTTAGCAGAGTAGCTTTGACGGGTCACCTAGCAAAGTGGGTTATGATCCACAGTGAATTTGATATTGAGTATATGGAGTGAAAGGTGATAAAAGGACAAGTCATAGCAGATCAACTTGCAGAGGCTCTTATTTATGATGATCATCCCATGTTGACCGATTTTCTAGATGAATCGGTCTTTGCTCTCACATCTTCTAATGAATGGAAGTTATACTTTGATGGATCCCATACCAAGTTCAAGTCCGGAGCAGGCATCTTGTTTGTCACCCCTCAAGGTGATGCTATTCCCAAGTCCTACAGAATAACTTTTCATTGTACCAATAACATTGCAGAGTATGAAGCACTGGTCGTAGGACTCCGAGTAGCAGTCCACTGGAATATCACACATTTGCAAGTCTATGGAGATTCTCAATTAATCATCCAAAAAGTGAATGATGACTATGAAACAAAAGATGAAAAGCTTATTCCCTATAAGCATATGGTAGGTTTCTTCAAGACAAAATTCACGGCTATCCATTTCAGTCAAGTCCCAAGAATGCAAAACAAGTCGGCAGATGTGATGGCTATGATTGCTTCCATGTTAAATATGCCAAACAATATGGACAAATGTGAATTTTTGGTTGAACAGTTGCTTGTCCCTTCTTTTGACATTCCGACATCAGATGTGATGTGCATTGTTGTTGGTCCCAACTCCCCGTGGTACAAAGATGTATATTAATATTTGAAATCCCAAACCTTACCACCTAACCTTTCCGCTAACCAACGTCGAGCCTTCATCTGACAGATAGCTAAATATGTCATCATTGCCGACACCCTTTACCGTCGTTCCTTTGACCATACCCTCCTCAGGTGTTTGGATTCTGACAAAGCACAAATGACTTTACACAAGGTTCACGATGGTATATGTTGGGGCCATTTCAATGGTCTGAGCTTAGCCAAAAAGTTGATTCGTGCTGGGTATTATTGGCCCACTCTGGAAAAGGATGTTCACAATTTTGTTAAGAAGTGCTACAAATGCCAAATCCATGGAAACTATATTCATGCACCAGCCCAAGAGCTTCATTCTGTCATATCTCCGTGGCCCTTTTCTCAATGGGGATTAGATCTTATTAGCAAGATTCACCCAACATCTGTAAATGGACACAAGTTCATCATTACAGCCACAGAGTATTTTACAAAATGGATCGAGGCTATCCCCATGACCTATATCACTGGTGTGCAAATTTCAAAATTCTTATTGAATTATATCATATGCAGATATGGGGTTCCCCTTTCCATAGTCACAGATAATGGACATCCCTTCAAGAATAAAGATGTCAAGGAACTTTGTGAAAAGTTTCATATCCAACACCGTTTCTCCAGTCCATACTATCCACAGGGTAATGGTCAAGCTGAAGCATCAAATAAAACCATTATCAAGATCCTAAAAAGGGTTGTCAATGACGCTAGTTGAGATGGGCATGTACAGTTGAATCTAGCACTATGGGCCTATCACACTTCTATCCGCACACCTACTGGCGCAACACCTTATTCCTTGGTGTATGGTGCAGAAGCCATTTTACCCTTGGAAGTGGAGATTCCTTCCTTGCGTGTTTCCTTGCAACATCTGATTGATGATGAGACTCATAGAGTCTCTCGGTTACATCAGCTTGAGATGTTAGATGAGAAACGTCAGACAACCCTGACACATTTGCAAGCATATCAAAACCATCTCCGTCGCTTTTAAAATAAGAAAGTCAAAGGGCGACACTTCAAAGTGGGAGATCTAGTTTTAAAGGCAAACCCTAAGAATGCACAGTCTACTAACATCATCAAAGGCAAGTTTGAACCTAATTGGGTTGGGCCTTTCATAGTGACTGTAGCCTATGGCTCGGGGGCATATCAGCTTGCCACTCTAGAAGGTGAACCTTTGTCTGATCCTGTCAACAGCATGCACCTTCGCAAGTACTGGGCATAATTTTCTATTAGCACTTCTTCAAGTATGATCCTGAAAAAATACAAAAAAATCAAAAAAGAAAAAAAAATACAAAAAAATCAAAAAAGCAAAAAAATACAAAAAAAATCAAAAAAGCAAAAAAAATACAAAAAAATGAAAAAAAAAAACAAAAGAGAAAAAGAGCAAAAAAGTAAAGAAAAATGATTTGCCCTCTAGTGAAAACCTGGCAAACAGGCACTTTGGGCAAGTACCATGGTGAAAACCTAGCAATCAGGCGCCATGTGTAACGAGATCATTGCTCTGTCATCTGTCATGACCTCTAGCTATGCTTTCTCTCAGCTGGTTTATCATGTCTATCTTTGCCTTGACCCAATGTTCTTTTCCAAGCTTGTGATTGGTCAACATCATTGTCTTGCATACTCTGGTTCCTTGTACATATGTCTTTCAAATGTGCATTGGGTGTGTTCCCCTTGTCATGATCAATCACTAGAACTTTCCAAAAAAATCAAATAATGTCCTAAAAAAATCTCTAAAAAAATTGAAAAATGTCTTGAAATAATTCAAAAAAATCAAATAATGTCCTAAAAAAAATCTCTAAAAAATTGAAAAATGTCCTGAAAAAATCCCTAAAAGGTCAAATAAAGTCCTAAAAAAATGAACACAAAAAAATTGTAAAAACTCGAAAAGTATTTTGCAATAAATAACCCCTCTGTGCATAAGACAGATCACTGAGCATCCCTCCGATGACACGCAATCATACACTGTGCTTTACTGAAATCATGCTTAAATAGATGAACTTTTCAATCAAACTAGACATTCAAACTGATCGCACTTGTCATATCAATCAACCGCAAATTTATTTGTCCTTGTCACTACTATCATGGGTCTTATACAGGGTGTGGTATACTCGAAACCAGACTGTGTCCTATCTTAGATGGGGTACCGCATGTCCTGAAACTAGACAGCATGATTGTCCTATCAGCACTTTCAACTTTTGACAATGAAGATCAAGATGTTTGTTTGACTTGTTGGAATTTGTGCATCTTATCTTTTTACTGATTTATCTTTGGCTTCGATCATGTTCCTATGTTGCTCGATGATGTCACTGAGTGATTTAGAGTGACCGGGATGGTTCATGGTCCCTTTCTTTTTTGTTGTGATTGTTGTTTGTCTATGATGTGTCTGTCTTTTGCAAAAAGGGTTGCATTTCAGCTCTGGCCTTCAATGCCATGATTCTACGCATCCATTTTGCTACATTAAAATAAAGGTTCTCACCTACAAAGTCCATTACTGAAAGCAAATTTTTCTTCGTCTCTAACTATCCTCTGTCTCATTTTCTTCTTACTAACATTTCTTCCATCTGTTCGGATAGTCAGTTCGGTCTAGTGCTCCAATTTCCCCAAACATATATGCTGCATCCTGCATTTATTGGTTAGTACATTTGCATTATATCAAATATCACATCGAGCATCATATCAAGCATTTTATCCATTTCATATTATAAATGCATCAAAAACACATAAAAAACTATATCCATACATGTTCCACAATGGTACATCAACAGTGCATAAGTCATCCATACATGGAAAATATCATAAGTCATAACACATTGCATCCCATCATATTGATGCATATCATATCATATATCAAAATAATATCGGAGTACAAAATTGGAGTGTTTATCCTCAGTATGGCCCACAGGCTGACTACATAATGTCAAACTACATCTATCTCTGTCCTAAGGAGCACGTGCCTTTGTCACTGGGTTCTCCCTCTATCCTCCTCATCCCTGCCATGTCTCAAAGATGATGTCCCTCCTGGTCCTGGCTGTGGTGGTCTCATAGGTCCACTCACCCCCATGTTGCTCAATGACCTCCAAGAGCATGCCCTGCTCTCTGTCCTTGATTGTGCCCGATATGAAGATGCTCTCTACTTTGGTGGGACTACACTCTCATATAGTGTCCTCCAATGGCATATCTCTTCTCCGGTCTCTACCAACATCTGTGCCATCTCCCATGCACTGGCATCCCTAATCGACCCAATATACTCAATGACTCTTTGTTCCTCTCATTGTGCCTGGACTATTGCTGTATCTTGAGCTGCTGTAAGTCTGGCTATCTCCACTCTGAACTGATCCTTCTCTGTCCTCAAGATGGCATTCTATCTCTCTAATGTCTCAATATGATCATGTTGACTCGCTATGGTAGCCCTACACATCTCCATCTCCTCTATGCTAGTTGTCTCTGGCTCTATGGGTATATCCTGCAATGCCTCATGCTCACCTAAATCTAGCTCATCCTCATCATCCCCCTCACCCTCATCACTGCCCTCATCCTCCTCATCCTCATCATCTCCCTCCTCCTCTCCTATGAGTGGGAAGTCCTCCTATCTCCTCGGTACTGGAATGTCTGGATCTGTCAATGGCACTGACCGTCATTGTGCAAACCATCTCTCATACTCTTCTGTCATCCCGGCGTCCTCCACATCTGATCTCCAATCCCACTATCTTTGTTGTAGCTGTGTGAAGTCAGCATATGCTATGTGTGGCTGAATCATACTCCCCCACTGACTCGTCTCTCTGTGAGATCAGGCAAAGTGTGCAGTCCTCCTAGGTACATCTTGCCTCTCTCCAAACTATCGTCTGACTCTCTCTGGCAGGTACATCTCAATCACTCTCTGGTGATTCACTGGTCGCCCAATCAGGTACCTCTCCTATCTACAATACGGTAGCTCATCACTATCATCTGACCATCTAGGGAAATCACGATATGGCCTCCATGTGAACTCTCTCAGTCTGTCTAGCTCGTGTCGCCAATACAATATGTATCCAAATGGACCCTATCTTAGTGCTCCCCCATAGCAGTACACATATGGTCAATGTGGTAATACCTATCTCTCTGCAATCGGTCGACATATGGCTATGTGCTCAAATGCCCATACCTATAACAGTGTGACTCCACAGCTCAAAGTTTGCACCCCCTGATATGCTATCTAATGCAACTGAAAATACAACATAGCCAGTACACATGGTCCCCATGCATACACCGTCCCCTCTATCACCATCCACTCTAGCACTCTTCCCCATCCAATAGGGAATCCATGTCCTCATCTATCTCGTGCTAGTAGACATGCTATCACCACTACTATCACCACATATCGTCAATCATACTCTGATGCCATGGTCTCTCAGCCGATCTCCCTCTCTACGATATCCAGATCATCTACGTCGCACTCAAATAATCTGCACAATGCATCTCTCCCTATCACTGGGTCATACTCTACCATCTCTCCATGAATCAGAATGTGGAGGATGCGCCATACATCCTCCAATGTCACAGTCGCCTCTCCAGTTGCCAGATGGAATGAGGAGGTCTCTGAATGCCATCGCTCTGCCAATGTGGTAAGCAGTCCTATGTTTGCCCTAATCTCAGGCATGAATGTGATATAGTATATCCCAAATCCTGCTAATGTATCTATATCCGTGCTCTTGAGTCTATGTCGTAACATGAAGCAGTCAGGTTGGTTCTCCCACGTGATCAATGGATACTATCGACTCTGCATCACAATTGGGGCACATTTTGTCAGTTTTAGGGTTTGCTCCTATGGGCTGCATTTCCTTGTTTTATGTCCAAATCAAGGTGTTTCCAATATATTTTGACCTATCCTATTCTTATCCCCCCTTTTCGGATCATTCGCATGCCAATTTTGACCAAACTAGGGTTGCCAATGCACAACTGCGCCTGTGTTCTCACTCCTGTGCCTGTGTAACACAACCTACACCTGTGCCCCCTACACAAGCATAGAAGACTCTACACAAGCACAGGATTCACCCTACACAAGCACAGAAGTCACTTTCTGCATTTCCTGTGGGCCCCGCAATGTCCCGCAAGCGATCAAAATTCATAAAATTGAAAACATGGGTTTTTGAGATACATACCGCTGCTCCCGTGTCGTCCGGTTGTCTGTACGTGCGTACACATTCTCTGAGGTGATCTTCCATTGGAATGTTCACCATCTCTCTGCAAGTTTCCTTTTCCAGAGCAACAAATCCTCCTCTTTGGCTAGTGCAAATGAACAATTTTCACTCTCTTTGTCTCATTTATAGATCTTTGTCAGTGCATAGATGGACATGAACCCTCTCCATCTTATGCTGGTCATGGTCTTTTGCATCTTTAATTGCTTGCCCTTTGTGCATCCAATCTCCGATTGTCAGTCTGTTTGCTCCTATCATGTTCTATCACTATTATCGATCAATTGGCCTCTTTTCTGCATGTTTCCAGCCAATACCTCGAGGGGGCATGCATATGTCATTGTCAGCATTTGGGGCATTTTCATTATTGTTGTTTGAAACAATGCTTAAAATCGCATTGTCTTAAAGAGGGGAAAAATGTAGACACCTAAAAATGGTCAACGCTTGCGGAATCGTACTTTAACATTGGTGCATTGCCTTATTTTAGGTTTTTGCATCGCATTAACATTTCTCCTATGATTCACTCTTGGTCTTTATCATTTGCAAGCATTGAGTCCTTCTTCTGCATTCCTCATTTGTCTCGCTTTCGAATTTGGTCTTGTCGATAACAATATTTGTCATGATTTTGGTCAATCTTATCCTGTCGCATCTATGTGCGTATTCATTTGTCATCATTTTGGACATCGTCAATCCTAATTAGGGTTTTGTCCTCTTATCAATCTTGTTATCATGTGATCGATTTGTCGTCAATCATTGTCCTTTGATCAATTTGTCATCAATCTTATTGTCTTGTGATCTATTTTGTCATCGATCCTTGTCTTCTTGTCAATTTTGTCATTTTGCGATCAAATTGTCATCGATCATCGTCCTTCTCAATTGTGTCAATTTGGATCAATTAGTCATTGTTCCTCATCAATTGGCACATTTATCAATCAAATCACTTATCAGCATTGGTCATTTATCAAGTCAGAATCATGATCAAATTGAATCGATATCAATTATCCTTTGTCAAGACCTAATTGTCATTCTTGCATTTCTAATTCATCTTTTAGGGTTTCATGATTTTATTCATTTAACCCTGTTTGTCATTTCTCCCTCTAGGTTAAATAATTTATTTATTTATCCTAGGTCTTCATGTCACAATTAAATGTTTAATTTAATTGGCTAACTAATTATTCCTCTTTTTGTGAATTAATTAATAAATGACAAATTATTAATTGATTTACCTAATTTCTCCTAATTCCTAATTTCCTAATTTTTCATCAATTTCTAAATTCCCTCTTTGTGAATTAATTAATAAATGAAAAATTATTAATTAATTCACTAAATTCCTAATTTCCTCATTTTTTTTTTAATTTCCTAATTCCTATTTTCCAATTTTCTAATTTTCCTAATTTCTAATTCAATTTCCTCCTATTTTTCTCCTAATTTCATGAGAATGACATTTCAATTTGTCATAATTTGTCATAATTGACAATCAATCAATTTTGACATAGAAATTTGTCATAATCTTGTCATGAATTATCAATCAATCAATTTTGCATAGAAAGTGCAAATTTGTCATAATTTGTCATATTGATTTGCAATTTCCATTTGAATCTCTTCATGCTAATCTTGTCATCTCTCCAATTTGTCTATAAATTGGATGATTTTCTTCAATCCCAACTAATCACTTTGTCAAATCAATTACGCTTTGAGTATTCTTGCACTACAATCTTGTCTACTTGCTTTCATCTCATGTGTATGCACTTGTAGGTGAGATCCACAACAAAGCTATTTGAAGGAGAAAGAAGGACAATGGAGCCACATGAAGGAGACATTCAGATCTACATTTGGTTTTCTTAGTTTTTAATCTTGAATGTTTTTCTTTCATGTCTCTATTGGATGTAATTAGGATTGATCATTGCATTTGAACTTTTGTGATTGAGCTATGACTAATGTTTATATTTGGTTTGATGATTTCTGATTTCCTAGCTACAATCACATTAAATGCATGTCGGTTAAGTATTCTCTTAACATTGTCTGTCAGTAAAAAGTAATTTTCAACTTCTTATCTCTAACCGAGGGAATAATAGCACATGTGTCTTTATATTGCCAAACCCTCGAGGAAAATTTCTTCAATTAGATGAAGAACATCCTATTGGTGGAGCACTACTCTGTCCTATCAGTGAAGCATCACTATGTCCTTTTGGTGAAGCATTGGTTTGTTCTACCGATGGAGGAGTATTCCCAATATTTAGATCAGCTTTTCTAATCCATTGTTTTGAGAATTCTTGCTTTACCTCTTCAACTTTTTCTTTACCTTTCAAGATAGAACTTTTGTTTTCTACCGGTGTTCCTTTACTTCTATAGAATTTTGCAATATGCCCAATCTTGTTACATGCATAACAAGTTACATTATTCTTCTGAATAGCTTTCCCATAACCTATGCCGGTTTGTGTTCTACATTGATTAGATAAATGTCCAAATCTTCCACAAACATAACATCTCACATTCATTCTGCAATTTTCAGAGTTGTGACCAACTTTGTTGCATTTAGAACATTGACCGGTGGGTGTGTTGATATTTTGATAATTTCTAGATCTACATTCATTTGCTCTATGACCATACTTATTATAGTTAAAGCATTTTCCATTGAATTTATAAGCATTAGGTTGTCTTACTGGTTTGCTATGATCCTGAGTATTTGCAGTACTAGAGCTTTCACCAACTTCAAAGCCAATTCCAAAAGTGTCACCTTTAGGTTTTTGATTCTTCAGTAAGGTGCCAAGTTCCTCTAAGATTTTCTTTAATCTTTCTTTATGTTGATTTTCAGTTTCTAGTCTCTTTCTAAGACTTCTTTTTGTCTCATTAGTTCATTTGAGTCATTCTGAGTATGCATCGGATCTGTCTTCAACATGTCATTTTCATAGCTAAGTCTTGTGTTCTCTTTTGTTGCATCACTTAGTCTTCTGGTCAATTCTTCTTCATTCTTCTTCCTATCCTCAATCTCTTTGCAAAATCTCATAGTCATATCCTGCATCTCATTCTTTGTTGTCATGTTTTCTTGTTTCAACTTGCTTATCATATCATTAAGTGATTCCTTTTCATCATTCTCATTTTGCAATTTTTCACAAATTTCTCTTCTCTTATTTCTTGCAATAGTAAAATTTTGTTGAAGTGCCTGAATGATATCCTGAGCTGCCCTTAAATCGTCTTCTAGTTTGATATTTTTCAATTTCTCTGCATCATAGTCTGTAAGAGCTCCTTCAAGTTGCTTCATCAGATTTTCCATCTTTACCAGTGTCAAGATCTTCCTCAAGCTATTAGGCTTCTAAAAATGGAGGACCAAGCTCTGATACCAATTGTTACGGATCCCACAGATACTGAGAGGGGGGAGTGAATCAATATCTAACCTGTATTTAATATTTCTTAAATTAGAACATGCAGAACATAATATAACAGTGTATCGGTATGCAATAACTAATGCAATAAATAGAATCAAGAACATCCACATGAAAAGCACACCATAACACAAGGTTTTAATGAGGAAACCCAGTGTGGGAAAAACCTCGGTGGGATTTGTGACCCACAATATTCACTCACTAGCCAATAAGAGAATATTACTTACAATAGGGGCCTGCACATGCAGGAAGGCCAACTGCCTAGAGCTCACTGCTCAGTGGAAAGTCTCATTGACTTACAATAGGATTATACAAATCCAATATCTTGTACTTCTTTACAATAGCATCTATAATGCCTGATCTAGTACCGGTTGTTGCTCTGCTTCTTACATAAACCCTTAGCCTATATTTCGCATAATAGGTCTGCCTAATATTTTTCCTTAATGCTTCCTCATTCATTATCAAATGTCTACAATGATCTCTTTTATATATATAAGAGTCATTTTACAATTTGCCAAGTCAGCTTACAAAGTTTTTACAATAATAAACAAAATATAATATAACAAAATCATGTCGGCCTCTGTGCCAGTATACTTCTTTTCTTTGTGTCGGTGCCGGTAACCTGAGTGCTGGTGTAGAGTGTGATCTACTGATGTCGGTATAATGCCTTTTTTGGTGCCATAGGATTGCAAGGCTGCCATCAATGACAAAACCGTCAATCACATACAATGTCTCATTGGAGTGTGCATATCCCAACACTTTTCTCAAGGAAATAAAATACTCTAGTCTTGGACTAAGTCTGCATTTTAAGTCCTTTGCCTTATCCTTTATTCCCTGTTTGTCTTTCTCCATTTTCTTGATTTTCTCTTCCTGCTCTACAATTTTCTTTTCTAATTCCAAAAATGAATCTGATGTTCCAATCAAATTGTCAGCAGTATTATTTAACTTCTCTTGAGCTTTGTTGATCTCCTTGCCAAGATCCTCTATTAAGACATTTGTTTTGCAAGTATCCCTTTACAGTTTCTTGAAGTGAAGAATTATTTCTCCAAGTTCTGGTAATAGAGTATCCATTTTCTCCTTGTTCTTATTTGCAATATCCTCATAGAATTTCTCTTTTCCCTTTATCATCCTCTCCTTAAATGTATCCTCATTTATTTGATCAACAATTACTAGGTTGTCGGTGATAAACTTAGACAATGTGTCTAGTTGACCTAAAGAATCTTTATTCTCAACACTGCACTTTGGTGCTATCAATTTAAGAATTGGTATTGTAGGATTTTGCCAAGATCAAGGGCACAATGAAAAGCATAAAAAGAGAGACAATAAAATGACAAGAACAAAACTATATTCTCATCAATATGCAAATGATCAACTGGATTTATCAATACAATGAATATAGGCCTGCTTATATAGGCAAGGCCATATGGATGTACGAGCACACAATTGTGACATGTGGCTCAATAAGAAACAAGGGTAGGTAAGAAATACTAGGGGTAGGTAGGAGAAATAATATAATATTCCACAAGAGGTGGATGACCCACTGAATGTGGAGTGTAACAACAAAACAAGACCACAAAAGGTGAAATTTCTCCTACAAGCTCTATCCCTATGTGCACACTTCCCTAAGTGTCTAAAATCCAAACTATGAAGAGATGCATTATCCTAAGTTAACTTAAGTAAAGTGTAATAATATCCATAATGAATATTTATTTACACCAACACCCCCCCTTAAGTGCAACTTAGGGGAATGAAGACTCAAGTCAACAATGCAAGATGGGTCCTGGCTACTAGGCCATGAAAGGTACCCATGTACAATATGCAAATGCACACAAAACTATGCAAATCAATCTCTCACAAACGGAGAAAGGGAGAAAACCTAGTGGGAAAAAACTCCCCCCCAAAAGAGAGATGAATGTACAAAAGACTCTCAAAGAAGAAGGACAAAACCTCAAAGAGGAAAAAGTCCCCCCCCATAAGAGAGGAAGGAGAAGTCAGCTGACCCCCCCTAATGACACATCCCACACCCCCAAGAGAGCTCGCAACTACTGGAACTTACTCTCGGTGAAAGGTTTGGTGAATATGTTAGCAACCTGCTCTGCTGCAAGACAATACTACAAATCAATGACCTGCTCTTGAATCAACTCTCGGATATAGTGCATATGAATCTCGATGTGTTTGGTATGCTAGTGTTGGACTGGGTTCTTCGAGGTTGCAATAGCACTCTGATTATCACAATGTAGAACTGTCGGTCATGGAGTGGTGAACCCAAACTCTATGAGAATTTGTTGAAGCCAAATGGTCTCAGTCACTGCATTAACAATGCCTCAATACCCAGCCTCAGTCAAAGAGAGAGCAATAGCATGTTGCTTCTTTCTCTGCCAACAAATGGGGCCTGAACCAAGGTGAAAACTTTAACTAGAAGTAGACTTACGATCATCAAGATCGCCAGCCCAATTGGAGTCTGTGTAACCAACCAAGCGAAGTCCTGTGCCTCCTGCATAATGAATCCCATAGTGATGTGTACCCTAGATGTAATGAAGGATGCGTTTGGCGGCTTTCCAATGAAGCTCATGTGGTTCCTACATGAAGCGGGAAACCATGCCAACTGCAAATGAAATATCAGGGTGTGTATGGGTCAAGTAGATGAGACTACCCACAAGCTGACGATACAAAGTGGCATCAACTAGTGGAGAAGAACACTGAGCCTCAAGCTTGACTCTTGAAAGAAAGGGAGTCGGGGCAGGCTTACAATCAACCATATGAAAGCATGCAAGTAGATCAAGAGCATACTTGGGCTGCGATAGTGTAATCCCGAAAGGTGATTTTGAAATCTCAATCTTGAGAAAGTAGTGCAAAAGACCCAAGTCAGTCATAGCAAATCTGTCATGCAAAGCAGATTTGACCCTGCTAATGATGGATGCGGTACTCCCTGTAATGATCAAGTCATCAACATAGAGCACAAGTATCAAGTGAGAGGCCTCCTGGCACAAAATGTAGACATTTGGATCAGAATGACACCTGGTGAACCCTGCAGAGAGAAGAAAGGAATCCATCTTGGCATACCAAGCCCTGGGGGCCTGCTTAAGGCCATAGAGAGATTTCCTTAGTCTACAAACCAAGGAAGTATCCTAGATGAAACCCTGTGGCTGCTCCATATAAATCTCCTCATCAAGATCACCATGAAGAAAAGAACTCTTCACATCCATCTGATGTATAGCCCAACCATGAGCTACAGCAATAGCAAGTGTCAAGCGAATGGAGTTCATCTTGGCTACCGGCGCAAAGGTCTCAGTATAGTCAACACCTGCAACCTGAGAGAAACCTTTCGCAATAAGTTGAGCCTTATACTTATCCACACTACCATCCACAACATACTTGGTCCAATAGATCCACTTACATCAAACCATCTTTCTCCCCTTAGGGAGATGGACTAAATCCCATGTGTTGTTCCTCATCAAGGAACTATACTCTTCCTCCATAGCTTGGTCCCACTCAAGAACCCCTGATGCTTCCTGAAATGTCTGTGGATTGGAAGCAGTAGCAATGAATGCATGTGGAAGATCCTGATGTTGTGATCGAGTTCTCCATGTATCTGAAGGATCCCCAACAAGAGAACCCATGGACTAAAGTGTTTGTTGAGCCCAACGAGGTCTAGGTGGAGGTGGAGAACAAGGCTCCTCAACTATAAGTGGACCCTGCAGAGGTGTAACCCTGCAAGTCAGAGTTGAAGGAGTCTCATCATCTGAATCACTAGCATCACCATCCACAATGGAGGAAGGTGGAGAAGGTAGAGAGGCTAAGCTTGGAGAGCTTTCCTCAAAGTGAACACTCCTCTCAATGAACACCTCATGTGTCTCAGGATCCATCAATCTATATGCCTTAACACCCTCAGGATATCCAACAAATATGCAAGGCTGACTCTGAGGTTCCTATGCCTTATGTTTCCATGGAGGTATGCGAGCCCATGCTGGACACCCAAAGACTCTGAAATGTCTCACAATCAGTTTCCTACCAGCCCAAGCTTCAAAAGGAGTAATACCTTGCAAAGCTTTGTGAGGAACCCGATTCTGAATGTGTGTGGCACAACTGATAGCCTCTGCCCAAAAGGTGAGATCAAGAGAACGTGCATGTATCATACAGCTAGCCATTTCTTTGAGAGTTCTATTCTTGCATTCTGCAACTCCGTTCTGCTATGGAGTGTATGCGACAGAATGCTGAAGATCAATTCCCTCAAATGTACAAAAATCCTCAAGTCTTTTGTTCACATATTCCCTTCCATTATCTGTGCGAAGAATCTTCACCACTTTCCTGGATTGCTTCTCCACACAAGTCTTGAAGTCCAGAAATCTATCAAATACTTCACTCTTATGAATAAGAAAGTAGACCCAAGTGAAGCGGGAGTAGTCATCAATGAAGGTGAGGACTTAGCAGGCCTTACTAAATGAAGGTGCTAGAAATGGACCTGCTACATCGCTGTGAACAAGTTGAAGAACTTCCAAAGCTCTCCAAGCTTTCCCTTTATCAAACTTTTCCTTAGGATGCTTGCCCATGGAACAACTTGAACATACACCCTCTGAAAAACTGTTTCGAGGTAGACCTGTGACCATGTCTTTAGTGCTGAGCTGCTGAAGATAACGGTAGTTGAGGTGACCAAACCACTCATGCCATAGCTTACTTTCTGAATTTGAATGAGTAAGCAAGGCCTTAGAAGGTGAACTTGGCACAAAGTGGGAGAATGAATAAAGCCTTGAGTTGTCATTGACTTGTCCCACTTCTACCAAGGCATCATCATCAAGTTCCTTTACCACAACTGAATCTGGTGTAAACTCAACCTTTTTTCCATTCCCATAGTGAGTGATTTGGTAGATAGAGAGAAGGTTGGTAGAAAAGTTAGGAACATAGAGAAAATTCTCAAATGTTCCATCATCCATGTCAACTGAACCTTTCCCTTCAACCTCTACTTGTGTATCATCACCTATGTAAATGTGAGGTACCTTAGATGGCTCCAATGAAGAAAATTGCTCCTTGTAGAACCCATGTGATATGAGGCACCTGAGTCAACTATCCATTGTTGTGAAGAACCTATAGTAGCCACAAATTCTTGCCCTTTTCCATTAGACTGTGAGGAAGAGGAAGGAGTTGAATCCTTCTTTGTGTAGGTGGATGGCAAGTTGATGTTGTTTTTCTTGAGAATATTTGTCAACTCATCAACTTGCTTGGTTTGGCATTGATGCTCCTCATGACCATACTTCTTTCAATATGTAAAAGTTGGTTTATCTTTCTTAGGTGGTGTCCCCTTCTTGGAAGAGGATGAAAAATCACCTTGAGATGGAGAGGATGATTGTCCTTTTTCTTGTTGTGGCTCTGACTTAGATTGCTTCTTCTTCTTGTTGGAATCTTTGCCTTGACTTCCTTGATTCCCTTGATTAGCCACCAAAGCCTTGGACTTTGAAGACTTGAGAAGCCCCATGTTTAACAACTTAGATTGTTCTAATATCAACATTTCTGTGAAAGCATCAAATGAAGGCATAACATACGAACTCCCTACTGTCAAATGATGAGTTTGGAAGCTAGACACAAATGCTGCATAATCTAGTGCAAGCTTGTCCAACAAGTTGAATATCAACTAAGCATCCTTTTTGTCAATTCCACAATCCTTAAGCTTTGCTCTTAGCTCATTTGCTTTGGTGACATAATCTTGGATTGTATCAAAATTCTTGGGATCCAAGTTGGTGAGCTCATTGTCAATCTTATACTCTCTGATTTCATTAACTTGACCATACAATTTCTGAAACATATCCCAAGAATCTTTGATTGTAGTACACTTCTCAATATGAAAGATGAGGTCATCTGATACATACTTGCGCAAAGTTCCAAGAGCCATGCAATTCTTAGTGAGCCATTCTAACTGAGCATTAGGATCAGCCTTAGGATCAGGTGGTGTTGCTATTGTTCCATCTATGTAATGTGTGAGACCTTTTTCCATTAATTTGCTCCAAACTTATAATTTTCCATGATGCATAATTATGTGGAGTTAAAGGTGGAAATTTATGAGGACTCATTACAACAAAATGAAAGAGCACAAGGAAAAAGAGGCACAATCACACAAGGCACCCCCCCAAATTCACTCAATCAAAGAACCCCCTCAAAAGTGATGATTTGAGACTTTATACTTAGTGCGTGTACAATGGGCCACTTGCAAAAAATGGCAAAGTGGACTTCTAATTTCAATTTGACAATTGTCTCAATAAGGCCAAAAGAGACTCAAACTAATAGTGCAAGAGATCTAAACTAAGATCCAAGCAATTTACAAGTACCAAATAGGTCAAATAAGACCAATATCTAAAAGTACAATTTCCACTTAAAATCTCTGAAATCTGATCATAGATTATGAAAGTAGACAAAAAAACATGCACTTTATAAAAAAAATGGCACCTAGAAAGGAGGTCGTATGAGCTCAAACGAGGCCTTTGAAGTTGTAGAATTGAGGATTGGATAGGCACAGCTGAGAGAATCCAAAAATTCTAAAACACCTGTGCACCAAAACTAGAAAATAACCACACCACTATGAAGAGCACGAAACATTAGCCCAAATCAAAAAAAATTGCACCCAAAAAGGAGCAAAATTGAGCAAGTTATGGGCCTCCAAAGTTGACCCAAAAACTCAAACTGCTAAATAGAGAGGGGTCTGAAAATTTCCAAAGAAAATGCTAACTAGGCGTTGACTGGGTGCTGATTGGGCATTGACTGTGTTCTACTGACTGGGCAGACGCTGACTGGGTAGAAGGTATGGATTCCAAAAATAATTTTCAAAAAATATATATATTTTTTTTTTTCAAAAAAATCTTTTCACATTAGAAAATAATTTTCAAAATATTTTTTTTTTGAAAAAAATCCGAAAATTCCGTACCATACCACCTGAATTAGGTAGAAAATTTCCTCAACACCCAAAAATCGATTTTTGCCAAAATAGGTCGAATTTATACTCGATTTTTATGAAAACGGCCTCCCGGACGCAATGGTGAGGTTGAAAATGCTCCAAGATGCCTCCAAAAAGTGCAGTCCTCAGATCCAAAAATAGAAGCCTTCCATGATGTCTCCAAAAACCAATCAATGAAGCCCCAATGGCTCTGATACCATGTAGTATTTTGCCAAGATCAAGGGCACAATGAAAAGCATAAAAAGAGAGACAATAGAATGACAAGAACAAAATTGTATTCTCATCAATATGCAAATGATCAACTAGATTCATCAATACAATGAATATAGGCCTACTTATATAGACAAGGCCATATGGATATACGAGCACACAATTATGACATGTGGATCAATGAGAAACAAGGGTAGGTAAGAAATACTAGGGGTAGGTAGGAGAAATAATATAATATTCCACAAGAGGTGGATGACCAACCGAATGTGGAGTGTAACAACAAAACAAGACCACAAAAGGTGGAATTTCTCCTACAAGCTCTATCCCTATGTGCACACTTCCCTAAGTGTCTCAAATCCAAACTACGAAGAGATGCATTATCCTAAGTTAACATAAGTAAAGTGTAATAATATCCATAATGAATATTTATTTACACCAACAGGTATAGTATCATCAATAGCCTTATAGGCTTGTGCATTGCATTCCGTGATCTTCTTTATTGAATCTAATAAGACCTCTATTACATTAGTAGGTCTGAATTCTATCATAGCTGTACCAGATGTTTGTCCAATAGTTTTTACAATAGCCATGCTATCGGTTGTAGTTATTTCCTTGCTTGGTTCAACCTCTGGTAGGTCTGTCTGAGTTTGCATTTCCACAAACAAAGTTTTAGGCTTTTCAGTTTGGCCGGGTGGCACTATCTCTGTTTGTACCTATACTTCAAGAAAATCTTACCATTGAAAGAAATAAGAGAAGAGAACTTTGTGAAAAGATGCAGAATGAGAATGATGAAAAGGAAACTCTTAATGATCTGGTAAACAAGCTAAGACAAGAAATCAGTACTACTAAGGCAGTTAGAGATTTACCTAAAATTGTCAAACCTCACAATACAGTATGTAAGGAATGTCAATTTGGAAAACAAGTTAGAGCTACTTTTAAAAGTATTCCAGAAAAATCAAATAATGCTCTTGACTTAATTCATATTGATTTATGTGGTCCAGCAAGAACTAAAAGTTTGCAAGGTGATAGATATTTCATGCTAATCATTGATGACTACTCTAGAATGTGTTGGGTTACTTTTCTCAGAGAAAAATCAGAAGAACTTGGAAAGTTCAAACAATTCAAAGCAATGGTAGAGAATGAAACCGACTAGAAAATAAAATGTTTGAGATCAGATCAAGGAGGAGAATTTACATCTAAGGAATTTAATGCATTCTATGAAGTAAATGGAATCAGAAGACAGTTATCAGCACCCCATGTTGGCAATATTGCATTGTAACAGACAATGAAAGATTGTTGGCATTTCAATGAAGATATTGAGAAGGTTGTTGATGATTATGGATATAATTGATTAAGGACGTTTTACTATCTTGATATTATTATTTTGTCATTGATGTCAAGAAATTGATTTTCTAATTCAGTATGATGTTGCCATATCATGAGGAGTATGATATGAAGATTATAAAGATGTCGGTAAAAGACACAGGAAAGAATATGATGAATAAGGGGATGAATAAGGTATTAAATGGGCAAGTAGTACCGAGTCAGACAATGATGAGATCATGATGTTTTAGATTGTTTTAACATCATATATGTGTTGTAAAATGTAAAGCTTAATACTATACTATGTTATCAAGCAAGGAACCTAGTCGGTAAACCCTAAGGTTATCGGTATCGGTTAATGAAGGCAGAATGTCTACCGAGTGAATTTTAGTATTCACCGAGTTGTTACCGAGTTGTAACCGAGCTATAACAGAATGCATTAAATGTTTACATGTGGTATTTAATGAAGGAAGCTGATGAGCTGGAACTGATTAAATGATTGGTGAGCCGTGAATGAAGTTTGTTAACGAATCTAAGGCAATGGAAAGTCAGCATGAAGATCTACAGCTCAGATTGAACCACAATACCCTGGCACAAGTTCCAAGACTAATATGAAAGTTCCAAGGTGGGGTAAAACATTTTCAGATTGAAAGATGCATTGAACCTAGACAAGATCAAAGATCTGATGGCTATGATTGATCATGGGAAATGTGATCAAGGAGATTAAGCGGTTACCTAATTGTTTATAAATAGGAAACTATTGATAAACAATGTATGCGAGCAAGTGTATGCATAAGGATGCTACATAGTGATTACAGAGCACAGAAGCTTGAAGACCTGTTAGAATAACAGAGTATAGAAGCCCAACAGATAGACAAGATTAGTTCTATGTCTAGATTGTATTAAACAAATAGGAATCTGCTTTAGCATTTTAGATGTGAAGTTGTCGATAGATTTTATTACTGTTATTTTGTGAAAGTGACAGAAAATCTCTTAACTGAGTGGACTTAATAGTTTTATTTGTAAAACCCTCTAGCAAGGTGACATTCTGATTGAGTGTTTGAAATCCTTTAACAAGGTCACTTCTAACAAGGTGAAGATCCTAACAAATTGAGGGAAATCCCTTAACCGGGTCACATCTAGCAATGTGTTTGTAATCTTTAACGGGATTTGCTTTTAACCAAGCATACTCTAGAAGAGTATATTTCTTAGTGGGTCTAAAATCCCACAATGGTTTTTCCCTATTTGGGTTTCCACGTTAAATCTGGTGTTATGACGTTTATGATGTTTATATACTTTTGAGTTTGCATGTTTGACAGTTTTGGTTTTATTACTAAAATATATGTTACCGAGGTTGAATCTGATGTTTTTATGGATGATTAAGTTTGTATGATTCACCCCCCCACCCTCTCATTTTGTTGGCTATAGGATCTATACTTATATTAAGTATCAAAACTATCAATTGGTATCAGAGCTTTGGACTACGAAAGGAAAGTTTAAAGGCACTTGAGTTAAAGATCCAAAGATGTATGAGAGGGATGCACCGAAACTGAACAAGTCAAGTTTCTCTACTTGGCAGAAAAGGATGAAGCTACATCTATCAAGAGCTGGAGAATATGTTGTATACAATCTAGAGAATGATTTTGTTACACCGAGCACCTATCCATTGAATATGGAAGAGATAAAGGAAAAGCAAGAACATATTCAAGCAATGATTGAAATAACATCTGCATTGACCGACTTAAAGTTTAATGATCTAGAAGGTTGCAATGATGTAAAGGCAATGTGGGATAAGCTCATATCAGTATATGGAGGAGATGAACATATTCAAAGAGAAAAAGTAGATAGTCTAAGAGGACAACTTGAATCTATGAGGATGAATGAAGGTGAGAACATAACTCAGTACAGTACAAGACTAAAGGAGATTGTCAATCAAATCAAAGGAGTAGGTGGAACTATTGAAGAAAAGGACATAACAAGTAAGTTGTTAAGAACCCTTCTACCAGCTTATGCAATCTGAGTCTCTGCAATCAATGAATTGAGATCTATACCTAATATGTCAGTTTGTTTAGATGCTACTATTGGTAAGCTACATGCATTTGAGTTAAGTAACTTTGATAACAGTGGATCTTCGGTAAATAAAGTTGAATATGCATTTAGTTCTTTTCATCTTGATGAATTTCATGATTTCAATGAAAGAAAGTATAAGTACTCTGAAGGAGATCACAATGGAGCAAGTGAAAGATTTTGTAAGAACATGAAGGCAGTACACAAACTATATGAGGAAATCAGAAAGCAAGAAGAGTTTGAAGCACTATTAGCCAAAAGGTTACCGAGAGGCAAAGGTAAGTATAAAGCTAAGCTACCTTTGAAATGTTTCAATTGTGATAAGATAGGACATATGGCTTCTAATTGTCCTAACAAAGATTTTACTGAAAAGAGAGATTACCGAGATGACAGACATAAAGATAATCATTACAGAGGACACCGAGACTTCAGAAGAAGAGATAGAAAGACATGCTTAATAGCTGATGAGGAATCCAATGATGATAAATCAGATGAGACTGATACAGAGGAAATAGTTTATGTGGCTATCAAAGATGGATCAGATGAAGAAAGGTATGAAGAAAAAGCCCTAATATCTTACATAAACACTAATGATTCTTGGATTATAGATAGTGGATGCTCACATCATATGATAGGAGATAAACACAAGTTTGTTACATTAGAAGATTATGATGGAGGCTATGTTAGATTTGGTAATGATGCACCATGTCCTGTAAGAGGTAAAGGATCTATAACACTTCTTTACAATGCAAGATGCAATGATATTTATTGGGGGGTGAATTCACAAAGCTGGTTCCCACTTTTTGGTACGTCCTGATTTTTGCTGAAATCATATATTTTTTAAAAAATATAATGATTTAACCTTTAAGAGGTCCCATTTTAAGTAATTAATTGAAGAGAGTTAAATCAAAGGCTCTTAGACCAAAATTTCTTTGATAGAACCTCTCTACTTCTAAATCATACTTGCAATGGAGTCTCCTTTGCATCTATCAAATGCTGATAAAAAACCAATTTTACATTAGCTTTTGGGGGATCAAATTAATTCATTTAAAAGATTTAAAAAAAAAAAATATTTAGTTCTTATTATAAGATTTCCAAATAGTATAACAATTAATATATTTAATTTCATAAATATATTTTTATTTTATTTCTTATGAATGTAGGTTTTTCAGTGAACATGAACTTCTTTGTTAAATGCATTGGGAAAAATAGTAAACTAATTCAAAAAAATTCTGAAAAATATCTATGCACTAGGTATTGATGTTTTCTTTCTATCAAAAAAAAGAAAATTGAATTTTGATATATATACAACAAGTGATGTGTTCAAACGTACACCTATATCTAAATTATAATTAGTCAAACTTCAAAACTTAATAAAAATGAAAAATATTCAACATATCACTATCAAACCAACTGCATGCCCTAGGTATTGATGTTACAAACCAAAATTCAAAAGAATTAAGTTTACACATTTATAGAAAAAAAATTATGCGTTCCGGAATACGCATCACTCTTAAAAAATGTTGTTTGCTGTAAAAAACTACTTTTTGAGGGAGATGGAAAAATCAATAAAATTTTATTCAAACAAATTTCAAAAAAATATATTTAGAATCTACAAACAAGATGTCAAAAATCACTAGTTTATATCATCTTCAAATTCTTAACGGTTTAAAAGTTATAGGTGTCGGAAAGTGAAGGTTTTTTTCAAAATATTCATATAAGTGTCAAAGTTGGTCAAAAAGTGGGAACCAATATTGTGAGTTCACCCTGGGTTGAAGGTTTGAAATACAATTTGTTGAGTGTAGCATAGCTAAACGACATAGGTTACTGAATAGAATTTCAGAAGGGAATTGTCAAAGTTCATGACAAAAATGGAAAGTTAGCTACTATTGGGACACAAACAAAAGGTAATCCATTTCACCTTGACTCAACTCAGAATAAGTGTTTGTATGCAAAGATTGATGATACCTGGTTATGGCATAAAAGGTTTTGTCATGTAAATTTTGATAATTTGATCAAAATAAGCACAACAGTTTACACCTTGAACCGAGTTCAATTGAAGAAAGGTACTTTGAAGACACCATATGAAATCTGGTATGATAAGAAACCTAATGTTAGTTATTTTAAAATCTTTGGAAGTAGATACTATGTTCATAAAGATGATAGAAATGGCAAGTTTGATCAGAAAAGTGAAGAAGGAACATTTTTAGGTTATTCTTCTAGAAGCAAAGCATTTAAATGTCTGATCAAATCATCTAACAAAATAGTAGAAAGTGCAAATGTGAAAATTGATGAAGGAAATTCCAAGGAACCAGAAGACTATTATGAATTTGTCTACGTTCAAACGAGAAGTCCTACCGAGAAGACTGTTGAAGAAAATGAAGAGAATATCCAGTTACCGAGTGATGAAGAAGATCATACAGAGCCTACTAAGCCTGTGTTAGCCAAGTATGTCAGAAGACATCATGCACCAAGTCAGATTATAGGAGATAAGGATGATCCAGTGATGACAAGGAACAAACTGAGACAGAACACATGTTTGATATCTGAATTTGAACCGAGAATAGTGAAGGAGGCATTTAACAGTGAAGATTGGATAAATGCTATGACAGAAGAGATTGATCAAATCAAGAAGAATGACACATGGACACTAATCCCAAGACCAAAGGACAAAAATATAATCGGTACAAAGTGGATATTTAGAAACAAGTTAAATGAAAAAGGAGAGGTCATTCGAAACAAAGCAAGACTAGTTTGCAAAGGTTATGCTCAAGAAGAAGAAATTGATTATGGTGAAACTTTTGCACCTATTGATAGACTTGAAGGAGTAAGAACATTGTTGGCATATGCTTCTTTCAAGAACTTCAAGATATATCAAATGGATGTCAAATCTACATTTCTGAATGGAATATTAGAAGAAGAAGTTTTCATTGAACAACCTGAAGGATTTGTTGAAGACAATAATAAATATTAGGTATGTAAATTGAACAAAGCTTTATATTGTTTGAAACAAGCACCTAGAGCATGGTATGAAAGATTGCACTCTTATTTGATTAAGATTGGTTTTATAAGGACAAGTGAGAACAACAACATATACATGAATAATGATGAAAATGGAATACTGATCTCAGCCATATTTGTTGATGATATAATAGTTTGTGGAAATGACTCTCTATGCAAGAACTTTGGAAATGAAATGAGCAAAGAATTTGAGATGCCATTAATCGGTGAGATAAAGTATTTTATAGGTTTATAGATACTGCAAATGAAAAATGAGATTTTCATTACTCAATCCAAGTACATAAAGGAAATCTTGAAGAAATTTGGAATGGAGGACTCAAAACCAGTAAGTACTCCTATGACTACCAACTGTAAATTATCAAAGAATGATGAATCTACATCTGTTGATGAGACACTTTACCAATCCATGATTGGAAAGATACAATATGTTGTTCACAGTAGACTAGATATAGCACATGCAATAGGTATAGTTGCAAGATTCTCTGCAGATCCTAAGGAAACACACTTGACAACAATCAAAAGAATTTTTAGATACTTGAAAGGGAGAGAGGATTATGGCTTAGTATATAAGAAAGGAAATGATTTTGATTTAAAAGTTTATACTGATGCTGATTGGGCAGGCAACATTGATGACAGAAAAAGCACAAGTGGAGGAGCTTTCTTTTTAGGAGAAAGACTAGTGAGTTGGCTTAGCAAGAAACAAGGATGTGTTTCACAGTCAATAGCGGAAGCTGAATACATTGTTGCAGCATAATACATTGTTGCAGCATTGAATTGTACCAACATTGCATGGATCAAACAATTGTTGGAAAGTATAAATGAGAAAGTTACCAAGCCAATAACTATATTCTGTGACAATACTAGTGCCATTAATATTTCAAAAAATCTTATTATGCACTCTAAGACAAAGCACATCTCTATCAAATATCATTATCTTAGAGAAGAAGTTCAAGAGAAGAAAGTGGTGTTGGAGTATGTTAGCACAAAGGAACAAATAGCAGATATCTTCACCAAGCCACTACCAAGGGACACTTTTGAATATCTCAGAAGTAAGTTAGGGGTCCTACCCTTATCTTCTACTCATTGACCAAGTTTAGTGAAAGCATCAATCCGATGACTCTATCGAATATCTTTTAGGAGTTGATACTGCATTACACACTTTAGGATGTTTTCTAAAAGTGTACAAGTAATATTATAGGGAACATGAATTGAAGACAAATGCTCTGACTGAGACTCAGTTGATAAACAACAATAGGAAATCACTTCTTACAGAAAGTAATTATGTTTTAGCTCTTTACGTTTTGGCATTTTTGTCAAAGGGGGAGAAGACCTACAAAGGAGGAAAAGACTTATATAGAGGAAGAAGACCTATCAGGGGAGAAGACTAAAAGAAAATTGAGTAGACTACAGATTGGAAAGAAGAAAATAGGAGAAGTCTAATGTATGGGGGAGAGCATTTCAGCATTTCAGAATCACAACAATCTGAATCTTTTAAGGTCAAATCAATTGGTTTTTCCATTAATGCCAATGGGGGAGATTGTTGGCAATATTGCATTATAACAGACAATGAAAGACTGTTGGCATTTCAATGAAGATACTGAGAAGGTTCTTGATGATTATGGATATAACTGATTAAGGATGTTTTACTGTCTTGATATTATTATTTTGTCATTGATGTCATGAAATTGATTTTCTAATTTAGGATGATGTTGTCATATCATGAGAAGTATGATACGAAGATTATAAAGATGTCGGTAAAAGACACAGGAAAGAATATGATGAATAAGGGGATGAATAAGGTATTCAATGGGCAACTAGTACTGAGTCAGACAATGATGAGATCATGATGTTTTAGATTGTTTTAACATCATACATATGTTGTAAAATGTAAAGGTTAATACTATACTATGTTATCAAGCAAGGAACCTAGTCGGTAAACCCTAAGGAACCTAGTCAGTAAACCCTAAGGTTATCGATATCGGTTAATGAACGCGGAATGTCTACCAAGTGAAGTTTAGTATTCACCGAGTTGTAACCAAGCTATAATAGAATGCATTAAATGTTTACATGCGGTATTTAATGAAGGAAGCTGATGAGCTGGAACTAATTAAATGATTGGTGAGCCGTGAATGAAGTTTGTTAACGAATCTAAGGCAATGGAAAGTCGGCATGAAGATCTACAGCTCAGATTGAACTGCAATACCCTGGCATAAGTTCCAAGACTAATATGCAAGTTCTAAGGTGGGGTAAAACATTTTTAGATTGAAAGATGCATTGAACCTGGACAAGATGGAATATCTGATGGCTATGATTGATCATGGGAAATGTGATCAAGGAGATTAAGCGGTTACCTAATTGTTTATAAATAGGAAATTGTTGATAAACAATGTATGCGGGAAAGTGTATGCATAGGGATGCTACATAGTAATTACTGAGCACAGAAGCTTGAAGACCTGTTAGAATAACAGAGTATAGAAGCCTAGCAGATAATCAAGATTAGTTCTATGTCTAGATTGTATTGAACAAATAGGAATCTGCTTTAGCATTTTAGATGTGAAGTTGCAGATAGATTTTATTACTATTATTTTGTGAAAGTGACAGAAAATCTCTTAACCAAATGGACTTAACAGTTTTATTTGTAAAACCCTCTAGCAAGGTGACATTCTGATTGAGTGTTTGAAATTATTTAACAAAGTCACTTCTAACAAGGTGAAGATCCTAACAGATCTGAGGGAAATCCCTTAACTGGGTCACATCTAGCAATGTGTTTGTAATCTTTAACAGGATTTTATTTTAACCGAGCATACTCTAGAAGAGTATATTTCTTAGTGAGTCCGAAATCCCACAGTGGTTTTTCCCTATTTGGGTTTCCACATTAAATCTGGTGTTATGAGGTTTATGATGTTTATATGCTTTTGAGTTTGCATGTTTGACAGTTTTGGTTTTATTACTGAAATATATGTTACCGAGGTTGAATCTGATGTTTTAATGCATGATTAAGTTTGTATGATTCACCCCCCCCTGTCATCTTGTTGGCTATTGGATCTGTACTTATATTAATTATCATAACTTGTTGGCTATTGGATCTGTACTTATATTAATTATCAGAACTATCACTCCAAACACCATAGTAGAATGGAGTTGTAGAAAGGAAAAATAGAACTATCTTGGATGCTGCAAGAAGTATGTTATCAGAAGAAAATCTACCACATGTATATTGGAGAGAGGCAGTTAGTACAATGGTCTATACATTCAACAAAGTTCACATCAAAGGTTAAACCGATAAGACCTCTCATAAACTATGGTTTGGTATTACTCCTACTCTTAAATATTTCAGAATATTTGGAAGTAAATTCTATATTAGAAGGAATGAGTGTATTGGAAAATTTGATCCTAGAAGTGATGAAGGGATATTTCTTGGTTATTCATCTAAGAGCAAGGCATATAGATATTTTAACAAAAGATTATAGAAAATTGTTGAGAGTACAAATGTGAAGATTGATGAACAATTCAGAGAAACTTCAAGGTATATAGACTCTGAACTGGTAACAAAGATTCTAACAAATGAACCTACATTGAACCCACCGGTATAGAATGAAGGTCCAGTTACACTGGTATCATCTAAAAATTCCACAGTAACTGAGGAACAACAACAAATGAAGACACCCCAGTATGTAAGATTGAATCACTCTGAAGATCAGATAATTGGGAACAAGAATAAAGGAGTTATGACAAGAAGAAGACTGGAAAATGAAGAGGTATGTCTTATTTCTCAAATTGAACCATTATCAATTAAAGAGGCATGTGAAGATAAACACTGGATTAAAGCTATGGAAGAGGAACTAGAACAAATTGAGAAAAATAACATATGGACATTAGTTGCCCGACCTAAAGACAAAATTGTGATTGGAATAAAGTGGGTATTTAGAAACAAACTTAATGAAGATGGTAAGGTAATCAGGAATAAAGAAATACTAGTATGTAAGGGATATTCTCAGAAAGAAGGAATTGATTATAATGAAACCTTTGCACCAGTAGCTAGAATTGAGGTTGTCAGATTATTTTTGGATTTTGCAGCACACAAGAACTTCAAAGTATATCAAATTGATTTTAAATGTGTTTTTCTGAATGGAGATCTTGAAGAAGAAGTTTACATTGAACAACCTGATGGATTTTCTTTAACAGATAACAAAGATATGGTTTGCAGGTTAAGGAAAGCTTTGTATGGGTTGAAACAAGCTCCAAGAGCTTGGTATGCAAGATTGGATAAGTATCTTTTGAAGATTGGTTTTTCTAAAGGTAATGCTAATAGCAACTTATATTATAAAGTGACAAATGATGACATCTTGGTTATAGATGCTTTTGTTGATGATATAATCTTTGGAGGAGAAGATGGATTTTGTAAAAAAAAATCTATTGAAATGCAACAAGAATTTGAAATGTCTATGATTGGAAAAATAAAATTCTTTTTTGGATTGTAGATTTCACAGACTAATAAAGGTATATTCTTGAGTAGATCCAACTTGTTGTCTTCAAAATCTGATTCCCTTTAACATCCTCAAATTAATATGGTTTAAAGCTTGGTACAGAAGAGATATCAAAGATAAGGAAATTTTCAAGGCAACATATGACAAGGTTTGGATAGACCTTCTACACTTCGGGCTTCCTCGGAGCCCAGGTGGGTATACCTTTGTGAATTAAATTCACACTTTCGAACATAAACCTACAGCAAACCAGTCCAGAAAACCAGTGGATTTATTCACCTTGAAATCAACTGAAAACAAAAGATAGAAATTGTACTTAATCTCAGCATTTCGATCAACAAAGCATGCAATAAACAACTTCAGTTAATACCAGTGCCTTATCCAAGGTCACAAAGTCATCTAAACTGAGATAAAACTCCTTAAACAACACATCTTTATATTACCCATCGGTTTGGTTTATATTAATCCTTATATATGCCTGACACATACGAGAATTCAAGCATTCCAAACTAAGCTATGGTCCTCAGAATTTGAAGTTCCTCCCAAAGAAATTACTGGTATGAGTGATCTTACGTATTTAATTTCCCTCCCAATGAGAAAAGCTAACAAGCACTTATACTAAAATTGCCTTGCAATTCCATTCAAATGGAACAACCCTTGATTATTCAAAATGAAAAACAATAAATAAAGTTATGAACAAACTTGAAGACAACACAAAGATTTACTCAAAACCGATGGCCTGTATATTGATATTCAGTTCAAGAAAAATTTCAATAAATTCTGATTCTCCATTAAACTTAGAAAAGCTCAGATAAATTTCTGCAGCATTTTCTTACAAAATTTTGTGATCCCCTTTCCTCTAGTCCTAGTATCCATTTATAACCACATGGATGGACAAAGCTTCGGACCTTTTTGGGAGATTTTGTTACAAAATAAAGAAGTTACAAGCTTTTCGCAAAAGCTGTTACAAGCATTTTCAGCCTCTGCAGTTATTTCAACCTGTTATTCTATTGCAACCACTTCTGTCTTTTCAGGGGCGCTCTCCAACTGTTCCGGATCCTGGGTGGCATATTTAGTTGCCCACTCACTATATATTTCTTCTGTCGTCCATGAAAAATTAATCACATCATCTTTATTTTTAGTCAACCTTTTCCAAGAATTCCTCAGTTTGTTGACTTCTGAATTAAGAAAACCATAATGTGACTTAATTTTTTCTATCTCTTGTATTGTCACTACAAAGAAAGAAGTATCATCAAGATCAATGATTCCTTTAACTCTTGCTGATAATTTGGCTTCTATCTCCTTAAGCCATATCTGCTTGTCTTTTAACTGATCCGGATTAGCAAAAATTCCTGGGAGCAACTCAAAAACTTGATCAGTGTATTCCTTCTTACACAAATTAACCTTTCTATCCACATTATCCACTTCTGCTGCCAATTTTAATAAAGCTTTAGCGATATCAGAAGTGGATTTGATAATAGGATTAGCTCTTGCTTCATCACAGGATACACACATGAACTCTAGATCTTGCTCCCTAGGTCTCCATCTGTCAAAAATGGGTGTCAAAATTGCCTTATCTCTTCTCAGCTCATTCCATATCTCCATAATTTTTCTCACATTGTTGTAAAGCAATGAGGCATTTATTGTCTCTGCAAAACTAGAGATTGTAGCCTTTACATTCTCCTCGTATTTCCCTGCATATAAGGCCTGAGCGTGCTTCAGGTTTTCTAGTTCTTGGGGTGTGATCTCAATCATTTGAGAAGTGGAGGGTGCTGGAGATAATGGAAATTCAATAATAGGGCTAGTAGGCAGAGGTCTTGTAGGAGAAGAGGAAATCATCAATGTTGAAGACTCACCTTGTTGGTGCTATCCCATCAGTTGGCTCTGCAACTTGGCAATGATGCTATCTTTGCCTCTTACCTCCTGCTTGGCACTATTATAGGCCTTTAAAACTATTTCCAACTTAATTTTGAGGGCCTCCTTCTCTTTGGCTTCCTTCTCCGCCACTGCAACATTGAATTTTGCAGTTTCTAACACAGTACTTGCAGCCTCTACTACCCCTATACTCTGCACTCTTTTTACCATCATTCCAACAAGGTAACTTGACCCTAGGGTGTCTTTGCCTTTCTTGCTCTCATTTCTTTTGAGAGACCACATGACTAGTGCAGCACTATCCTTATTGAAGTAACCCCTTCCATGGGTTTGGTCTCTTTCCTTACTGCATCTAGCACCAGGGCATCAGCAATATCCCACTCTGGCAAGATAAGCACTCCAACTTGTGCTACTAGATCTCTTCCCTACTTAGGAGTGATGGTTTTGAATTCTTCCATCATCTCCTATTTTATTTCTTCCTCCACTGAGGCTGGATCTTTATAAGGCTGCTCAACCTTTCTTGTCTCACATCTAGCATTATATCTATCTATATGCTGTTTCCAAATGAATTGCATAAATGCTTCCGATGTGACAAAGTTGTCATCAGCTAAAAAGGCACTACTTTCCTTTTTTATCTCTGGATCCCACTCTTGGCCTTTGAGTTCAGTGGAGGTAATATCCATTTCAGCATCAATGGGCTCTTCTGGCATCCCTTCCTCCACTTCATCATAGGTGTATGCAATTTCCCCTAAGCTTCCCAACTGCAAGAGGTGTTCAGCCGCTGCTTGTTCATCTCCTATATGGATAGGGGATTGGGATAGGGAATACAAGGGTGTATCTGATTGCACTTCCTTCCCCACCCTTTGTCTCTTTACGTTGTCTTGGATGTCAATGACATCTTGTATCTTCCTCGTTCCTTTGGATGTAGAGGGTTCCCTTGTTGTAGGCACCAACACACTGTAACCTGATTTCTTATGCAATGTGTAATCACCAGGTTGAATTGCCTTGTTGGAAGTTGACCTGCTTAGGATTACTCTGGCCTTTTCAGGGTTGCTTTTAATCACAGCTTCCCTCTTCTCCTTTAGTGTTTGCATTACATCTTCAAAGCAAACAATCAAAAACTTTATTTTTTCTTCCAATGGGCAGAAGCTAGACAATGGGTCATAGCTAGCATCAAATTGATGCACAAAATCCAAGGCTTTCTTATAAGCCACCCTCTTTTCTTTCTTTAATTCATGCTCATCTAAATCAAATTCATTTCTGATGAGGTTTTCAGGAAATTGGAATTGATGAGGCCTACCTCTGCATGCTACCTTCTTCCTGAACACACCGTTGAAGAAGTCCTCTGGATCAGCACACCTGGACACTGCAGTAGATAAATGGTAAGGTTTGAGGAAATCCTCAAAACAATTCCAGCCTCCCTTTGTTATTATGAATTGGTGGGTTATGGTAGCTGCAGGGAAAATAGTCCCTTTGCCTCTGCCTGTTAACTCTGCCTCTTGTAGGCCACCAATTTGCCTAACGATCTCTGTTATTCCCACTTTGAGAGGGACTTGGTAAGGTAACAAAAATGGAGTACCCTTGAAACCAAAAACTGTAGAAACTGGATATAAATACATGTCGCCCCAGTTATGAACAATTTTGATGTTCTCTGCGAATTCTTTTGGCCTTGGGAATTCCAGAAGAACCTTGGGGACCCTTGGGTTATCAGAGCAAAGGAGAGTCCTTATTTTAGATGCAAAATATTTATCAAACTTTAGGAAACTAGCATCCTCTCTGTCCCATGACAACAGAGTACTCCATAATTGTACTAGCATTTTCTCTCTTTCCTTCTCTTTAACCAGGTCCAGTCCGCTGGCGAAATAATCACCACCTTTGAAGAGAAAAATGTGCATTAAGAGTGAATACCATCCGAAAGATCTATCCACCTTTCCATTTTTTATTCCTATCAACCCTCCATGGATAGCATCGGCAATGAAAGAAGCATAATCAAATGTGATAGCAAGAGAAGGATTCAAAATCTGAACAATCATTAGCAAGAAATGATTGGGCATATCTGCTTCAGCATCCTCTCCTAAAACTTGACAAAGTGCCCAATACATCCCTTTAGCCCTCAGGGTAAACATACTTAATGAGAAAGGCTCTTGCGTGTTGGGTCCTACAACTGCTAACCCTCTTATTTTCAGAAAAAATTTCTTGAGAGGTCCATTCCTAAGATGACTCCTCTGTGCACTATAAACATGGGCTAATGATGTGAAATTTATGGGTTTCAGGAAGTTTGTGAACTCATTAAGCCCAAATGCTATCCTTAATTCTTCAGCATTAATTTCCTCAAGGGTTTTCCCATTTACATCTCGGATGCATCTTGTGACTGGATCATAATTCAATGCCATTTGGGTTAGCAGGTCTGTATCCATGAATACCCCTAGAACCACTAATTTCCAAACACCTAGTTCCCAAATACTGTTTTGAGGGGCAGGAGAATTTCTCATTCCAAATCCGATTTTAAACAACCCCAATCCGGACAGTCCCACCTGTGGGTCTCTCAGCCAATTACCCTTGTCATACAATCCTTCTCCTATCTTCAGACGGGGAGCCCTGGGCAATAACTCTTTGGCCTTTGATGCCTGATTGGTTGATAACGTTAACTACTCTAGAAAATCATCACATACACTTCTTTCTAAATAGTTAACCTTGCCAGAAAATTCCCTTTTAGGAGCCATTTTGAAAATGCACTGAAATGAATATCACTCTTAAACAATCCTGCAACAAAAGAATTCTTACTTAGAACACCACACAAGAATTGCGACAAAATATGAGAGAACCTGATCTTTGCTTGAAGGAATTTCTTTTTCTGCAACTGAACCGTCTTGCTCTGAATATGAAAGAAATAACTCTGCGTCTGCTCTTCTACAAAATCTTTTAAAAGATATCTTCACTTGGTAGTTAGGAAATCAAATATTTGTACTCAGGGCTTTAACTGTAACATTGATTCCGCATGCTCCGGCCATCCCTTCGAAATTGAATTCATACGAGAATTCGTATTTTTCGCTCCAACGGGTCACAACATTCCTGCAAGTGTTCCATTTTGCTCTTTCGCAACCTCACAAAGCATAACCATCGAGCATCTTGGTCCTGGGAAATAGTGCCAACCGTTCGATCAAAAGAAACTTGATCGAACATTAGATTAACTGACGGCTTTAGCCTTTTTCTGGGTCCCGCTTTTTATTGGCTGCAGAATACCATGTGACATCGAATCATTGGCCTTAAAATTCCCTTCGCATTCTATTTGATACTGGCCGCGTGTCTTTTTTTTTTACACCGACGTTTCCACCTTGGCGGGCCCGCACTTTCTTCTCAGACCACGTCATTATCATGACACGTGGATGGTTCTTGTTCATTCTCGCTATTTCACGGGCATAAGGAGTGAGCACTTAACCCTTGCAAAATAGTGCCAGCCGTCGGATCATCTTTGAAGTTGATCGGCATTTAATCCTCCGAGAAACCTCTCAGGAATGGTGGGCCCGCTAACTTGTCACGAACACCTGATCCAGTCACCTGCGGCGCTGATTTGTCGCTTTGTCATTCGCCAGAATGAAACCATGGGGTCCAGGTGTTATTAATAGCTGTACCTACCAGGTCATATCCACCTACGGCCTGACTCACCTCTGGGGCCCGCCTTTTAACCTTTAACCCGGATCTGCTAACTGTTGTGATTTGTGCCACGTGCCACCATTTTACTTGCTACTAACAACCAGCTGGATCATCTATGTGGCATGCAATGTGGTTTTCGCTATTTCGCGGGGTATAAACTACGCGCAACTTCGCCTAGTGAAATAGCGCGAGCCGTAGATCCATCCGCGAGATGCGCATTAGTTACTGGGCCCGACAACTTTAAAAGAAAAGCATACAAGGCATAAATTTTTTCAAATAATCAATGTGACCGCCTAGGCAAATAACAAGGGGGGACACTTCCTACGACCCCATGACCCATAATTTAAGTGAATAAAGTAAGGACAGATCAAAAACCAAAGGGTTTAAAATAAATAAGATAGGATCTAAAAATCAAAAACCCTTAAACCCCTAAGGTCTAGAACAAAGTTGAAGCACTTGGAATTACACCCTATTTGAAAAATTCAAAATACCATAGCCAATCATGGGAAAAGAAAAACTCAATTTTAATCAGTGATAACAGTGGCTCTGACTGGGTGTGGTTGATTTCAAGATCAACATAAGAAAGCTCAGAAACTCTGGAGAAACATACCAAAACACAAACCAAAACCAGAAAAGCAGGAAAGAAAACAAAATATGTACAAACAAAGGACCTACCGTGCATGGACATTAAGAGAAATAATGCTTCAGGAATTGTCCATGCATTGGAAATTCTTGCATCTCATCATCCATATTTTTCAAGAAATATGAATCCTTACCATTTAAGTCACAGACCACAAAAGGGCCAATCCATAGTGATTCAAATTTTTTATGCTTTCCTTTATCCTGTCCTTTTACATTCCACTGAAGAACCATGTCATCAATTTGAAATTTCCTTAGTGATGTCCTTTTATCAAAAAGATATTTTGACTGCAACTAGATCTTCTGATATTTCTTATGGGCAGAAGTCCTAAGCTCTTCCATTTCTACAATTTGGATCATTCTGTTTTCCATTGGTTCAGATATTTCCATGTCCTCATCCTGCAAAAACTTATACACTGGAAGAAGGTTATTTACTGGTAGTTTGGCTTGGGTGCCATAAACTAACTAAAAAGGTGACATTCCAATGGATTTTTTAACTGTTATTCTGTTCTCCCACAAAGCTAACTTCAATTTTTGATCCCAAGATCTTTTATTCTCCTTTAGGATTTTCTTGATGATATTCAACAGGCTTTTATTGCTGGATTCTGCTTGTCCATTTCCCTGGGGGTGATAAGGTGATGAGTATGACATGAGTATTCTGTGACTATTGCAAAAGCCTACAAATTCTTCTGATCTGAAACACATAGCATTCTCCATTACCAATTTTGTAGGTGTTCCAAATCTAGTCACAATATTATCCATCAGGAAATCAATGATAATTTTACTAGTAGCTCTTCTTGTAGGGATGACTTCTATCCATTTGGTGAAATAATCAGTGGCCACTATGATCCATTTATGACCTCTCCCTGACTTCTCAACAATTTCTCCAATGAAATCAATGCCCCACTGGACAAAAGGAGCTTCTACGGAAACTGGATTTAGGGGTAAGGCTCCTTCATACTTAAGCTTGGAGGAGAATCTTTGACATGGATCACATCTCCGAACATATGCATGGGTATCTTTAAATAAAGTGGGCCAATAATACCCAGCCCGTATTATCTTACCAGCAGTAGTCTTAGCAGAATAATGACCTCCACATACTCCATCATGCATTTCAATCAATACCTGTTTAGCTTGAAATTCATCCAAACACATTAGTAACTCTCCATCTCTTTTTCTCCAGAAAAGATCACCCTGAATGAGCACATACTTTTGGGACTTGAGTTTCAAAGTTCTTTTCTGATTGTATGTCATTTCTTCTAGGAGTACATCACCTCTCAACACTTGGATTATTTCTGTGTACCAGGGTTGCCTTTCTATACTTGTGACCAAAGCATCTCTAACCTCAACATTGTGTACCTCTACATTCATGACATTTGACTCAGTCATGAGCTTAGCCAAACCTAACCCTCTCACCAATTTGGTGATCTTTATCTCCAAGTTGAACTCCTGAATCCTATTAATCCATCTGCATCTCTTCCCAGTAATCTCAGACTGAGACAAAATATCTTTAACTGCAGCATGTGGGACATAGGCAATAATGTTTACATTTACTAAATATGACCTGAAAGCCTTAACAGCTTTAACTAGGGCATAAGCTTGTTTCTCCATGGTTTCATATTTTAGTTCTGCTGCCTGCAAAGATTTACTGTAAAATGCTATGGGATGTTCATATCCTTCATTGTCCTTTTGTAGTAATATTGCAGCCACCGTGTGATATGAAGCAAAAGAAAACAGGGAAAAAGGCTTACTATAATCAGGGAACTTCAACACTGGTGCCTCCTGGATTGCCCTCTTAATCTCATCAAAAGCTTTTGAAGCTTCTTGATCCCAATAAAACTTTGTGTCTTTCTTAAGCAATTTGACAATAGGCTTCACTATCTCTGCGAAGTTTGCAATGAACCTCCTGACAAAATTTACTTTGCCTAAAAAGGATTGGATACCTTTCACATTTTTAGGTTCAGACACCTTATTGATTGCTTCAATTCTCTCAGGGTCTAGTCTGACCCCTTCCTTAGAAACTGTGTCCCAATAACTTTCCTTCAGTGACCCCAAAATGACATTTCTTGGGATTTAGTGATACACCAAATTCCAGGGCTTTGTCGAACACCTTCTCTAGATGTCCACAATGATCATCACCTTTCTTTGAGAAACAAGTTAGATCATCTTGGTAAACCACCATGATAATATTTATGAATTCCTTAAAAGCCACATTCATAGCTCTCTGAAATGTAGCTCTTGCATTTTTTAATCCAAATGGCATTCTCACATATACATAGGTTCCCCATGGAGTAGTGAAAGTTGTTTTAAACTATTCAGGCTCCTTTACCAACACTTGATTATATCCTGAGAAACCATCCATCACAGATAAAATATCACAACCTGTCACTCTTTGTAACATTGCTTCCATATTTGGAGATGAGTAATTATCTTTTAGGGAAGCAACATTCAGATTCCTAAAATCTACAAACAATCTGATATCTCCATTCTTCTTCCTTACTGGGACCAAATTGGAGACCCATGAAGAATGCCTTATTAGTTTGATAATTCCCCCTTCTCTCAATTTGGTCAACTCCTGTTGCATTTTAGTTTTCAATAAGGGGTTAATAGGTCTCTATTTCTGTCTAAAAGGCTTAGCATCTGGAAGTAAAGGAACTTCATGCTGAAAGAAATCTTGTCTATACGCCTTTAGGTCTTCGTAAGACCAAGCAAAGATAGGCTTATACCTTTTCAATAAATTGATAAGGTTAGTCCTAACATGAGGGGGTAATTTCTTTCCGATATATACCAGCTTAGGAAATGATTCTGTCCCCAGGTTTACTTCCTCTAATTCTTCTAACTTGGTGGTAGATTGCTGGTGTAAATGACTCATTATAACTGAACATGCTCTCCAGCTCCACCAACCCTTTAGGTATCTCATTGGTTTCCAACTGGACAATATCATTTCCAAACACTGTCTCTCTATTATCAACCACTTCCACCAATGCATTGCAATCAATCTTTTGTCCATCATAATCATCAACACATTGGATAAACCTAAGAATGTCTTCATCATCAGCAAAAACTTGCCAATTGTACACATTATCAGGGATAGCAGGCCTAGATTTTATTTCCACAGTGGAAATACCGGTTAGTGTTGCATCATCATTTTTCAAAGAAACATTAGCTAGGAAATCTGCCATAATATTTTTGGTTCGCTCTATCCAATTGATAGAAAATGCATCAAAATGCTCAATAACATCCCAAACAACATGCTTGTATTGCTTCAATCTATCATTCTTAGATGTATATTTAGATCTCACCTGAGAGATAACCAATTCTAAATCGCCCATTACTTTCAACAGTTGAATTCCATAGCTTTTTGCAACCTCAAGTCCTAGTAACAGGGCTTCATACTCTGCAGTATTATTTGTGCACTGGAATGCCAATAGAAATGAGTACTTAAAAGTTATACCTGATGGGGACACAAAAAGAACTCCTGCTCCAGATCCTTCTTTGGAGCAAGCTCCATCAAAATACATCTACCACAATCCATACTGCTGTGCTTGTAACTCGACTACAATTGGGTCAGTATTCTTCAATTGAGGTGAGATTGGTTGAAGTCTGAAGTTATCTAGATCTACATCAATCATACAATTAAGCATACTAGGGTCCAAATTTTCAATTACCTTAGGAGCTCGTGGCTCTCTGTATAGTTTGACCTGGTTACCACCAATAGCGATAGTAGCATAAGATAAGTCCAGTTGAACATTTCCCCCTACTGCTGCTGCCCACTGCTTGGATAGTAACATACCATAGTGAGGTTTAGTATCAGTAACAATAACATCCATTTTGTAAGTGGCTTCAGGAAATGCTGCTATTTTTACTTCTACATCTCTCATTGTACCTATCATAGGCACTTCTCTATTATCCATGGCGTAACATTTCCCATACATAGTGGTTACTGATAACCCCAATTCTTTCATAACACCATAAGGCATTACATTAGTAGCAGCTCCTGAGTCTATCATGCAGTTTTTAATCAACCGGTTATTGACTAACAAAGTAACATAGAAGGGATCTACCTAAGAAGGCTCCTGAGTGATAGTGGTTCCAACATAGACTTCTGGGGTTTGGAACTCTTGATCCTTTCCAATTTTAGCCAAACCAGTGGGTAATACTGTGTCACTATCAGATATACTAGAGAATAAAGACAAAGCTGCATCCTTATGTTCTTTAATCTTTAGCAATTCTATTAATGGAATAGTGACTTTCATTTGAGTTAAAGCTTGAGCTATATCAAATGTAGAATTATTACATTTTTCAGTATTAATCTTAACCTTTTCTGTTTTGAATTGGCTTGCCTTTTTTACTATCTCTGCTCTTTGTACATCACCTACAACTTTGTCATCTATGCCTTTGGGTAAATCTTTAACTAGTTCATCTCTTTCTTGACTAACCTGGGGAATAGTAGAAACACTGCTTGATGCCCCCTTTTTGTGACTTCTTTTACAAACATAGACCCTGGCTCACCCTGATCAGTATCTCTCTTGGTGCTTCTCAGATTATAGTTGTGTTTTGCTTTGGTAATTACGGCCTTAGTGAGATTTCTAACTTCTTCCTCACTAGGCCTCCTAAGATGAACTTCTTCATCTTCAATTGTTACCACATTCAATGTGGGATGCCAACCTAAGGCTAAATGTCCTTGCACTAACCTTTCACTATCCAACACATCACTGTATTCACTTTGCATAGATTCCTCATCACTTTCTACAATAATTTCAAACATATTAATATCAGGCTCTGTTTCTGGTCTCATAGATTCTTCCAAAGCTTGAGCCACTACACACTGATGAGGAGAATGTGGTCCATCACAAGCAATACACCAAGGAGTATTTTCTATATTATTAACAGCTTTCCCTTTCAAAGGATCCGGTGTGTCTTGACTTTGGACAATTTTGGGCTTCTCAATTTGGGGTTTACCATCTTTCCAATTTGTATTGTATGGCATATCATGTAACCTAGGAGGTCTATCTTGCCAATTATAATGGGGCTTATCATTTTTGCTAACCTTGGTAGTCAAATCTTTCATAGCATTAACCAGTTTCTCCATTTTATCATCCTCTTTAGCAACTTTGTTAGGCTGTTGTTTGGTTTCATGCCATAATCTACCATCTGTCCTTCTTCCTAATTTTCCAGATGCTTTTCTATTACTTTCTACATTTATAGTGATTCTAAAAGCATCCCTTAAGTTATGAGGATTTTTATCTCTCAGAATATAGGCCATTTTGGAATCAAATGCATTGTAGTATGTATTAAGACACATGTTATCATCTAGCCTCATCACTTGATACAACTTGTGCATAGCTTTCTGGAATCTGGCATTGAAATCAGTGATTATTTCATTTTCAGATTTTCTAATATTATTGAACTCATTTAGCATGAAACTCACATTAGTCTTATCACCATACTGCTCTTGAAAACAATTTTTAAAATCATCTCATGAACCTATGCTATTTACTGGAAGACCTCTATACCAATCTCTTGCATCATCAACCAGAGATTGAACAAACAGCTTCATAATAACATCTTCATCTGCTATCTCATAATCTTTTATTAAATCCCCAAAATATTTTAAATGTTCATCGGCACTAATTGCATTGTTCCCAGCAAACTTATGGAGTCTGTCTCTTAGCTCAGTAGGAACATGATTTGGATATCTTGGGATCCCATCAAAAAACAATTGTCTATATTGTTCTAGATTGATTGGCCTTCTTTGAAAAGGGACTATAGCACTATTATTTCCCATGGTCATTTTAGCTTTTGGAATTGGAGATTGAGGCGCTTGGGTGTATTGTTTATTCCAGGGTATTTGACTTACTGAGGCAATATTAGTATGTACTGCAGGTTGAGTATTGACCTGAGGAAAAGAAATGTGTTGGGGATTAGGCTTGCTGAGATCTTCCGATGGGAATGTAATAGGGGGAGCCTTTAAGTAATTAATCTTTCTTTTAACTTCTTGATTCACTGCTTCTAACTCAACCTTTTCCAGTTCCATTTGGAGGTCTTCTTTTTCCTTCCTCATCCTTTCCATCTCTCTCTCATGTGCTAGAATCCTATGAGAAATCCCTTCTGCAGTTTTAGATTCTACTTCATCATCTACTCATTTCTGTTTTCCTTTGTCTAAATTGGCTTTAGGAAGCTGGGAGTCATTAGATACTTCCCTAATTGGCTGGGCTACTGACTTAGAAGCTGGTCTAGTCTTAGGGATTAGGATCTCCCTAATCACTGGGCCTTCCTCATCACTTTTTTCTTTTTCCTTAGCAAGCACTTCAAGATCAGCTATCTGTCTAAGGAGCCTATCTCTTTCTATTAATTTGGCTTTAACTTCCTTTTCCTTATTTGCCTCCTTTTGGGCTCTTAGGGAGATTAAATGATGGACTCTTTTGTTTAAATCTTCAATCTCTAGGGACATCTTATCTTCATCAGGGTAGTTTTCTTCAGAGTCTGATGCATTAATTTGATCTATGTTAATTAGACTGATGTTCCCATCTATTGTCCTAGGCACTGAGTGCCTAATTGCATTTGAGCTAGTTCTATCTTTTGCAGAAACACTAGCATGAGATAGATCTCGATTTAAAATAGGGGCATCATCAATATTTCCAAACAATCCTGAATGGAAACCTAAAATATCATGCTCTGAATCTCTAGAAGATGAATTTGACTTTGCATAAACAGGTCGATCAGGCATCTTACCAGTATTATTGTTTTTCTGCACCCACGCAACATTTGATGGCTCATGCATCACAGATCTCTTCTGGCCTCTTCGTGACTGTTCTGGTAGACCTTCTTGCAAGGTTTCATGAGGATGTTTCTTCATGAATGATCTTCTGTTCTTGTTTCCTTGCATCTCGCTTGTCTTCTTTTTAGAAAAATTTGTATCTCACAAGGACTGGTTCAATAGTAACAGAGTCGCCACCTACAAACTATGGGAAAAATGAAAACAAGCAATCTTACCCCCAAACACAACAAATTTATTTACAAATCTCGGCACAGATCAGTATTTATATCTTAATTATAACTCTCCCCAGCAGAGTCCCCACTTTTGTTGTCTTCAAAATCTGATTCCCTTTAACATCCTCAAATTAATATGGTTTAAAGCTTGGTACAAAAGAGATATCAAAGGTAAGGAAATTTTCAAGGCAACATATGACAAGGTTTGGATAGACCTTCTACACTTTGGGCTTCCTTGGAGCCCAGGTAGGTATACCTTTGTGAATTAAATTCACACTTTCGAACATAAACCCACAGCAAACCAGTCCAGAAAACCAGTGGATTTATTCACCTTGAAATCAACTGAAAACAAAGGATAGAAATTGTACTTAATCTCAGCATTTCAATCAACAAAGCATGCAATAAACAACTTCAGTTAATACCAGTGCCTTATCCAAGGTCACAGAGTCATCTAAACTTAGATAAAACTCCTTAAACAACACATCTTTATATTACCCATCGGTTTGGTTTCCATTAATCCTTATATATGCCTGACACATACGAGAATTCAAGAATTCCAAACTAAGCTATGGTCCTCATAATTCGAAGTTCCTCCCAAAGAAATTACTAGTATGAGTGATCTTGCGTATTTAATTTCCCTCCTAAAGAGAAAAGCTAACAAGCACTTATACTAAAATTGTCTTGCAATTCCATTCAAACGGAACAACCCTTGATTATTCAGAATGAAAAACAGTAAATAAAGTTATGAACAAACTTGAAGACAACACAAAGCTTTACTCAAAACCGATGGCCTGTATATTGATATTCAGTTCAAGAAAAATTACAATAAATTCTGATTCTCCATTAAACTTAAAAAAGCTCAGATAAATTTCTGCAGCATTTTCTTACAAAATTTTGTGATCCCCTTTCCTCTAGTCCTGGTATCCATTTATAACCACATGGATGCACAAAGCTTCGGACCTTTTTGGGAGAGTTTGTTACAAAATAAAGAAGTTACAAGCTTTTCGCAAAAGCTGTTACAAGCATTTTCAGCCTTTGTAGTTATTTCAACCTGTTATTCTGTTGCAACCTCTTCTGTCTTTTCAGGGGTGCTCTCCAACTGTTCTGGATCCTGGGTGGCATATTTAGTTGCCCATTCACTATATATTTCTTCTGTCGGCCATGAAAAATTAATCACATCATCTTTACTTTTAGTCAACCTTTTCCAAGAATTCCTCTGTTTGTTGACTTCTGAATTAAGAAAACCATAATGTGACTTAATTTTTTCTATCTCTTGTATTGTCACTACAAAGAAATAAGTATCATCAAGATCAATGATTCCTTTAACTCTTGCTGACAATTTGGCTTCTATCTCCTTAAGCCATATCTGCTTGTCTTTTAACTGATCCGGATTAGCAAAAATTCCTGGGAGCAACTCAAAAACTTGATCAATGTATTCCTTCTTACACAAATTAACCTTTCTATCCACATTATCCACTTTTGCTGTCAATTTTAATAAAGCTTTAGCGACATCAGAAGTGGATTTGATAATAGGATTAGCTCTTGCTTCATCACAGGATACACACATGAACTCTAGATCTTGCTCCCTAGGTCTCCATCTGTCAAAAATGGGTGTCAAAATTGCCTTATCTCTTCTCAGCTCATTCCATATCTCCATAATTTTTCTGACATTGTTGTAAAGCAATGAGGCATTTATTGTCTCTGCAAAACTAGAGATTGTAGCCTTTACTTTCTCCTCGTATTTCCTTGCATATAAGACCTGAGCCTGCTTCAGGTTTTCTAGTTCTTGGGGTGTGATCTCAATCATTTGAGAAGTGGAGGGTGCTGGAGATGGTGGAAATTCAATAATAGGGCTAGTAGGCGGAGGTCTTGCAGGAGAAGAGGAAATCATCAATGTTGAAGACTCACCTTGTTGGTGTTGTCCCATCAGTTGGCTCTACAACTTGGCAATGATGCTATCTTTGCCTCTTACCTCTTCCTTGGCACTATTATAGGCCTTTAAAACTGTTTCCAACTTAATTTGGAGGGCCTCCTTCTCTTTGGCTTCCTTCTCCGCTACTGCAACACTGAATTTTGTAGTTTCTAACATAGTACTTGCAGCCTCTACTACCCCTGTACTCTGCACTCTTTTTACCATCATTCCACCAAGGTAACTTGACCCTGGGGTGTCTTTGCCTTTCTTGCTCTCATTTCTCTTGAGAGACCACATGACTAGTGCAGCACTATCCTTATTGAAGGTAACCCCTTCCATGGGTCTGGTCTCTTTCCTTACTGTATCTAGCACCAGGACATCAGCAATATCCCACTCTGGTAAGATATGCACTCCAGCTTGTGCTACTAGATCTCTTCTCTGCTCAGGAGTGATGATTTTGAATTATTTCATCATCTCCTATTTTATTTCTTCCTCCACTGCGGCTGGATCTTTATTAGGCTGCTCAGCCTTTCTTGTCTCACATCTAGCATTATATCTATCTATATGTTGTTTCCAAATGAATTGCATAAATGCTTCCGATGTGACAAAGTTGTCGTAAGCTAAAAAGGCACTACTTGCCTTTTTTATCTCTAGATCCCACTCTTGGCCTTTGGGTTCAGTGGAGGTAATATCCATTCCAGCATCAATGGGCTTTTCTGGCATCCCTTCCTCCACTTCATCATAGGTGAATGCAATTTCCCCTAAGCTTCCCAGCTGCAAGAGGTGTTCAGCCGCTGCTTGTTCATCTCTTATATGGATAGGGGAATTGGATAGGGAATACAAGGGTGTATCTGATTGCACTTCCTTCCCCACCCTTTGTCTCTTTGGGTTGTCTTGGATGTCAATGACATCTTGTATCTTCCTCTTTCCTTTGGATGTAGAGGGTTCCCCTGTTGTAGGCACCAACACACTGTAACTTGATTTCTTATGCAATGTGTAATCACCAGGAGGAATTGCCTTGCTGGAAGTTGACCTGCTTAGGATTACTCTGGCCTTTTCAGGGTTGCTTTTAATCACAGCTTCCCTCTTCTCCTTTAGTGTTTGCATTACATCTTCAAAGCAAACAATCAAAAACTTTATTTTTTCTTCCAATGGGAAGAAGCTAGATAATGGGTCATAGCTAGCATCAAATTGATGCACAAAATCCAAGGCTTTCTTGTAAGCCACCCACTTTTCTTTCCTTCATTCCTGCTCATCTAAATCAAATTCATTTCTGATGAGGTCTTAAGGAAATCAGAATTGATGAGGCCTTTCTCTGCATGCGACCTTCTTCCTGGACACACTGTTGAAGAAGTCCTCTGGATCAGCACACCTGGACACTGCAGTAGATAAATGGTAAGGTTTGATGAAATCCTTAAAACAATTCCAGCCTCCCTTTGTTATTATGAATTGGTGGGCTATGGTAGCTGCAGGGAAAATAGTCCCTTTGCCTCTACCTGTTAACTCTGCCTCTTGTAGGCCACCAATTTTCCTAAGGATCTCTGTTATTCCCACTTTGAAAGGGACCTGGTAAGGTAACAAAAATGGATTACCCCTGAAACCAAAAACTGTAGAGACTGGATATAAATACATGTTGCCCCAGTTATGAACAATTTTGATGTTCTCTGCGAATTCTTTTGGCCTTAGGAATTCCAGAAGAACCTTGGGGACCCTTGGGTTATCAGAGAAAAGGAGAGTCCTTATTTTAGATGCAAAATATTTATCAAACTTTAGGAAACTAGCATCCTCTCTGTCCCATGACAACACAGTACTCCATAATTGTAGTGGCATTTTCTCTCCTTCCTTTTCTTTAACTAGGTCCAGTCCACTGGCGAAATAATCACCACCTTTGAAGAGAAAAATGTGCATTAAGAGTGAATACCATCCGAAAGGTCTATCCACCTTTGCATTTTTTATTCCTATCAACCCTCCATGGATAGCATCGGCAATGAAAGAAGCATAATCAAATGTGATAGCAAGAGAAGGATTCAAAATCTGAACAATCATTAGCAAGAAATGATTGGGCATATCTGCTTTAGCATCCTCTCCTAAAACTTGACAAAGTGCCCAATACATCTCTTTAGCCCTCAAGGTAAACATACTTAATGAGAAAGGCTCTTGCGTGTTGGGTCCTACAACTGCTAACCCTCCTATTTTCAGAAAAAGTTCCTTGAGAGGTCCATTCCTAAGATGACTCCTCTATGCACTATAAACTTGGGCTAATGATGTGAAATTTATGGGTTCCAGGAAGTTCGTGAACTCATTAAGCCGTAATGTTTTCCTTAATTCTTCAGCATTAATTTCTACAAGGGTTTTCCCATTTACATCTCGGATGCATCTTGTGACTGGATCATAATTCAATGCCATTTGAGTTAGCAGGTCTATATCCATGAATACCCCTGGGACCACTAATTTCCCAACATCTAGTTCCCAAATACTGTTTTGAGGGGTAGGAGAATTTCTCATTCCAAATCCGATTTTAAACAACCCCAATCTGGATAGTCCCACCTGTGGGTCTCTCAGCCAATTACCCTTGTCATACAATCCTTCTCCTATCTTCAGACGGGGAGCCCTGGGCACTAACTCTTTGGCCTTTGATGCCTGATTGGTTGATAACGTTAACTACTCTAGAAAATCATCACATACACTTCTTTCTAAATAGTTAACCTTGCCAGAAAATTCCCTTTTAGGAGCCATTTTGAAAATGCACTGAAATGAATATCAGTCTTAAACAATCCTGCAACAAAAGAATTCTTACTTAGAACACCACACAAGAATTGCTACAAAATATGAGAGAACCTGATCTTTGCTTGAAGGAATTTCTTTTTCTGCAACTGAACCGTCTTGCTCTGAATATGAAGGAAATAACTCTGTGTCTGCTCTTCTGCAAAATCTTTTAAAAGATATCTTCACTTGGTAGTTAGGAAATCAAATATTTGTACTCAGGGCTTTAACTGTAACATTGATTCCGCATGCTCTGGCCATCCCTTCGAAATTGAATTCATACGAGAATTCATATTTTTCACTCTAGCGGGTCACAACATTCCTGCAAGTGTTCCATTTTGCTCTTTCGCAACTTCGCGAAGCATAACCATCGGGCATCTTGGTCTTGCGAAATAGCTCCAACCGTTCGATCAAAAGAAAGTTGATCGAACATTAGATTAACTAATGGCTTTAGCCTTTTTCTGGGTCCCGCTTTTTATTGGCTGCAGAATACCACATGGCATCGAATCATTGGCCTTAAAATTCCCTTCGCATTCTATTTGATACTGGCCGCGTGTCTTTTTTTTTTACATCGACGTTTCCACCTTGGCGGGCCCGCACTTTCTTCTCAGACCACGTCATTATCATGACACGTGGACGGTTCTTGTTCATTCTCGCTATTTTGCGGGCATAAGGAGTGAGCACTTAACCCTTGTGAAATCGACAGCCATCAGATCATCTCTGAAGTTGATCGGCATTTAATCCTCCGGGAAGGCTCTCAGGAATGGTGGGCCCGTTGACTTGTCACGAACACCTGGCATCCAGTCACCTGCAGCGCTGATTTGTCGCTTTGTCATTCACCAGAATGAAACCACAGGGCTCCAGGTGTTATTAACAGCTTTACCTGCCAGGTCATATCCAGCTGTGGCCTGACTCACCTCTGGGGCCCGCCTTTTAACCTTTAACCCGGATCTGCTAACTGTTGTGATTTGTGCCACGTGCCACCATTTTACTTGCTGCTAACAACCAGCTGGATCATCTATGTGGCATGCCATGTGGTTTTCGCTATTTCGCGGGGTATAAACTACGCGCAACTTCACCTAGCGAAATAGTGCGAGCCGTAGATCCATCCGCGAGATGCGCATTAGTTACTGGGCTCGACAACTTTAGGAGAAAAGCATACAAGACATAAATTTTTTCAAATAATCAATGTGACCGCCTAGGCAAATAACAAGGGGGGACACTTCCTATGACCCCACGACCCATAATTTAAGTGAATAAAGTAAGGACAGATCAGAAACCAGAGGGTTTAAAACAAATAAGATAGGATCTAAAAATCAAAAACCCTTAAACCCCTAAGGTCTAGAACAAAGCTGAAGCATTTGGAATTACACCCTATTTAAAAAATTCAAAATACCATAGCCAATCATGAGAAAAGAAAAACCCAATTTTAATCAGTGATAACACAACTACTTGAAGGAGTTATTAAAGAAATTTGGGATGGAGAACTCTCTAAACCGGTAAGCACACCTATGACTACAAATGACAAATTATCACTAAGGGATGAATCTACACCTATTAATCCGACTAAATACAAATCTATGATAGGAGGTTTATTGTATTTGACACAACAATTTACTATATTTGACACAAACAAGACCTGATATCATGAGTGCAATATGTATTGTTTCAAGATTCTAGAGTAATCCTAGAGAAATTCATGAATCAGCAGTAAAAAGAATTTTCCGGTACTTACAAGGCACTACAATTCTTGGATTATGGAATTCTAGAGATGAAAAATTTGAATTATGTGCATACACAGATGCAAATTGGGCAGGAGATGTGGATGATAGAAAAAGCACCATCGACAGAGCATTTTTTCTTGAAAGCAGATTAATTTATTGGTTGAGTAAGAAACAAAGTTGTACATCTTTATCAACAGCTGAATCAGAATATGTTGCAGTAGCAACTAACTGTACATAGGTACTATGGCTTAAGCAAATGTTGAAGGATATAAAGGTAAAATGCAAGGAACCTATTACTATCTATTGTGATAACACTACAACAATTGATATATCTAAGGATCCGGTACTACATTCTAAAACCAAACATGTTTCTATCAAACTGAATTTTCTAAGGGAAAATGTTGAAGCAAAAGAAATTAAACTGGTTTATGTGAATACTAAAGAGTAGATTGCAGATATTTTCACTAAACCACTACCTAAGGAGACTTTTGAATATCTCATAGACCAGCTTGCGGTCATACCCCCACTAGTAGAAACTTAGATAGTTGATGATAGTCATCAACTGACAGAAATAACAGAGAAATCTTTAACTCCGACTTTGATGAGAAAGCTACTTCTCAGGGGGAGTAGTTGGTATAGTGAATTGGTTAGTATTTTGTATCTAAAAAATGGTCTTTATATTGCTTTGGAATCTGATGTCAAAGGGGGAGAGATTGGTATGGAAAAACAAAAGGAAAACTCATGTCACTCCTAGGGGGAGAGATTGTTACTTTGGGGAGATTATTGGTTTTTGGTATTTGGCATTTCTATTTTGGCACTTTGATGGTTTTTCCATCTTGTGTTGCCATCAATGCCAAAGGGGGAGATTGTTGGTATTTTGGTATGGTTTTGTCATTGATGTCAACATCTATTGAACACATATCAACTCTGGCACTTTAGAGAATCAACAACATTCACCAACAAGCAAGTGACTTATGCACAGTCACCGGTATCTGGTACACTGACAGGATATAACGTTCATCGGCACTTGGAATAGCATGGAAAACACTTGGTTATGTCGAAGACATCATTTGGACACTTTGTCTTGGAGTTTTGGTCATTGGCATATTTCGTATTTGTATATTTGTTGTTACCGGCAAATAGGTCCAAGATATAAATGTAAGATTTTATTTGCAAGATCATGTGTAGAATGCGAAAAAGAATTGTGTGAAGGTATATGCAAGAATAAGACGAGCTATACATGAAAACATCATTTGAAGGTTGAAGGAAGGTTTTTTGTGAAGACAATCAGAACTACACTAGTACTGAATCTAGCATAGAAAGATGTTAATTTGAGCAGTACATCCTTATTGGATTTAACCATCCAATTGTAGTTAGTGTGACTCCTAATTGTGTTTGAGCAGTGTGCTCTAGGTGCTTGGCCTTTCTGCATGTGCAGACCCCATTTGTATACACATACTATCTGGAGTAGTATCATCAGATTGTGGGTAAGGTTTCCCACCATGGTTTTTTCTCTTACAGGGTTTCCACATACAAATATTGGTGTTATGTGTTGTGGATGACCTTGTCTTTTTGTTTCATGCATTAATCTTTACCGGTATTACAATTAACTGTTAAAACTGTCTACCGACATTAAAGACTAGTTTACCAGTATTAAGCATTAAGTTGGTAAAGTTGTTTTTGGTTTGAATTTGTTAGACAACTGATTCACCCCCCCTCTCAGTTGTCTCTGGGACCTAACAAGAAACACATCTTAACTGCATTGGAAGAGATATATGAGATGTTAGATTCAATGTCAGTCCCATAGACACTGAGAGGGGGGTGGGGGAGGGGTGAATCGGTATCTAACTGGTGGAATGAATATTCAAACTTATTTGTAACTTTGCAACCCAAAAGAGTGTACCGGTAAACAATAATTAATGCAGTAAACATAAATAATAGAGACATCATAGAAACACACCATAACACAAGATATTTAATGAGGAAACTCGGTGTGGGAAAAAAACTCAGTGGGATTTGTGACCCACAATATTTACTCACTGGCCAATGAATAAATACTACTTACAATAGGGGCCTGCACATGTAGAAAGGCCAACAGCCTAGAGTTCACTGCTCAATGAAGAGTCTCACTGACTATAAAATAGATAATTAAATCCAATACAATGTACTGCTCAAAACAACATCTCTTATGCTAGGTTCAGTACCGGTTTAAGATTAGATAGATACCTTAACCATAAACCTTTGCTGCCACTAAATAATTATCATCTACCATACATATCATCTATATCTGCTATCTCTCTCCTTCCTCTCTTTTTTCTCATTCACAAAATGATATATAAGATCTCGTACATATATGAGTCTTTACAATATACCATGTTGGCTTACAAAAGATAACTATATTACAATAAACAAAAGTTCATCCCATTTCGGCTTGGGTGTCGGTATGCTTTGTTGCCGATGTAAGCGCTTGCCGGTGCTGGTGTCTACCGGTGCATGTAGAAACCTATTGCCAGTGATCCTATGAAGCCCAATACCAGATGGTTCCAGCCAGTTGATTTCCATCAATGACAACATCAACTATTCTCATAAGAGTGTAGAATGCCAACAATCTCCCCCTTTGGCATTGATGGCAACACTCATGAGAAAAATCTAAAACTGTTATCCCAAAACTGAAATCCAAAAAGATGTGGTCCCCTTAAGCAAGTGATCTCCTCTGAACATGCATTTTTCTCTCTACTACTCCCCCTTTGACATAAATGACAAAGGATGTCATAAATAATCAAAAGAGTACAAAAATGATACCTCAATGTCTGTAACCAGTTGGTTACTATCCGAAAGATGTTTGCCAAAACTAAGTTCAAACTCTTCATAAATTTGTTGCTATCATTTAGAGTTGCCTCAGTCTGCTGGATCATACTAGTGAGATAGTGCATTTGATGCTCTGGTGATCATTCTCCAATAATTGTTGCCTTATTCATTTCAGATCTCTGAGTAATTAGACTATCTAACCTTGGACCAAGTTTATTCTTTAGTTCCCAGGATTTCAGCCTTATTCTTTCCTTCTCTTTTTCAAGTTTCTCCAACTTCTCTTCAAAAACTACCATTTCATGCTCAAAAACTGATATAAGTCCAGATGAACCTATCATATTATCCGCAATGTCATCAATCTCTTTTTGTGTTTTCTTGATTTCCGCATCTATATCGTCGATCAAATAGTGAGGTTTGCATGCTTCTCTATATCACTCCTTATACTCCAAAATTGTAGAATTGAGTACCGGTAAAAGTGTGTCCAAGTGATCGGTACATTTCTTTATAGTGTTTTCAAACAATGTGTTTTTCTCTTTGTCAACTCTTTCCTTAATGGTATCCTCATTCACCTTTTCCAAAGTTATGACATTATCAGCAATGAATTTGGACAATGTGTCCAATTTACCTAAAGAATCATTAATGTGATCTATTTTACAAGTAGGAGTAATCATTTTTAGAATAGGTAATGTGTTTGTTAGGTCCCAGAGGCAACTAAGAGGGGGGGGGGGGGTGAATTAGTTGTCTCATAAATTTAAACCAAAAACCAATTAACCAACTTAATGCTTAATACCGGTAAACTAGTTAAGTATGTCGATAGATAGTGTTAACAGTAAAGTGCTATACCGATAATGATTAATGCATGAAACATAAACATAAAGTCATCCACAACACATAACACCAATATTTGTACGTGGAAACCCTGTAAGGGGAAAAACCAAGGTGGGAAACCTTACCCACAATCAAATGATACTACTGCAGATAGTAAGTGTACATAAATGGGGTCTGCACATGCAGAAAGGCCAACAGCCTAGAGCTCACTGCTCAATCACAAAATGGGAGTCACACTGACTACAGTTGGATGGTTAAATCCAATAATAATGTACTACACAAAATAGCATCTTCATATGCTAGATTCAGTACCGGTGTAATGTTGATATGCTTCTACAAAAAACTTAGCTTCACCTTCAAATGATGTCTTCATGTATACCTCTGCTTAATCTCGCATATACCTTCACTCAATTCTTTTTTCGCATTCCACATCTGATCTTACAAATAAGATCTTACATTTATACCATACCCTAAGACCAATTTTAGTAGGTCGGCTCTACAAGATATTACAATAAAAATATTTTACATACAATATAATATCTGATGCAATAACCAATTAAACATGTCGGCTTAATGCATTTACAACAATAATAAATCATCTCCATAGCGTGCCATGCTGATATGGAAAAGATAAACCTATTGGTGTAACCCTAGATAACCCTAGACCTATTTGCCGATAAAAGCAAATATGCAAATATGAATATACCAATGATTAATTCTTCAAGACAAAGTGTCCATACGATGTCTTTGACATTATCAAGTGTCTTCCATATCATTCCAGGTACTGGTCAACATTATATCCTTCCGGTGAACCATATACCAGTAACTGTGCAATAGTTACTTGCTTGCCGGTGAATGTTGTTGGATCTCCAAAGTGCTAGTGTTTCAGTAGGTGTTGACATCAATGACAAAACCATACCAAAATACCAACAATCTCCCCCTTTGGCATTGATGACAACACAAGATGGAAAAACCATCAAAGTGCCAAAACAGAAATGCCAAATACCAAAAACCAACAATCTCCTTTAAACAACAATTTCTCCCCCTGGGAGCAACATGTGTTTATCTAGAGATTTATTTTTCAATACCAATCTCTCCTCAAAAGATAATGCATTTTTCCATAGATATCTCTCCCCCTTTGATATCAAATGCCAAAGTTTACAAAAATCAAGTTCATACAAAATACCAACTACTCCCCCTAAGAAGTAGATTCCTCATCAAAGACCAGAGTAAAAGATTTGTCTTTCTATTATGTCGGTTGATGACAATCATCAGTTGTCTATGTCTTTATCGGTGGTGGTATGACTCCAAGCTGATCTCTGAGATATTCAAAAGTCTCCTTAGGCAAAGGTTTTGTGAAAATATCTGGAAGTTGTTCTTTAGTATTCACATAAATCAGTTTTATCTCCTTTTCTTCAACTTTTTCCCTTAGAAAATTCAGTTTGATAGAAACATGTTTTGTTTTAGAATGTAATACTGGATTCTTAGATATATCAATTTTTGCAGTGTTATCATAATATATAGTAATAGGTTCCTTGCATTTTACCTTTATGTCTTTCAACATTTGTTTAAGCCATAGTACCTGTGTACAGTTAGTTGCTGTTGCAACATATTCTGATTCTGTTGTTGATAAAGATGTACAACTCTGTTTCTTACTTAACCAAGAAACTAATCTTTTTCCAAGAAAGAATTCTCCTCCAGTGGTGCTTTTTCTATCATCCACATTTCCTGCCCAATTTGCATCTGTGTATGCACATAGGTAAAAAAATTTATCTCTAGGATAACATAATCCAAGATTTGTTGTGCCTTGTAAGTACCGGAAAATCCTTTTTACTGTTGATTCATGATTTTCCCTAAGATTACTTTGAAATCTAGAAACAATACACACTGCATTCATAATATCAGGCTTGGTTTTTGTCAAATATAGTAAACCTCATATCATAGATTTGTATCTAGTTGGATTAATAGGTGTAGATTCATCCCTTTGAGATAATTTGTCATTTCTAGTCATAGGTGTGTTTACCAATTTAGAGTTCTCCGTCCCAAATTTCTTTAGTAATTCTTTCAAGTACTTGGATTGACTTAAAAATATACCTTTATTAGTCTATGAAATCTGCAATCCTAAAAAGAATTTAATTTCTCCAATCATAGACATTTCAAATTTTTGTTGCATTTTAATAGAAAATTATTTACATAATCCATCTTCTCCTCCAAAGATTATATCATCAACAAATACTTCAATAATCAAGATGTCATCATTAGTTATTTTGTAATATAAATTTCTATTTGCATTTCCTTTAGTAAAACCAATCTTGCATACCAAGCTCTTGGGGCTTGTTTCAATCGATACTGAGCTTTTCTTAACCTACAAACCATATCATTGTCATCTGTCAAAGAAAATCCATCAGGTTGTTCAATATATACTTCCTCTTCAAGATCTCCATTCAAAAATGAACATTTAATATCCATTTGATAAACTTTGTAGTCCTTGTGAGCTGCAAAAGCCAAGAATAATCTGACTGCCTCAATCCTGGCTACCAGTGCAAAGGTTTCATTGTAATCAACTCCTTCTTTCTGACAATATCCCTTACACACTAGTCTTGCTTTATTTCTGACAACCTTACCATCTTCATTAAGTTTGTTTCTAAATACCCATTTGGTTCCAATTACATTTTTATCTTTAGGTCGGGGAACTAATGTCCAAGTATTATTTTTCTCAATTTGTCCTAATTCTTCTTCCGTAGCTTTAATCCAAAATTTATCTTCACATGCCTCATTGATAGATGATGGTTCAATTTGAGAAATAAGACATACCTCTTCATTTGCCAATCTTCCTCTTGTCATAACTCCTTTAAATTTGTTTCCAATTATCTAATCTTCAGTATGATTCAATCTTACATACCGAGGTGTCTTAGTTTGCTATTGTTCTTCAATTACTATGGAATCCTCTGGTGATACCAGGATAATTGGATCTTCAATTTGTACTGGTGGATTTAGTGTACGTTCATTTGTCACAATTTCTGTTGCCAGTTCAGAGTCTATATACCTTGAAGTTCCTCTGAATTGTTCATCAATCTTTACATTTGTACTCTCAACAATTTTCTGCAATCTCTTATTAAAACATCTATATACCTTGCTCTGAGATAAATAACCAAGAAATATTCCTTCATCACTTCTAAGATCAAATTTGCCAATATACTCATCTCTTCTAATATAACATTTACTTCCAAAAATTCTGAAATACTTAAGAGTAGGAGTATTACTAAACCATAGTTCATGAGGGGTCTTACCGGTTTCACCTTTGATGTGAACTTTGTTGAATGTATAGACAACAGTGCTAATTGCTTCTCTCCAATACACGTGGTAGATTTTCTGCAGATAACATACTTCTTGCTACATCCAAGATAGTTCTATTTTTCCTTTCAACAACTCCATTATGTTGTGGTGTCCGAGGTGTTGATAACTGTCTTCTGATTCCATTCACTTCATAGAATCTATTAAAGTCCTTATATGTGAATTCTCCTCCTTGATCTAATCTTAAACATTTGATTTTCTTACCGGTTTCATTTTCAACCATTGCTTTGAATAGTTTGAACTTTCCAAGTGCTTCTGATTTTTCTCTGAGAAAAGTAACCCAACACATTCTAGAATAATCATCAATAATTAGCATGAAATATCTATCACCTTGTAAGCTTTTAGTTCTAGCTGGACCACATAAATCAATGTGAATTAAATCAAGATCATTATTGGATTTTTCTGGAATACTTTTGAAACTAGCTCTAACTTGTTTTCCAAATTGACATTCCTTACAAATTGTATTCTGAGGTTTCACAAGTTTAGGTAGATCTCTAACTACCTTAGAAGTACTGATCTTTACCATGCAATCAAAGTTTACATGACATAGTCTCTTATGCCATAACCAACTTTCATCTATATGTGCAATCAAGCATGCCTTTTCACTGTTATTCAAATGAAAGATATTACCTCTAGTCTGATTACTGGTTGCAATTTCCAAACCAATTTTATTCATGATTTTGCATTTTCTATTTTTGAATTGTAACTAAAATCCATTCTCAACTAATTGACCAACACTTAAAATATTATGCTTTAATCCTTTAACATAGTAGACATTGTCAGTGTTATGCTTACCATCAAGAGATATTGAACCCTTACCTTTGATTGAACAGGCTTTGTCATCTCCAAATCTTACTAAACCTCCATTGTATTCTTGAAAGTTCAAGAATTTACCTTTGTCTCCTGTCATATGATGTGAGCATCCTGAGTTAATGATCCATTCATCCTTTGCTTCAACTTTATCTGCTAGGGCTTGTTCTACCGGTTAAGCAGTAGGTGTCGGTTGATCCTTTGTTATAGAAACAAAAACCCATCCATTGTCTGTTGGATCCTCATCAGAATCATCAGTCACACCTTCATCAACAATGTAACAAGATTTGTCTTTGTTCTTCTTAAATCTATATCTCTGATATTCAGGATTAGGCTTGTATGTTCTTCTAGCTTCTTCTCTTAGTCTAGCATGTCTATTAGAACATCTCAAAGCCATATGACCAATCTTATTGCAGTTAAAACATTTAAAGGGTGCTTTACCTTCATACTTACTTCCAATTGGACCTTTTGACATTTTTCTTGCAAATAGTGCTTCAAGTTCTTCAAGCTCTTCATTCTCCTTCCTAGTTTCTTCAAGTTCTCTTGCATAAAAGGCTTTCTAGTCTAATTTGTCAAATGATGGAGCAGATGATGTTGATGCTTTAAAAGCCAAATCAGTTTTTATAGTAGCAACAGGACCAAATTCCTCAATTTCAAAAGCTGAAAGTTTTCCAATCAATGTATCCCTAGTTACTGATGTATTAGGCATTGTTCTCAACTCATTTATAGTAGTAACCTTCATTTTATATGTCAGTGGCAAACCACTTAAGAGTTTTGAAATAATTTCATCCTCACTCAAGGTTCCTCCACAACATTTAATACCCAAAACAATTTCATTTACTCTTTCCATAAAAGAAGAAATCCTTTCATCTTCTTCCATTTTCAGATGTTCATACCTAACTCGGAAGCTTTCAAGTTTTGCAATCTTGGCTGTGGAATCTCCTTCATTTAGTGTTTCCAAATGATCCCGAATAGTTTTAGCAGTAGACCTATCTGATAATCCCATGATTTGTTGATCTAATAATGCGCTCAAAAGTACTTCTCTTGCTTTGCAATCATTCTCTTCATCTTTAGCTAAGGTAGTTGGAGCAGTCTGACTAGCTACAACAGCAGTATAACCATTCTTTGTAACTTCCCAGATGTCTTTACTGATGCAGTTTAGATGTGTCTTCATCTTGATCTTCCATATCCCATAGTTGGTTCCATCAAGTTTAGGACTATCCTTCCTGAAATAATTAGTAGACATTGGATCTCCTCAAGTTCTTAAACTTCTGCAAAAGAGGACTAAGCTCTGATACCAATTGTTAGGTCCCAGGGGCAACTGAGAGGGGGGGATGAATTAGTTGTCTCATAAATTTAAACCAAAAACCAAGTAACCAACTTAATGGTTAATACCGGTAAACTAGTTAAGTATGTCAGTAGACAGTGTTAATAGTAAAGTGCTATACCGGTAAGGATTAATGCATGAAACATAAACATAAAGTCATCCACAACACATAACACCAATATTTGTACGTGGAAACCCTGTAAGGAGAAAAACCACGGTGGGAAACTTTACCCACAATCAGATGATACTACTGCAGATAGTAAGTGTACATAAATGGGGTCTGCACATGTAGAAAGGCCAATAGCATAGAGCTCACTGCTCAATCACAAAATGGGAGTCACACTGACTACAGTTGGATGGTTAAATCGAATAAGAATGTACTGCACAAAATAGCATCTTCATATTCTGGATTCAGTACCGGTGTAATGCTAATATGCTTCTACAAAAACCTAGCTTCACCTTCAAATGATGTCTTCATGTATACCTCTGCTTAATCTCGCATATACCTTCACTCAATTCTTTTTTCGTATTCCACATCTGATCTTACAAATACGATCTTACATTTATACCATACCCTAAGACCAATTTTAGTAGGTCAGCTCTACAAGATATTACAATAAAAACATTTTACATACAATATAATATCCGGTGCAATAACTGATTAAACATGTTGGCTTAATGCATTTACAACAATAATAAATCATCTCCATAGCATGCCATGTTGATTTGGAAAAGATAAACCTGCCGGTGTAACCCTAAATAACCCTGGACCTATTTGCCGGTAAAAGCAAATATGCAAATATGAATATACCAATGATTAATTCTTCAAGACAAAGTGTCCATTTTATGTCTTCAACATTATCAAGTGTCTTCCATATCATTCCAGGTACCAGTGAACATTATATCCTGCCGATGAACCATATACCAGTAACTGTGCAATAGTTACTTGCTTGCCGGTGAATGTTGCTGGATCTCCAAAGTGCTAGTGTTTCAGTATGTGTTGACATCAATGACAAAACCATACCAAAATACCAACAATGTTATCAATTGCCTTAAATGCTAAGGCATTGCAATCTATTATCCTCTTGATGGAATCCAATAGAACCTCTGTTAGGTTAGTAGATCTAAATTCACTTGTAGATGTGCTCGGTTTTGCTATGGGTTTCTTCTCAATAGATGTTTGTCCAATTACCTTCACTATATCCTCTTTATTTCCATTAGATGCGTCCACTTTACTTACATTTTCTTCTAGTGGATTTGTCTATGTATGTGCCTCTACCTTTGATGGTTTCTCAGTTTGATTAAGCACCTCTGCAGCTGTCAGTTTCCTAGACTCAACATGAACCTCTGCCTCAGATTGGTTTTCAGTCTGTACAACTACTGGTTTCTCGAATTCTAGCTGTCCTATGTTAGTTGTCTTGTCCTCTATAGGTTTCTTAGTCTCTGGTTGCTCTTCTTGAGCTGGTATCTCAGTGTTCTGAGAATCAATAGTTTGTACTGGTATCTCAATCTCCTAAGAGTCTACAGTGTGTGCCAGTATCTTAGAGACCTTCTTGTTTTTGAGATCATCTGCCTTAACCTCTTCAGTTTCTTTGTCCACAACAATGTTTATATCTTGAGAATCTACACTCATGGTAAAAAGTATCTCGGACTCTAGGTTAGTATCATCATGAGTTATACCTTCAGTAGCCATATCCGGTGGATTAGCTGTATGAACCGATGATGTTGAAGTTAATGGATTAATGTCCTAAGCCGGTGGAGGGATGTTATATGTTACTTTTATAGAAGGTACACCACCTATTTTACCTTTTCCCTTGTCTTTCTGATATACCTTGAATGTCTTTTCCACCTTTGGTCTGTTTCTTTCCTCTTTCTTTTCCTTCTCAATAAATAATATGTCCTATTTATCTGCAGTCTCATTAGCAATTTCCTTAACCCTTCTAGCCATCAGGCTTACTTGTCGATGTCTATTGACAAATACTAACCGGTTAGCTTCAGATATAAGCTCATCTATCTCTTCCTTAGAGTTTATCGGATGTATAGACAAGAGTGCTTCAACTTTCAACTTCTTATCCATTTCCATCACAAATAGCCTTTTAGATTCCAATCTCATGTATACGTCATTGGGTAAGTCATAAATTACTTCTATCAAAACTTTCTTGTAAATATCCAAATGTAGAATAATTATTTCTTCAATAGTTCATTTGTTAGAATCCTTAGAAGAATTATACCATTTATTTACATTTACGAAATTTCCTTCCTGTGTTATCTCATTCATTAGATCATCCAATGTAGGGGTAACTGGTGTCTGTTTCTTCTTTGGTGTAAGCTTCTTCTATGGTTCCCTAACTATCTATTGCTTCTTCCTCTGTGTTCTAGTTTTCTTGGGTGAAGGAGAGGGTACCGGTGAGGGTTTTCTCTTCCTCCTCTCAACTCTCTTAAACTCAGCAGTCTTGCCACTATCAGTATCAGAAGATGTTACAACCGGTGAAACATGTGCTTCTAGTTGTGGTCCTTTAAGCTCACTAGCCGATATACCACTGATATTCATGACATTTTATTTAATTTCACTGGCCTTCTTAGAGACATCTCTGATAAACTTGTCTCTTTTCTTCCTTTCTTTTTTCATAGATACATTACTTGCAATAGTTTCTGTACTACCAAATATTCCTTTGGATGGCTCCTTAGGTGCATCAATTAGAGATTTTGCATATGTTTCTAGAACAAGTAGGTATACCTCATAACCCATCTCAGTAACCCAAATAGTTCTAGGGCTTACTGCTTCCCTCCAAGTCTCATCTCGCTTAATGAAAAAACAAATTTTCTTGTCATATTTATCAACTATGCTCTGCGGTAATCTCTCTCTAGCTCTCATCTTAGTTTGAAATGTTTTGAAGTAATCTGCAATGTTCTTATCACAGTTAGTGCCCATACTGGTGAAAGCTTCTTGTATCTATTTTCCTACCGGGATGTCATAACCAAAATCTTTGTGACCTATGCCGGGTATCTCTTTGGTAAAGTATAGCATTAGGCATACTAGTAGGTTCCCAAAACGGAAAGTACCTTTCTTATCTCCCTTAATCTTCTTCAAATTGTCAATCAGTTCATCTTTAAGCCATTCACAAACATCTATCTTAGCATTATTGTTCACCATCTCATATGCACTGTGAATAGAAAGGCTAGAAACTGAATTCAGTCTATTGGCATGTGTTGCTTTGTATCCAAGTTGCATACTAATGTATCTCACATTTGTATCCTTAACTGTTAGGTCCCATAGACAACTGAGAGGGAGGGTGAATCAGTTGTCAAATAAATTCAAACCAAAAAACACAACTTAACCAACTTAATGCTTAATACTGGTAAACCAGTTAAGTATGCTAGTAGACAGTTTTAATCGTTAATTGCTATACCAGTAAATATTAATGCATGAAACATAAACACAAAGTCATCCACAACACATGACACCAATATTTGTACATGGAAACCCCGTAAGGGGAAAAACCATGGTGGGAAACCTTACCCACAATCAGATGATACTACTGCAGATAGTAAGTGTTGGAAGTATTTAAAACTGAGTCAAGTTTATAGGCCCATTTCAAAATTTTGCCCTGCATTTCCAAATGATTAAAATAAGTCAGTTTGAATGGCCTAGTTAGCAAGGGGGTAAAATGGAGCCGGTTGATTTTCAGAGGGTAAGGCTCGGGATTCATGTCCCACACCTTTCATTTGGCCTATGCAGTGATGTGCAACTTTCAGAATTCAGTTTGGATAAGTTTATCAAGTACCCGTTTTGAGGGGTGAGCTGAAACTGCATTCTAGGCACAAGTGCAAATTTTATTAAGTAGCCTACTTTGGGTGTTTATATCTTTTTCTATGTTTATTATCATGAATAATTTCAAAATGGATTGAATTTTATGCATAAATGTGACTCAACATGCAAAATTTCAAGTCCTTATGAATCCGTTTGCTCAGTTTTCAAAGCTCAATCCGTTTGTAGTTTGTGATGTTTGCACAAGTGTAAAAAATGTCCTGGTGAGCGTCATGTCAGAATGTTTGTTCCGGGCTATTATTGGTATAAATGGTGAGCTACGTTTCAAATTTCAAGGCTCTACCAATCCGTTTGATCCATTTTCAAAAGAGCTCATTTTGCCATCAAATTCAGTCATCCGCACTTCCAGTGTTATATCAGTTAATATAGCCATTTTTGTGAGTGCGCCATTTGCCTCCTGTCAGTCTGGTGATCGAACTGAGAATTCAAAGATTTAATATGTACTTTAAGGTACCTATTTTACGAATTTGAGGACCTACGGAGGTCATTTGATATTTTTGAGAAAGGCATCATGTGTTGCCAGAACATTGACTTCATCAGGTCCGCAGTGTCGACAAAGCCAGTTGGCTGTTTTCGGAAATTAATATCTCTTCGCTCAGGACTCATCTTGAGAAACCATTTGGTAGATGTCATCCTTGTATATCAAAGTACATACCTGTTAGATGGCGAGCTCCAGAAAGGTGTTTTGACAGGTTTGAAAATTACGTTTTCGCGATTAAATGCGAAAATTGTGGCGTAATTGCCTGAAGGTTGTAAAATGCGGATTAATGATCCGAAAATGATGCCGATCATTTCCAGAGGTATGTTTGAGGTCCGTGAAGCATTCTAGGGGTCAGTTGCATGAAAACAAAAATTTTTTTAGTCGGACCCACTTTGGGGCCCGACCTGGCTCATGCTCGTGCATTAATTTCATGGCGAAGTCGTCTTAATTCAGAGTAATGTATATCAATGTTAGCTCTACTATAATTCACCAGTAGCATGGAGAGAGGCGATTTCAGTGTACTTGTTGTTTATGGATTGATGGATATATATTTGAAATGAAAATATATAAGCCATTTTCAAAAAAAAGTGTTTGATGAACTACATGCTGCTGGCCATTTTTCCAATGAGATGCCATATTGCCCAATAATGCATGGACTGATTTAGGCAGCCATTAAAAAACTCTCAGCAAATCCAATTGATGGATTAGAACCTTCAACAAAGTGGTAAATGGGCAACATAGTGAATAGTAAATGCAATTAAATTGCAATGTCTTCCCTCCAATGGCAACATAGAAGTTGAAAGAGGGCATCATGAACTTTCTGGCAAATGAAAATTGCCATTCCTTCCTCTAATATACAGCAGCCCCATGGTGAAATTCCAAGCAAATGCAAGTGGTTGTTTGAGACCACATTCAATGTGCAACTTACGGAAAGTGGCATGCTGAAGCAATCATGCCAACACCCATTTCTCCCTTTGGTAGTATCTACAGCAGCAAACTAAAACATTTAAACAAATGCATTGGCTACCATAAGACCTAGCCAAAATCCTCCTCTCCCTTTGCATGGTGCATGAACTGTGAAGCACTGAAGAAGGCATTTAAAAAACTCTCAGCAAATCCAATGTGGCTATAGCAGCAGAAGTTTTTTTTTTAGAAAAAAATGAAAATGCTATTGGCTGCTGTAAAGCCATCCCCTCCCCTATGTAAAAAACGTGGCAGATGGCATTTTCTTTTGAAGAAGAGTCTTCCTCCTTCATCCCTGCGTGGCTATCCCTCTGTGTGAGTTAAACAACATGAAAAACTTTTAAACAAATGCAAAGGGCAGCCTTCTCCATGACGTGGTGGATGGGGAAAGAAGTTTAATGCAAATTAATGTATATGGAAAATGCAAATTCGACCCTGGTAGCAGTCTCTTTATGTTTGGTATGAAACAAAGGCCATCGAATTCCAAGCACATGCAAAGAAATCACCATTAAAACTGAAAGAGAAGCTCCAAAGTGCAGGTACAGGCGAATAGCTTTATCCCACATTGGCTGGGAAGTGGTATTTTTTAATCTTTATAAGCAAAAACGCACAGTAGTAATATGTCTAAGCCATAAAGGCTTTTGACGGATAGTGCTTGATAGCGCCCAAGGTGGGCCCACATGCGAGTACGGATCCCAAGGCGATGGAGGAGTTGACTGAATGGCAACTAGGTGGACCCCACGCAGGCATGCTTCCCGAAGGAGGTAGGCGAAATTTTCCAGAGAAAGGTCGGGTTAACGAGTGAGCAAGTTCGAGATGGATCGACGGTGCGCGCTATTTCACGAAAGGAAGATGCACGCGAGTTACACCTTGCGAAATAGCGAAAGTGAACGAGAGCCATCTACATGTCGTGATAGGTGGCAGTCCAGCAGGCGGGTCCCGGTGAGGTGGCACACAGTTGGTGCATAGGTGGCAGTCCAGTGGCGATGACGTGGTGGCCAAGTGGCAGTGACAAAGCAGATGACGTGGCGGTGATGAGGTGTCATCCCAGGTGGTGTCCGATCAACCCCATCGACCAATCAGAGGCCGCCACATGGCAAGGCGTCAGAGCACAAATGGAGGCAAAAATCAAAATTAAAATGAATAAATGATATAGTTCTGACTATATTAAAATTCGAAATATTTAAATGACTAAGCATAAATGGGAATTAATTTGCCTAGGGTCTAAATTTTGGCCAAAATATAAAGTATTATATATCGCCGGAAAGCTCTCGAAGTGAAGAATCTGATTATGAGGTTAATTTTGACAAATGTGGGATATTTTGGAGGCAGTTTCCACAAGAACAAAATTTAGTTAGAGAGGAGACACTTGGCAATTCAGTTGCAGATTTGATTTGGTTCCCTCTCCCTTTTTTTTCCCAATTCTTCTCAGTTGTAAGGGTTCCAAAAATTTGGAAAATGCTCCAGATTTGATGGCTTCCACTTTCTGAATATCATGACCCAGATTTGTGAATGCTTCTGTTTGGTTTCAGGGTACAGAGATTGCAGTGCATTGTTGTAAATGCGATTTTAGTTACAGGTCTTCCTTGTGTCAGGCATGAGTAAATTCCTCACAGTATTGTCTCTAAGTATGCATTTCATTATCATAAATTGAATCCTCAAGGAGGATGAAGATTTGTCAATTTTAAGGAAATTGTGTGACTGTTTATAGGTATCCTTCAAGGAAGGTTTTAAATTCTGTAGTCAGTCATGAATGATGAAATGTGTATCCAGGTCTGATAAATTTGTGAATGAGTCAAATAGTGCATTAATATAAGGTATTGGTACATGAATATTTTGTTTAAGGAAAATAAACTTACATCTATGATTCATATTTGTAGTTTTGTCTGTGACTCTGTTGCCCAATGAACAAGGCACTGGTCTTGCAAGTTTGGGGATGTTTTCAGATATATATTTTAAACGACAAATCTAATTTCCCTTCATGTTTAGGGGTTAATGTTCTATCCTTCCAAAGCTCTATTTCACCTATTATTTGTATAAGATCCAACCTGTTTGTACATGTTCCCTTATTTGGTGAGCTTGTGGAATGGTTTGTCTGCTCATTGTTGATGTAGTCTTATGTTTGTGATTGTTGTATTCAATGCATCAAAACGGTTTCCCCCCCTAGGTCTAGCAGAACCTGAAGTGCAGGAGGATCATTAGGATCCTATGTTATGTTGTCCCAGCCCTGAAGTGTTTCATTGATTGAGATTGGCTATCTCATAGATAGATTTACAGGTGTCTTGGGTTATCACTTTTGGTGAACAACAAAAATGGCGACTCTGCTGGGGAGTTCATGGATCTGAATGTTTGATTGATGAGGTCAGAAATTGAATGTATCCTTCGTTCTATCAATTTCATATCCAGCCTGACTGTCCATTGTGTATGCACAGAGTGTGAAAGTGAATTTATGAGTTAGAAAGTGTTCCTTGCTCTGGATCTGCATAGTGATATGGGGTACATGTCATATTTTATGAAGGAGTAATAGCGAATGCATTGTTGAGAGTTGTAAGAAGTTCTTGCAGCTGTATGCAAATTTTTCCCCAATGTCATAATTGGGTGGCGACTCTAGTCTCTATACCAGTGCTTGAAGGAAGATTGTATTCCAGGACTTTCACAAGATTGGTTGATAATCTTATGAATCATATTAAGATGCAGAAGGATCTAAGTAGCAGATACTCAGACATGGTGCTTTCATCATAAAAGTGTTATAAAGTAGATGCAGTAAAAGATTTCAGTCACACATAACTCTGTGGTTCATACCAGTATTAAGAAGCCTGGAAGAGTGTTGATTGCAGGGAGATCAAAGGAGTAACATAGAATTAAATTTGTGATTGAACGTTGTTCTATTGTTCAAAATATCCTCTGTGCAAGAGGTGGCGACTCTGTGATAAAAGACCGTGCTAAAGTGTGAAGTAAATCTCCAGATCTACAAGAGTTTACAGCTGCAAATCTCCAGGTATTTTTTCAGAGGTTTCAAATGCAAAGATATGTGCTCTAAAAATTAGAATGTGTAATGTCGTTTTCCCATTTAGTGAACAACACTAGTCTAGAGGGAAAGAGAGGATCTCAAAATTGATTTGCATATCTATGTTGCTAAAATATTCAATGTATGTGATCTTCCGTAGTATGCAAATTTAGGAAAGATTTGTGTCAAGCAGTGTTATGAATAGATCAGTATAAGGATACTTGCTTGAGGTTTTTTATTCCAGATTTTATAATCATTTGTCGGAGTAGGAAAAATGAGTAGTAAAGATTTTCAGTCTTGTCTATTTCCACATAGAGCCATGCCTGGTGAAGTGTTACAACCGTATAATAGGAGAAGTTTCATCGTGAACCATTATGCTGCTCTAAATTTCAGAGATATTCCGGGTTACCCAAATCCCATACCCACAGAAATTAGAAAGTATTTGCCCATATTCATTGGGAAGAAATCAGAATCAGCATGTCAACATGTTAAAAGATTTTCAGATTTGATAGGAGAATTCGAAATTTGCCAAGAAGATGTATGCATGGAGTTGTTTATTCAGTCATTAAAAGAAGATGCAAGAGATTGGTTCTCTATTTTGCCAGTGAATTCCGTTACCTCATGGGAAGAATTGGTTTCAGATTTCATAGATCAATTCGATGAGAAGGTGAGTGATTCTAACTTGCTGAAAGAATTCACCTGTATCCAAATCAGGGAAGATGAATTGGTACCAACGTTTAATATCAGACTTTCACAAGCTTTGTCCAAAATTTCCAGAAAGTATAAACTTGATGATAAAGTATGTCTGGATGTTTATATGAGTGCATTTGATGAGAAGATGGGTTTCCTATTGAGAAACAACGAACCCAAAACATCGTATGAAGCCTTTAACACAGCTAGGGATATGGAAAATAACTTGAAGTTTGGAATTTCGAAGAGATTCGTGTCTGCTGTTATTTCATACCAAAGCACCTTCAATGGTGAAATACCATGTGAGTCTCAGCAAATCATTCCGTGTCTAGGTGCATCAAGCTCTGCAGTTCCAAATGGATTTTATGATGCATGTGTTTCAGATTAAAATGAGAGTCAAGAACCTTTGTTGTTAATGCTGGTTGTCTCTCACAGTAGTGATGGAATGATCAGTGGGAAGTGTTGTGAAAATGTTGATACGGAGATTGATATATACAAGGGATATGTACCATTTGATTTGTATGCTGGTTATGCTGACTATGTGGCTTCCAACTATCAAGTGAATCATGCATCTCTTCATGATAATATTAATGAAAATAATGATGGTGATGACCATCAATCTTTACATGCTGCTGATGTATTTGATGTTGAAATTCCAAATATAAAGGGATTACTCAGTGTTGCTGTTTGTGCAAGCGAAAATGTGCCATATGACGAAAATCAAAATTGTTTAGTGCGAACAATAGTTGATCCTTACTTAGATATTGATAATCTTAATTGTGTTGAGGATGAAGTAAATCTATTTTCAGATTTCACTTCAGATTTCACTTCTTGTAATCATGATGATGATCTTTCTATTTTGAAAGTTATGCACAATGTTAATTCAGAAGATTTCAGCGGTGTGCATGATTGCAATGAAAATGTAGCACACACGGATGGACAAATTTTTACGGAATCTCAAATGGAACAGTAAAGTGCAATGCAGGTCCAGAAGATTGCAGAACTTAAGAAAGCTCTTGAAGTTGTGCATAAGAAAGTTCAAATGTTGCAGAGCCTTCAAGCTATTGACGAAGACCTTCTGCAATATAGTGAGGAGAATTCTTCGGAAAAGGACTGTGAATTGAATGCATGTACACTTGATGAACAACATGCTGATCTAACAGATGGTTTTATGACAGAAAGATTTAGTGAACATGCTGAAAACTCATTAGATGAAGTAAATTGCAGTGATGTTCATTTTCATTCTTTGGCTGATGAAGAGTGTTCAATTGGTGAAGAAGATCAGTTGTGGCAAGATAAGTTTGATTATCTTGATTTTCAGAATGATGGTCATAGAATAAAATCTCATGAATATGAAACATGGAACACTGAGGATTGTTCCAGCTAAGTTTCATTTTCTTCTTTGTCTGATGAAGATGATTATGAGGATCGAATGGATGGTGTCTTTAGCAATTTTACTAATGCTTTATTCAATGCTGATATAGATACGGACCAGCCACTTCAGCGTCATAACGTTCATAAAGGGATTGTCCATTTGGTTTCTAACCCTTTGTATGAAGAAATAACTGATCAACCAGATGTTGTAAATGATGAACCAGTCCATAATACTGATGGAATTCCGAACATCAATAGCATGGGTTGTAAAAAATTATTTCATGATGAAGGTAATAGGCATGGATTATGTGATGATCATTTAAAACCACAAATGAAAGTGTTTCAGGGGGATGTAAGTATGGATGAAAAAGATTCAGCTGAGGATTTGCTTCAGCCGGAGGTATGCATTCTTTTCAATGAATGGGATGTTGAGAATGTAGAGGTTCTCAATTTGATGAACAAGGATAGTATAAGGTGTGATCAGCGTAGTGAAGTAGCACATCTGGATGGTAATGTTCATGTTCCTTGTTTGCATCAGTTGACTAGTAATGCCTTTCATTCTATGAATTTAAATGATAATAAGGTGAGTGCTGATAGGAATTGCAGTGTTGAAAATGAGTGTTTTATTTTCCAAGTTCAGCATGATGATGTCTTTGCAAATGGTAGAATTGATTGGGATAATGAGATGCATGGTATCTTGTGGTAAGGCCTCTATGGTGAATTGTCTCATATTTTTACTTGTGTTGAAGTAGTGCATGGTTACAAAGTTTAGAATCAGACAAGAGGTAAGCACACTAGCTATTTCAGTAATGAGACAAAAGAGGTGGATTTTAAAAGCTATGCTCAGTTGTTACTGGAAGGTGCCTTTGTTTGGATCATGGTATTAAGTGATGAGAATCAGATTTTTGACAGAGGTAAATACTAAAGATTGTTTGAGTAGCTTGTATTCAGTTTTAAGCATGTTTGTATCTATTGTATAGTCGCTTTGCTTACGCTGTTTGGGAAGAATAAGGAAGCCCTGTTTTGAGAAGAGAAGAATTGAGAGAAGAATGATCCGTTTTTGGGTGGTCTGCTTAACCAAAGATATCTGGATTCTTGTGTTGATCTTGTAATCAACCATCCCCAGTCAGAGCCACTGTTGGGAGTATTTAAAACTGAGTCAAGTTTATAGGCCCATTTCAAAATTTTGCCCTGCATTTCCAAATGATTAAAATAAGTCAGTTTGAATGGCCTAGTTAGCAAGGGGGTAAAATGGAGCCGGTTGATTTTCAGAGGGTAAGGCTCGGGATTCATGTCCCACACCTTTCATTTGGCCTATGCAGTGATGTGCAACTTTCAGAATTCAGTTTGGATAAGTTTATCAAGTACCCGTTTTGAGGGGTGAGCTGAAAGTGCATTCTAGGCACAAGTGCAAATTTTATTAAGTAGCCTACTTTGGGTGTTTATATCTTTTGCTATGCTTATTATTCTGAATAATTTCAAAATGGATTGAATTTTATGCATAAATGTGAGTCAACATGCAAAATTTCAAGTCCTTATGAATCCGTTTGCTCAGTTTTCAAAGCTCAATCGGTTTGTAGTTTGTGATGTTTGCACAAGTGTAAAAATGTCCTGGTGAGTGTCATGTTAGAATGTTTGTTCCGGGCTGATATTGGTATAAATGATGAGCTACGTTTCAAATTTCAAGGCTCTACCAATCCGTTTGATCGGTTTTCAAAAGAGCTCATTTTGCCATCAAATTCAGTTATCCACACTTCCAGTGTTATATCAGTTAATATAGCCATTTTTGTGAGCGCACCATTTGCATCTTGTCATTCTGGTGATCGAACTGAGAATTCAAAGATTTAATATGTACTTTAAGGTACCTATGTTCCGAATTTGAGGACCTACGGAGGTCATTTGATATTTTTGAGAAAGGCATCATGTGTTGCCGGGACATTGACTTCATCAGGTCCGCAGTGTCGACAAAGCCAGTTGGCTGTTTTCGGAAATTAATATCTCTTCGCTCAGGACTCATCTTGAGAAACCATTTGGTAGATGTCATCCTTTTATATCAAAGTACATACCTGTTAGATGGCGAGCTCCAGAAAGGTGTTTTGACAGGTTTGAAAATTACGTCTTTGCGATTAAATGCGAAAATTGTGGCGTAATTGCCTGAAGGTTGTAAAATGCGGATTAATGATCCGAAAATGATGCCGATCATTTCCAGAGGTATGTTTGAGGTCCGTGAAGCATTCTAGGGGTCAGTTGCATGAAAACGAAATTTTTTTTAGTCGGACCCACTTTGGGGTCCGACCTGGCTCATGCCTGTGCATTAATTTCATGGCGAAGTGGTCTTAATTCAGAGTAATGTATATCAATGTTAGCTCGACTGTAATTCACCAGTAGGATGGAGAGAGGCGAATTCAGTGTACTTGTTGTTTATGGATTGATGGATATATATTTGGAATGAAAATATATAAGCCATTTTAAAAAAAAGGTGTTTGATGAACTAGATGCCATATTGCCCAATAATGCATGGACTGATTTAGGCAGCCATTGAAAAACTCTCAGCAAATCCAATTGATGGATTAGAACCTTCAACAAAGTGGTAAATGGGCAGCATAGTGAATAGTAAATGCAATTAAATTGCAATGTCTTCCCTCCAATGGCAGCATAGAAGTTGAAAGAGGGCATCATGAACTTTCTGGCAAATGAAAATTGCCATTCCTTCCTCTCATATACAGCAGCCCCATGGTGAAATTCCAAGCAAATGCAAGTGGTTGTTTGAGACCACATTAAATGTGCAACTTACAGAAAGTGGCATGCTGAAGCAATCAAGCCAACACCCATTTCTCCCTTTGGTAGTAGCTACAGCAGCAAACTAAAACATTTAAACAAATGCATTGGCTACCATAAGACCTAGCCAAAATCCTCCTCTCCCTGTGCATGGTGCATGAACTGTGAAGCACTGAAGAAGGCATTTAAAAAACTCTCAGCAAATCCAACGTGGCTATGGCAGCAGAAGATTTTTTTTTATAAAAAAATGAAAATGCTATTGGCTGCTGTAAAGCCATCCCCTCCCCTATGTAAAAACGTGGCAGATGGCATTTTCTTTTGAAGAAGAGTCTTCCTCCTTCATCCCTGCGTGGCTATCCCTCTATGTGAATTAAACAGCATGAAAAACTTTTAAACAAATGCAAAGGGCAGCCTTCTCCATGACGTGGTGGATGGGAAAAAAAGTTTAATGCAGATTAATGTATTTGGAAAATACAAATTCGACCCTAGTAGCAGTCTCTTTGTGTTTGGTATGAAGCAAAGGCCATCGAATTCCAAACACATGCAAAGAAATCACCATTAAAACTCAGAAAGAAGCTCCAAAGTGCAGCTACAGGCGAATAACTTTATCCCACATTGGCTAGGAAGTGGTATTTTTTAATCTTTATAAGAAAAATCGCACAGTAGTAATATGTCTAAGCCATAAAGGCTCTTGACGGATGGTGCTTGATGGCGTCCAAGGTGGGCCCACATGCGAGCACGGATCCCGAGGCGACGGAGGAGTTGACTGGATGGCGACTAGGTGGACCCCATTCAGGCATGCTTCTCGAGGCAGGTAGGCGAAATTTTCCAGACAAAGGTCGGGTTAACGAGTGAGCAAGTTCGAGATGGATCGATGGTGCGTGCTATTTCGCGAAAGGAAGATGCACGCGAGTTACACCCTGCGAAATAGCGAAAGTGAACGAGAGCCGTCCACATGTTGTGATAGGTGGCAGTCCAGTAGGCGGGTCCCGGTGAGGTGGCACATAGTTGGTGTATAGGTGGCAGTCTAGTGGCGATGACGTGGTGGCCAAGTGGCAATGACAAAGCAGATGAGGTGGCGGTGATAAGTTGTCATCCCAGGTGGCGTCCGATCAACCCCATCGACCAATCAGAGGCCACCACATGGCAAAGCGTCAGAGCACAAATGGAAGAAAAAATCAAAATTAAAATGAATAAATGATATAGTTCTGACTATATTAAAATTCGAAATATTTAAATGACTAAGCATAAATGGGGATTAATTTGCGTAGGGTCTAAATTTTGGCCAAAATATAAAGTATTATATATCGCCGGAAAGCTCTCGAAGTGAAGAATCTGATTATGAGGTTAATTTTGACAAATGTGGGATATTTTGGAGGCAGCTTCCACAAGAACAAAATTTATTTAGAGAGGAGACACTTGGCAATTCAGTTGCAGATTTGATTTGGTTCCCTCTCCCTTTTTTTTCCCAATTCTTCTCAGTTGTAAGGGTTCCAGAAATTTGGAAAATGCTCCAGATTTGATGGCTTCCACTTTCTGAATATCATGACCTAGATTTGTGAATGCTTCTGTTTGGTTTCAGGGTACAAAGATTGCAGTGCATTGTTGTAAATGTGATTTTAGTTGCAGGTCTTGCTTGTGTCAGGCATGAGTAAATTCCTCACAGTATTGTCTCTAAGTATGCATTTCATTATCATAAATTGAATCTTCAAGGAGGATGAAGATTTGTCAATTTTAAGGAAATTGTGTGACTTTTTATAGGTATCCTTCAAGGAAGGTTTTAAATTCTGTAGTCAGTCATGAATGATGAAATGTGTATCCAGATCTGATAAATTTGTGAATGAGTCAAATAGTGCATTAATATAAGGTATTGGTGCATGAATATTTTGTTTAAGGAAAATAAGCTTGCATCTATGTTTCATATTTGTAGTTTTGTCTGTGACTCTGTTGCCTAATGAACAAGGCACTGGTCTTGCAAGTTTGGGGATGTTTTCAGATATATATTTTAAACGACAAATCTAATTTCCCTTCATGTTTAGGGGTTAATGTTCTATCCTTCCAAAGCTTTATTTCACCTATTATTTGTATAAGATCCAACCCGTCTGTACATGTTACCTAATTTGGTGAGCTTGTGGAATGGTTTGTCTGCTCATTGTTGATGTAGTCTTATGTTTGTGATTGTTGCATTCAATGCATCAAAAGGGTGTCCCCCCCTAGGTCTACCAGAACCTGAAGTGCAGGAGGATCATTAGGATCCTATGTTATGTTGTCCCAGCCCTGAAGTGTTTCATTGATTGAGATTAGCTATCTCATAGATAGATTTACAGGTGTCTTGGGTTATCACTTTTGGTGAACAACAAAAATGGCGACTCTGCTGGGGAGTTCATGGATCTGAATGTTTGATTGATGAGGTCAAAAATTGAATGTATCCTTCGTTCTATCAATTTCATATCCAGCCTGTCTGTCCATTGTGTATGCATAGAGTGTGAAAGTGAATTTATGAGTTAGAAAGTGTTCCTTGTTCTAGATCTGCATAGTGATATGGGGTACATGTCATATTTTATGAAGGAGTAATAGCAAATGCATTGTTGAGAGTTGTAAGAAGTTCTTGCAGCTGTATGCAAATTTTTTCCCAATGTCATAATTGGGTGGCGACTCTAGTCTCTGTACCAGTGCTTGAAGGAAGATTGTATTCCAGGACTTTCACAAGATTGGTTGATAATCTTATGAATCATATTAAGATGCAGAAGGATCTAAGTAGCAGATACTCAGAAATGGTGCTTTCATCATAAAAGTGTTATAAAGTAGATGCAGTAAAAGATTTCAGTCACACATAACTCTTTGGTTCATACCAGTATTAAGAAGCCTGGAAGAGTGTTGATTGCAGCGAGATCAAAGGAGTAACAGAGAATTAAATTTGTGATTGAATGGTGTTTTACTATTCAAAATATCCTCTGTGCAAGAGGTGGCGACTCTGTGATAAAAGACCGTGCTAAAGTGTGAAGTAAATCTCCAGATCTACAAGAGTTTACAGCTGCAAATCTCCAGGTATTTTTTCAGAGGTTTCAAATGCAAAGATATGTGCTCTAAAAATTAGAATGTGTAATGTCGTTTTCCCATTTAGTGACCAGCACTAGTCTAGAGGGAAAGAGAGGATCTCAAAATTCATTTGCATATCTATGTTACTAAAATATTCAGTGTATGTGATCTTCCGTAGTATGCAAATTTAGGAAAGATTTGTGTCAAGAAGTGTTATGAATAGATCAGTATAAGGATACTTACTTGAGGTTTTTTATTCCAGATTGTATAATCATTTGTGGGAGTAGGAAAAATGAGTAGTAAAGATTTTTCAGTCTTGTGTATTTCCACATAGAGCCATGCCTGGTGAAGTGTCACAACCGTATAATAGGAGAAGTTTCATCATGAACCATTATGCTGCTCTAATTTTCAGAGATATTCCGGGTTACCCAAATCCCATACCCACAGAAATTAGAAAGGATTTGCCCATATTCAGTGGGAAGAAATCAGAATCAGCATGTCAACATGTTAAAAGATTTTCAGATTTGATAGGAGAATTCGAAATTTGCCAAGAAGATGTATGCATGAAGTTGTTTATTCAGTCATTAAAAGAAGATGCAAGAGATTGGTTCTCTATTTTGCCAGTGAATTCCATTACCTCATCGGAAGAATTGGTTTCAGATTTCATAGATCAATTCAATGGGAAGGTGAGTGATTCTGACTTGCTGAAAGAATTCACCTGTATACAAATCAGGGAAGATGAATTGGTACCAACGTTTAATATCAGATTTTCACAAGCTTTGTCCAAAATTTTCAGAAAGTATAAACTTGATGATAAAGTATGTCTGGATGTTTATATGAGTGCATTTGATGAGAAGATGGGTTTCCTATTGAGAAACAAAGAACCCAAAACCTTGTATGAAGCCTTTAACACAGCTAGGGATATGGAAAATAACTTGAAGTTTGGAATTTCGAAGAGATTCGTGTCTGCTGTTCTTTCATACCAAAGCACCTTCAATGGTGAAATACCATGTGAGTCTCAGCAAATCATTCCGTGTCTAGGTGCATCAAGCTTTGCAGTTCCAAATGGCTTTTATGATGCATGTGTTTCAGAATTAAATGAGAGTCAAGAACCTTTGTTGTTAATGCCGGTTGTTTCTCACAGTAGTGATGGAATGATCAGTGGGAAGTGTTGTGAAAATGTTGATACGGAGATTGATATATACAAGGGATATGTACCATTTGATTTGTATGCTGGTTATGCTGACTATGTGGCTTCCAACTACCAAGTGAATCATGCATCTCTCCATGATAATATCAATGAAAATAATGATGGTGATGACCATCAATCTTTACATGCTGCTGATGTATTTGATGTTGAAATTCCAAATATAAAGGGTTTACTGAGTGTTGCTGTTTGTGCAAGCGAAAATGTGCCATATGACGAAAATCAAAATTGTTTAGTGCGAACAATAGTTGATCCTTACTTAGATATTGATAATCTTAATTGTGTTGAGGATGAAGTATATCTATTTTCAGATTTCACTTCAGATTTCACTTCTTGTAATCATGATGATGATCTTTCTATTTTGAAAGTTATGCACAATGTTAATTCAGAAGATTTCAGCGGTGTGCATGATTGCAATGAAAATGTAGCACACACGGATGGACAAATTTTTATGGAATCTCAAACGGAACAGCAAAGTGCAATGCAGGTCCAGAAGATTGCAGAACTTAAGAAAGCTCTTGAAGTTGTGGATAAGAAAGTTCAAATGTTGGAGAGCCTTCAAGCTATTGACGAAGACCTTCTGCAATATAGTGAGGAGAATTCTTTGGAAAAGGACTGTCAATTGAATGCGTGTACACTTGATGAACAACATGCTGATCTAACAAATGGTTTTATCATAGAAAGATTTAGTGAACATGCTGAAAACTCATTAGATGAAGTAAATTGCAGTGATGTTCATTTTCATTCTTTGGCTGATGAAGAGTGTTCAATTGGTGAAGAAGATCAGTTGTGGCAAGATAAGTTTGATTATCTTGATTTTCAGAATGATGGTCATAGAATAAAATCTCATGAATATGAAACATGGAACACTGAGGATTGTTCCAGCCAAGTTTCATTTTCTTCTTTGTCTGATGAAGATGATTATGAGGATCGAATGGATGGTGTCTTTAGCAATTTTACTAATGCTTTATTCAATGCTGATATAGATACAGACCAGCCACTTCAGCGTCATAACGTTCATAAAGGGATTGTCCATTTGGTTTCTAACCCTTTGTATGAAGAAATAACTGATCAGCCAGATGTTGTAAATGATGAACCAGTCCATAATACTGATGGAATTCCGAACAACAATAGCATGGGTTGTAAAAAATTATTTCATGATGAAGGTAATAGGCATGGATTATGTGATGATCATTTAAAACCACAAATGAAAGTGTTTCAGGGGGATGTAAGTATGGATGAAAAAGATTCAGCTGAGGATTTGCTTCAGCCAGAGGTATGCATTCTTTTCGATGAATGGGATGTTGAGAATGCAGAGGTTCTCAGTTTGATGAGAAAGGATAGTATGAGGTGTGATCAACGTAGTGAAGTAGCACATCTGGATGGTAATGTTCATGTTCCTTGTTTGCATCAGTTGACTAGTAATGCCTCTCATTCTATGAATTTAAATGATAACAAGGTGAGTGCTGATAGGAATTGCATTGTTGAAAATGAGTGTTTTATTTTCCAAGTTCAGCATGATGATGTCCTTGCAAATGGTAGAATTGATTGGGATAATGAGATGCATGGTATCTTGTGGGAAGGCCTCTATGGTGAATTGTCTCATATTTTTACTTGTGTTGAAGTAGTGCATGGTTACAAAGTTCAGAATCAGACAAGAGGTAAGCACACTAGCTGTTTCAGTAATGAGACAAAAGAAGTGGATTTTAAAAGCTATGCTCAGTTGTTACTGGAAGGTGCCTTTGTTTGGATCATGGTATTAAGTGATGAGAATCAGATTTTTGACAGAGGTAAATACTAAAGATTGTTTGAGCAGCTTGTATTCAGTTTTAAGCATGTTTGTATCTATTGTATAGTCCCTTTGCTTACGCTGTTTGGGTAGTATAAGGAAGCCTTGTTTTGAGAAGAGAAGAATTGAGAGAAGAATGATCCGTTTTTGGGTGGTCTGCTTAACCAAAGATATCTGGATTCTTGTGTTGATCTTGTAATCAACCATCCCCAGTTAGAGCCACTGTTGGGAGTATTTAAAATTGACTCAAGTTTATAGGCCCATTTCAAAATTTTGACCTGCATTTCCAAATGATTAAAATAAGTCAGTTTGAATGGCCTAGTTAGCAACGGGGTAAAATGGAGCCGGTTGATTTTCAGAGGGTAAGGCTCGGGATTCATGTCCCACACCTTTCATTTGGCCTATGCAGTGATGTGCAACTTTTAGAATTCAGTTTGGATAAGTTTACCAAGTACCCATTTTGAGAGGTGAGCTGAAAGTGCATTCTAGGCACAAGTGCAAATTTTATTAAGTAGCCTACTTTGGGTGTTTATATCTTTTGTTATGTTTATTATCATGAATAATTTCAAAATGGATTGAATTTTATGCATAAATGTGAGTCAAGATGCAAAATTTCAAGTCCTTATGAATCCGTTTGCTCAGTTTTCATAGCTCAATCGGTTTGTAGTTTGTGATGTTTGCACAAGTGTAAAAATGTTCTGGTGAGCGTCATGTCAGAATGTTTGCTCCGGGCTAATATTGGTATAAATGGTGATCTACGTTTCAAATTTCAAGGCTCTACCAATCCGTTTGATCGGTTTTCAAAAGAGCTCATTTTGCCATCAAATTCAGTCATCCGCACTTCCAGTGTTATATCAGTTAATATAGCCATTTTTGTGAGCGCGCCATTTGCATCCTGTCAGTCTGGTGATCGAACTGAGAATTCAAAGATTTAATATGTACTTTAAGGTACCTATGTTCCGAATTTGAGGACCTACGGAGGTCATTTGATATTTTTGAGAAAGACATCATGTGTTGGGGATCATTGACTTCATCAGGTCCGCAGTGTCAACAAAGCCAGTTGGCTGTTTTCGGAAATTAATATCTCTTCGCTCAGGACTCATCTTGAGAAACCATTTGGTAGATGTCATCCATTTATATCAAAGTACATACCTGTCAGATGGCGAGCTCCAGAAAGGTGTTTTGACAGGTTTGAAAATTACGTCTTCGCGATTAAATGCGAAAATTGTGGCGTAATTGCCTGAAGGTTGTAAAATGCAGATTAATGATCCGAAAATGATGCCGATCATTTCCAGAGGTATGTTTGAGGTCCGTGAAGCATTCTAGGGGTCAGTTGCATGAAAACGAAAATTTTTTTAGTCGGACCCACTTTGGGGTCCGACCTGGCTCATGCCTGTGCATTAATTTCATGGCGAAGTGGTCTTAATTCAGAGTAATGTATATCAATGTTAGCTCGACTGTAATTCACCAGTAGGATGGAGAGAGGCAACTTTAGTGTACTTGTTGTTTATGGATTGATGGATATATATTTGAAATGAAAATATATAAGCCATTTAAAAAAAAAGGTGTTTGATGAACTAGATGCCATATTGCCCAATAATGCATGGACTGATTTAGGCAGCCATTAAAAAACTCTCAGCAAATCCAATTGATGGATTAGAACCTTCAACAAAGTGGTAAATGGGCAGCATAGTGAATAGTAAATGCAATTAAATTGCAATGTCTTCCCTCCAATGGCAGCATAGAAATTGAAAGAGGGCATCATGAACTTTCTGGCAAATGAAAATTGCCATTCCTTCCTCTCATATACAGCAGCCCCATGGTGAAATTCCAAGCAAATGCAAGTGGTTGTTTGAGACCACATTCAATGTGCAACTTACGGAAAGTGGCATGCTAAAGCAATCATGCCAACACCCATTTCTCCCTTTGGTAGTAGCTACAACAGCAAACTAAAACATTTAAACAAATGCATTGGCTACCATAAGACCTAGCCAAAATCCTCCTCTCCCTGTGCATGGTGCATGAACTATGAAGCACTGAAGAAGGCATTTAAAAAACTCTCAGCAAATCCTACGTGGCTATGGCAGCAGAAGTTTTTTTTTTATAAAAAAATTAAAATGCTATTGGCTGCTGTAAAGCCATCCCCTCCCCTATGTAAAAACGTGGCAGATGGCATTTTCTTTTGAAGAAGAGTCTTCCTCCTTCATCCCTGCATGGCTATCCCTCTGTGTGAATTAAACAACATGAAAAACTTTTAAACAAATGCAAAGGGCAGCCTTCTCCATGACATGGTGGATGGGGAAAAAAGTTTAATGCAAATTAATGTATATGGAAAATACAAATTCGACCCTAGTAGCAGTCTCTTTGTGTTTGGTATGAAGCAAAGGCCATCGAATTCCAAGCACATGCAAAGAAATCACCATTAAAACGCAGAAAGAAACTTCAAAGTGCAGCTACAGGCGAATAGCTTTATCCCACATTGGCTGGGAAGTGGTATTTTTTAATCTTTATAAGCAAAAACGCACAGTAGTAATATGTCTAAGCCATAAAGACTTTTGACGGATGGTGCTTCATGGCGCCAAAGGTGGGCCCACATGCGAGCATGGATCCCCAGGTGACTGAGGAGTTGACTGGATGGCGACTAGGTGGACCCCACGCAGGCATGCTTCTCGAGGCAGGTAGGCGAAATTTTCCATAGAAAGGTCGGGTTAACGAGTGAGCAAGTTCGAGATGGATCGACCGTGCGCGCTATTTCGCGAAAGGAAGATGCACGCGAGTTACACCCTGCGAAATAGCGAAAGTGAACGAGAGCCGTCCACATGTTGTGATAGGTGGCAGTCCAACAGGCGGGTCCCGGTGAGGTGGCACACAGTTGGTGCATAGGTGGCAGTCTAGTGGTGATGACGTGGTGGCCAAGTGGCAGTGACAAAGCAGATGAGGTGGCGGTGATGAGGTGTCATCCCAGGTGGCATCCAATCAACCCCATCGACCAATCAGAGGCCACCACATGGCAAAGCGTCAGAGCACAAATGGAAGCAAAAATCAAAATTAAAATGAATAAATGATATAGTTCTGACTATATTAAAATTCGAAATATTTAAATGACTAAGCATAAATGGGAATTAATTTGCCTAGGGTCTAAATTTTGGCCAAAATATAAAGTATTATATATCGCCGGAAAGCTCTCGAAGTGAAGAATCTAATTATGAGGTTAATTTTGACAAATGTGGGATACTTTGGAGGCAGCTTCCACAAGAACAAAATTTATTTAGAGAGGAGACACTTGGCAATTCAGTTGCAGATTTGATTTGGTTCCCTCTCCCTTTTTTTTCCCAATTCTTCTCAGTTGTAAGGGTTCCAGAAATTTGGAAAATGCTCCAGATTTGATGGCTTCCACTTTCTGAATATCATGACCCAGATTTGTGAATGGTTCTGTTTGGTTTCAGGGTACAGAGATTGCAGTGCATTGTTGTAAATGTGATTTTAGTTGTAGGTCTTGCTTGTGTCAGGCATGAGTAAATTCCTCACAGCATTGTCTCTAAGTATGCATTTCATTATCATAAATTGAATCCTCAAGGAGGATGAAGATTTGTCAATTTTAAGGAAATTGTGAGACTGTTTATAGGTATCCTTCAAGGAAGGTTTTAAATTCTGTAGTTAGTCATGAATGATGAAATGTGTATCCAGATCTGATAAATTTGTGAATGAGTCAAATAGTACATTAATATAAGGTATTGGTGCATGAATATTTTGTTTAAGGAAAATAAGCTTGCATCTATGATTCATATTTGTAGTTTTGTCTGTGACTCTGTTGCCCAATGAACAAGGCACTGGTCTTGCAAGTTTGGGGATGTTTTTAGATATATATTTTAAACGACAAATCTAATTTCCCTTCATGTTTAGGGGTTAATGCTCTATCCTTCCAAAGCTCTATTTCACCTATTATTTGTATAAGATCCAACCCGTCTGTACATGTTACCTAATTTGGTGAGCTTGTGGAATGGTTTGTCTGCTCATTGTTGATGCAGTCTTATGTTTGTGATTGTTGTATTCAATGTATCAAAAGGGTGTCCCCCCCTAGGTCTAGCAGAACCTGAAGTGCAGGAGGATCATTAGGATCCTATGTTATGTTGTCCCAGCCCTGAAGTGTTTCATTGATGTAGATTGGCTATCTCATAGATAGATTTACAGGTGTCTTGGGTTATCACTTTTGGTGAACAACAAAAATGGCGACTCTGCTGGAGAGTTCATGGATCTGAATGTTTGATTGATGAGGTCAGAAACTGAATGTATCCTTCGTTCTATCAATTTCATATGCAACCTGTCTGTCCATTGTGTATGCACAGAGTGTGAAAGTGAATTTATGAGTTAGAAAGTGTTCCTTGTTCTGGATCTGCATAATGATATGGGGTACATGTCATATTTTATGAAGGAGTAATAGCAAATGCATTGTTGAGAGTTGTAAGAAGTTCTTGCAGCTGTATGCAAATTTTTCCCCAATGCCATAATTGGGTGGCGACTCTAGTCTTTGTACCAGTGCTTGAAGGAAGATTGTATTCCAGGACTTTGACAAGATTGGTTGATAATCTTATGAATCATATAAAGATGCAGAAGGCTCTAAGTAGCAGATACTCAGACATGGTGCTTTCATCATAAAAGTGTTATAAAGTAGATGCAGTAAAAGATTTCAGTCACACATAACTTTGTGGTCCATACCAGTATTAAGAAGCTTGGAAGAGTGTTGATTGCAGCGAGATCAAAGGAGTAACATAGAATTAAATTTGTGATTGAATGGTGTTCTACTGTTCAAAATATCCTCTGTGCAAGAGGTGGTGACTCTGTGATAAAAGACCGTGCTAAAGTGTGAAGTAAATCTCCAGATCTACAAGAGTTTACAACTGCAAATCTCCAGGTATTTTTTCAGAGGTTTCAAATGCAAAGATATGTGCTCTAAAAATTAGAATGTGTAATGTCATTTTCCTATTTAGTGAAAAGCACTAGTCTAGCGGGAAAGAGAGGATCTCAAAATTGATTTGCATATCTATGTTGGTAAAATATTCAGTGTATGTGATATTCCGTAGTATGCAAATTTAGGAAAGATTTGTGTCAAGCAGTGTTATGAATAGATCAGTATAAGGATACTTGCTTGAGGTTTTTTATTCCAGATTGTATAATCATTTGTGGGAGTAGGAAAAATGAGTAGTAAAGATTTTTCAGTCTTGTGTATTTCCACATAGAGCCATGCCTGGTGAAGTGTCACAACCGTATAATAGGAGAAGTTTCATCATGAACCATTATGCTGCTCTAAATTTCAGAGATATTCCGGGTTACCCAAATCCCATACCCACAGAAATTAGAAAGGATTTGCCCATATTCAGTGGGAAGAAATCAGAATCAGCATGTCAACATGTTAAAAGATTTTCAGATTTGATAGGAGAATTCGAAATTTGCCAAGAAGATGTATCCATGAAGTTGTTTATTCAATCATTAAAAGAAGATGCAAGAGATTGGTTCTCTATTTTGCCAGTGAATTCCATTACCTCATGGGAAGAATTGGTTTCAGATTTCATGGATCAATTCGATGAGAAGGTCAGTGATTCTGACTTGCTGAAAGAATTCACCAGTATACAAATCAGGGAAGATGAATTGGTACCAACGTTTGATATCAGATTTTCACAAGCTTTGTCCAAAATTTCCAGAAAGTATAAACTTGATGATAAAGTATGTTTGGATGTTTATATGAGTGCATTTGATGAGAAGATAGGTTTCCTATTGATAAACAAAGAACCCAAAACCTTGTACGAAGCCTTTAACACAGCTAGGGATATGGAAAATAACTTGAAGTTTGGAATTTCGAAGAGATTCGTGTCTGCTGTTATTTCATACCAAAGCACCTTCAATGGTGAAATACCATGTGAGTCTCAGCAAATCATTCCGTGTCTAGGTGCATCAAGCTCTGCAGTTCCAAATGGATTTTATGATGCATGTGTTTCAGATTAAAATGAGAGTCAAGAACCTTTGTTGTTAATGCTGGTTGTCTCTCACAGTAGTGATGGAATGATCAGTGGGAAGTGTTGTGAAAATGTTGATACGGAGATTGATATATACAAGGGATATGTACCATTTGATTTGTATGCTGGTTATGCTGACTATGTGGCTTCCAACTATCAAGTGAATCATGCATCTCTTCATGATAATATTAATGAAAATAATGATGGTGATGACCATCAATCTTTACATGCTGCTGATGTATTTGATGTTGAAATTCCAAATATAAAGGGATTACTCAGTGTTGCTGTTTGTGCAAGCGAAAATGTGCCATATGACGAAAATCAAAATTGTTTAGTGCGAACAATAGTTGATCCTTACTTAGATATTGATAATCTTAATTGTGTTGAGGATGAAGTAAATCTATTTTCAGATTTCACTTCAGATTTCACTTCTTGTAATCATGATGATGATCTTTCTATTTTGAAAGTTATGCACAATGTTAATTCAGAAGATTTCAGCGGTGTGCATGATTGCAATGAAAATGTAGCACACACGGATGGACAAATTTTTACGGAATCTCAAATGGAACAGTAAAGTGCAATGCAGGTCCAGAAGATTGCAGAACTTAAGAAAGCTCTTGAAGTTGTGCATAAGAAAGTTCAAATGTTGCAGAGCCTTCAAGCTATTGACGAAGACCTTCTGCAATATAGTGAGGAGAATTCTTCGGAAAAGGACTGTGAATTGAATGCATGTACACTTGATGAACAACATGCTGATCTAATAGATGGTTTTATGACAGAAAGATTTAGTGAACATGCTGAAAACTCATTAGATGAAGTAAATTGCAGTGATGTTCATTTTCATTCTTTGGCTGATGAAGAGTGTTCAATTGGTGAAGAAGATCAGTTGTGGCAAGATAAGTTTGATTATCTTGATTTTCAGAATGATGGTCATAGAATAAAATCTCATGAATATGAAACATGGAACACTGAGGATTGTTCCAGCCAAGTTTCATTTTCTTCTTTGTCTGATGAAGATGATTATGAGGATCGAATGGATGGTGTCTTTAGCAATTTTACTAATGCTTTATTCAATGCTGATATAGATACGGACCAGCCACTTCAGCGTCATAACGTTCATAAAGGGATTGTCCATTTGGTTTCTAACCCTTTGTATGAAGAAATAACTAATCAGCCAGATGTTGTAAATGATGAACCAGTCCATAATATTGATGGAATTCCGAACAGCAATAGCATGGGTTGTAAAAAATTATTTCATGATGAAGGTAATAGGCATGGATTATGTGATGATCATTTAAAACCACAAATGAAAGTGTTTCAGGGGGATGTAAGTATGGATGAAAAAGATTCAGCTGAGGATTTGCTTCAGCTGGAGGTATGCATTCTTTTCAATGAATGGGATGTTGCGAATGCAGAGGTTCTCAGTTTGATGAGCAAGGATAGTATGAGGTGTGATCAACGTAGTGAAGTAGCACATCTAGATGGTAATGTTCATGTTCCTTGTTTGCATCAGTTGACTAGTAATGCCTCTCATTCTATGAATTTAAATGATAACAAGGTGAGTGCTGATAGGAATTGCAGTGTTGAAAATGAGTGTTTTATTTTCCAAGTTCAGCATGATGATGTCCTTGCAAATGGTAGAATTGATTGGGATAATGAGATGCATGGTATCTTGTGGGAAGGCCTCTATGGTGAATTGTCTCATATTTTTACTTGTGTTGAAGTAGTGCATGGTTACAAAGTTCAGAATCAGACAAGAGGTAAGCACACTAGTTGTTTCAGTAATGAGACAAAAGAGGTGGATTTTAAAAGCTATGCTCAGTTGTTACTGGAAGGTGCCTTTGTTTTGGATCATGGTATTAAGTGATGAGAATCAGATTTTTGACAAAGGTAAATACTAAAGATTGTTTGAGCAGCTTGTATTCAATTTTAAGCATGTTTGTATCTATTGTATAGTCGCTTTGATTACGCTATTTGGGTAGAGTAAGGAAGCCCTGTTTTGAGAAGAGAAGAATTGAGAGAAGAATGATCCGTTTTTGGGTGGTCTGCTTAACTAAAGATATCTGGATTCTTGTGTTGATCTTGTAATCAACCATCCCCAGTCAGAGCCACTGTTGGGAGTATTTAAAACTGAGTCAATTTTATAGGCCCATTTCAAAATTTTGCCCTGCATTTCCAAATGATTAAAATAAGTCAGTTTGAATGGCCTAGTTAGCAAGGGGGTAAAATGGAGCCGGTTGATTTTCAGAGGGTAAGGCTTGGGATTCATGTCCCACACCTTTCATTTGGCCTATGCAGTGATGTGCAACTTTCAGAATTCAGTTTGGATAAGTTTATCAAGTACCCGTTTTGAGGGGTGAGCTGAAAGTGCATTCTAGGCACAAGTGCAAGTTTTATTAAGTATCCTACTTTGGGTGTTTATATCTTTTGCTATGTTTATTATCATGAATAATTTCAAAATGGATTGAATTTTATGCATAAATGTGAGTCAACATGCAAAATTTCAAGTCCTTATGAATCCGTTTGCTCAGTTTTCAAAGCTCAATCGGTTTGTAGTTTGTGATGTTTGCACAAGTGTAAAAATGTCCTGGTGAGCGTCATGTCAAAATGTTTGTTCCGGGCTAATATTGGTATAAAAGGTGAGCTACGTTTCAAATTTCAAGGCTCTACCAATCCGTTTGATCGGTTTTCAAAAGAGCTCATTTTGCCATCAAATTCAGTTATCCGCACTTCCAGTGTTATATCAGTTAATATAGCCATTTTTGTGAGCGCGCCATTTGCATCCTGTCAGTCTAGTGATCGAACTGAGAATTCAAAGATTTAATATGTACTTTAAGGTACCTATGTTCCGAATTTGAGGACCTACGGAGGTCATTTGATATTTTTGAGAAAGGCATCATGTTTTGCCAGAACATTGACTTCATCAGGTCCGCAGTGTCGACAAAGCCAGTTGGCTGTTTTCGGAAATTAATATCTCTTCGCTCAGGACTCATCTTGAGAAACCATTTGGTAGATGTCATCCTTTTATATCAAAGTACATACCTGTCAGATGGCGAGCTCCAAAAACGTGTTTTGATAGGTTTGAAAATTACGTCTTCGCGATTAAATGCGAAAATTGTGGCATAATTGCCTGAAGGTTGTAAAATGCGGATTAATGATCCGAAAATGATGCCGATCATTTCCAGAGGTATGTTTGAGGTCCGTGAAGCATTCTAGGGGTCAGTTGCATGAAAACGAAAATTTTTTTAGTCGGACCCACTTTGGGGCCCGACCTGGCTCATGCCTGTGCATTAATTTCATGGCGAAGTGGTCTTAATTCAGAGTAATGTATATCAATGTTAGCTCAACTGTAATTCACCAGTAGGATGGAGAGAGGCGACTTCAGTGTACTTGTTGTTTATGGATTGATGGATATATATTTGAAATGAAAATATATAAGCCATTTTAAAAAAAAGTGTTTGATGAACTAGATGCCATATTGCCCAATAATGCATGGACTGATTTAGGCAGCCATTAAAAAACTCTCAGCAAATCCAATTGATGGATTAGAACCTTCAACAAAGTGGTAAATGGGCAGCATAGTGAATAGTAAATGCAATTAAATTGCAATGTCTTCCTTCCAATGGCAGCATAGAAGTTGAAAGAGGGCATCATGAACTTTCTGGCAAATGAAAATTGCCATTCCTTCCTCTCATATACAGCAGCCCCATGGTGAAATTCCAAGAAAATGCAATAAACTTAAACGCGAGTCTAGGGAGTTTGACATTTTCAACAATGGTAGGGTTTGCAATAAACTCAGGAACAAATGATGAGGTTGCCATTTCAAAAGATAAATACCTCTTAACCAAAATTCTGAATGTCTAAAAGTCACTTCACAGCTTCGCCTTAGAATGCTCTTGCTCATTTTCGGGCTCTCTGAATGTTTGAATGCTTAGTGAGTCAAAAATGAGGGATTTATGGTGCTTTATAGCGAAATGTCTCCTAACAACCCCATTAAATGCTCGCGAATTAAGTGAAAACTTAACACATTTTCCGGTAAAGAAGAAATGTATCTGTAGACACTTAAAAGTTGCACAATGAATTAAGTGAATTTTATTCATTTAATTATTCTTAATTCTTCCTATTAATTAATATCCCTATTCTTCTAATCGCCTATTAATTAAATTAAGATTTAATTAATATACCCTTCTTCTATCTAAGTCATTTAATTAAATCCCCCTTCTAGCCCATTTAATTAAAATCCCCCTTCTAGTCCATTTAATTAAATTTACATTTAATTAAATCCCCCCACTTGTAAAATTCTACAAATGTAAGTTTCCACCACAATTGAAATAAATAAATTTTATTTTAATTAAATTCTATTTTCCCCACCCAGTTGTATTTTCCTACATCTCCCACTTGCCTCCTAAATCCCCTTCCTAAATTCTTCTAGAACCTATCTAATCCTAATCAATTAGCCTAAACCCTTCAATCATTCCTTTTCCCTAAATTTGAGGATGTCACTTCTCAAATTTGGAGGAAAGTCTTCCAAAAGCAATAAAGCCTTTATGTCTTCAACAAGCTAAATTATCTCTCTTTGATAGAATAGCATTTTAGATCATTTTGATAGCATTATAATCTTAGATATATCATGTTAGCTTCATCTTAGTATCATTTTCATACTAGTTTAAGCTTCATATCAATATCTTGCATCCTATTGTTATCTAGTTTCATATCTAAATCATCACTAGGATCTTGGTTGCGTTCCATTTAGATCTTAGAATCATTTAAATCTCATTCTTTAGGTTTCCATCTCAAAGAATCAAGTGCTCTTCCAAGCTGAGAGCCACCTTGAATCTTGAAGATCCTTGGAGATAGAGGAACATGGAACAATTTTAAAGAGTTTAGATTCATTAACTTGCTTTGTTTGGATTTATAACCTCTAATGCAATATTTCATGTGTGTGTTTGAATTGTTTTCTCCTCTTGCAGGTTGATACCACATTCCAGGCATACATTTCTGGCACCCACCGTGGGGCAGGTTCCAAAAAATAACATCATTTTTCATCTAGGTAGAAGATAATAATCATGCCAAAATACCAGAATAGTGCATCCGAAACTTTCTTTAGCACATCCATGGCACATATTAGCGCATAGAAACCATCTTTTAGCACCTCTGATCTTCTTTTTAGTGCATACCCTTTTCTGCTTGTCAAACACATAGGAGCACAGTTTTAGCGCATCCAGGCCTCAGATTAGCACGTCCAGTTGTTTTTCTAAAGCATAGACATCATTTCTTAGCGCATATATTCCATAATTTAGCGCATAGGTCTGACGGAGGTAAAAATGTTGACATTTTGGATATGTTGATATGGTTTTGTCATTGATGTCAACACCTGTCATCACTTGTCAACACTTATCAGCATTTGGGGATCTTTGGTCATGTTCACTGGCAAGTTAGAGACTTATGCATAGTCACTTGTATTTAGTTTACTGGTAGATTATATTGTTCACCGACACTTGGAATGACCTGGAAACTACTTGGTTATGTCGAAGACATTATTCGATCAGTTGGTTTTGGTGATTTGGTTATTTGTTTATTCGGGTTTGCATATTTGTTGTTACTGACAAATAGGTCTAGGATATGCACCGATAGGTATATCTATTCCAGATCAACACGACACGTTATGCAGATGATTTATTATTATTGTAAATGCATTGAGCCGACATCATGCATTGAATATTGATTTATTTGTAATTAATTTTATTGTAATATCTTTTAGTAAGCCGACCTATTCAAATTGGTCTTAGGTGATGGTATAAATGTAAGATCTCATTTGTGAGATTAATATGTGAATGCGAAAAGGATTGTAATAAGGTATATGTGAAAATAAGCAGAGCTATACATGCATACATCATTTGAAGGTTGAAGGAAGGATTTTGTGAAGGAAATCAAAACTAAACTGGTACTGAATCCAACATATGAATATGCTATTTTGTGTAGTACATTATCATTGGATTTAACCATCCAATTGTAGTTAGTGTGACTCTCATTTTGTGATTGAGCAGTGAGCTCTAGGTAGGTGGCCTTTCTGCATGTGCAAAATCCATATTGTACACACATACTATCTGCAGTAGTATCATTTGATTGTGGGTAAGGCTTCCCACCATGGTTTTTCCCCTTATAGGGTTTCCACATATAAATATTTGTGTTATGTGTTGTGGATGTTATTGTCTTTCTGTTTCATGCATTAATATTTACCGGTACTGCAATTAACTGTTAAGACTGTCTACCAACATAAAGTTTGGTTTACCGGTATTAAGCATTAAGTTTTGGTTAAGTTAATTTTGGTTGAATTTATTGGACAACTGATTCAGCCCCCCCTCTCAATTGTCTCCAGGACCTAATAATTAGTATCAAAGCCTAGTCCTCTTTTTGTAGAAGTTTAACAGCTTGAGGAGATCCAATGTCTTCTAACTATTTCAAGAAGGACAGTCTGAAACTTGATGGAACTAACTATGGCATATGGAAGATCAGGATGGAGACACATTTGAATTACATTGGAAAGGACATATGAGATTTTAGAAAGAATGGCTATACTTCTTCTACTCAAGGTCAACCTAATCCACCACACTTGGCTAAAGATGAGGAAAATGATTGCAAAGCAAGAGAAGCACTTTTGAGCGCATTGTCAGATCAACAAGTCATGGGATTGTTAGATAGATCTACTGCTAAAGCTATTTGGGACAAACTAGAAACATTGAATGAAGGAGATTCCATAGTCAAAATTGCAAAACTTGAATGCTACTGGGTCAGGTATGAAAGGCTGAAAAATGGAAGAAGAAGAAAGAATTTCTGGTTTTATGGAAAGAGTAAATGAAATTGTTTTGGGTATACAATGTTGTGGAGGAACCATAAGTGAAGATGAGATTGTTTCTAAAGTTTTAAGAGCTTTACCACTGGCATATAAAATGAAAGTTACTGCTATAAGTGAATTGAGAACAATGCCTAATGCATCAGTATCTAGAGACACTTTGGTTGGAAAACTTTCGGCTTTTGAGCTTGAGGAATTTGGTCCTGTTACTACTATTAAGATAGATCTAGCTTTTAAGGTATCATCATCAACTACGACATCATCATCATTATCTAATAAATCTGATTGGAAAGCCTTCTATGCAAGAGAACTTGAAGAAAGCAGGAGAGAAAATGAAGAATTTGAATCACTATTTGCAATGAAAATGCCTAAAGGTCTAGTTGGAAGTAAGTATGAAGGTAAAACACCCTTTAAATGTTTTAACTATAATAAGATTAGTCATATGGCTTCTAGATGTCCTAATAGACATGGAAGATTAAGAGAAGAAGCTAAAAGAACATATAAGCCTAACCCTGACTATCAGAAATCCAAGTTTAGGAAGAATAGAGACAAATCTTGTTATTATGTTGATGAAGGAGTCACTGATGATTCTGATGAGGATCCAACAAACAATGGATGAGATTTTGTTGCTATAACAGAAGATCAACCGGCACCTACTGTTCAACTAGTAGAGAAGGCCCTGGCAGCTAAAGTTGAAGATAAGGATGAATGGATTATTGATTCAGGATGTTCACATCATATTACTGGTGATAAGAGTAAATTCTTAACCTTCCAGGATTACAATGGAGGTCTAGTAAGATTTGAAGATGATAAAGCTTGTTTGATCAAAGGAAAAGGCACTATATCTTTTGATGGTAACCACAATACTAATAATCTTTACTATGTTGAAGGTTTGAAACATAATATTCTGAGTGTTGGTCAATTAGTTGAGAAAGGATTTCAGTTACAATTCAAGAATGGTAAATGTAAGATCTTAAATAGAACTAGTTTGGAAATTGCAACCGGTAATTAGACTACAGGTAATATCTTTCATTTGAACAACAATGAGAAAACATGTTTAATTGCACATATTGATGAAAGTTTGTTATGGCATAAGAGACTTTGTCATGTAAATTTTGATTGCATTGTGAAAATCAGTACTACTAAGGCAGTTAGAGATTTACCTAAGACTGTTAAACCTCACAATGCGGTATGTAAGGAATGTCAATTTGGAAAGCAAGTTAGAGCAACTTTCAAGAGTATTCTAGAGAAGTCTAACAATGTTCTTGATTTAATTCATACTGATTTATGTGGTCCAGCAAGAACTAGAAGTATACAAGGAGACAAGTATTTCATGCTAATCATTGATGAGTATTCTAGAATGTGTTGGGTTACTTTTCTCAGGAAAAAATATGAAGCATTTGGGAAATTCAAACTATTCAAGATGATGGTACAAAATGAAACCGGCAAGAAAATCAAATGTTTGAGATCAAATCAAGGAGGTGAATTCACATCTAAGGAATTTAATACATTCTGTGAAGTTAATGGGATTAGAAGACAGTTACCAACACCTCGAACACCCCTGCAGAATGGAGTTGTGGAAAGGGAAAACATAACTATCTTGGATGCAGCTAGAAGTATGATATCTGAAGCAAATCTACCTCATATATACTGGAGAGAAGTGGTCAATACAGTTTTTTATACATTCAACAGAGTTCACATCAGAGGTGAAACCGGTAAGACCCCACATGAACTATGGTTTGGTAATACTCCTACTCTTAAATATTTCAGAATATTTGGAAGTAAATTCTATATTAGAAGAGATGAGTATATTGGAAAATTTGATCCTAGAACTGATGAAGGAATATTTATTGGTTATTCCTCTAAGAGCAAGGCATATAGATGTTTTAACAAGAGATTGTAGAAAATTGTTGAGAGTGCAAATGTGAAGATTGATGAACAGTTTAGAGGAAATTCAATGTACACAGACTTTGAACCGGCAATAAAGATAATCACAAATGAACCTACTATTAATACACCGGTACAGAATGGTGATCCAGTGACACCGACATCATCTGAAGATTCAATAGTCACTGAAGAACAACAACAAGTAAAAACACCCTGGTATGTAAGACTGAATCATTTTGAAGATTAGATTATTGGAAACAAATTTCAAGGAGTTATGACTGATCAATAATGATGAATAATTAGTACCAAGCCGGTACTGAGAGGGGGGGTGAATTAGTGCAAACAAAATCTTTCCCTAAATCAGTTTGATTGCAAAGATTGCACTTAGTTGGTAAACAATAGCACCAGTCTGAATCAAGGCACTACCGGTAAAACACAGTGAGAGTATGAAAGACATAAACTAGTAAACACTTAGATCTCCACACAATCTAATATCTCATTTCCACTTCAGCCGTATGCATAAACAAGTAATATATCATCAAAAATATAATGATTGTCGGTTCAACATGCTTTACCACTTGGCATAAAATATTAAAGCATCACATGAAAAGCATCACACATGACAAACTGATTTTTTACGTGGAAACCCAACTGGGAAAAACCACGGTGGAGATGAATACCCACAAGATGTTCTTTGAACTCTTTTGAAGTCCACTCTATCGGGAGCCTAGTCCGGCTAAAGACTTTTACAATAGGTTCTGCTAGGAACCGATCCTGCTAGGGATCACCCTGTTAAGGGATGGCTAAATACTCGGTTAAAGGTTAGAACCTTGTTAAAGGTTATCTCACAAGAGGATTTGAAGAACTCATTGAATTGAGTCACCCTGTTAAAGGATTTACACAAAAGCTTGTTAAAGCTACCTAATTAAGGGATTTTCCAACTGATGAAATGGTTAGAAGTCAATAGGTAATACACTGATCTGATAATAGCACTCAATGCCAAGGCAAATCCACTTTAGCTCCTTTGCTTCTGCAATCACACTCTATAGGTATCAACACACTTCTCCGGTCTGGCAAGAATCAAGTATCTCTTCACTTGGATACACACATAACATTAGCCAACAACTTCAAAATGAAAAACATCATAGACCTTATAGGAAGTAGATAGGTCAGAAACATAAACTGTAAACCCTAAACATTTTAGGTTTAACAATTCAATCGGTTCAGTCCTAACCATTAATCATATTGCATTGAATACAACAGTCTTGAACAAATCTCAAGACGTTCTCCAACATTCATTCTTTGCCACTTCAGGAAGTTGATAACCCATCACGCGCTCTCCACCGCTTACAGAGACTTCACACATTCCCAAGGTAGATAGGATCAATCTCCATGGAAGATCCTCAAGGAAATCTTTCACGTGCACAAGGCTAACATGGTAACACTATCTGATCTTCATTATAATGCTAACTCATCACAAGATGTCATCGGTTGAATCACACAGGCTTGGAATGCATACACTGGAAATCCTGAAGTTGAGACTATTGACCGGTAGTCATGCCAAATGAAACCTTGATACAAAACTTCCCATATACCAGTTCTCATTCCAACATACTACATCACTTTTTCACATATACCGGTTTTCTTACTTCAATATACCGATTCATACTTCAGCATATTGACATCAATGACAACATGCAATATCATCATGTCATCAAGCTCTGCACATATGCCAACAATCTCCCCCTTTGGTATTGATGGCAATATACAAAGATATCTCTCTACTTCACATCTTCTCCCCCTTCGACAAAAATGCCAAAGTGGAGGCACAAAAAACTATGTTGCACGATGCTGCTCCCCCTAAGGAGTAGCATCCTTCAACACACCAATCCTAAAAAAGATTTATCAATGCAATACCTAACTGATGTGGAGAACACACCTTTAGTTCACCTCTTTAAGGGGCAGCACCCCTAATTCACCTCTTAAATGGGTAAATGTTGCCTTCAGTAGAGGCATGGTGAATATGTCTGCTAACTGCTCCTTACTAGAAACATGTTCCAATACAACCTCTTTGTTCTGAACCTTCTCCCTCAAGAAATGATACTTAAGCTCGAAGTGTTTGGTTCTAGCATGTAAAACCAGATTCTTGGAAATATTAATTGCACTTGTGTTGTCACAAAATATACTTACCAGTTCAGATACAGGGACTTTGAAGCCACTTAATACATGCTTCATCCAAATTGTCTGGGTGCAGTTCATAAATGATGCAACATATTCCGCTTCTGCTATAGACTAAGAGATACAACTCTACTTCTTACTCATCCATGAGACTAGTCTACCACCAAGAAAGAATGCACCACCGGTTGTGATCTTCTGGTCATCCACATTACCATCCCAATCAGCATCTGTGAACACTTTGAGGTTGAAACCATTACTGTATGGATACCATAATCTATAGTCAATAGTTCCCTTCAGATATCTAAGAATCCGCTTTAATGCTACCAAGTGGGATTCTCTTGGACTTTTCTAGAACCGTGCAGTAATGCCCACTGCATGTGTAATGTTCGGTCTTCTATGTACTACATAATGCAGCTTACCAATCATTGATCAGTATTCCTTCTCATTCACCAATGTTGACTCATCCTCTTTTAACAATTTACAACCGGTCACCATCGGTGTACCAATTGATTTTCTATCTTCCATGCCAAAGGTCTTCAATACCTCTTTGACATACTTGGACTAAGTGATAAAGATACCATCTTTCATTTGTTGAATCTGTAGTCCAATGAAGAACTTAATCTCCCCTCTAAGTGACATCTCAAATTACTTCTTCATCTCATCTACAAAATCATGACTCATCTTGTCATCTCCACCAAAAATTATGTCATCAACAAATACTTCACAGATTAGAATCTGATCTCCTTCTGACTTCAAATAGATATTGCTATCTTCACTTGTTCTTTCAAATCCAATCTTCACAAGATAGGAGTGCAAGCATTCATACCATGCTCTAGGTGTTTGCTTCAATCCATAGAAGGCTTTATGTAGCCTACACACCATGTCACTGTCTTATGATAGGGAAAACCCATCTGGTTGCTCTATATACACCTCCTCTTCAAGTATTCCATTCAGAAATGCATATTTTACATCCATTTGATATACTTTGAATCCCTTGAAGGCTGCATATGCAAGAAGCATACAAACTCCTTCCAATCTAGCTACCAGAGAAAAGGTTTCTCCATAGTCTTCTCCTTCTTCTTGAGCATATCCCTTACACACCAGTTTGGCTTTGTTTCTTACCACTGTGCCATCTTCATTTAGCTTATTTCTAAAAACCCATTTGGTGCCAATGACATTTAGGTCTGGGTACCAAAGACCATGTACCATTCATTTCTATCTAGTCAAGTTCCTCTTCCATTGCCTTGATCTAGTCTTCATCTTTATGTGCCTCTTTAAATGTTTTAGGCTCAAATTGAGAGATCATGCAAGAATTTTCTCTGACCTTTCTTCTTGTAAGAATTCCCGCATCCTTGTCTCCTATGATCTGCTTTGGATCATGATTCAACTTTACATACCTAGGAATGATCTTAGCTATTTTCTCTTTCTTTTCTTCTTCATCCTCATCTTCATCAGCCTCAGCATCTACCAGTGTAGGAGCACTATTACTGGTACTAGGTTGTTTTGCAACCGGTTCATCTACTACTTGCTCACTATCGGTTTCCTCAAGTTTCTCAGAGGTTTCATCCACTCTGACATTAATAATTTCAACAATTCTCTAAGTCCTATTGTTGAAACACTTGAGAGCTTTGCTCTTGGTGGAATATCCTAGGAATATTCCCTCATCACATTTTGTATCAAACTTGCTCTGATGTTCACTCCTCTTGATATAACATTTGCTACCAAACACTCTAAAGTAGCTTACTACAGGAGTCTTACCATTCCAATACTCATAAGGTGTTTTATCCTTACCTTTCTTGATGAGTACCTAGTTCATAGTGTAGACTGCAGTGCTCACCACTTCTCTCCAGAAGGTGTGAGCAACCTTCCCTTGAATCAACATCGTTCTAGCTACTTCAAATACAGTTTGGTTGTTCCTCTCTGCTAGGCCATTATGTTGTGGAGCCCAAGGGGCAGACAGTTTCCTCTTGATGTCGTTCTTCTCATAGTACTTGTTGAATTCACTAGAAGTGAATTCTCCTCCTTGATCAGTTCTTAGGCACTTAATCCTCTTACCACTTTCCTTTTCGACTAGTGCTCTAAAGCTTTGAACTTTCCAAAGGCTTTAGACTTATCTTTCAAGAATGTGACCCACATCATTCTTGAGAAGTCATCAATGAAAATCATAAAGTACCTATCTCCCTGCACACTCCTAGTTTTCATAGGACCACACAAATCAGTATGTACAAGATCAAGTAAGTTGTCTATAGTGAAAGATTTACCTTTGAAGGTTGAGGAAGATATTTTCCCCAATTGATACTCTCTGCACAAAGGATTCTCTAGTTTTCTTATCACAGGCAATCCTCTAATTTCCTTGATCTTACTGGACTTCACAATATTATCAAAGTTGACATGGCAGAGTCTCCTATGCCATATCCAGCTATCATCAAACTTAGCCATTAGACATGTACTGATATTTGCATTTAGCTGAAATAAGTTACCTCTGGTCTGCATACCGATGGACATTAGTTCAGCACTCTTTCCTTTTATTTTGTACACTCCATCTTTGAATTCTAGAGTGAGTCCATTATCATTCTATTATCACTATTTAGAAAATTGGGTATTCTTGTCCCATAGTCGGCTAAAAATCTGCAAAAATGTGTTTGGCATGGCCTTGTTGCCTCTATGTTTCTCGGGTCAAAGAGGGTTTAAGATTTTGAAAATTTTAACCTTTCCTATATTTTGAAAACCCTTGCATTCTATTCTTGCATTACTTTTTCCACTTAAGGAAGGGTCGGTCTATCATGAAAGTGTCCCCCCCTTCAGGTTTTCCCTAGGCAGTCTTTTAAATATTTTCTATTTTTACGCCTTTGCCTATGTATTGTTTTAATATTTGTCGGGCTTCTTAACTATCGTGCAAGTCAAGATTCATCCTATGGTATGCATTAGTTCATTGGGAGAAGATGCCCATGGTTTACTATATGCAAAGTAGTGAAAATGGTAAGTGGGTCCGGCCAAAGGATTGTTCGTCAGCTAGAAAGAATGCATCTTGTATTGGATCCAACGGCTTGCGTTGCTTCGCTGGCCCAAGATACATGTGACTTACCCTCTGCAAAATAATGAAAGAGTTGGTGGGTCCCAGAGGTAAGTGGTTCCTTTGGTTAAAGGACAATCAGCTCAGAAAAGATCAATGGCTGGCGTTGATTCACAGCCGAAAGATGTTCGTGTTTTACCTTTCACGAAGTAGTGAAAAGGTGGAGGGCCTAGGCAAGGTAGTCATGACAAGGGTAATAGATGAGAAAGTTTCTAAGATCCTGTGGTTGTCATTACTTTGTGAAGAGGTTGCCTAAGATTTAAACTCTTCAAAATAGTGAAAAGGTCTATGGGCCCAAAGGAAAAGCAAGTCGTAGTTTTAAAGACCGATTAAGTAGGAGTTGATCAGACGGCTCGCGTGGATTCGCAGCCCCAAATCAAATGGAGGTTACTGTTCACAAAATAGCGAAGTGACATGGCAGTCACATGATGGATGACATGGAATGACAGATGGGTTGCTCCGTGGAGAGAAATAGTGACTTGTCAGATGCACGTGGCTCCGAAGGGTAGTTGAAGGCCCGCCTTGATTCAATTGGCGGTTATGTTAAAAATGGCAAAGTAAAACATGTGGCTACCTTAGAATGGAGCCTGATAGAGTTATCTAAACAAATAGCCAACTGCCACGTGGCATTTATCCACTAGTGGTGAAACAAAGCAAGTGGTCTCTTAGTTGAGGGCCCACTTTAAAGATCTGAGTGCTTTAAATGGTGTAAATATCAAGGTGGATCCAACGGTTGTCATTGTTTTGTAGCCTAAAGATGCCTGCAGTTTAGCCTTCATGAAGTGGCAAAAACCATTAGCCGTCATGGTTGTGTGGGGTTAGTTAAGAAGACTGGCAGCTACTCTAGGAAGTAAAGATCGAGCAAGTGGATAATGATCTGACGATCAGTGTTGTTTCACATTGTCAAAGTGCATAGTGTTTACCCTTCGTGAAGTAGCGAAAGGAAGGCAGGGCCCGTTACTAATGTAGAGTGACTGGGGAAAGTAAAGGCAGTGCAATTTTCTGAGATCCAATGATCGTCGTTGCTTCACAAAAGGAAAGTGAGGGGGTTTTAAACTTTATGAAATGGCAAAACAATGAAACAAGGAAATACTCAGAAGGCTTATGATCCGTTGGAGCTTGTTTTTTGAATTCGATTTATGAATTCAATTTTGAGGTGATGTCCGAAGCATGCGAGATTAATGCCTCAATTCAATACCAAGTTGCTGAGTTAAGGTCCACATCAATTGAATACTGGCATCATTTTGACAAGTTTGTTGTAGAGGAGCTGATGTAGGGTGATTTTCTTTAGGCGAGTAACAGGTTTTTGTGTTTTTTCTTGCTAATTGCAGTCTGAAAATTGGTGTTACTGTGTGAATTTCTTCGTTAGAGTTTTGTTTCACTCTCAATTGGTATAATTGTAATAATGGGATGGTGCCAAGAAGGGATTTCATAGGGAAGGTAAATTACCAAGATAGGAACATATGTGATGACTTCCTGGAACAACTAACCATGACTACCAATGCTAAGAATTGGTACCCAAAAACCCTCGTTTAAGAATTGGAGATGGTCTATATGATAAAGGCAATTGGTTAAGGGATCCACAAATAGGGATATCAGGTCTAGGACTTTTCAAGGTAGGTTTTGGTCAGAGACATTCCCTTGCCCCACTAAATAGTGTATGGGAATTGGATGTGGGAAAGCTTGTAGTCCCCGACGTCTTCATGGATCTAGATTTGTTGAACTTGATTGCACAAAATTATGACCCTATAGCCAAATGTATCAGAAATATAAAAGGAGCAACCTTAATTGAGATTAATGATGATGAGTTCAGGAAGGTTTTCAAGCCCAGTGAAGTGTCCAATTATCTAGAGCCTATCAACTTTGAGACACTTGCACAAGTCTACAATGTGCAAAGGGATCACCTTAGGAGTGGCCCACTGAAAGAGTTTTTTGTCAAGATAGGATGGTTAGTAGTTGTAGGCCCCAGTACCATGGAACCTTTCTCCCTAAATCTGTGTACTCTAAGAGCTAAGAGCATGTATTGGTCACTTTGTCAGATTTTTGGAGAAGATGCTGAGCAAAACATGCCAACCCATTATATGTTGATGATAGCATAGATTTTGAACCCCTCTCTGGTAGTAACATTTGATTATGCGCCTTACCTCACTGATGCAATTCATGAAGGGCTAGTAGGCATAAAAAATGGTAAGGTGGATAGGCCTTTTGGATGGTACTCCCTTCTCATGCATATGTTTTTATTTAAAGGTGCTGATTATTTTGCTAGTGAAATGAAACTAATAAAGCAAAAAGATGGTGAAGAGATGCCAGTGCAATTATGGAGCACCATTCTGTCCTGGGATAGAGAAGATGCCAGTTACCTAAAGTTTGATAGATGCTTTGTATCTAAAATCAGGATTCTCTTGTGTGCAGAAAACCCTAGGATCCCAAAGGCTCTTTTGGAGTTCCTCAGGCCTAAAGAGTTTACTAAGGGTATTAAAATTGTTTATAATTGGGGTGATATGTATTTGTACCCTGTTTCCACAATTTTCAGAGTTTATGGTTTCAGAGGCACTCCATATTTATTGCCTTATCAAGTCCCATTGAAGATAGGGATTGCAAAAGTCTTAAGGCAAATTGGAAGTGTGCAAGAGGAAGAGCTGACAAATAGTGGTAAAGGGACTATTTTCCCAACTGTTACCATGGCTCATCATTTTGTGATCACCAAAGGTGGCGAGAAGTATTTTGAAGAATTATTTAAACCATATAGGTTGTCTACTACAGTTTCAAGATTTGCAGACCCTAAAGATTTTTTCAATGGCATGTTTAGAAAGAGAGCAATATGTAAAGGTAGGCCGCACCAATTTCATTTTCCCAAAGATTTGATTAGGAATGAATTCAATTTGGATGAGAAAGAATTGAGGAAAAAGAAGTGGGTGGCATACAAAAGAGCTCTTGATTTCATTCATCAATTTGATAGTAGTTATGACCTTTCTAGTTTTAATCCCTTTGAGGAAAAAATAAAAAAAATTAATTCTTTATTTTGAAGACCTCATGCAAACTTTGAAAGAAAAGAGGGAGGTTATAATGAGAGATGATCTTGACAGGGTTATATTGGTTCTAGCTAAGCTTTCCTTTGTTGAGGCTATCCCACCAGGTGATTATGTAATGCACAAGAAATCAAAATACAGTGTGATGATACTAGTGACTAGTGAGCCTTCTACTTCAAAGGGGAAAAGAGCAATTGAAGATGTCATTGACATCCAAGACTCCCCTAAAAGGAAAAGAGTGGGGAAGGAACTGCAAACCAAGGAGCCTCTGTATAGTCCATCGTAATCCCCTATCCACATAGGAGATGAGCAGGCGGTGGCTAAACAATTGTTACAGTTAGGGAGTCTCGAGAAGATTGCCTACACATATGAGGAAACACAAGAGGGGATGCCAGAAGAGCCACCTAGTGCTGAGATGAACTTGACTGAAGGTGAATTCAAAGGTAAAGAGCTAGACCTAATTGTCAAGCAAGCCAGTGAGGAGTTCTTAGCTGATAGTAACTTTGTTACAATAGTGGCCTTCATGCAATTTGTATGGAAACAAAACATTGAACAATTTAAGGCAAGATGTGAAAAAAGGAAGAATGAGTAGCCTCACAAAGATGTACCTCTAGTGGAGGAAGAGGTAAAACAAGAAATGATTGAAGAATTCAAGGCCATTACTCCTGAAAAGGGAAGAGAGATGGTATCAAAGGTTGGTGTTTTAATCCTCCTTGAGTGGGATATAGCTGATGCTTTGGTACTTGAGGTGGTCAGGAAAGAAACCAAGTCTATGGAAGGAGTCACATTCAGCAAAGATAATGTTGCTTTAGTCATGTGTTCATTAAAAAAGGATGAAAAGAGAAGAAGGAAAGATGCCTCAGATTCTAGTTTCCTAGGAGGTATTATTGTGAAAAGAGTCCAAGATACAGGGGTGGTAGAAGCTGTTAGCATAGTTTTAGAAACTGCAAAATTCAGTGTAGCAATGGCAGAAAAGGAGGCAAAGGAAAAAGCTAATCTCTAGTTGAAATTGGAAACAATCTTGAAGGCTTATAATGAGGCCAAAGAAGGAATAGCTAACTGAGATATCATCATTGCTAGACTTCAGAGTCAGTTGCCAGGACAACACCATCAAGGTGGGTCCTCTACTCTAATGATAACTTCTTCTCCAACAAGACCTCCACCTACATGTCCTATCATAGAATATCCCCCTTCTCCTATGCCTTATGGTTTCCAAAAAGCTGAAACTATTCAACATGAGTTGGAAAAGTTGAAATAGGCTCAAAACCTGTTTGCAAGTAAATATGAGGAAAAGGTAAAGGCTACAATTTTGAAATATGTTGATTCAATTAGGGCCTCTATCGTACATATTTCTATGAAGAGGATTCTAAATATTTTGACTGAATTAAGAGAAGATGAGACCACTCTGGAACCAATTCTGAATAAGTGGATGCCTAGGGGAAAGGAGTTAGAGCTTATGTGTTCAGCTCATGCAGATGCAGAGGCAAATGATAGTCTCGGATCCACTTGTGAATTCATAAAAGAAATGAATATACTCTTAGAAGAAAGGGAAGGTGTGAAGAGAAAAGCCCAATTATATAGGAAAGAGTATTGTGATCACAAGTATGAGTTGTTTCCAGGGGGTTTTGTTGGTCTAAATCAGTTAAAAGAGGAGAAGACGTGGCTGGAAGAGTTGGACCACAATTTGTCCCAAAGAGTCAATGAAATCATCAACACTGATGACACGTCCTTATTTTTCAAGACAATTGAGGAGATTGAAAAGGTTGTCACATTATGGTTTCATAGAAATAGAGATTGGGCAGTTAAGGGTCACTTGGAAAAGGCTAGAAGGAATGAAGAAGAAGATTGTTAGTTTTTCTTGGCTGAATGATGACATGTTCCAGGAATGGAAGGAAAAATATGTTGGATAACAAGAAGAAGTTCCAGAACAGTTAGAAGATGTTGTAGTGGGACAACAAGTTGAAGAGGCCATTGATATTGAAAAGGACTTGTAACTATTTTTTTTTGGAGAAGATTGCAGTTTTGTTGTCATTCTATGTACCCTTCATTTGAATTTGATTGAAAAGTCCTCCTATGTTCAACTTTCAAGTTTTAAAGTTTTGCATCAAGTGTCTTGATTCGAGTCCTTGAAATTTTCTTAGAAAAGTTCGTAGAGGTTCAGTGAGGTTCATCAGGTTCAAACAGTTCACCAGGTTCAAACAGGTTCACCGGGTTCAAACAGTTCACCAGGTTCAATGAGGTTCACTAGGTTCAAATAGTTCAGTCAGGTATGAAGATGCAGGTTTAGCAGTCCAGTTCAAAAGTGTGGTAGTGCATTTTAGATTTTGCATCAAAAATTTCAACCAGATTAAAAAAGGTTCAGGTTGGTTCAATGGTTCAAGAAGGTTCAACTATTTTTAGAACTTCAATAAATTTTAATGATCAATGTTTTGAAGGAATAGGTTCAATCTTAGAGGTTCAAAGTTGTAAGCTCAAGCTCTCAGTTCACAGGCTTTCAAAGGTATAGTTCAGTTTGTGGATTCAAAAGTCAAACAAGTTTAAAGGTTCCTATATTGAATTTGATGTACAATCCAAAAGTGGATAATGGATTTTGAAGACCCTTGTGATCAGAAGTTTACCATACTGGTATTCTAGGAATCAAAATATTGGGCCTGACTTGAAATTCTCAAACTCTAAACATCAGTGACTCCCTGCATTTGCAAGATACATTGAGAATGAAATCGTTTGTAGTGTCCAAGTAACTTGTTCTCTGATTAGATTTGGTTGGTGACTTACTATTTACTACCATTGGTTGTGTGCTACCTGTATATGGTGAAAATGGATAACAATAATAACAATATTGAAAGGCTAAATGAATTCAACCACCAAACCCTAGCCTAACAATCAACAAAGATCCACCATAACATATGAAGATTACCTAAGACAATGCAAATCAAATGAAATCACAAAGATTATACCATTACATGTCCAATAGGGTTTTGATCTCCATTCTTCCTATCTCCATTGATCTTGCTTGATATATTTGCTCTCAGATTTTATGTGCACAAGAGCTCAACAAAGAACAGAATGTGGTTGCAAGTAGGATCATAGTATAGTCAAGTCCTTAAGATCAGTGATTAGGATGATTGATTAGAATGCATAGAATTATTAGGGTTTGATAATGAAGGAAGCATCTCCTTATATAGAAGACACAATATGAAATGGAGGGATAAGATTGAGAGGTGTAAAAGGAGGTCGGATATGATTAGAGGGTGGGTAAAAGAAATAATAAAATAATGAAAGGGGTAGGTAGTGTATGAATTAAGAGATGAATGACATGTGTCATGGGTAGAAAAGGTTAATGAATTAATTAAATAAATAAAGATTTATTTAATTAATAGAAAAAGTGGGATCAATTAAATAAATAAGATATTTATTTAATTTAGGAAAAGGATAATTTAAATAAATAAATGTATTTATTTAAATGAGAAATAAGGCTAGAAGAGGATAAATGAATTAATTAAATAAATAAGGATTTATTTAATTAATAGAAGAATTAAGCTTAGATAATTAAATAAATAAAATATTTATTTAATGAGACATGACAGTTTTAGGTGTCTACATTTTGCCCCTCTTTGAGACAATGCGGCTTGTCGCGTTGTTTCAAAGAAGATAAGATGAACTGATACAGAGTTGCCCCAGAATGGGAATGATATGCCCCCTCGAGAGATTGGATGAAAATGTCTGAAAAGATTGCAGACAATCTCTCGATAAGAAAGAGAGGCTAGAATGGACTGACTAGATAAAGTGACAAAGTCACGGGATAAAGAAGACTGACTCGAGAAACGAAGGCTAGGGGTAGTCTATAAGATAGACCACGGGGGAAAATACATCCTCATTGTCATCTACACATCCATGAGAGAACATTGCAGAGCAAAATAGAGCAGGAGCAGTCAGCAGCGATGACTTTCGTGCATAGATTCGACCGTGTTCGTCGATTTCAGAGGCCAGCAGAGGTAGGAGAGCCGGTGAGTACCACCAAACCTCCTCATACTTTGATGCATTTATTGTTGTCATTAATGCATGCTAGGTAATATAATAAATGCATGTTTATATCATGTAAGCGCGTTTGTGTTTGAAAAGTATGAATTTGCATCTTCTAGGTCAAATCGGCAGTTCTGTGATGAACATACACTGTTGATTGGATAAGCTACTGAGAGGATACACTCAAGCAGGTCCTCTAGGAAGACTAGGATAGATCAAGGCACTTTGTGATGAACAGTGAGTACCAAGATAGAGTACTTTGTGATGAACAGGGAGTACTGAAAAATATGAGCAGCACTTTGTGATGAACAGGGAGTGCAAATGTGAGTAACACTTTGTGATGAACAGGGAGTGTCACACACGTAGTACTTTGTGATGAACAGTGAGTACCACTAGGATAAATAGCAACACTTTGTGATGAACAGTGAGTGTCACTATAACTAACATGATTGAGTTGTTTGACTGCAGGAGTATTTGTCAATGCTAGAGTCACAGGAGAGATTCCCGTCGACACAGAGGTTGCGACCTGAGTTGTCGCTCGAGGACAGAGCTGCCATCGAGGAGATGGGCTTGAGACATGTACTATATGTGCCTGAGTTTTGGGCAAACATGGGTTTGCTGACTACGCTTGCTGAGAGATGGCACTCTGAGATGTGCACATTCCATTTACCGATGGGTGAGATGACAGTCACCCTGGAGGATGTTTATAGGATTCTATGGGTGTCGATCGATGGGGAGCTAATTCCGTACGATCGAGACAGAGACAGGGATGCCCTTAGATGAGTGTTCTAGGATCCAAGATTGGAGATGAGGGCAGGACACCTGGCATGGGATACCATGACATGGATAGGATTAGCACTACCAATAGTGTTGGCAGGAGTGATCAGTGAGTTCCTCTGTATCAGTTTTGTACCATTTTGTATAATGATGTAGACACCTGCGGGTGATTGTAGCCATATGATTTTGACATCATTGTATCATGACACTTTATATATACGTATGAGATGATGCATCTTTGCGGCAGCTATATGCATGTGTACCTATGTGATGAGATGTTCTTATGTGATGCTTATGATATGGATGCAAATATGTATATGATGCAATGCAATATTTTTATTTTTTTTTGTTCGTTTATGTTTTATATGTGTATGCATGATGTAAATGTGAATGTAAGTAATGCAGATGAATATGATAATGCAAATGTAAATTGTGCTAACAGGTGTTGTGTGCAGGATGTGAGGCAGTTGTGATATCTATATGTATGTATGAAATACTTATATGTGGTAATGTAGGTGCAACTACATGAAATGCAAATATTTTTGGTGTGTCACTATACTCAGTCATGTGATAGCAGGCTACGCGGACTCGAGAAGGATGATGGAAGTCAATCAAGAAAGGGGAGATGAAAGATAGAAGATATGAAAGTGAAAGAGCTTCTTGTGCATTATCATCATTAAGCTTTATTATGGCAAGTAGGTTATGACAATCGAGGCATATATTTGACCCAGAAAGTCCTTGTACCTGTTTGCATGGAGATAAGACAGTCACAAACAAGGAATGCCCCCGTTCATACTAGACTCACAGTGTCCTCATATCCTTGGACAAGTCATAGCATTACTAAGAGACAATCCACAAACAGCAAAAGAAAATGGGTGATGATACCCCATCCTCGCCTTTCTAGTCAAAGACATCCTGGAGATAGAATCTCTAGTCAGAGACATCTCGGAAAAGCTAAAAGACATGTCACCAAAAAAGATGAAATCAAAAGAAAACCAAGATTCGACACCAACATCCACTGTAGTCCTCAAGTTTAGTGTCTCTTGTCACTTGTATAAGTCTTATTTTATTGTGGTCACAATGTTCACTTTTACAGAAAGGATAGATAGCACTGAACCATAATGTTGTCTGAGTCTGTTGAAATATTTGATTTGTTGAAGCCCATTGTTGCTGCTGTGTCTCATCTAAAACTGACTGAATCCATGAAACTGATACTTTATTGCAGAGAAGATGAAACTTTATTGTGGATCTGTGATGCAAATGTTGCTTTATTGCAGATTGTGCGCAAATAGACTGAAGAAAGCTGGAAGAAACTTTACTCCTTGAAACATGTGATGTTCTCAGTTTCACACCCATCACTAGACATAGGATTTGCCTTAGCCACAGATAGGGTCTGATTTGTTATGGATGGAAAGGGATGTGAAAAGGGAGGTTTATTATAAATGGCTAACCAATCTTAGGTAGATCAATAACAAGCCATGATGGGAATGGGTAAGTTTATTATGGATGAATAGGTTGTGAGTGTGTGCAAAGTGAAAAGATGAAAGTGAATCCTGAAGGAGGGAGGAGCAATGTCTCTACGCATGGCACTGGTGACCCAGTTTTCACCATGGTACTTGCCCACGGCGCCACCGAAGTGGTTTTCACCATTGGACGAAATTATTTCTCTTTACTTTTTTCAATTTTTCAATGTTTTTTGTGTCACAAGGCGCCTGTTTGCCAGGTTTTCACCAAGTAACGATTTTTTTGTTTTATAATTTTTTTTGTATTTTTGAATTAGGATATTCTGAAGAGCTATGTGTAAAACCTGCGAAGGTGCATGCTATTGATAGGATCCTCCAAAGGTTCACCTTCTGTAGTTGAGAGCTGATATGCCCCAGATCCATATGCTGTTGTAATGATGTAAGGATCAAGCCAATTTGGTTCAAACTTGCCCTTCTTCTCTCTGTCTTGCTGATTTTTGGGATTTTCTCTGAGAACCAAGTCACCTACCTCAAATGTGCGAGGCTTGCCTTTGTGATTGTAGCTGCAATGTTCCTTGACTGAATGATGTGTAGCTTGAGTGTCTGTCTTCCTTGATAAGGGAACTGAGATAGAATTACTAGTGTGTGGACTACACAGGCCCGTATGCATGTCACCTGAAGAAGTTTGGGCATCCCTGATAACAAAGTCCCTTGAGGAAGTTCCATTAAAGGTCCACGATGTATCGTCAGAAGGGAATGGATGTGTGGAACAAGTGGATGAGTGATGAAGGCTTATGATAGTGAAAAGAAGTGAAAGTAGGATAGCATGATGGAGACTTAGGATCAACAAGTATGCATTTTGACTTGAAATTTTAGAACTTTTGCCCCCAGTTATTTTGGTATTAGGGGAGATCAACTCTTTCTCTTTTTGCTTCATAGGATTTTTATCCTTGCCCTTGATTTTTACAGAGTGCAATAGCTTTTGATTTTGATTTGGACTAAAGGACTTTTCTTTATTTTTGACTTTTAGATTTTTCCTTTCAAAGCTTGATTTTTGATCCCCAATTAGTAAGGGCTTTTGTAATTCTTGTTGATCCAAGTCTGGAAGCGGAGTGGAAATGGAATGAGCAGATGATATGGTAAGGCTATGTGAGTTCTCAAGAGGGTTGGCGATACACTCAATAGATTCTTTGTTGGAACCACTCTTAGGATTGTTGATATCAAGAGTTGCTTGCACCACTGGAGGAGATTTGCATTCAGACCTAGTAGCCACAACACTAGGTTCTTTGTACCCAATTCCTTGCAAATTATTTATAGATTGTTCATGTAGACTGAATGTCTTAGGAGACAGTGGGAGTTGATCAACATGAAAGATATACTCACCACATCCCATGTCTTTAATCTTGAACTTATCTTTGAGCTCTGCTTGTTTGGATGTAGAAGCTTTTAAGGATTCAGGATCCACATATGCTGATGAAGGAATAGCTTTGCAGTTGACTGGGATTGTTATTTCTGATTGAGGTTGCAGATTGTTGCAATATATGAATGGATTTGGATCTGCTTTGATGGTCACTTCAACTCCATTGTGTGGAAACTTGATACATCGATGATATGTAGATGGGACTGCGCTCATCTCATGAATCCATGGACGTCCCAAGAGTATGTTGTATGTGAGATCTAGATCAAGGATTTGACAAACCACATCCTTTGTAACTAGCCCAACTCTGAGAGGTAAGGTGGCTGTGCCCTTGGATGAACGCTCTTCATCATCATATGCCTTGATGGTGATTTTGTTTTTAGAATTCACAGCTTTATCAGAATATCCCAATTGTTTAATTGTGCTCAATGTACAAATGCTTAGACCCGCTCCTCCATCTATTAGGACTCGTTTGATTCTATGTTTGTGTATGAAGGCTTCAATGTGTAATGGTGCATTATGTGGCTGACTTACGGAGGCATCATCGGCTTCTGTGAATGTAAGGGAGTGTGGAATGGAAAGGTATCCCACAATGGCTTGAAATTGGTCCACGTTCAGATCAGTAGGAACGGCGGTGTCTCTCAAGATTTTGTCAAGAATAGCTTTATGTGCGGGGGATATGCGTAAGAGCTCAAGGATTGAGATAAGTGTGGGTGTCTTCCCTAACTGTTCTACAAGGTCATACTCAGGTTTGGTTGATGAAGAGGCGGTTTTTTGAGCTGGAGCACCTTGCAAAGTAATTTTACCTCGACGGGTTGTAACGTGACATTCAGAGGTAGGTTTGGAAGAAGATCCAACACCTTTTAGGACAATCCTGGGTCTCTGAGTAGAATTCTCAGATGCTTTGTCCTTGATGATAATAGTAGAGACGTAATTGTCCATCGAGATATTATTGATAGTTGAATCATAGTTGTAAGGTGCTCTAGTATAGTTGGCTTGGTCATCTGTGGCTTTAGCTTTTCCCTTGTCATGTTTTGGGAATGGTTCCTTAAACATCTCATGTTCTTGATTAGACGAATGTCCCTCAGTCTCAATGTCACCTCTATCAATGAGATCCTGTATGATGTTCTTTAGTCGATGACAATTTCCTATCTTATGACCCTTGCTCTTATGAAATTCACAATACTCATCATCATTCCACCAATTCGGCTTAACCTTTGGTTCATATGGAGGAAAATCTGGAACTGTGATTACCTTGTTTGCCACAAGCTTCTTGAAAATTGACTCAAGTAGTTCTCCCAATGGAGTGTACTTCCTTCGTGATCTGGAAGTTGTTTGAGTATTCACTTGATTGTTTGTAGAACTTGATCCAGAAAAAATGAATTTGGGTCGCACTATATTGGCATCAACAACACCATCATTGACTGCGTTCTTGTTTTTATTCCAAAATCTTGGCTTGTCTTTTCCTTTAAAGTCATCTTTGTTTTACTTGAATATTTTAATGACTCCTTGTTCAATTAGGACCTTTTCTGTCGCTAAGCCTTTTTCAATGACATCCTTGAAGGTGGACAAACAAGCTTTCCTTAAGTCATAACCAATTTCTTTGTTAACATTTTGGGTGAACATTTCTACCATTTGTTTTTGTGGAATTTCACAAGAGCATCTGCTAGCTAGATTTCTCCATCTTTGTAAAAATGATGTAAAAGATTCTCCCTCTTTTTGCTTGGTGTTGCACAAAGTAGTGACTGATATGTCTGTCTCTATATTGTAGGAGAAATGTTGAATAAATGCTTCTGCTAGGTCACCCCATGACTTAATACTAGGTGGAAGTTGGGAGAACCATTCCATAGCTTGATCACCTAAGCTTTGTGGGAATAATCTCATCAAATATGTCTCTTCTGCTACTACCTCAATGCAAGCTATGAAAAATTGTCTTATGTGTGCCTTAGGATCCCCTTTTCCTCTATACTTATCAAATTTAGGCATCACAAAGTGTGTAGGAAAAGGAGGCATTGGAATGCTCTTGTCAAATGGATAAGGACATATGTCTCTCATTGTGTATGTTGGCTTTGGTGTATTTATGTCCTCCATTTTCTTTTGTAAGTCCCTGATTTGTTGCTCCAAATTGCTCTTAGGTGGAGATCGACTTCTTGGACCATATCCTATGCTTGAGGCACCAATTGGAGGAGGAGCATGTTGCATATATGGATGATATTGATCATACACATGTTCATATGGAGGAGGTCTGTAATGATGTTGTGTATATGGACCACTTGGTATAGATTCATGTTGAGGAACCCCATATCTATTTTGCACATGTATACCATATTCTACAGGCATGTCATGTTCCATTGTGTTGCCCCCAAATTTGACATGAGGTTTCCTTGTGTCTAAATTTTGAGCATGCCTTGGAATATCCCATTGCTTTGGTGGTTGATCCTTAGCATTGATATGTGATTGAGCATATTTTTCTCCATAAGACTTCCATAATGGTCTGCGAAGGTGAGTATCATATGTTTGACCATGTGTATGTGGGACCTCTAGTTTTTGAAGCAAAGCTGATGGTGATTCAGGTACCATGTGTGGTCCTCTATTTCCTCCACTATTAGGTCTCCTTTGATCCATATTGGAGTGAGGTTGTTGCAAAGGTCTATGTTCCATTATTTGAGACATGTCAAAATCATGAGGTATCTTGGCTCCACTTTGTGCCATCATTTGTAAGAAGTATTGTCTATCCCTCCTCATTATTTCCTCAACCAATCGATTGAAATGGGGATTCATAATGGATTCTTCCACATCTGTTGAATGTACTGAAAAGTTGTCCACATTGTCATTGTGTGTAGCATTGTTGTTTATAGTGTCCATGTTCTCAACATTTGGATTGTTTCTATAGGCATCCATGTCAGGTAATGTAGTATGATCAGAATTGAAAAAGATCTCATTGTCATACTCATAAGAACTCATGTTTGTGGACTCTTGAGCCTCTTTAGTTTCTCTCCTAGATTTTTGAAGACGGGTTTCAACCATGAACTAGGTATTGACCAAGATGTGTGAGACTAGATGAAAAATGGAAAGAGTATGGAAGACCAAGAGTTGGATGAAATGTAAATGAGTTTGAAGTGTACTTGCAATGTCCAAAGTGTAAGACCAAGTATGTATGTAGTAGAGTAGGTGTGACTTCCAAAGAGAGGATAGTTTCTCTTGATGAGGTAAGTTGACCTTGACTCTAAGTAAAACCAAATGAGACCCAAAGGTAAGAAACCTTGATGAGGGACCACTTAGCAAAGTGTTGTTGTATGTAGTGTGTTGACAAAGTATGATGAGGAAAAGCAAGTGACCTTTTGACTCAAGTTTAGACAAATGTGAATGTAATGTAAGGTGTAAAGCAATGATGGATTTTGTGAGACCCAAAGACAAGTTGAATGCTAGATGAAAACCTAGAGAAACAACCTAGGAAGCTCAAGAATTCTGAAACTGATTGTTCTTGTTTGCTTGACTATAAAATTTTTCCAATTTGTGAAGTTGTGACCAAATCTGAATGTTTGACTATTTTTCGTGACAAGAGGACTCAATGTTTGCAAGTGTTTAGAATCTCCAAGAAAAGTGTGTTGTTTGATGGAAAAATGTTTTGCATACACTTGAAAACACAAAAGACACAATGTTTTGCTGTTTGGTTTTGAATGTTTTGAATGTTTAAAATAAGTCAAGCACAATTCTTATGGCTGGCCAAGACAATAGTTGTTGATCCCACATGAGGTTTTACCCCCGAGGCTACGCTATTCAGAGTAGATACTTAGATGCTTGACCTCATTGGCTCCACCCTCGGCACTCACTTCTCAGGTCAGCCAAGCATCAGTCCCCACGAAAACTCCCCGTGGCGAACTTTGTATCTCTACTAAGAACCGTATGTGTGTGGGCCGCTACCAGAGGTCCGACCTCCTGCCCCAACAACTAGAAGGATTTGGGCTTCTAAACAAAAAGGTGCTAGTAAGGGCATCCGCTCGTGTGGCCATACATGTGGCACTTTCAGCTCTATAAATACAGAAGGCTCCCAGTCGGTAGGGGTTACACCCTACAAATGATCAAATAAATTTGATCAAACGGGTTTATGGGGAGACATAGTGTCGGTATGAACTAATCAGCACATGTTATTCATAGTTTTCACCATGAATACATTTGATTATAGTGGTTCAGATGAGGTGGGTTTTCCTCGCTACCACTTGGGTCATTCTCTTCTCACTAGTAGTCCTAATGACCACATGGGAAGACAGGCCCTCTAAAGTTTAAACAAAAAGAGCCTATTGCTCAAGACACAAAAGACAATGATTCAATTTTAGTGCACCAATTGAAGTGTTTGCTAGTCTATGAAAACAAGGCACACAATAAAAATCCAAATACCCTTGCCAAGGATCTGCAACAAAGATTTATTAGTAGTTTGGATTGTTTGAAATAATCACCCCTTCCTCCAAGCACACAAGTTAGGTAAATTTTAGATCCAAAAGACTTTGTGAAATAGGGGCCTTCAATAATGCGTTTTGTTGACCAATTCAAAGATCTGATTCATCATAAAAAAAGGCCACCTGTAAAATTTCAAGAGATTTCCAGAAATGTAAGAAAATCCAAAAAATTTGCTAATTTGCTCCAAAAATTAATTTTTATGAAAAATCATAAAAAATTCATATAAAATGCAAAATCGATCCAAAAAATCTGAAATTTTTACTAGAGAGTCTTGATAGTCTTCCAAACATGCACAAAAAATTTTCTGCAACAAATCCAAGCAGTTTGTGAGATATGAGTAAAATAATGCAAAACCCTAATTTTCAAAGATCTGATTTTTGAGTCATGATTTTGCATCAAATTTAAAATTACAAAGAACAGATCCTATGTATGATTCTGAGAGATTTCCAAAAATGTAAGAAAATCCAAAAAATTCGCTAATTTTCTCTCAAAATTAATTTTTTATGAAAAATCATAAAAAATTCATACAAAATGTAAAATAGATCCAAAAAATCTGAAATTTTTACTGAATCTTTTTGATACTTTTCCTGACTTCAAAAATTCTGAATTTTGGCTTGAGAGCTCCTGATACTTTCTTCAACCTGCAAAAAAAATTTGGTGCAAAATTTCCTAGCCGTTTGTGAGATATGATCGAATCTCTCCAAGATCTTGATTTTGTGTCCAAAACCCTAGCTGCACAAGGTTATTCTCCAAATTGTTTTACAAAATAGCAATATAGGGTTAGAAAAATCTGCAAAAAACATAGATCTAAGAAAAATCCATGTCCCACGGGGCGTGCCAAAATGTATATGGTGAAAATGGATAACAATAATAACAATATTGAAAGGCTAAATGAATTCAACCACCAAACCCTAGCCTAACAATCAACAAAAATCCACCATAACATATGAAGATTACCTAAGACAATGCAAATCAAATGAAATCACAAAGATTATACCATTACATGTCCAATAGGGTTTTGATCTCCATTCTTCCTATCTCCATTGATCTTGCTTGATATATTTGCTCTCAGATTTTATGTGCACAAGAGCTCAACAAAGAACAGAATGTGGTTGCAAGTAGGATCGTAGTATAGTCAAGTCCTTAAGATCAGTGATTAGGATGATTGATTAGAATGCATAGAATGATTAGGGTTTGATAATGAAGGAAGCATCTCCTTATATAGAAGACACAATATGAAATGGAGGGATAAGATTGAGAGGTGTAAAAGGAGGTCGACTATGATTAGAGGGTAGGTAAAAGAAATAATAAAATAATGAAAGGGGTAGGTAGTGTATGAATTAAGAGATGAATGACATGTGTCATGGGTAGAAAAGGTTAATGAATTAATTAAATAAATAAAGATTTATTTAATTAATAGAAGAAGTGGGATCAATTAAATAAATAAGATATTTATTTAATTAGGAAAATGATAATTTAAATAAATAAATGTATTTATTTAAATGAGAAATAAGGCTAGAAGAGGATAAATGAATTAATTAAATAAATAAGGATTTATTTAATTAATAGAAGAATTAAGCTTAGATAATTAAATAAATAAAATATTTATTTAATTAGACGTGACAATTTTAGGTGTCTACACTACCTGTGAGAGAAGTTACCGTCGAGCTCATATGATAAGATGAAAGGTATAGGAATAGATCATTGTGTTAGGATTTTGATAACGAGCTCATGAAAGATAAGATTGTTGAGTTTTTCAAATCTGCATGGAAATATTTGCTTCCCTGTATGTCAACCCATATGAATGGATTCAACAATATCCATTCGATGTTTGTATCAACAGGATTGAATATGAGGCCATTGTTAAAGAAAGTTATGGTGCAGAGTGTTTGAGAGCAAAAAAATGTGAAAGTCACTGAGAACATTATTTTGACAAGTCTGAATTTATGACAGACATATAGACCCTCACACAGTAGCAAATATCTTTCGACTTGGACATCATTTTTGAAATCGCTTTGGTGAGAATGTAGACAATTAGGTTTCGACCAACATATGCAAAATTAAAAAAGATCCAATGGTAGAAAAAAAGGTTATGGCCCCTGCACTGAGACATACTTTGACTATCATATTTTTTTTTAGTTCGCCCAACATAAAGAGTTTTTCATTTTGGGTTGATACAGAGTGTTATGACAAAGTGCCACATGTCTAGATGTTGTTACACATGTCATTTATTTGCTAATATACATCATTGTAAACTTTTAAATCAAAGTTTATAAAGATAGGAAATGCAAAAAAAAGGAAAGAAAAAAATTGGGAATGAATGAAGAATTAAAATATTTTCAAGAATCAATTATCTTCAAAATTGAAAAGTTACGCTAATCGAAAGCAGCGGGGCACAAAACATTATTTATGGGAAGATTTTCAAAGAAAAAGGGTTCTAATTCTCTGTGGGAAGGCTGTGTACTGCTAATAGGGAAGAAGTTATTTCTGAGTTTTTAATTGTAGCAGGGGGCATGTTTTCTTTTCCTACAATTGTAATGTACAGAACTTGAGTCTTTGAACTCATTTTGATATTGAAGGAATGGAGAACGCATTCAGGAGTCTTTGAATTCTTTATTGTTGTCTTCATATTTTATTGAGCTATGTCTCATTAATATTATTTTTCAGTACCATTATTGTCATGACAAGCTATAGATGTGATTAATTGTGGAATTTTGTTTTCAGATTGAGTTACCTCATGGGAAGGATATGTGCTCCTACCTCTTTAGTTATTTTATGTGGGTGTTGGGAATATGAACTATGTTTTCTTTTTCCTGCATTTACTTTATTTAGTATTCAGTCCTCTTCACATTTACTTCATGGTTATGAGTAGGTGTTAGTGCCTTTAGTTGCTTTCTGGTTAAAAGCAAATGTGTGGTTTAAAACCAATTAATTTATTGAACATTTGATCGGGGAGCTGTACCCTGTAAAATTCAGAGGAAGATTATCAATCTCATGATAATCGATCCAACTATTAGTGTTTTTATTTTTTAAGGACAAATCTATTTACTAATAGGTTTGTAACAAATTTTCTTAGGAATGTCCAAAGCTTGTATGCATCCATAATATTTTAAATGGATACCAGGACTAATGAAAAAAGCATCACAAGAAATTTTATAAAGAAACTCTGCAGAAATGTATCGGGGTTTTTCTAGCTATCATAGAGAATACTTTGAATCATGTAAGATTAATTTTCAAAAATGAATATAAAGATGTAGATCAACACTTTTCAGGCCTGAATCTATATTGTCTTCTAGTGTGCACTCATTAATTTACTAGTTTCATTTGAATAATCTAGGGCTATTTGATTGAACATGGATTGCAAGGCAGTCATATGGATATGTTTCTAGCTTTTCTTTTCAAGGAAGAGGAATTAAATATGCTTGAAATATCTCTATCAGTAAATCAATTGTTTGTTTACTTTGAATTTGATGAACAGTTTTAGTTTTTAGAGGATAAAACTCATGTATATGTCAGACATGCATGGGGTTAGCTAAGGCCAAGGTGGTGAAATGTACGGGATTATTCAGTTTTGGAATTCTAACTTGATTTGGGTGACTTTGTAGCTCGAATAAGGCACTAGTATTCAATTGTAGGATTCTTTTTACCTTTCTTGAAGATCAATAGTAAAAATGGACACAAGCTTTTTTTTAATGTTTCAGTTTCATTGAGGTGATGAAATCCATGGGTTTTCTGACACTGGTTTACTGTGGATCTTAATCTTAAAGTGTGAAAATATTCACAGAAGGTACACCCACCTGAACTTTGGATAAGTTCAAAGTGTAGAAGGTTTTGAAACCTTGTTATATGTTATTTTTGAGTTCTATTTCTCTGATCTCTTCATTTGCAAATAGAGTTACTTGATTTTTACCAGAAGGATAGAAAGGAAATCAAAATTTGAGAACAACACATTCAATTGGATAACACTCAAAAGATTGTGCCTGAGACCTTCTACCCAATACACATTATCAGCACTGCTTTTTCCATTTAGAGAGATGGACCCTCTACCTTTTACCATACATGGTGCATCATTACCAAATCGGACCACACCACCATCATACTCTTCTAGAGACAAAAACTTACTCTGATCACCAGTCATGTGGTGAGAACAACCACTGTCAATAATCCACTCATTGAAATTATCAAAGCGGGAGACAAGATCCTTCTTGTCTGAAACATCTTCCTTAACTGCTACAAACACAATGTCTTCACTTTCTTCATCTTCTGATTCCTCATCAGTGACACCTTCATAAACTGCTACAAAACAATTTCTCATGTTTCCTCCTTTGAACTTCTTGAACTTCTCCAGTGTGTCCTTATTATCACCATTAGGATAGTTTACAACAATGTGTCCTATCCTATTGCAAGAAAAGCATTTCAAAGGGAGCTTACCTCTGTATTTACTAGTTCCCTTAGGAAGTCTCTTGGCAAGAAGAGATACAAAGTCCATCAAGATCTCCTCATCATCCATTTCTCTACTTTGTCTTGGTTCACAACTGGTACTAGCTTCTTTTTTCTTTCTACATGGTGCAACAGATGCTTTAAAGGTTGATTCAGTCTTTTGAATACTGCCATTGTAATTATTTAGCTCATATGCAGTCAACTTAGCAATGATAGAGTCTAGGGATACCTTTGTCTTGTCTATAGACCTCAACTCCTAAATAGCAGCAACCCTTATTGCATAGACCGGTAATAAGGATATCAAGGCTTTGCTAACAATAGTGGAATCATCTATTTTACCTCCTGCACTCTTGATGTTTCCAACAACAGTTTTGATTCTTAATCCATATTGTTGAATGGTCTCTCCTTCAACCATCCGCATGTATTCAAACTTTCCCCTAAGGCTCTCTACCTTAGCTTGTTTCACATGCTCATCACCGCCATAGATATTCTCCAGAGCATCCCATACTTCTTTGCGATTATCTTTATCCTAAACATCAATAAACTCAATGTTAGATAGACTACTGATTAGGGCTTCCATGACTTGCCCATTCTCCTGAATCTCTCTTTTTTGATTATCGATGAGAGTACCGGTAGGAATAACATAAGCATTCTCAACATAGCTCCAATGTTGAACACCCATGCTTCTGATGTAGATCTTCATTCTATCCTTCCATATCTTAAAGTTATCTTTGTTGAACTTTGGACCTTCCCTCTTCATCATTAGAATAGGATCTTTCCCTCAAGCGGTTAAGCTTACAACATAGAGGACCTGGAAGATGCTCTAATACCAATTGATGAATAATGATGAATAGTTATTACCAAGCCGATACTAAGAGGGGGGGGGTGAATCAGTACAGACAAAAACTTTCCCTAAATCAATTTGACTACAAATACTGCACTTAGCTGGTAAACAGTAACACCAGTCTGAATCAGGACACTACTGGTAAAACACAGTGAGAGTATGAAAGACATAAACCGGTAAACACTTAGATCTCCACACAAACTAATATCTCATTTCCACTTCACCTATATGCATAAACAAGTAATATATCATCAGAAATATAATGACTGTCGGTTCAACATGCTTTACCACTTGACAGAAAATATTAAAGCATCACATGAAAAGCATCACACATGACACACTGATTTTTCACGTGGAAACCCAACTGGCGAAAACCACGGTGGGGATGAATACCCACAAGCTATTCTTTGAATTCTTTTGAGGTCCGCTCTGTCAGGAGCCTAGTCTAGTTAAAAAATTTTACAATAGGTTTTTCTAGGAACCGATCCTGCTAGGGATCACCTGGTTAAGAGATGGCTAAATACTCAGTTAAAGGTTACCTCGCAAGAGGATTTGAAGAACTCATTAAATTGAGTCACCCTGTTAAAGGATATACACAAAAGCCTATTAAAGCTACCCGGTTAAGGGATTTTCCAACTGCTGAAATGGTTAGAAGTCAACAAGTAATACACTGATCTGATAACATCACTCAATGCCAAGGTAGATCCACTTTAGCTCCTTTGCTTCTGTAATCACACTCTGTAGGTATCAACACACTTCTCCGATCTGGCAAGAATCAAGAATCTCTTCACTTGGATACACACATAACATTTGCCAACAACTTAAAAATGAAAAACATCATTGACCTTATAGGAAACAGATAGGTCGGCAACAAAAACCCTAAACCCTAAAAATTTTAGGTTTAACAATTCAATCGATTCAATCCTGACCGTTAATCATAATGCATTGAATACAACAATCTTGAACAGATCTCAAGATGTTCTCTAACATTCATTCTTTGCTGCTTCAGGAAGTTGATAACCCATCACGTGCTCTCCACTGCTTACCAAGACTTCGTACATTCCCAAGGTAGATAGGATCAATCTCCATGCAAGATCCTCAAAGAAATCCTTCATGCACACAAGGTTGATGTGGCAACACTATCTGATATTCATTATAATGCTAACTCATCACAAGCTGTCATTAGTTGAATCACACGGGCTTGGAATACATCAACCGGAAACCCTGAAGTTGAGACTACAAACTGGTAGTCATGCCAAATGAAACCCCGATACAAAACCTCCCATATACCGGTTCTGATTCCAACATATCGCTTCACTTTGTCACATATATCAGTTCACAATATCATATCGGTTCTCACATATACTGATTTGCTTGCTTCAATATATCGATTCATACTTCAGCATATTGACATCAATAACAACATACAATATCATCATGTCATCAAGCTCTGCACATATGCCAACAATGACTAGAGGAAGATTGGCAAATGAAGAGGTATGTCTTATTGCTCAAATTGAACCTACATCAATTAATAAGGCATGTGAAGATAAATATTGGATTAAAGCTATGGAAGATGAATTAGAACAAATTGAAAGGAATAACACTTGGTCATTAGTTCCCCGGCCTAAAGACAAAAATATAATTGGAACTAAATGGGTTTTCAGAAATAAAATTAATGAATATGGTATGGTAATCAGAAAAAAAGAAAGACTAGTGTGTAAGGGATATTCACAGAAAGAAGGAATTGATTACAATGAAACCTTTACACCAGTAGCTAGAATTGAGGCAGTCAGACTTTTATTGGCTTTTGTAGCACACAAGAACTACAAAGTATATCAAATGGATGTTAAATATGCATTTCTAAATGGAGATCTTGAAGAAGAAGTTTATATTGAACAACCTGATGGATTTTCTTTGACAGATAACAAAGACATGGTTTGTAGGTTAAGGAAAGCTTTATATGGATTGAAACAAGCTCTTAGAGCTTGGTATGATAGATTGGACAAATATATTTTGAAGTTTGGTTACACTAAAGGTAATGTTGACAACAATCTATACTACAAAGTGATTAATGATGACATCTTGGTTATTGAAGTTTGTTGATGATATAATATTTGGAAGAGAAGATGGTTTGTGTAAAGACTTTTCTAACAAAATGCAACAAGAATTTAAAATGTCTATGATTGGAGAGATAAAATTATTTTTAGGATTGCAGATTTCACAGACTGATAAAGGTATATTCCTATGCCAATCTAAGTACTTGAAGGAATTATTAAAGAAATTTGACATGAAAAATTGTAAACCGGTAAGCACACCTATGACTACAACTGATAAATTATCTTTGAAGGATGAATCTACACCTGTTAATCTGACTAGATACAAGTCTATGATAGGAGGTTTACTGTATTTCATACAAACAAGACCTGATATTATGAATGCAATATGTATTGTTTCAATATTTTAGAGTAATCCTAAAGAAAATTATGAATCAACAGTAAAAAGGATTTTCCGGTACCTACAAAGCAATAAAAATCTTGGTTTATGGTATCCTAGAGATAAAAATTTTGATTTATGTGCATACACTGATGCTAATTGGGAAGGAGATGTGGATGACAAAAAAAGCACCACCGACGGAACATTTTTTCTTGGTAGTAGACTAACTTCATGGTTGAGCAAGAAATAGAGTTGTACAAGTCTATCAACAACAAAATCAGAATATGTTGCAGCAACAACTAATTGTACACAGGTATTATGGATCAAGCAAATGTTGAAGGACATAAAGGTAAAATGCAAGGAACCTATAACTATCTACTGTGATAATATGGCAGCAATTGATATATCAAGGAACCAATTATTTCACTCTAAGACTAAACATGTTTCTATCAAATTCAATTTTCTAAAAGAGAATGTTGAAGCAAAAGAAGTGAAATTGGTTTATGTGAATACTAAAGAGCAGATTGCAAATATTTTTATAAAGCCTCTGCCTAAGGAAACATTTGAATATCTTAGAGAGCAACTTGGAGTCCTACCCTCACCAGTAGAGACTTAGACAGTTGATGTTTGTCATCAACCGACATAATTAACAAAGAAATCTTTATTCCGGCTTTTGATGAGGAGAGCTACTTCTCAGAGGGAGTAGTTGGTATAATAAGTTGGTATTTTGTATTTGAAATTGGTTTTGTATTGCTTTGGCATTTGATGTCAAAGGGGGAGAGATTGATATGGAAAAACACATTATCTTTTTCTTTTGGGGAGAGATATTATGTATTTTGATTTCTGGTTAATGATCTCTTTGAGAGATTGTTGGTTTTTGGTTTTTGGCATTTATGTTTTGGCACTTAGATGGTTTTTCCATCTTGTGTTGCCATAAATACCAAAGGGGGAGATTGTTGGCATTTTGGATATGTTGATATGGTTTTGTCATTGATGTCAACACCTTTCATCACTTGTCAACACTTATCAGCACTTGGAGATCTTTGGTTATGTTCACTGGCAAGTCAGAGACTTATGCACAGTCACTGATATTTGGTTCACCAATAGATTATATTGTTCACCAACACTTGGAATGAGTTGGAAACTACTTGGTTATGTTGAAGACATTATTCGATCACTTGGTTTTGGTGATTTGGTTATTTGTTTATTCGGGTTTGCATATTTGATGTTACCGACAAATAGGTCCAGGATATGCACCGACAGATATATCTATGCTAGATCAGCATAACACGTTATGGAGATGATTTATTATTATTGTAAATGCATTGAGCCGACATCATGCATCGAATATTGATTTATTTGTAATTGATTTTATTGTAATATCTTTTAGTGAGCTGACCTATTCAAATTGGTCTTAGGTTATGGTATAAATGTAAGATCTCATTTGTGAAATTAATATGTGAATGTGAAAAGGATTGTAATAAGGTATATGTGAAAATAAGTAGAGCTATACATGCAGACATCATTTGAAGGTTGAAGGAAGGATTTTGTGAAGACAATCAGAACTAAACTGGTACTGAATCCAGCATATGAAGATGCTATTTTGTGTAGTACATTATCATTGGATTTAACCATCCAATTGTAGTCAGTGTGACTCTCATTTTGTGATTGAGCAATGAGCTCTAGGAAGGTGGCCTTTCTGCATGTGCATAATCCATATTGTACACACATACTATCTGCAGTAGTATCATTTGATTGTGGGTAAGGCTTTCCACCGTGGTTTTTCCCCTTATAGGGTTTCCACGTACAAATATTTGTGTTATGTGTTGTGGATGTTATTGTCTTTCTATTTCATGCATTAATATTTATCGGTACTGCAATTAACTATTAAGATTGTCTACCGACATAAAGTTTGGTTTACTGGTATTAAGCATTAAGTTTTGGTTAAGTTAATTTTGGTTGAATTTATTGGACAACTGATTCACCCCCCCCTCCCTCTCAGTTGTCTCTGGGACCTAATAGAGTCAAAATATTAGGCTTGTGGAAGGACAACATTTCCTCGTTTCTTTGCAGGAACAGAAGGAATTAGTTTAGTTTTTTTTGCTTTCTTTAAAAGTTAGTAAAAAGAACTCACCTTTGTTTTTTTGCAAAAGCTTAAAATGAACCTCATGATTTATTTTGGATGCATAAAATGAACTTCATGCTTTCCTTTTGGTTCTTAAAAGAAAACTCAATCTTTTCTTTATTGCATGGATAAAAAGAACAACAAAATTCGCATTTACTTTCTTGCAATATTAGGGGAAGCACTTCATTTTGGGATCTAAAAAGAACCAAAAATTTTCAAACTTCTTGCAAAAAGTAAAAAGAACCATCGAGTTGTCCATTTCTTGCAAGGGAATTCACTTTCAAGCAAATGTGCATTATTTTATGTTGACCAGGATTTCATTTCCTAGATTAACAAACAAATTGCTATGAGGAACTAAAAGGAACATCATGCTTGTTGGAGCAACATTTCCATGTAGACTTTAGCAAATCATTGTCTTGAAGGCTAAATGGAATATTGTTTGCTTTGTCTTAAAAGTGGAAGGTATATGCTCTCCCCTTAACTGGGTGACCAAAAAGTCAAACCACTCTTAAACCTTACTTTACTTCAAGCATTTTAAATCCTTTAGCAGGCCCACCCGTCTCGAGTTTCTTTTAGAGCGCCATTTAAATGGTCGGTGAGAGGGGAATGACATAAGTGGGAAACAACTTTATCGCCAAGTGTTCCAACCTACTATAATCAAAAGTGGAGGTTGACGAAAGTCCCTTCAATGGTTTTTCTCGGCAATTAGCCTTCCCCTAGTATATTTACGATATGTAAAGCCTTTGTTCTAAAGGTTGGGAAGCCTTTCGAGGGAGTTTATCACTGAAGACCAAACAAAAGCCTAATTACAAACCTTGGCATTAGAAACTTTGAGCTGAGTCAGTTGCCAAACATTGGCAATATCATAGTGCAAGGGTGGGGAAGAATCTGCCCCCAAGATCATTCACCATATATCTCCCAAGATAACTACTCAATTGTGAAGCAATTCACTTTGAGTTAATTTCTGGAAAAAGGCAAAAAAATGGGCGCCCCCTAGGGGGTGACACGGCTATTTGAGCTGACGGAGTATCAAGACTAGTGGGCTATGATATTGTCAATGACCTTTGAATAATGAGTCTATCTGATGTGTCTTTTGCTGTAAATCAAACCAGTGATAACATCCAGGATTTGAACAGATCCTGAAAATAACATACACTCAATGTTTAGCATTAGGGATGATCATTGTTTTCATGTGTGCTATGTCTTCTTGCTATAAATATTGAAATATCTTGAAAATGAATCTCATACAATAATCAATTCAAAACAATGAGCAAAGAGAAACCTTAGAGAGAAATTTTTTTTCAAATCCAACAAAGAATCTTTTGAGGTGGTTATCAACATTTCAACTATCTTTAGGAAAGACTTTCATCCAACAAGATTAGGGGAGTATCAGACCAAGTGATCAAGAGTTTATCATTCAACTATCTCAACAACAACAATACCTAGCTAGGTATTCAAGTTAGTCAAATCAAGTTTCCATATCCGGATACTTTATCCATATCATTTGATGTGCTTTTTCATAGGGGCCTATCAAACAAACCTTCTATTCGACTTAGTAAGCTTGATTATTCAAAACAAAGTATCCACAAAGTCAAGTGTTATTTTTCAACATCACAGCAAAAGCATCAAACAAAGAAATTAGGACAATTAGCGCATAGGAGCAACAACCTAGAGCATCTCAAACATTCAGTAGCACATTCACACCAAAACTTAGTGCTTTCATCACTCAACTTAGTGCATAACCAGTATCACACTGGTGGAATTTTAGGTAGTGCTTATCAACATCATTGTAGCACATTCAAGCATCAGCGTAGTGCATCCAAGACATATCATAGCTCTTTCAGTCCAAACAATAGCATGAAATCAAAACATATTAGTGCGTAACCCATCCAGAGTAGTCATTTTCAAACAATCTGAGTCAGTGCATAGGAGAGGCAACTTAGCGCATAGATAGCCTTATGTGGCGCATATGGAACATTTGTTAGCACATCCAGTCTCTCTTTTAGTGCATGGTAAAAACCAAGAAAAACAAAGAGAAAATAAGGTCTTTAAAGAAATTTTTATCAACATTCTTGCATACCCTTTTAGGTCCTTTAGCAAATTTGGTAGTCAAACTTCAAATCTGATCATCAGTGAGAAAATTTCCAAATCCAACAAGGTACTCTTAGAACGAGTTTTCAAATCATCAACTAGTTTAAGATCAGACTTCATCCAACGAAATAGGAAAGTATCAGAAACAATGATCAAAGTTTCACCATCCAACGGATTCTATCAAAACAACATACCTAGTTTAATCCTTGAGTTGTCAAATCAAGTTTCCATATCGGGAGACTTTATCCATATCATTTGACACACTTTGTTGTGGAGGCAAAATGAACTAAACCTCTACTTGATAAAGTAAACTTGAGTATTCAAACGAAGTATCCAAATCCAACATCAGCGTCAACCTTTGATCATTCATGTATGACCACTCCTCACATTTTGACAAGAAGAAGTCTTCATCAAAAGACTAAGTTAAAGAAGAGAGAACCTAGTCCTAGGGCTCTTACCAAAAGGAGTAAATTTCTCTACATAAACATATCAAAAACATCAACTTTGATCATTCATATGATTATTCATCATCAAACCAAGAAAAAGGAAACTCAGTCAAAGGAAATGAGTCCTAGCATAAATCAAGATCACAATATCATGACTTCCCAATTTGATCCCATATTCAATCAAGATCCCACCTATCAAGAATCTTATGATGATCCCCTAATCTTTTTGTATTCCATCCACGATGATCCCCTTTTTTCTCAAGAGCAGAGTCCCATTCAACATCCATCTCCTAAGCAAGAGCATGATATCCCTTTCATCTCCTCCACCAATCTAATTCCAAATCAAGAGGAAAGCACAAAATCAAATGATCCTACTCCAAGTCAAGATCAAGATCAAGGAATCCTTTCATCCTCCAAATCTATCTTAGGTCCTTTCATTCCAAAGTCAGACCCTTCTTCCTCCAAATATATCTTAGATCCTTTCATTCCAAAGTCAGACCCTTCATCCTCCAGATCTATCTTAGGTCATCCTCCAAATCTATCTTAGGTCCTTTCATTCCAAAGTCAAACTCTTCTTCCCTTACATCCATCTTGGGTCTTTACCTTCATCCATCCACCAATCCATCACCTCAAATGATCCATAAGAAAGATCAACAAAGGAGCACATCTTTGAACTTATTTCAACCCTATATCTAAATATCTTTCCAACACTATTCTTCCATCATTTCCTCTATCTATTTTGGGTCCTTGTGTCCCAAAATTTGATTTTCCTCCATCTCTTCATCACTTCTTGAGTTTTGTACCAACACTCATCTTGAATACATTTCCATCTATCCTCACACAAATCTTCAAACATTCTATCTATTATTGAACACCTCTTTTCTATCCTTTAATCCCTATCATTCAATCCTTTGCATAAATCTTTCATCTGTGAAATAGGCATTTATGTCATTTTTTCCACATATTTGCCCATGCTCGAATCTCATGTTCAGTCCTTTTCCTAGATATCTATTCATGAAATGCTTCATAATCTGAGGTTGTTCCTCTTTAACATTTTCTTTTGGTTGGGATACACACTCAATCTAGAAAAGAACCACTTATCGTATCTTGGTACTGACATCTTTTGATTACTATATCTCGTACACTTAATCGATTGCTTTAAATCATTGTGATCTCTTAAATTGAAGACATGGCTAGTGAAAAATCTAAAATCTTGCTTCAGCGACACTATAATTATCAGACCCATGTAAGTTTCATCACTTACAAGCCAATGCAAGAAAAATAAAGAGCATAAAGAAATATCAAAAGATCAAAATCAAGAAAAAAGAAATATCAAGAAAATGCAATGAAATGCAATATCAAAATGTTTGGCTATGGGAACATGAAAGTAACTCCATCGGGGCTATGGACGCCTAGCTGGAAATGGAGAAACATTTGTGAGATTACAACGATAAGCTCGTCGGGGCTATGGATGCTTGTTGGTGTAATACCCTTACCCTAATCAGATTTTAATCTCGGTTTGACCTTGGTTAGTTATCATGTAATCATGTTATAGTCGGATGTTTAAATTAATGTGCGTACATGTTAATGTGGTTGTCACATCAATTTGTATGTAAGTTTATTATTCTCCTAAATTGTGCTATTAATCTTGGGCTAACACTCTTATTATATCTATATATATATATATATATATATATGCATGTGTGATTCATGGTTGTAGGAGATTGCAGGTACAGTACCGCATGGGTGCGAGGTTTGACTCCATCTGGGTTCATAGGTTTGGGTGCTCCTTATTAACCCTTAGAAATCGGATTAGGTGATCGGGAGATCCTCATTTGACCCTACTTGTGCTCAAGTGAGCGTCGTCAGTCGTCTGTCAGTATTCCTTTGGTTGGGTATGCAGGTCGTCTATTTGGTTGGCTTTCTTGGATTGCATGTTTTGTGTGTGTGGTTAGATTGAGTAATTAATCCTTTTTATTTTGTTTGATTAAGTTGTGTTTATACATTAAAAATTAAGGGACTAAATTAAATAGGTCCCCTTTATGCGATTAATCGTTATTTAGAATTGCTCAATTCAAATTGGTAGCTAGTTTAAATTAAATGGTAAATTTTAATGGATTAATTTACTTAGTTAAGTTTTTGGAAAGGAAAGATTTAAATTAATTTGATATAGAATTAATTTAATCTCTTGCCTTTTAAAAATAGAAAGGTTAATTTCAATTATTTGGGAAAATCAATTTTAATTAGAAAAAAACAAGTTTAATATATTGATTTGTTGAAAAGAATGATTTTTGAATCTTATTTAAAAGAAAGTATTTTAAATTAAAAAAATAAGAATTAATTTAATTTCTTTGCCCTTTTAAAAAAATAAAATAAAATAGAGTTAAAACTATTGCCTTAATTACTTTTAGAAAAGTTAATTAAAGGTCATGAGAAAAGAGAAATAAAAGAAATGATTTTAACAAATAACTTTCCCATTTACTTTTTGGAAATTAAAAAAAAATAATTTCTTTTATTATTAAATATTATGATTTATTAGAAAACATTTTTCAACCTAAAGGTTTAGGTTGAATATTTTTCAAGATTATGCCTTGAGTTCAGGAAAGGGATATTTTTGGAGAAACTTTGGAGGCCAGATTGGAAACCAGAACTGAAGCTTGGATGTTTGATTCAGATTGTTTGCAGAGTATTCATCCATGCTATCACAGGTTGGGTGTTTGTCACTCTTCTTTTTGTTTTGAAATTTTGAAATTTAGTTTTTTTTTTTAAATACTTCTATGTATGTTGATTTTTCTGAAAGATCTCTGTTTGGAGAATTTTTAAAGTTGTTTAAATTTGAGAAAGGGTGGTAATTTTTTGGGGGAATTTCTTCTTTCTGTGTATTTTTGTGTTCTTCCTGTGTATGGAGAAAATTAGAGATTTTTGGTTTAATAAATTTCCCTTAAGGCTTTGTGAAAGAAAGATTTAGGAAACTTTATGTTTTTCTCAAATCTCTGTCCTGTCACAAACATTTTTTTGGTTCCAGAAAATAATTTTATGGATAGCTATAGTTTATTAAACATTTTTATTTAAAAAAAAATAAATTTGTCGGAAAAGAGTTTTTTTAAGTGTTAATTGAGAAAAGTTTATTAACTCAAAAATTTTGAGTTTGATGTGAACACTCAAAATTTTTTAGTTTTCTCATGTCCCTCAAAATGCATTTGTTTTTTTAAAAAAAAGGGGTATATAAAGCTAAAAAAAATAATAATATAAAAATATTATTAAAAAAACAAAAAACAAAACATGTAAATAAAGTTATATATATATATATATATATATATATAAAATGTGGTTTTAACTAATATTTAATTTAAGGAATATTAATTCATCAATGTGGTTTTAATTAATATTTAGTTTAATGAATATTAATTAATAAATGTTGTTATTAATATTGTTTAGTGAATATATATCTATATATATATATATATATATTATTTCATTAGTGGATGTATTTATATTTATTTTAGTAGTGGATTACATAATATATTATTTGGGAACTTGGAAATTATATAATATATTATGTTAATTGGGGAATTTCAAAATGGAAAAGTGGAAAACAATTAGATATAGTTGGAAATGAAATTATTTCCTTTTCGCTGTAATATATGTGTGTGTGTGTGTGTGTTCATGTAAAGTGTAAATTGGGTTTAATCATAGAAATAAAATGATTAAATTTGATTGGTTACAATCATGAATTTTTTTGTGAAAATGGAGATTATATTTACATTTAGTCGATATGACTTTTATTTAAAAAGGATTATTTTGATTTAAGTATTGAATTTAGTTTTCACATGTATTTTAAATATTATTTTCATTAACTTGAAATTCGAACTTAAATAATGTTTGTGATAACCAAATTGGTTTTAATTGAAAAGAATTTATCATTGTCTTTAAATGATGGTTTATTTGAACGTATGTTTACTTAGATTTTCTTCATGTGCTATTCCAATTGTGGTATTGAATTTATCTTGTATGCTGGTTTTCTATTATTGTTTTTTTGAAAACTTAGATCCTTTAGAAAACTGGATCGATTGTTGTGTGAAAACAATAGGAAAGAAGATTGTCTTTTCCAATCTATGCCTATGCATGTTTAATTTTTTGTATTCACATTTTCTTAAGAAATGGAAACTCCTTGTTTGTAATTTTGGTTACTGTCGTTTGTCAATTTGTGTACCGGTTTATGTCCTTGATCTCGAATCTTGACTATTTTCATGTGACGGTTTGTATTTGACCATGTCCTTTGTGCTAATGTTTAATATTGGTTTGTGGTAGACCAGAGCTAGTCAGGTCTCTAGTTAGAGTACCGTCAGTTAGTGCACCCCGTATGAAGTTCAGTTTGACCAAGTGGGTAACCCTACCCTATTGAACTCTATTTGCTTGACCTTGTCTATTCCTGGTTATTAGGAGTTCGTTTGAGTATGTTCGCTAGTATGTTATTGTGTTGTCTTTGATAGGAGCACGGTTGTGGAGTCGTCCTGATGTTATTGCCCTCATGAGAACCCGATATTCATGTTAGACCATGGGATGCTTATGATGGGTTGCAAAGATTTAATTTCGTGGACGCTCCAGATGAACTATTATAATTTCTTTTTATTATGTTATGTTGGATCCTTTCCTATTTAGGGATCATTTATGTATTTATTGGACTAATGTGGTCATATGTTTTATCGGCTATGTTCACCTTGATAGCAGGATTGTAAATGATGTAAACCCTATGTATTCTTCACTATTGATTAAGTATCAAAGGGGTCTTGCAGTTGAGTAGACCTGGAGATGTAGCCCACTAGGGGTGAACTCCGAGATCATTTCAGTGTTATGAGGTGTTTTTTCATTCTTATGTTACCTTTTAAATTGTTCAGGTATGGATGCTTTATGTTAAAATGTATAATTGAGGTTAGATGAAATTAACCATAAATGCATGTATGTAGTCATTTATTAAATGTAGTAATAGGGATCATAAAAGAATGTAGATTTGATTAATGGAATATATTCAGTTATCGATAGAGCAATTAAGCATGCATGAAAAGTATTCATTAGTTTATGATGAAGTTAAAGTATGTTATGAAACTAGATGCATGACATGTGTTTAATGTAAAATTGAACTTAATGAATGGTTAAAATTTATTGGATGAACCTAATCATGTTATCCATAGAACTCTAAGGGATAAACCTCATCATGTCATCTAAAATTTAACATTAATGGATAAACTCATTAATTTATCTATCTTTTAACTCTAATGAATGAATGTCCACATGTTATCTATGTTTTAACTTTAATTGGTAAATTTCCTTATGTTAGCCTCATCTTCAACCATAATGGATGAAGGCATCCTATTATCTATAATTTAAATTTACTGAACAAATTATATCCTTGTTTAAAGTAATAACATGAAATTAAGTTAACCTGCTTAATTGGATCAAATGTAGGGAGTGGAGTCAGATGTTAAATTAAGTAATCGTGTTGGGAAACTCCTTAGGTATTGTTTAGTCTTTCATTGTGTTATCTGAGCTTTTGATAACTCATTGTATCATTATGTTATGTTTAATTTTTAAAAAAAATATTTGCACTCCATTCGTGGGTTTTAGCTTTATCCCTTCGGGGTTTCCTGGTAGGGCATTACAGCTAGCAGCGAGGCTCTATGGAGGATGCTTTTGAAGTCAAGGTAACTCATGTACCTAGCCATGCTAGATTCTAAAGACTATAATGATCATATGAGCCAGAATGAACCCACTTGCACACATATGGGTAATCAAAGACTAAGTACCTTGATCCAGTTTGGGATTCTTCTTCCCTTTTGAGTCTACTTCCTAGTTGCTAGAAATGTTCAGTTGAATTTTCCAGAGTTCTAAGTGTGGGTTGGGTCTCTATCTTTGAAAAGTTTGGGAACACTTATTCAGGTGGTGCTAAATGTTGTGACAATCTTACATATCACGTTTTTGCAAATGGAAACCTCTATGCTTGCGGGAAAATTTTATCCACTCTATTCTTCCTGCCATATCATTCATATCCTCTAATCCATACCACCTATCCTATCTATTCATTTCTTCTATCATCTAGTGCTATCTATGATCTTGCTTCACCTCATCCATATCCCTTATCCCATCTATTCATTACTTCTATCATCCAGTGCTATCTACTATCTTGCTTCACCTCATCCATATCCTCTAATCTATATATCTATATCCCTTATCCTATCTATTCATTGCTTCTATCAGCCAGTGCTATCTATGATCTTACTACACCACATCCATGTCCTCTAATCCATATCCCGTATCCTATCTATTCATTTCTTCCATCATCTATCACTATCTATGATCTTGTTTCTCCTATCCATATCCCCTTTTCCATCCTTGATCTTGATCAAAAATATGGACAAAAAATTCATTTACACTTCAATGGTTTAGTCATCCATTCATAATATTCCTTGGTTTGCTATACATTGGGGCAACCAAATACATCTTTCTTCTAATCCAAAAACTCAAAAAATCAAAATATCCAAAAACTAAAATAAAAAAATTGACAAAATCAAATAAAATTGAAAATTAAAGCATGAACGCATGGATCATCCATCAAATCAATTCAACAACATAAAAAACTCTCAAAGTCTGCAATCAAACTAATCACATGTCTTGTTAATCAATTCATTACTCGAAATCAACATCAACATCAAACATGTCTTATATAGGGATAGGTACACTCGAAACTAGACATATTGGTCTTATACAGGGCACTCACTCTTTGAAACTAGACATTCCTATCAATCATCGAGTCTTGATAATCAATCCATCTATCAACATCAACATTAACATCAACATGTCTTATACAAGGATATGTACACTCGAAACTAGATAGATCGGTCTTATACAAGGTACTTACTCTTTGAAACCAGACATTCTTATCAATCATCAAACAAATCAAAACAATGACATAGATTAGTATGACTGCTAGATTTTGTCTAGTTAGCCTTATCTTTATCAATCGATGGAAGTACATGTTTCATAAATCATATTGTACATATCATATCCACCCATCTGAGACATCACCATAAATTCACAAATTCTTATCAATCCTGGACATATTTAGCGTAGTCATTGTCCTTAGTTTATCTGAATCAATTATCCAAATCATATCCCACCATGGCTTCGTGATCAGTGTAAATATCATATCAAAGTAGTATCAACAACAAGGGGCAAAATCTTGACCTCGCAGGGGGCATTTCACCTTCAATATTTTCAACATCAAACCAAACATGTCGCAAGACAATAAGGATCAGAACAACCAACAAATGACAAACGACAATGCAAGAAGGCTAAACATCATGGAATTGAACTGACTAGAACTAAACAAAGATCTATTTGCAAGAAGTTTTATTTGACAAGAATACATTCCAAATAGCATGCATGCTTACTTATTGTTGTTAATTTTTTCTTATCATATCTCGTAAGTGACTCAAGGATGTCTTACAACTAGAGAAGCAAGGAAGGAATGTGATGTTTTATTTGTCTTCTATCTATGAGTGAAGTCTTTTACTATGCAAATTTGTCCTACGAAGCAATCAGGTAGCATGTCACTGAGGACATTTCAGATTTGTATGGGACAAAGGTTAACTCTTGTTTGTTTATGCAAGAAACACTCAGGTCATCTTGGTTCAATTATACCTCGACGCTTGTGTCATCTTGCAATATCAAAATCCATGTAAGTTATACTTAAGTTTTTATGGTTCAATTATACCATGATGCTTGTATCAACTTTCAATAAATCAAGGCTCAATGATGAAAACAAAGGAAGCACTGGCACTTTGATCACAATAGATGGCAAAATTGAGAACGAAAATGCATATTAAACTTTGCATTAGCTACACATCATTATCATTATCATTATCATGGAATTGAATTGACCAGAACCAACAAATGACAAATGACAATGCAAGAAGGCTAAACATCATGGAATTGAACTGACTAGAACTAAAGAAAGATCTATTTGCAAGATGTTTTATTTGACAAGAATACATTCCAAATAGCATGCATGCTTACTTATGGTTGTTAATTTTTTTCTTATCATATCTCCTAAGTGACTCAAGGATGTCTTACGACAAGAGAAGCAAAGGAAGGAATGTGATGTTTTGTTTGTCTTATATCTATGAGTGAAGTCTTTTACCATGAAAATTTTTCCTACGAAGCAATCAGGTGGCATATCACTGAGGACATTTTGGATTTGTATGGGACAAAGGTTAACTCTTATCTATTTATCCAAGAAACACTTAGGTCATCTTGGTTCAAATATACCTCGATGCTTGTGTCATCTTGCAATATCAAAATCCATGTAAGTTATACTTAGGTTGTTATGGTTCAATTATACCATGATGCTTTTGTCAACTTTTAACAAATCAAGGCTCGATGATGAAAACAAAGGAAGCACTAGCACTTTGATCACAATAGATGGCAACATTGAGAACAAGAATGCATATTAAGCTTTGCATTAGTTGCACATCATTATCATTATCATACATCTCATTTTCAGGATACATCTCACATCTCATAAATCAAAGCAATGCATCATCACATTTCACTCATCTCATCATAAATCATACATTCATGTCATAAGCAAAATCAAGAGCATTTATCTAAGCATCTCATCATCATCATCTAGTTGCATTCATCACATGCATATATATCGCATCATCATGGAATGTTTCTTCACTTTCATATCTTCATCTTCCAACTATCATCTATCATGTCTTATATAGGATGCATCTTTCCTGAAACTGGATGTTTTGATTAGCTCTTATACAAGATATATTGTTCCTGAAACCAGACGTTTTGATCAGCTCTTATACAAGATATATCGTTCCTGAAACCAAACGTTTTGATCAGGTCTTATACAGGATATATCATTCTTGAAACTAGTCACTTTGATCATCTTTGTCTTATATAGGCAGTATCATTCTTGAAACCAGACGCTCGATTATCCATGTCTTATACATGTGATATCATTCCTGAAACTAGATGCTAGATCATCCATGTCTTATATAGGAGGTGTCATATGTGAACCCAGACTTGATCTCAATCTTATCAATTCCAATCAATCTTATCAATCTAATCCATATGATCAATCATATCATTATCCCCATACATGAGCATATCATATTGACAACATGTTAGAAACATCTGCATTCATCAAATCCAACCATCATCTGCATCATAATCTACAAAAGTCATATAGATTAAAATTATATCATATAGCTCATCAAAATCAAAATCGCTGCATCCATATCATATCATCATGCACATGTGTGACCACATGCTAATCCAAAGGAAAATCAAAGTCATAACCAATCATCAGTCAGAATAAATAAATGTCCAAAGTCCCTAGATATCATATCAAAAATCAATCCAGATCCATATCGCAAGCATCAAATCAAGATGCATATTGCAAGAAGCATCAAAGATCCATATCGACATACAATCCAGATCCATATCGAAAATCAATCCAGATCCATATCAAAAATCAATCAGGACCCATATCGAATCAGGACCCATATCAACACTTGAACCATATCGACAATCAAGATTCATACCAACGCGACCTTATTGGACGTGTGAGACATGTACACGCTATGCCCACATTAGTTTTCCTCATTTGTTCAATCCTTGGTGGATGTGTGGGACATGTACGCGCTATGCCCACATTAGTTTTCCTCATTTCTTCAAATCCTTGGTGGATGTGTGGGACATGTACACGCTATGCCCACATTACTTTTCATGATTTCTATCATCATTATTATCGGGAGATGAATCAATCAATATGCATTCAACACAGTTGAAATATTCAAAATGCAATCAATTAAAAAATGCTTATCAAATCAACAATTTTTTCAAAATCCTTGATTCATCTCCTGAGGGGGCATCATCAATATCGTTCATCAAATCTGGGGCGTCATATCAACTTTTAATATCAAATCAATTTTTCATATCCACAACATCATATCGATCAAATTTCGACATCATATCCGATAAATTTTCTTTGAATCAACATGTGGTCACATGTTAACTTAAAGAGGGGGAAAATGTAGACACCTAAAAGTTGCATAATGAATTAAGTGAATTTTATTCATTTAATTATTCTTAATTCTTCCTATTAATTAATATCCCTATTATTCTAATCACATATTAATTAAATTAAGATTTAATTAATATACCCTTCTTCTATCTAAGCCATTTAATTAAATCCCCCTTCTAGCCCATTTAATTAAAATCCCCCTTCTAGTCCATTTAATTAAATCCCCCCACTTGTAAAATCCTACAAATGCAAGTTGCAATCACAATTGAAATAAATTAATTTTATTTTAATTAAATTCTATTTTCCCCACCCACTTGTATTTTCCTACATCCCCACTTGCCTCCTAAATCCCCTTCCTAAATTCTTCTAGAACCTATCTAATCCTAATCAATTAGCCTAAACCCTTCAATCATTCATTTTCCCTAAATTTGAGGATGTCACTTCTAAAATTTGGAAGAAAGTCTTCCAAAAGCAATAAAGCCTTTATGTCTTCAACAAGCTAACTTGTTGAGTTCCCCCAAATTTGGAAGGACTCTTACAAATTTATCCCCAAAATCTTCCAAACCATTAATGGTTAACTCACCCTTGTGGCATGGTTAGAGACTTGTTTCCTAACTCAACCTTCATCTAACCCAGGGGTCTCATCAGGCACTCATGGCTTTACCCTTGGTTATTCCTTTAACCTTTGCACAAGAGTTTATCCTTTGAGTAAAATATTTATCCAATGGATAACCCTAACCTAACCTTAACTCTTACCTCCTAAGGTAACCTTCATGTCTTCTTACATCTCCTCTCAAGCATTTAATTCTTCTTACATCTCCTCTCAAGCAATCTCTTGTTGACAATTGTCACCATTTCATTGGTGATAATTGTAAACATGGATTGATTAACTTTCAATCCTAGCCCTTGATAAGATTATCTAATCTTGACCATTGCCCTATTTTCCCTATAAATAGAGCCCATTCCTTCTTCAAAACAATCAAGTCTTTGTGCATCAAACTTATAGTCTCATAACATTAAGCATATTATCTCTATTTGATAAAACAACATTTTAGATCATTTTGATAGCATTATAATCTTAGATATATCATGTTAATCTCATATCATGTTAGCTTCCTCTTAGTATCATTTTTATACTAGTTTAAGCTTCATATCAATATCTTGTATCCTATCATCATCTAGTTTCATATCTAAATTCACTAGGATCTTGGTTACATTCCATTTAGATCTTAGAATCATTTAAATCTCATTCTTTAGGTTGCCATCTTAAAGAATCAAGTGCTCTTCCAAGCTGAGAGCCACCTTGAATCTTGAAGATCCTTGGAGATAGAGGAACATGGAACAATTTTAAAGAGTTTAGATTCATTAACTTGGTTTGTTTGGATTTATAACCTCTAATGCAATGTTTCCTGTGTGTGTTTAAATTGTTTTCTCCTCTTGCAGGTTGATACCACATTCCAGGCATACAAAATCTTCTCACCATTAACCGAGGGTAGAATGCATGATTTTCAATTTGTTGCAATACCCCCTAAGGATTATTCCTTAGTTAGATGAAGAATCTCCTACCGGTGGAGGATTACTCTATTTTACCGCTGTAGAGATAGTTTAATCAGTTCTCTGATCACTCTTCTTAATCCATTATTTTGAAAATTCTTGCTTTACTTCATCTATCTTTTGTTTTCCCTTCACACTATATCGTTTATTGTTCGCCAGTGAATTCTTGCTTCTAAATTTTTTTCCAATATGCCCAATCTTGTTACATGCATAACAAGTTACATTATTCCTCTAAATAGCCTTTTCATATCCTTGACCAGTTTGAGTCTTGCATTGGTTAGATAAATACCCAAATCTACCACAAACATAGCATTTCACATTCATTCTACAATTTTTTGAATTATGACCAACTTTGTTGCATTTGGAACATTGACCGGTGGGTGAGTTTGTATTCTGATTATTTCTAAATCTACACTGATTTACTCTATGACCATGCAATTGAAACATTTCCCATTAAATTTATAAGCATTAGGTTGTCTTACCAGTTTATTGTGATCATAATTATTTGCAGGACCGAAACTTTCTCCAATTTCAAAACCAAGTCCAATTGTATCTCCATCAGGTTTCTGTCTTTTCAGCATGTCATCAAGTCTTTTTGAACTTTTCTTGAATTTGTCTTTGTGTTCATTTGCAATGTTCAACTCATTTTTCAGAATTCCAACTTGTCTTGCAAGCTCCTCCTTATCATGTTGCATGTGAATCAGATTTGTCTTTAGCATATCATTTTCATGACAAAGTCTTAGATTTTCATTTCCTACATCATTAAGTCTGCTAGCCAAGTCTTCTTCATTCTTCTTTCTATCTTCAATATCCTTACATAACCTCATACTCATATCTTGCATTTCATTCTTCATATTACTATTCTCTTGCCTTAACATATTTGCCATGTCTCTAAGAGTTTCCTTTTCATCATCATCATTCTACATTTTCTCATGAAGTTCTTTTCTCATATTTTGTGGTATAACCAGGTTCTCCTGAAGTCCTTTAATGAATTCCTTAGCAGTCCTCACATCATCTTCAAGTTTGATATTCTTCAATTTTTCTGCATCAAAATCTTCAAGAGCTCCTTCCAACTATTTTCTTAAGTTCTCCATCAGTACCGGTTTCAGAATCTTCCTTAAGCTATTAAGATTTTGAAAATAGAGGACTAGACTCTGATACCAATTTTTAGATTCAATGATAGTCCCACCAACACTGAGAGGGGGGGGGGTGAATCAGTGTCTAACTAGTGGAATGAATATACAAACTTATTTGTAACTTTGCAACCCAAAATAGTGTACTAGTAAACAAGAATTAATGCAGTAAACAGAAATAATAGAGATAGTATAGAAACATACCATAACACAAGATTTTTAATGAGGAAACCCGGTGTGGGAAAACCTCAGTGGGATTTGTGACCGACAATATTGATTCACTGGCCAATGAATAAATACTACTTACAATAGGGGCCTGCACATGCAGGAAGACCAACATCCTAGAGCTCACTGCTCAATGAAGAGTCTCACTAACTACAAAATAGATAATTAAATCCAATACAATATACTGCTCAAAACATCTCTTATGCCAGGTTCAATACTAGTTTAAGCTCAGATAGATACCTTAACCAAAACCCTTCACTGCCACTAAACAATTATCACCTACCATACATATCATCTATATCTGCTACCTCTCTCATTCCTCTCTTTTTTCTCATTCACAAAATGATCTATAAGATCTCATACATATATGAGTTCTTACAATATACCATGTCGGCTTACAAAAGATAATTATATTACAATAAACAGAAGTTCATCCCATGTCAGCTTGGGTGCCGGTATGCTTTGTTGCCGATGTAAGTGCCTGGCGGTGCCAATGTCTACCGGTTCATGTAGAAACCTATTTCCGGTGATGCTATGAAGCCCAATACAAGTTGGTTGACAGTTGGTTTCCATCAATGACAACATCAACTATTCTCATAAGAGTGTAGAATGCCAACATGGGATGTTACAAAGAATGGCTATGTTGCTCCTATTCTGAATCAACCTCATCCACCAACCTTGGCTAAGGACTTGGAGAATGATTGCAAAGAAAGAGAAGCACTTCTAAGCATATTATCATATCAGCAAATCATGGGATTATCAAACCGATCCACTGCTAAAGCTATTTGAGATAAGCTGGAAGCACTGAATGAAGGAGATACCACTATCAAAATTGAAAAACTGGAATGTTACCGGGTCAGGTATGAAAATTTAAAAATGGAAGAAGATGAAAGAATTTTTTCATTTATGGAAAGAGTTAATGAAATTGTTTTAGGAAAAAAATGTTGTGGAGGATCCTTAAGTGAAGATGAAATTGTGTCTAAAGTTTTAAGAGCTCTTCCACTGACTTAAAAAATGAAAGTGACTGCTATTAATGAGTTGAGAACAATGCCTAATACTTCAGTTTCTAGAGATACTTTGGTTGGAAAACTTTCAGCATTTGAGCTTGAAGAATTTGGTCTTGTTGCTTCTGTAAAGGCTGATTTAGCTTTTAAAGCATCATCATCAGCATCACCATCATCATCATCTGACAAAACTGATTGGAAAGCACTTTGTGCAAAAGAATTTGAAGATATGAGAAGAGAAAATGAAGAACTTGAAGCACTATTTGCAAAGAAGATGCCTAAAGGTCCAACAGGAAGTAAGTATGAAGGTAAAGCACATTTCAAATATTTTAATTACAATAAAGTTGGTCATATGGCTTCTAGGTGTCCTAATAGACATGAAAGGTTAAGGGAGGAAGCAAAAAGATCATATAAGCCTAACCGACACTTATTGTCAAACCGGTAGAGAAGGCACTGGCAGCAAAAATTGAAGAAAAGGATGAATGAATTATAGATTCTGGATGCTCGCATCATATGACTGGTGATAAAAGAAAATTCTTATCTTTTCAAGAAATTCATGGAGGTATATTAAGGTTTGGAGATGATAAAGCTTGTTTAATCAAAGGAAGAGGCACTATATCTTTGGATGGTAAGCACAATACTGACAATATTTATTATGTAGAAGATTTAAAGCATAATCTTTTGAGTGTTGGTCAGCTAGTTGAAAAGGATTTCAGTTACAATTCAAGAATGGAAAATGCAAAATCATAAACAGAATTGGATTGGAGATTGCAACCAATAATCAGACTAAAGGTAATATCTTTCACTTGAATACCAATGACAATACATGTTTGATTGCACACATTGATGAAAGTTGGTTACAGCATAAGAGACTCTGTCATGTGAATTTTGATTGCATTGTAAAGATCAGTTCAACTAAGGCAGTAAGGGATTTACCTAAGATTGTGAAACCTCATAATCTGGTATGTAAGGAATGTCAAATGGGAAAGCAAGTTAGAACAACATTTAAGAGAATTACTGACATATCCAATAATATTCTTGATTTAATTCATACTGATTTGTGTGGTCTAACAAGAACAAGAAGTCTACAAGGTGATAGATACTTTATGCTAATAATTGATGATTATTCTAGAATGTGTTGGGTTACTTTTCTCAGGGATAAATCAGAAGATTTTGGAAGATTCAAGATATTCAAGGCAATGGTAGAGAATGAAACCGGCAAGAAAATCAAATGTTTGAGATCAAATCAAGGAGGAGAATTTACATCTAGAGAATTTAATGCATTCTGTGAAGTGAATGGAATCAAAAGACAACTATCAGCACCCTAGACACCCCAACAGAATGGAGTTGTGGAAAGGAAGAACAGAACTATTCTGGATGCAACAAGAACCATGTTAATGGAATCAAATCTACCTCATGTGTACTGGAGAGAAGCAGTGAATACAATGGTTTATACTTTCAATAGAGTTCACATCAAAAGTGAAACCGGTAAGACCCCTTATGAACTATGGTTTGGTCATATTCCTACTCTTAAGTACTTCAAAATATCTGGAAGCAAATGTTATATTAGAAGAGATGAGTATATTGACAAATTTGATCCTAGAAGTGATGAAGGAATATTTCTTGGTTATTCATCTAGAAGCACGTCATATAGATGTTATAATAAAATGTTATAGAAAATCATTGAGAGTACTAATGTGAAGATAGATAAACATTTTAGAGGAGATTCAAGATCTGTAGAACCATCAGTTGAAATGATCATAGATCAACCGACACATATTGCACCAGTATAGAGTGAAGATCCAGTCACACCAGCATCATCAGAGAACTCAACTATAACTGAAGAACAATAGCCTATGAATGTTAATCAGAACAAATCCAGGTATGTAAGATTGAATCATTCAGAGAATCAGATAATTGGAAACAAGAATCAAGGTGTTATGACTAGAGGAAGATTGACAAATAAAGAGGTATGTTTAATTTCTCAAGTTGAACCAGCATCTGTTATTGAAGCATGTTAGGATGAACATTGGATAAAAGCAATGGAAGATGAATTAGAAGAAAATTGAAAAGAATAACACTTGAACATTGGTTCCCCAGCCTAAAGGCAAAAATGTAATTGGAACTAAATGGGTATATAGAAATAAACTTAATGAGGATGGAGAAGTAATCAGGAACAAAGCAAGATTAGTTTGTAAATGTTATTCACAGAAAGAAGGAATAGATTATAATGAAACCTTTGCACCGGTAGCCAAAATTGAGGCAATTAGACTATTTCTTGCATTTGCAGCTTATAAGAACTATAAAGTTTATCAAATGGATGTAAAATGTGCATTTTTGAATTGAGATCTTGAGGAGGAAGTTTACATTGAACAGGCTGATGGATTTTAATTGATAGATAATAAGGATATGTTTTGTATGTTAAGGAAAGCTTTATATGGTTTGAAGCAAGCTCCCAGAGCCTAGTATGCTAGATTGGATAAATATCTTTTAAAGCTTGGTTACACAAAAGGTAATGCTGATAGCAATTTGTATTACAAAGTTACCAATGATGATATTTTGGTTATTGAAGTATTTGTAGATGATATCATTTTTGGAGGTGAAGATGGATTATGTAAAGACTTTGCTAACCAGATGCAAAAAGAATTTGAAATGTCTATGATTGGAGAGATAATTTTTTTTCTAGGTTTGTAGATTTAACAAACAAATAAAGGTATATTCATATGTCAAATAAAGTACTTGAAGGAACTCTTGAAGAAATTTGGTATGGAGAATTCCAAATTGGTAAGTGTTGGTATTATGGATATGTTGCATTGGTTTTATCATTGATGTCAATACTTATCAACACTTATCCTATTGGAGATCTTTGGTCTTGTTCATCGGCAAGTTCAATGACTTATGCACAATCATCAGTATTTGGTTCACCGGCATGTTATATCATTCACCGGAACTAAGGATGACTTGTTATCATCTAGAGATCACTTGGTCATGTCAAAGACATGGTTTGGACACTTGGTTTTGATGATTTGGTTATTGGTCTAATCGGGTTGACATATTTTCTATTACTGGCAAATTGGTCTAGGTTATGGACTGGCATGCGCTATCTATTCCAGATTAGCATGACACATTATGGAGATGGTTTAATTAATTGGTATTGTTGTTGAGACAACATGATGCATCGCATCTTGACTTGTTGTAATTGATTTTATTGTAATATTCTTAGTAAGCTGACCTACACATTTGGTCTTAGGTTTTGGTATATATGTAAGATCTCAATTTTGAGATTAATGTAATGGAATGTAATATGGTATGGTAAGGTTATGATATTCAGTATATGCAAATATAAGAAGAGCTACTCACACAGACATCATTTGAAGATTCAAGGAAAGCTTGAAGGAGATAATCAGAGCTTAACTGTTAGTGAATCTAGCATTGGAGATGCTACTTTGAGCAGTACATTATCATTGGACTTATTCATCCAATTGTAGTCAGTGAGACTCCCATTCTTGTGATTGAGCAGTGAGCTCTAGGCAGCTAGCCTTTCTACATGTGCAGACCCTATTTGTATACACATACTATCTGCAATAGTATCATCTAATTGTGGATAAGGTTTCCCACTGTGGTTTTCCCTTTACAGGGTTTCCACGTACAAATCTCTATGTTATGTGTTGTGGATGTTGTTTCTCTTTCTATTTCATGCATTAAGTTTCACCGGTATTGTTATTAACTATTAATATGTTTAACGACATTAAGTTTGGTTTACTGATATTAAGTATCAAGTTTGATTAAGTTATATTTGGGTTGAAATTACTAGACAACTGATTCACCCCCCCCCCTCTCAGTTAACTTCGGGTCCTAACAGTAAGTACTCCTATAACTACAACTGATAAATTGACATTGAAGGATGATTCAACTCCTATTAATCTGACAAGTTACAAATCTATGATTGGAGATTTACTGAATTTGACACTAACCAGACCTGATATAATGAATGCGGTATGTATTGTTTCAAAATTTCAAAGAAATCCTAAAGAAAATCATGAATCAGTAGTTAAAAGGATTTTCCGGTACCTACAAGGCACAACAAATATTGGTTTATGGTATCCTAAAGATGAAAATTTTCATTTATGTTCATACACAGATGCAAATTGGGTAGGAGATGTAGATAACAGAAAGAGTACCACTGATGTTGCATTCTATTAGGTCTCGGAGACAACTGAGAGGGGGGCATGAATCAGTTGTCCAATAAATTCAACCAAAATTAACTTAACCAAAACTTAATGCTTAATACCGGTAAACAAAACTTTATGCCAGTAGACAGTCTTAACAGTTAATTGTAGTATCGATAAAGATTAATGCATGAAACAGAAAGACAATAACATCTACAACATATAACACAAATATTTGTATGTGGAAACCCTGTAAGGGGAAAAACCACAGTGGGAAGCCTTACCCACAATCAAATGATACTACTGCAGATAGTATGTGTGTACAATATGGATTCTGCACATGCAGAAAGGCCAGTTGCCTAGAGCTCACTGCTCAATCACAAAATGAGAGTCACACTGACTACAATTGGATGGTTAAATCCAATGATAATGTACTGCATAAAATAACATCTTTATATGTTGGATTCAATACCGGTTTAGTTCTGATTGCCTTCACAAAATCCTTCCTTCAACCTTCAAATGATGTCTACGTGTATAGCTCTGCTTATTTTTCGCATATACCTTATTGCAATCCTTTTCCCATTCACATCTTAATCTCACAAATGAGATCTCACATTTATACCATAACCTAAGCCCAATTGAATAGGTCGGCTCACTAAAAGATATTACAATAAAATCAATTACAAGTAAAACAATATCCGATGCATGATGTTGGCTCAATGCATTTACAATAATAATAAATCATCTCAATAACATGTCATGCTGATCTGGAATAGATATACCTGCCGGTGCTTATCCTGGACCTATTTGCTAGTAACAACAAATATGCAAACCTAAATAAACAATTAACCAAATTGCCAAAACCAAGTGATCGAATAATGTCTTCAACATAACCAAGTAGTCTCCAAGTTATTCCAAGTGCCAGTGAACAATATAATCTGCTGGTGAACCAAATACCGATGACGGTGCATAAGTCTCTAACTTGCTGGTGAACATAACCAAAGATCTCCAAGTGCTGATAAGTGTTGACAAGTGTTGACATCAATGACAAAACCATATCAAAATATCCAAAATGCCAACAATCTCCCCCTTTGGCATTGATGGCAACACAAGATGGAAAAACAAACAAAGTGCCAAAACAAAAATGTCAAAAACCAAAAACCAACAATCTCCCAAAGAGATCATTAACCAGAAATCAAAATAAAAAATACATAATATCTCTCCCTCTAGGAATAATCTCTCCCAAAAGAAAAAGATAATGTGTTTTTCCATATCAATCTCTCCCCCTTTGACATAAAATGCCAAAGCAATACAAAATCAAATACAGTTAGTTTGAAGAACTTATCACAAAATACCAACTACTCCCCCTAATTAGTAGCTCTCCTCATCAAAGCTGGAATAAAAGATTTCTTTGTTAATTCTGTCAGTTGATGACAAACATCAACTGTCTAAGTCTCTAGCGATGGGGGTACGACTCCAAGTTGCTCTCTGAGATATTCAAAAGTTTCCTTAGGCAAAGGCTTTGTAAAAATATCTGCAATCTACTCTTTAGTATTCACATAAACCAATTTCACTTCTTTTGCTTCAACATTCTCCTTTAGAAAGTTTAGTTTGATAGAAACATGTTTAGTTTTAGAGAGAAGTACTGGGTTCTTATATATATCAATTGATGTTGTATTATCACAGTAAATAGTTATAGGTTCCTTGTATTTTACCTTTATGTCCTTCAACATTTGCTTGATCTATAATACCTGTGTACAATTAGTTGTTGCTGCAACATATTCTCATTCAACTATTGATAGACTTGTAAAACTCTGTTTCTTGCTAATTAGTTTGCTGCCAAGAAAAAATGCTCTGCTGGTGGTGCTTTTTCTATCATCCACATCTCTTGCCCAATTAGCATCTGTGTATGCACATAAGTCAAAATTTTCATCTCTAGGATACCATAAACCAAGATTTGTAGTGCCTTGTAGGTACCAAAATATCCTTTTCACTACTAATTCATGATTTTCTTTAGGATTACTCTGAAATCTTGAAACAATACATATTGCATTCATAATATCAGGTCTTTTTTGTGTCAAATATAGTAAGCCTTCTATCATAGATTTGTATGTAGTCGGATTAACAGGTGTTGATACATCCTTCAAATATAATTTATCATTTGTAGTCATAGGTGTGCTTACTGGTTTACAGTTTTCCATGCCAAATTTCTTTAGTAATTATTTTAAGTACTTAGATTGACATAGGAATATACCTTTATCAGTCTCTGAAATCTACAATCCTAAAAAGAGTTTTATCTCTCCAATCATAGATATTTCAAATTCTAGCTACATTTTGTTACAAAAGTCTTTGCACAAACCATATTTTCCTCCAAAGATTACATCATCAACAAAAACTTCAATAACCAAGATGCCATCTTTAGTCACTTTGTAGTATAGATTATTGTTAGCATTACCTTTAGTGTAACCAAGCTTCAAAAGATATTTGTCCAATCTAGCATACCAAGCTCTAGGAGCTTGCTTCAATCCATATAAAGCTTTCCTTAACCTTCAAACCATGTCTTTGTTATCTGTCAAAGAAAATCCATCAAGTTGCTCAATGTAAACTTCTTCTTCAAGAGCTCCATTCAGAAATGCACATTTAACATCCATTTGATATACTTTATAGTTCTTTTGTGCTGCAAAAGCGAATAAAAGTCTATCTACCTCAATTCTAGCTACCGATGCAAAGGTTTCATTATAATCAATTCCTTCTTTCTGAGAATATCCCTTACACACAAATCTTGTTTTGTTTCTGATTACCATACCATCTTCATTAAGTTTATTTCTGAAAACCCATTTAGTTCCAATTACATTTTTGTCTTTAGGTTGGGGAACTAATGACCAAGTGTTACTCGTTTCAATTTGTTCTAATTCATCTTCCATAGCTTTAATCCAATATTTATCTTCACATCCCTCATTAATTGATGTAGGTTCAATTTGAGAAATAAGACATACCTCTTCATTTGCCAATCTTCCTCTAGTCATAACTCCTTGAAATTTGTTTCCAATTATCTGATCTTCAGAATGATTGAATCTTGCATATCAGGGTGTTTTTACTTGTTGTTGTTCTTCAGTGACTATTGAATCTCCAGATGATGCCGATGTAACTAGATCACCATTCTATACCAGTGTATTCATAGTAGGTTCATTTGTGATTATCTCTATTGCCGGTTCAGAGTTTGTGTACCTTGAATTTCCTCTAAATTGTTCATCAATCTTCATATTTGCACTCTCAACAATTTTGTGCAATCTCTTGTTAAAACATCTATATGCCTCGATCTTAGATGAATAACCAAGAAATATTCCTTCATCACTGCTATGATCAAATTTTCCAATATACTCATCTCTTCTAATATAGCATTTACTTCCAAATATTCTGAAATATTTAAAAGTAGGAGTAGTACCAAACCATACTTCATGTGGGGTCTTACCGGTTTTACCTCTGATGTGAACTCTGTTGAATGTATAAAGAGCTGTATTGACTGCTTCTCTCTAGTATACATGAGGTAGATTTTCTTTTGATATCATACTTCTGGCTCATTCCAAGATAGTTTTGTTTTTCCTTCCACAACTCCATTCCGTTGGGGTGTCCGGGGTGCTGATGACTCTCTTCTGATCCAATTCACTTCACATAATGTATTAAATTTCTTAGATGTAACTTCACCTCCTTGATCTGATCTCAAACATTTGATTTTCTTGCCTATTTCATTTTCTACCATTACCTTCAATAGTTTGAATTTCCCAAATGCTTCAGATTTCTCCCTGAGAAAAGTAACCCAACACATTCTAGAATAGTCATCAATGATTAGCATAAAATATCTATCACCTTTTATACTTCTAGCTCTTGTTGAAACACATAAATTAGTATGAATTAAATCAAGAACATTGTTAGACTTCTCCAGAATACTTTTGGAAAGTTGCTCTAACTTGCTTTCCAAATTGACATTCCTTACATACCGGATTGTGAGGTTTAACAATCTTAGGTAAATCTCTAACTACCTTAGTAGTACTGATTTTCACAATGCAATCAAAATTTACATGACAAAGTCTTTTATGCCATAACCAATTTTCATCATTATGTGCAATCAAACATTCTTTCTCATTGTTGTTCAAATGAAAGATATTACCTCTAGTCTGATTACCGGTTGCAATTTCCAAACCAAATCTGTTTAAGAATTTGCATTTACCATTCTTGAATTGTAACTGAAATCCTTTCTTAACTAATTGACCAACACTCAAAAGATTATGCTTCAAACCTTCAACATAGTAAACACTATTAGAATTGTGCTTACCATCAAAAGATATAGTGCATTTTCCTTTGATCAAGCAAGATTTATCATCTCCAAATCTTACTAGACCTCTATTGTAATCTTGATAGGTTCAGAATTTACTCTTATCTCCAGTCATATGATGTGAACATCCTGAATCAATAATCCATTCATCCTTATCTTCAACTTTAGCTGCCAGGGCCTGCTCTACCGGTTGAATAGTAGGTGTCGGTTGATCTTTAGTTATAGCAACAAAATCCCATCCATTGTCTACCGGATCCTCATCAGAATCATCAGTGACTCCTTCATCAACATAATAACAAGATTTGTCTCTATTCTTCTTAAACTTATATTTCTGATAGTTAGGGTTAGGCTTATATGTTCTTTTAGTTTCTCCTCTTAATCTTGCATGTCTATCAAGACATCTAGATGCCATATGACCAATCTTATTACAGTTAAAACATTTAAAGGGTGCTTTACCTTCATACTTTCTTTCAATTGGACCTTTAGGCATTTTCCTTGCAAATAGTGCTTCAAGTTCTTCATTTTCTCTCCTGCTTTCTTCAAGTTCTCTTGCATAGAAGATTTTCCAATCAGATTTATCATGTGATGATGATGATGTTGTAGTTGATGATGATGCCTTAAAAGCTAGATCTATCTTGATAGTAGTAATAGGATGAAATTCCTCAAGCTCAAAAGCTAAAGTGTCTCTATATACTGATGCATTAGGCATTGTTTTTAATTCATTTATAGTAGTAAATTTCATTTTATATGCCGATGGCAAAGCTCTTAAAAATTTAGAAACAGTCTCATCTTCACTTAAGGTTCCTCCACAACATTGTATAGCCAAAACAATTTCATTTACTCTTTCCATAAAAGAAAAAATTCTTTCATCTTCTTCCATTTTCAAACTTTCATACTTGACCCGGAAGCATTCCAGTTTTGCAATTTTGACTGTGGAATATCCTTCATTCAATGTTTCTAGTTTTTCCAAAATAGCTTTAGCAGTAGATCTTGTTGGCATTACAATAGAAAGGAGATTGCTGGCATTTCATTAAGGATATTGAGAAGGTTGTTGGAGATTATTGATAGAACTCAAGAAGGATGATAACTATCTTTATAACATTATTTTGTCATTGATGTCAAGAAATTGATTTTTTGATTCAGTATGATGTTGCCATATCTTGAGAAGATTGATTTGAAGAGAATTAAGATGTCGGGAAAAGACACAGAAAAAATATGATGAATAAGGGGAGAAATAAGTTATTCAATGGGCAACTATTACTGAGTTAGACAATGATGAGATCATGATGTTTAGATTGTTTTGATATCCTACATATGTTGTTGATTGTAAGGTTAATACTATACTGAGAAAAGAACCTAGTCGGTAAACCCTAAGGAACCTAGTTGGTAAACCCTAAGGTTATCGATATTGGTTAATGAAGGCGGAATGTCTACCGAGTAAAGTTTAGTATTTACCGAGTTGCAACCGAGTTATGACAGATTGCATTGGATAGATAAAAGCATTATTTAATGAAGAATGTTGATGATCTAGAGATGAATAAATGATTGGTATGTCATGCATGAAGTTTGTTAAGAATCTACGACAATGGAAAATCAGAAGGAAGATCTATAGCACAGATTGAACCGCAATAACTGAGCACAAGTTCCTAGGAAGGTATGCAAGTTCCAAGGCGAGGTAAAACATTTTTAGATCAAAGGATACATTGAACCTAGTCAAGATTGAAGATCTAATGGCTAAGATTGATCATGGGATATGTGATCAAGGAGATTCAACAGTTAGCAAATTGTTTATAAATAAGGAATTGCTGATAAACAATGTATGCGGGCAAGTGTAAGCATAGGGATGCTACATAGTGATTATCGAGCATAGAAGCTTGAAGACCTGTTTGAATAATAGAGTAGGGAGCCCAGCAGAGGGACAAGATAAGTCCTATGACAAGATTGTTTTGAGAAAAATAGAATCTATTTTAGCATTTTAGATGTGAAGTTGCAGATATATTTTTTATTACTGTTATTTTGTAAGTGACAGAAAATCTCTTAACCGAGTGGACTTAACAGTCTTATTTGTAAACCCTCTAGCAAGGTAACATTCTAAATGAGTGTTTGAAATCCTTTGACAAGGTCACTTCTAACAAAGTGAAGATCCTAACAGATCTGAGGGAAATCCCTTAACTGGGTCACATCTAGCAATGTTTTTGTAATCTTTAACAGGATTTGCTTTTAACCGAGCATACTCTAGAAGAGTATATTTCTTAGTGGTTCGAAAATCCCATAGTGGTTTTTCCCTATTTGGGTTTCCACGTTAAATCTGGTGTTATATGTGTTATGATGATTTTGTGTTTATGAGTTAGCATGTTCAGCAATTTTTGGTTATATTGTTGAAGTATAAGTTACCGAGGTTGAATCTGTTGATTTTATGGAAGATTAAGTTTGTATGATTCATCCCCCTCTCTCATCTTGTTAGCTATTAGCATCAAAACTTTACAATTGGTATCAGAGCTCTGGATTCTGGAAGAAAATTTTAAAGGTACTTGAGGCAAAGATCTGAAGATGTATAAAAGGGATGCACCAAAGCTGAACAAGTCAAGTTTCTCCACATGGCAGAAAAGGATGAAGCTGCATTTATCAAGAATTGGAGAATATGCAACATATTATTTAGAGAATGATTACATACCACCAAGCACCAACCCGATGACCTTGGAGGAGATAAAGGCAAAGAAAGAACACATTCAAGCTATGATTGAAATAACATCAGCATTGACCGACTCAGAGTTTAATGATCTAGAAGGTTGTAATGATGCAAAAGCAATGTGGACCAAGCTCATATCTATGTATGGCGATGATGAACATGTTCAAAGAGAAAAATTAGATAGTCTAAGAGGACAACTTGAATCCATGAGAATGAATGAAGGTGAGAACATAACCCAATACAATACAAGGTTAAAGGAGACTGTCAATCAAATTAAAGGAGCAGTAGGAACTATTGAAGAAAAGGATGTAACAAGTAAGTTGTTGAGAACCCTTCTACCTGCTTATGCCATTCAAGTCTTTGCAATCAATGAACTAAGGTCTATACCAAATATGCCAGTTTCTTTGGATGCTACTATTGGTAAGCTACATGCATTTGAGTTAAGTAATTTTGATAATAGTGGGTCTTCGGTAAATAAAGTAGAATCTGCATTCAGTTCTTTTCATATTGGTGAATCTAATGATTACAATGATAGAATGAGTAAGTACTCTGAAGGGAATCATAGTGGAGAAAGTGAAAGATTTCATAAAAACATGGAAGAAGTGCACAAACTATATGAGGAAATTAAGAAGCAAGAAGAGTTTGAAGCATTATTAGCCAGAAGGTTATCGAGAGGAAAAGGTAAGTATAAAGGAAAGCTACCTTTAAAATATTTCAATTGTGATAAAATAGGACATATGGCTTCTAACTGCCCTGACAAAGAATCTAGTGAAAAGAGAGAATACTGAGATAATAGGAAGAAAGACGACCAATACAGAGGACACCGAGACTTCAGAAGGAGAGACAGAAAGACATGCCTAGTAGTTGATGAGGAATCCAACGATGATAAATCTGATGAAATAGATACAGAGGAAGTTGTTTATATAGCTATTAAAGATGGATCAGATGAAGAAAGGTATGAAGAAAAATCCCTAATATCTCACATAAATAATAATGACTCTTGGATCATAGACAGTGGATGCTCACATCACATGACAGGTGATAAACATAAATTTGTTAAATTAGAAGACTATGATGGAGGTTATGTAAGATTTGGTAATGATGCACCATGTCCGATGAAAGGTAAAGGCTCTATCACACTTCTTGACAATGCTAAATGTGATGATGTATATTGGGTTGAAGGTTTGAAATATAATTTGTTGAGTGTAGCACAACTAAACAATGCAAGATACTGAATGAAACTTCAGAAAGGAATTGTCAAAGTCCATGACAAACATGGAAACTTAGCTGCTACCAGGACATAAACAAAAGGTGATACATTTCATCTTGACTCAACTCGGAACAAGTGTCTTCATGCAAAGATAGATGATACCTGGTTATGGCATAAAAGGTTTTGTCATGTAAATTTTGATAATCTGATCAAAATAAGTAAGAAGCACCAAGTAAGAGGTCTACCGAGTCTGGAAAAACCTGAGAATGCTATGTGTTGAGGATGTCAGATGGGTAAGATGACTAGATCAAGATTTACAAGTAAGTCCTACACTTCTAAAGAAATTTTAGATCTTGTGCACACTGATCTTTGTGGTCCCATGAAAGTTCAAAGTAATAATGGTGATAAATATTTCATATTATTTATGGATGATTACTCAAGGATGATGTCAGTTATGTTTTTAAAAGAAAAATCAAAAGCTTTTCAAATTTTTAAATGGTAGAAGGAAAGAGTTGAAAATGAAACAGGAAGACAACTGGAATGTCTTAGATCTGATAGATGAGGAGAGTTCACTTCTGATGAATTTAACTTATTCTACAATGATCATGGTATAAAAAGGCAAGTGTCTACACCGAGAACACCTCAGCAAAATGGGATAGCCGAGAGAAGAAATAGATCAATTGTGGATTGTGCCAAAACCCTGATGATAGAAAAGAAGGCACCTCAAACATTTTGGAGAGAAGCAATCAGCATTGTAGTTTACACCCTAAACCGAGTACAACTAAAGAAAGGAACTATGAAGACACCATATGAGATCTGGTATGACAAGAAACCTAATGTAAGTTATTTAAAAATCTTTGGAAGTAGGTGCTATGTACACAAAGATGACAAAAATGGAAAGTTTGATTAGAAAAGTGAGGAAGGAACATTTCTTGGTTATTCTTTTAGAAGTAAAACATTTAAGTGTCTGATCAAATCATCTAACAAAATAGTAGAAAGTGGAAATGTGAAAATTGATGAATTTGCAGAAAGAAATGATGAATGAAATTCCAAAGAACTAGGAAATTATGAAGAATTTATTTATGTTCAACCGAGAAGTCCTACCGAGAAATTTGCTGAAGAAAATGAAGATAATGACTAGTTACAGAGTGATGAAGAAGATCATATAGAGCCTACCGAGCCTATATTAGCCAAATATGTCAGAAGACATCATGCATCAAGTCAAATTATAGGAGATAAGGATGATCCAGTGATGACAAGGAACAAACTGAGATAGAACACATGTCTGATAACTGAATTTGAACCAAGAATAGTAAAAGAGGAATTTAACAGTGAAGATTGGGTAAATGCTATGACAAAAGAGATTGATCAAATCAAGAAGAATGACACATGGACATTGGTCCCAAGATTGAAGGACAAAAATGTAATCGGTACAAAGTAGATTTTCAGAAACAAGCTAAATGAAAAAGGTGAGGTCATTCACAACAAAGAAAGACTAGTTTGCAAAGGCTATGCTCAAGAAGAAGGAATAGATTATAGTGAGACTTTTGCACCTGTGGCTAGCCTTGAGGGAGTAAGAACATTGTTAGCATATGCTGCTTCCAAAAATTTCAAGGTATATCAAATGGATGTTAAATCTACATTTTTGAATGGTATACTAGAAGAAGAAGTTTATATTGAACAACCTGAAGGATTTGTTGAAGACAAAAGCAAAGATCAGGTATGTAAACTAAACAAAGTTTTATATGGTCTGAAATAAGCACCTAGAGCATGGTATGAAAGACTGCACTCTTATTTGATCAAGATTGGATTTATAAGGACAAGTGAAAACAACAATATGTACATGAAGAATGATGAGGACAATGGAATACTGATCTCAGCCATATTTGTTGATGATATTATTTTTTGTGGAAATGATTCTCTATGCAAGAACTTTGGAAATGAAATGTGCAAAGAATTTGAGATGTCATTAATCGGTGAGATAAAATATTTAATAGGTTTACAAATACTGCAAATGAAAGATGAGATTTTCATTACTCAATCCAAGTACGTAAAGGAAATCTTGAAGAAGTTTGGTATGGAGGATTCAAAACCTGTAAGTACTCCTATGACTACTAACTCTAAATTATCAAAGAATGATGAATCTGCATCTATTTATGAGACACTTTACCAATCCATGATTGGAAAGTTTCAATTTGTTGTGCACAGTAGACCGGATATAGCACATGCAGTAGGTATTGTTGCAAGATTTTCTATAGATCCCAAAGAAACCCATATGACAACAATCAAGAGAATTTTCAGATACCTGAGAGGCACTGAAAACTATTGCTTAGTATATGAAAAGAGGAATGATTTTGATTTGAATGTTTATACTAATGTTGATTGGGCAAGAAACATTGATGATAGGAAAAGCACAAGTGGTGGAGCTTTCTTCTTGGGACATAGACTAGTAAGTTGGCTTAGCAAGAAACAAGGATGTATTTCATAGTCAATAGCTGAAGCTGAATATGTCACTGCAACATTGAATTGTACCAATATTCCATGGATCAAACAACTGTTGGAAGGTATAAATGAGAAAGTTACCGAGCCAGTAACTATATTATGTGATAATACTAGTGCCATTAACATTTCAAAGAATCCGGTAATGCACTCTAAGAAAAAACATATCTCTATAAAGTATCATTATCTCACAGAAGAAGTTCAAGAGAAGAAAGTTGTGGTGGAATATATTAGTTAAAAGGAGCAAATAGTAGACATCTTCACAGAGCCATTGCCAAGGGACACTTTTGAGTATCTCAGAAGCAAGTTAGGGGTCCTACCCCTATCTTCTATTTGTAGGTCTCAGGGACAACTAAGAGGGGGGGGGGGGGGGGGGGGTTGAATCTGTTGTCTAATAAATTCAAACCAAAATCTTATTAACCAACTTAATGCTTAATATCGGTAAGATAGTTAATTGTGCCGATAAACAGTGTTAACAGGAAATGTTGTACCGGTAAGAATTAATGCATGAAACATAAGCACAAAGTCAACCACAACATATGACACAAATATTTGTACGTGGAAACCCTGTAAGGGGAAAAACCACGGTGGGAAACCTTACCCACAATTAGATGATACTACTGTAGATAGTAAGTGTACAAGAGGGGTCTGCACATGCAGAAAGGCCAACACCCTAGAGCTCACTGCTCAAACACAAATGGGAGTCACACTGACTACAGTTGGATGGTTAAATCCAATGAGAATGTACTACACAAAATAGCATCTTCATATGCTAGATTCAGTACCGGTGTAATGCTGATATGCTTCTACAAAAACCTAACTTCACCTTCAAATGATGTCTTCATGTATATCTCTGCCTGATCTCACATATATCCTTCCTTAAATCTTTTTCGCATTCCACATTTGATCTTACAAATAAGATCTTACATTTATACCATACCCTAAGACCAATTTTAGTAGGTCGGCTCTACAAGATATTACAATAAAAAATTCTACACATAATACAATATCCGATGCAATAAGCGATTGAACATGTCGGCTTAATGCTTTTATAACAATAATAAATCATCTCCATAGCGTGCCATGCTGATCTGGAAAAGATAAACCTGCCGGTGTAACCCTAGATAACCTGGACTTATTTGCCGATAAAAGCAAATATGCAAATAAGAGTATACCAATGATATTACTTCAAGGAAAAGTGTCCACATGATGTCTTCGACACTACCAAGTGTCTTCCATGTCATTGCAGGTACCGGTGAACATTATATCCTGTCGGTTAACCATATACCGGTGATTGTTTGAACAGTTTACTGATTGCCAGTGAATGTTGCTGGATCTCCAAAGTAGGTGTATTTAGCAGGTGTTGACATCAATGACAAAACCATACCAAAATACCAACAATCTCCCCCTTTGGCATTGATGGCAACACAAGATGGAAAAACCATCAAAGTGCCAAAATAGAAATGTCAAGTACAAAAACCAATTCTCCCCCTGGGAGTAATATGTGTTTATACAAATATTTATTTACAATACCAATCTCTCTTCAAAAAGATAATGCATTTTTCCATATATTTTTCCTTAATGTTTTTCCATATATCTCTCCCCCTTTGACATCAAATGCCAAAGTCACAAAAAGGTCAAGTTCATACAAAATACCAACCAATTCAATATACCAACTACTCCCCCTGAGAAGTAGCTGCCTCATCAAATACCGGAATAAAAGATTTGTCCATTTAATTCTGCTGGTTGATGACAATTATCAACTGTCTAAGTCTCTACCGGTGGAGGTAAGACTTCGAGCTAATCTCTGAGATACTCAAAAGTTTCCTTAGGCAAAGGTTTTGTAAAAATATCTGCAAGTTGTTCTTTATTATTCACATAAACCAGTTTTATTTCCTTTTCTTCAACTTTTTCCCTTAGAAAATTCAGTTTGATAGTTACATGTTTTGTTTTAGAATGTAATACTGGATTCTTAGATATATCAATTGCTGCAGTGTTACCACAATATATAGTAATAGGTTCCTTGCATTGTACCTTTATGTCTTTCAACATTTGCTTAAGCCAAAGTACCTATGTACAGTTTGTTGCTGCTGCAACATATTATGATTCTGCTGTTGATAAAGATGTACAACTCTGTTTCTTACTTAACCAAGAAACTAATCTCTTTCCAAGAAAGAATGCTCCTCTAGTGGTGCTCTTTCTATCATCCACATCTCCTGCCCAATTTGCATCTGTGAATGCATATAGATCAAAATTTTCATCTTTAGGATACAATAATTCAAGATTTGCTATGCCTTGTAAGTACCAGAAAATCCTTTTTACTGCTGATTCATGATTTTCCTTGGGATTACTCTAAAATCTAGAAACTATACATACTGCATTCATAATATCAGGTCTGGTTTGTGTCAAATACAGTAAACCTCCTATCATAGATTTGTATCTAGTTGGATTAACAGGTGTAGATTCATCCCTTTGAGATAATTTGTCATTTGTAGTCATAGGTGTGCTTACTGGTTTAGAGTTCTCCATCCCAAATTTCTTTAGTAGTTCTTTCAAGTACTTAGATTGACTAAAAAATATGCCTTTATCAGTTTGTAAAATCTACAATCCTAAAAAGAATTTTATTTCTCCAATCATAGACATTTCAAACTCATGCTGCATTTTAAGAGAAAATTCTTTGCATAATCCATCTTCTCCTCCAAAGATTATATCATCAACAAATACTTCCATAATCAAAATGTCATCATTAGTTACTTTGTAATATAAATTGCTATCTGCATTTCCTTTAGTAAAACCAATTTTTAAAAGATACTTATCCAATCTTGCATACTAGGCTCTTAGAGCTTGTTTTAGTCCATACAAAGCTTTTCTTAATTGGCAAACCATATCATTGTTATATGTCAAAGAAAATCCATCAAGTTGTTCAATATAGACTTCCTCTTCAAGATCTCCATTCAAAAATGCACATTTAATATCCATTTGATAAACTTTGTAATCCTTGTGAGCTACAAAGGCCAAGAATAATCTAACTACCTCAATTCTGGCTACCAGTGCAAAGGTTTCATTGTAATCAACTCCTTCTTTCTGAGAATATCCCTTACACACTAGTCTTGCTTTATTCCTGACAACCTTACCATCTTCATTAAGTTTGTTTCTAAATACCCATTTGGTTCCAATTACATTTTTATTTTTAGGCCGGGGAACTAATGTCCAAGTATTATTTTTCTCAATTTGTCCTAATTCTTCTTCCATAGCTTTAATCCAAAATTTATCTTCACATGCCTCATTGATAGATAATGGTTCAATTTGAGAAATAAGACATACCTCTTCATTTGCCAATCTTCCTCTTGTCATGACTCCTTTAAATTTGCTTCCAATTATCTAATCTTTAGAATGATTCAGTCTTACATATCGGGGTGTCTTAGTCTGTTGTTGTTCTTCAATTACTATGGTATCCTCTGATGATACTGGAGTAATTGGATCATCATTCTGTACTGGTGGTTCATTTTTCATAATTTCTGTTACCGGTTTAGAGTCTATATACCTTGAAGTTCCTCTAAATTGTTCATCAATTTTTACATTTGTACTCTCAACAATTTTCTGTAATCTTTTATTAAAGCATCTATAAGCTTTACTCTTAGATGAATAACCAAGAAATATTCCTTCATCACTTCTAGGATCAAACTTGCCAATATACTCATCTCTTCTAATATAACATTTACTTCCAAAAATTCTGAAATACTTAAGAGTAGGAGTATTACCAAACCATAGTTCATGAGGGGTCTTATCGGTTTCACCTTTGATGTGAACTTTGTTGAATGTATAGACAACAGTGCTTACTGCCTCTCTCCAGTACACATGTGGTAGATTTGCTTCTGATAACATACTTCTTGTTGCATCCAAAATAGTTCTATTTTTCCTTTCAACAACTCCATTCTGTTGTGGTGTCCGAGGTGCTGATAACTGTCTTTTGATTCCATTAACTTCACAAAATGTATTAAAATCTCTAGATGTGAATTCTCCTCCTTGATCTGATCTTAAACATTTAATTTTCTTACCAGTTTCATTTACAACCATTGCTTTGAATAGTTTGAACTTCCCAAGTGCTTTTGATTTTTCCCTGAGAAAAGTAACCCAACACATTCTAGAATAATCATCAATAATTAGCATGAAATATCTATCACCTTGTAAGCTTTTAGTTCTAGCCAGACCACATAAATCAGTGTGAATTAAATCAAGAGAATTATTGGTTTTTTCTGGAATACTTTTGAAACTAGTTCTAACTTGTTTTCCAAATTGACATTCCTTGCAAATTGTATTCTGAGGTTTCATAATTTTAGGTAGATCTCTAACTGCTTTAGAAGTATTGATTTTTACCATGCAATCAAAATTTACATGACATAGTCTTTTATGCCATAGCCAACTTTCATCTATATGTACAATTAAGCATGCCTTTTCACTGTTATTCAAATGAAAGATATTACCTCTAGTCTGATTACCAGTTGCAATTTCCAAACCAGTTCTATTCATGATTTTGCATTTTCCATTTTTAAATTGTAACTGAAAACCTTTCTTAACTAATTGACCAACACTTAAAAGATTATGTTTTAATCCTTCAACATAGTAAACATTGTCAGTGTTATGTTTACCATCAAGAGATATTGAACCCTTACCTTTGATTGAATAGGCTTTGTCATCTCTGAATCTTACTAAACCTCCATTGCATTCTTGAAAGTTCAAGAATTTGCCTTTGTCTCCAGTCATGTGATGTGAGCATCCTAAGTCAATAATCCATTCATCCTTTGATTCAACTTTAGCTGCTAGGGATTGTTCTACCGGTGGAGCAATAGGTACCAGTTGATCTTCTGTTATAGCAACAAAGACCCATCTATTGTCTACTGGATCCTCATCAGAATCATCAGTCACACCTTCATCAGCAATGTAACAAGATTTATCTTTGTTTTTCTTAAATCTGTATCTCTGATATTCAGGATTAGGTTTGTATGTCCTTCTAGCTTCTTCTCTTAGTCTAGCATGTCTATCAAGGCATCTTGAAGCCATATGACCAATCTTATTGCAGTTGAAACATTTAAAGGGTGCTTTACCTTCATACTTACTTCCAATTGGACCTTTTGGCATTTTTCTTGCAAATAGTGCTTCAAGTTCTTGATTCTCCTTCCTGGTTTCTTCAAGTTCTCTTGCATAAAAGGCTCTCTAGTATGATTTGTCAAAAGATGGAGTAGATGATGTTGATGCTTTGAAGGCCAAATCAGTTTTTATAGTAGCAATAGGACCACATTCCTCAATTTCAAAAGCTGAAAGTTTTCCAAATAATGTATCCCTAGTTACTGATGTATTAGGCATTGTTCTCAACTCATTAATAACAGTAACCTTCATTTTATATGCCAGTGGTAAACCTCTTAATATTTTTGAAATAATCTCATCTTCACTCAAGGTTCCTCCACAACATTTGATACCTAAAACAATTTCATTTACTCTTTCCATAAAAGCAGAAATTCTTTCATCTTCTTCCATTTTCAGATGTTCATACCTGACTCGGAAGCTTTCAAGTTTTGCAATTTTGACTGTGAAATCCCCTTCATTCAGTGTTTCCAAATGATCCCAAATAGCTTTTGCAGTAGATCTATCTGATAATCCCATGATTTGTTGATCTGATAATGTGCTCAAAAGTGCTTCTCTTGCTTTGCAATCATTTTCTTCATCTTTACCTAAAGTAATAGGAGCAGGCTGACCAGCTATAGCAGCAGTATAACCATTCTTAGTAACTTCCTAGATGTCTTTACCAATGCAATTCAGATGTGTCTCCATTCTGATTTTCCATATTCTATAGTTGGTTCCATCAAGTTTAGGACTATCCTTTCTGAAATAATTAGTAGACATTGGATCTCCTCAAGTTGTTAAACTTCTGCAAAAAAAGAGGACTAGGCTCTGATACCAATTGTAGGTCCCGGGGACAACTGAGAGAGGGGGGGGAGTGAATCAGTTGTCTAATAAATTCAAACCAAAATCTTATTAACCAACTTAATGCTTAATACTGGTAAGACAGTTAATTATGTCGGTAAACAGTGTTAACAGGAAACACTGTACCAGTAAGAATTAATGCATGAAACATAAGCACAAATTCAACCACAACATATGACACAAATATTTGTACGTGGAAACCCTGTAAGGGGAAAAACCATGGTGGGAAACCTTACCCACAATCAGATGATACTACTGCAGATAGTAAGTGTACAAGAGGGGTCTGCACATGCAGAAAGGCCAACAACCTAGAGTTCACTGCTCAAACACAAATGGGAGTCACACTAACTACAGTTGGATGGTTAAATCCAATGAGAATGTACTGCACAAAATAGCATCTTCATATGCTGGGTTCAATATCGGTGTAATGCTGGTATGCTTCTACAAAAACCTAACTTCACCTTCAAATGATGTCTTCATGTATATCTCTGCTTGATCTCACATATATCCTTCCTTAAATCTTTTTCGCATTCCACATTTGATCTTACAAATAAGATCTTACATTTATACCATACCCTAAGACCAATTTTAGTAGGTCGGCTCTACAAGATATTACAATAAAACATTCTACACATAATACAATATCGGATGCAATAAGCAATTGAACATGTCGGCTTAATGCTTTTATAACAATAATAAATCATCTCCATAGCATGCCATGCTGATCTGGAAAAGATAAACCTGCCGGTGTAACCCTAGATAACCTGGACTTATTTGCCGGTAAAAGGAAATATGCAAATAAGAGTATACCAATGATATTACTTCAAGGAAAAGTGTCCACATGATGTCTTCGACATTACCAAGTGTCTTCCATGTCATTGCAGGTACCGATGATTATTATATCCTACCGGTTAACCATATACCGGTGATTGTTTGAACAGTTTACTGATTGCCGGTGAATGTTGCTGGATCTCCAAAGTAGGTGTATTTAGTAGGTGTTGACATCAATGACAAAACCATACCAAAATTCCAACACTATTCATTGACAGAGTTCGGTGAACGCATCAATTCGATGAATCTACAAAATATTATGTGTGGATTGATGCTGATTTACGCACTTTAGGAGGTTTTCTAAAGGTGTGCAGGAAACATTATTGAAGGAAAGGTTGCTCTGACCGAGACTGAGATGATACATAGCAAGGCAAATCACTTCATAGGGGAAGAAATCATGATTTAGTTCTTTTACTTTTTGGCATTGTTGTCAAAGGGGGAGAAGACTAAATGGTAAATCCCTAAATGAAGAAGATTACAAAACAAAGGGGAGAAGACTAAATGCAAGACAACAACTTAGAAGCCTAATGAAAGAGGGAGAAAGCCTAGAAGACTTCATAAGATTTTAACAGCTCAAGGATAATAGGAGAAGTCTCCACAACAATCTGAATCTAAATCAATTTGAATATCTTGTTGGTATTACCATTTACAAGCTAGTTTTGCCATCAATGTCAAAGGGGGAGATTCTTGGCATTACAATAGAAAGGAGTTTGTTGGCATTTTATTAAGGATATTGAGAAGGTTGTTGGAGATTATTGATATAACTGAAGAAGGATGATAACTATCTTTATAAAATTATTTTGTCATTGATATCAAGAAATTGATTTTTTGATTCAGTATGATGTTGCCATATCTTGAGAAGATTGATTTCAAGAGAATTAAGATGTCGGTGAAAGACACCGAAAGAATGTGATGAATAAGGGGAGAAATAAGTTATTCAATGGGCAACTATTACTGAGTTAGACAATGATGATATCATGATGTTTAGATTGTTTTGATATCCTACATATGTTGTTGATTGTAAGGTTAATACTATACCAAGCAAAGAACCTAGTCGGTAAACCCTAAGGAACCTAGTCAGTAAACCCTAAGGTTATCGATATCGGTTAATGAAGGCAGAATGTCTACCGAGTAAAGTTTAGTATTTACCGAGTTGCAACTGAGTTATGACAAATTGCATTGGATGAATAAAAGCATTATTTAACGAAGAATGCTAATGAGATGGAGATGAATAAATGATTGGTATGCCATGCATGAAGTTTGTTAAGAATCTACGGCAATGGAAAATCAGGAGGAAGATCTATAGCGCAGATTGAACCATTATAACTGAGCACAAGTTCCTAGGAAGGTATGCAAGTTCCAAGGTGAGGTAAAACATTTTTAGATCGAAGGATACATTGAACCTAGTCAAGATTGAAGATCTGATGGCTAAGATTGATCATGGGACATGTGATCAAGGAGATTCAGCGGTTAGCAAATTGTTTATAAATAAGGAATTGTTGATAAACAATGTATGTGGGCAAGTGTAAGCATAGGGATGCTACATAGTGATTACCGATAATAGAAGCTTGAAGACCTGTTTGAATAACAGAGTAGGGAGCCTAGCAGAGGGACAAGATAATTCCTATGACAAGATTGTTTTGACCAAAATAGAATCTACTTTAGCATTTTAGATGTGAAGTTGCAGATATATTTTTATTATTGTTATTTTGTAAGTGACAGAAAATCTCTTAACTGAGTAGACTTAACAGTATTATTTGTAAACCCTCTAGCAAGGTAACATTCTAAATGAGTGTTTGAAATCCTTTGACAAGGTCACTTCTAACAAAGTGAAGATCCTAACAGATCTGAGGGAAATCCCTTAACCGGGTCACATCTAGCAATGTGTTTGTAATCTTTAACAGGATTTTCTTTTAACCGAGCATACTCTAGAAGAGTATAGCTCTTAGTGGGTATGAAATCCCATAGTGGCTTTTCCCTATTTGGGTTTCCATGTTAAATCTGGTGTTATATGTATTATGATGATTTTGTGTTTATGAGTTAGCATGTTTAGCAGTTTTTGGTTATATTGCTAAAGTATAAGTTACCGAGGTTGAATTTGTTGATTTTATGGAAGATTAAGTTTGTATGATTCACCCCTCCTCCTCTCATCTTGTTAGCTATTGGCATCAGAACTTTATAGATCTATCTGACAATCCCATGACTTGCTAATCTGACAATGCACTCAAAAGTGCCTCTCTTGCTTTGCAATCATTTTCCTCATCTTTAGCAAAGTTAGGTGGATTAGGTTGACCTTGAGTAGGAGCAGTATAGCCATTCTTTGTAACATCCCATATGTCCTTTCCAATGCAATTCAAGTGTGTCTCCATCTTGATCTTCCATATGCCATAGTTAGTTCCATCAAGTTTTAGACTATCCTTCCTGAAATAGCTAGAAGACATTGGATCTCCTCAAGCTGTTAAACTTCTGCAAAAAGAGAACTAGGCTATGATACCAATTGTTAGGTCCCAGAGACAACTAAGAGGGGGGGGAATCAGTTATCCAAAAAATTCAACCAAAATTATCTTAACCAAAACTTAATGCCGGTAGACAGTCTTAATAGTTAATTGCAGTACCAGTAATGATTAATGCATGAAACAGAAAGACAATAACATCCAAAACACATCACACAAATATTTGTACGTGGAAACCCTTTAAGGGGAAACACCATGGTGGGAAGCCTTATCCACAATCAAATGTTACTACTGTAGATATTATGTGCTTACAATATGGATTCTGAACATGTAGAAAGGCCAATTGCCTAGAGCTCACTGCTCAATCACAAAATGAGAGTCACATTGACTACAATTGGATGGTTGAATCCAATGATAATGTACTACATAAAATAGCATCTTCATATGATGGATTCAGTACTGGTTTAGTTTTGATTGCCTTCACAAAATCCTTCCTTCAACCTTCAAATGATGTCTATGTGTATAGCTCTTCTTATTTTCACATATACCTTATTGCAATCCTTTTTGCATTCACATCTTAATCTCACAAATGAGATCTTACATTTATACCATAACCTAAGACCAATTCAATATCAATTACAAGTAAATCAATATCCGATGCATGATGTCGGCTCAATGCATTTACAATAATAATAAATCATCTCAATAACATGTCATGCTAATCTAGAATAGATATACATGTCGATGTTTATCCTGGACCTATTTGCCGGTAAAAACAAATATGCAAACCCGAATAAACAATTAACTAAATTGCCAAAACCAAGTGATCAAATAATATCTTCAACATAAATGCCAACAATCTCCCCCTTTGGCATTGATGGCAACACAAGATGGAAAAACCAACAAAGTACCAAAACAGAAAAGCCAAAAACCAAAAACCAACAATCTCCCAAAGAGATCATTAATCAGAAATCAAAATAAAAGATACATAATATCTCTCCCCCTAGGAATCATCTCTCCCAAAAGAAAAAGATAATGTGTTTTTCCATATCAATCTCTCCCCCTTTGACATCAAATGCCAAAGCAATACAAAACCAAATATAGTTAGTTCAAAGAACTTATCACAAATTACCTAGTCATTCAATATACCAACTACTCCCCCTGATTAGTATCTCTCCTCATCAAAGCTGGAATAAAATATTTCTCTGTTAAGTCTACCAGTTGATGACAAACAACAACTGTCTAAGTCTCTAGCGATGGGGCTAGGACTCCAAGTTGCTCTCTGAGATAGTCAAAAGTTTCCTTAGGCAAAGGCTTTGCAAAAATATATGCAATCTGCTCTTTAGTATTCAAATAAAGCAATTTCACTTCTTTTGCTTCAACATTCTCCTTTAGAAAGTTCAGTTTGATAGAAACATGTTTAGTTTTAGAGAGAAGTACTGGGTTCTTAGATATATCAATTGTTGTTGTATTATCATAGTAAATAGTTATAGGTTCCTTGCATTTTACCTTTATGTTGTTCAACATTTTCTTGATCCATAATACATGTGTATAATTAGTTGTTGTTGCAACATATTCTGATTCAGCTGTTGATAGACTTCTACAACTTTATTTCTTGCTCAACCATGAAATTAGACTGCTGCCAAGAAAAAATGCTCTGTCGGTGGTGTTTTTTCTGTTATCCATATCTCCTACCCAATTAGCATTTGTGTATGCACATAAGTCAAAATTTTCATCTCTAGGATACCATAAACCAAGATTTGTAGTGCCTTGTAGGTACCGAAAAATCCTTTTCACTGCTGATTCATGATTTTCTTTAGGATTACTCTAAAATCTTGAAATAATACATACTGCATTCATGATATCAGGTCTTGTTTGTGTCAAATACAGTAAACCTTCTATCAGATATTTGTATCTAGTCGGATTAAAAGGTGTTGATTCATCCTTAAAAGATAATTTATCATTTGTAGTCATAGGTGTGCTTACCGGTTTACAGTTTTCCATGCCAAATTTCTTTAGTAATTATTTTAAGTACTTAGATTGACATAGGAATATACCTTTATCAGTCTCTAAAATCTGCAATCCTAAAAAGAGTTTTATCTCTCCAATCATAGACATTTCAAATTCTTGCTGCATTTTGTTAGAATTTTCTTTACACAAACCATCTTCTCCTCCAAAGATTATATCATCAACAAAAAATTCAATAACCAAGATGTCATCATTAATCACTTTGTAGTATAGATTGTTGTCAGCATCACCTTTAATGTAACCAAGCTTCAAAAGATATTTGTCCAGTTTAGCATACCAAGCTCCAGGAGCTTTCTTCAATCCATATAAAGCTTTCCTTAACCTGCAAACCATGTCTTTGTTATCTATCAACGAAAATCCATTAGGTTGCTCAATGCAAACTTCTTCTTCAAGATCTACATTTAGAAATGCACATTTAATGTCCATTTGATATACTTTATAGTTCTTGTGTGCTGTAAAAGCCAATAAAAGTCTATCTACCTCAATTCTAGCTACCACTACAAAGGTTTCATTATAATCAATTCCTTCTTTCTGAGAATATCCCTTACACACTAATATTTCTTTTTTTCTGATTACCATACCATCTTCATTAAGTTTATTTCTGAAAACCCATTTAGTTGCAATTACATTTTTGTCTTTAGGCCGAGGAACTAATGACCAAGTGTTATTCCTTTCAATTTGTTCTAATTCATCTTCCGTAGCTTTAATCCAATATTTATCTTCACATGCCTCATTAATTGATGTAGGTTCAATTTGAGAAATAAGACATACCTCTTCATTTTCCAATATTCCTCTAGTCATAACTCCTTGAAATTTATTTCCAATTATCTGATCTTCAGAATGATTCAATCTTACATACCAGGGTGTTTTTGCTTGCTACCGTTCTTCAGTGACTGTTGAATCTCCAGATGATTCCAGTGTAACTATATCACCATTATGTACTGGTGTATTCATAATAAGTTCATTTGTGATTATCGCTATTGCTGGTTCAGAGTCTGTGTACCTTGAATTTCCTCTAAACTGTTCATCAATCTTCACATTTGCACTCTCAACAATTTTCTGCAATCTCTTGTTAAAACATCTATATGTGTTGCTCTTAGATGAATAACCAAGAAATATTCCTTCATCACTTCTAGGATCAAATTTTCCAATATACTCATCTCTTCTAATATAGCATTTACTTCCAAATATTTTGAAATATTTAAAAGTAGGAGTATTACCAAACCATAGTTCATGTGGGGTCTTACCGATTTCACCTTTGATGTGAACTCTATTGAATGTATAAAGAGTTGTATTGATTGCTTCTCTCCAGTATATATGAGTTATATTTGCTTCTGATATTATACTTCTGGCTGCATCCAAGATAGTTATGTTTTTCCTTTCCACAACTCCATTTTGCTGGGGTGTCTGAGGTGCTCAGAACTGTCTTTTGATCCCATTCACTTCAAAGAATGTATTAAATTCCTTAGATGTGAATTCACCTCCTTGATCTGATCTCAAACATTTGATTTTTTTGTCGGTTTCATTTTCTACCATTACCTTCAATAGTATGAATTTCCCAAATGCTTCAGATTTCTCCCTGAGAAAAGTAACCCAACACATTCTAGAATAGTCATCAATGATTAGAATAAAATATCTATCACCTTGTATACTTCTAGTTCTTGGTAGACCACATAAATCAGTATGAATTAAATCAAGAACATTGTTAGACTTCTCCGGAATACTCTTAAAATTTGCTCTAACTTTCTTTCCAAATTGACATTCCTTACATACCAGATTGTGAGGTTTAACAATCTTAGGTAAATCTCTAACTGACTTAGTAGTACTGATTTTCACAATGCAATCAAAATTTACATGACAAAGTCTCTTATTCCATAACCAACTTTCATCAATATGTGCGATAAAACATGCTTTCTCATTGTTTTTCAAATGAAAGATATTAGCTCTAGTTTGATTACCGGTTGCAATTTCCAAACATTTAAGATTTTGCATTTACCATTCCTGAATTGTAACTGAAATCCTTTCTCAACTAATTGACCAACACTCAAAAGATTATGCTTCAAACCTTAAACATAGTAAACATTATCAGTATTGTTCTTACCATCAAAAGATATAGTGCCTTTTCTTTTGATCAAGCAAGATTTATCATCTCCAAATCTTACTAGACCTCTATTGTAATCCTAAAAGGTTATTGTGTGACAGGAGGTCCTAGCCAAGTTGGTTCAAATTTTCGCTTCTTTTCCCAATCTTGCTGATTTCTTGGATTCTCCCTTAAAATAATATCTCCAATCTAGAAAATACACGGCTTGACTTTGTGGTTATAGCTTCTTGCCTTTCTTTGTTGGTATACTTTCAAATGTTCTATTGCATTTTGGTGATGTTCCTGAATCAGTTCTAGTTCTTGGAGTCGAGAAACTCGTTGTTCTTAATCTTGTATAAGATCATGCAAGGATACACGTAGAGAAGGTATCTCTACTTCTATAGGTAATATAGCTTCTGATCCATAGACCAAACAATATGGAGTTGCCCCTATTGGAGTGTGGACGCTAGTTCGGTATGCCCAAAGAGCAGGATTTAGCTGAATGTGCCAGTCTTTTCCAGCTTCATTCACTATTTTCTTCAAGATTTTCAAGATAGTTTTGTTTGATGCCTCAACTTGACCATTTCCCTATGGATAATATGGAGTAGAGAACCTATGTTGGATATGAAACTGTTCACATAGTTCTTTCACATCTTGATTTTTGAATGGTCTTCCATTATCAGTGATAATGGTCATAGGAACGCCATAGCGACAAATTATGTAATTCAAGATGAATGATGATATTTGTTTTCATGTCATTGTTGTTAAAGGCACTGCTTCAATCCACTTAGTAAAATATTCATTAGCTATCACAATGAACTTATGTCCATTAGAAGATGAAGGATTGATCTTTCCTACCAAATCAAGGCCCCATTGTGAAAATGCCCATGATCCTATCATAGGATATAACTCTTGTGCTGGTGCATGGATTAGATTTCCATGGATCTGACACTATTTACATTTTCTAGCATAGGTGAATGAATCTCTTTCCATAGTAGGCCAAAAGTAACCCATACGGATAAGTTTCTTAGCCAATGTTAAACCACTTGAGTGTGTACAGCAAATACCCGCATGAATGTCATTAAGAACTCTCTCAGATTCATCTTTTTCAAGATATCTCAACAATGTACCATCTAGACCATGCCTATATAGGATATCAGCAATAATGGTATAGCGAGAGGACTGATGGATAAATTTTCTTCATTGATTATGAGATAATTCCAGAGGAAGGATATGATCTTTCAAATATTGGTAGGTTTGACTGTATAAGGATTCACTGGTTCTTGATATATGGCAAATTCGATAGGCATGTTGGGATTAGATGGTAGGGGAAGATATCTTCCATGAGAAATTTGTAACGCTATTGATTCTCTTTATTTTGCAAGAGAGATGCTATTGTAGCCATCGCATCTGCTGCTTTATTCTCATTTCTAGGAATCTGGGCGAATGTGATTTCTTTAAAGTGTCTTTTAAATTCCTCTATCAGCTGTTTGTATGGCATAAGCTTATCATCCTTTGTTTTATATTCATCATTTATTTGATTTATGACAAGTTGTGAATCACCATAGACATGTAGTTCTTTAATATTCCATTCAATGGTCATTTTAAGCCCTATAGCCAATGCTTCATAATCTATAGTATTATTGGTGCATGGAAATCATAGTCTATATGATTTTCGAATTGTGTGTCCTTGAGGTGTGATGAAAAATATTCCTGCACCTGATCCATATTGAGTATAAGAACCATCAAAGTACAATTTTGAAAAGTTTGTACTTACTATTAGGATATCTACATCAGGAAATTCGATGTGCAAAGGCATGTTACTATGTAGAGGTGCATCAGCCAATTGATCAGTGATGACTTGTCCCTTGATAGCTTTCAAGTCAACATATTATATGTCAAATTCACTCAGTATCATAACCCATTTGGCTAGTCTCCGTGTCAATGTTGACTTGCTCAATAGATATTTGAGAGGATCTATCTTTGCTATTAGTCTTACAGAATGAGTCAACATATAATGTCGTAGCTTCTTGGTTGCAAATATAACTACTAGACATATCTTTTCAATTGAGGAATAATTTAACTCATAGCCAACAAGTGTTCTACTGATATAATAAACTGCTCTTTCTTTTCCTTCATCATCATGTTGAGCTAGGAGAACACCTAATGATACACTTGTTGCTGAGACATAGAGTAACAATGGTATCCCCTTGGTTGGTGATATCAGTACTGGAGGACTCATAAGATATTCTTTTATTTGCAAGAAAGATTCTTCACATTTTATATCCCATTTGAATGGAACATTTTTATGTGGAAGATGGGTAAATGGAAGACATCTATCAGCCAATTGAGAAACAAATCTCCTAATTGATTGCAACCTTCCTTGTAAAGATCGCAATTGTCTTATGTTCTTGGGTGACTCCAACTCCATGATAGCTTTAACTTTTCCAGGATCTACTTTGATGCCATGAGCTGATATAATGTATCCAAGGAGCTTTCTAGAGGTTAAACCAAATGCACATTTCTTTGGATTTAATCTCAATTGATATATTTTCAGCCTGTCAAAAATCTTTCTTAAAATGTTCAAATGTTCTTTTCATGTGTGAGATTTTGCAAGTATGTCATCGACATAATCTTATGCATCATGTCATGAAAAATTATCATCATAGCCCTTTGATAAGTCTCTCTTGCATTCTTAAGCCCAAATGGCATAACATTCCAACAGTACGTTGCCCATGCACAGGTGAAAGTTGTCTTCTCTTGATCTTCAGGTGCGATTCTTATTTGATTATATCTTGAGAAGCCATCCATTAATGAAAACATCTCATGGCCTGCCGATAAGTCCACTATGATATCAATGTTTGGTAATGAGAAATCATCTTTTGGACATGCTTTATTTAGATCTCTAAAATCCATGTAGACTCTTATGCTCTTATCTGGTTTTGATACTAGTACGATACTTGAGACCCATTCTGGATAAGCAACTAGTCTTATGAAACCCACTTCTAATAGTTTCTTGAGCTCGGTTTTGACAAGGAGAGTAATATGCGGATGCATATTTCTTAGCTTTTGCTTAATAGGTTTTTCTTTTAAATCCACATTAAGATGATGCATGATAAGATCTGGGTTAAGTCTTAGCATATCTGCATAAGACCAAGCAAAATTTATTTGTCTTTGCTTAAAGAATTTCTTGTACTCTTTCCTCTCTCTTTTTGATAATGAGGCAGCGAAATGAAGTATTTTATGATCTTTTGATGTATCAATGTTTACTGCTTCTGTTGGTTCTATTAGGATAGCAGATCTCTCTTGAAAATATGCAGGAAAAATATCAAACTTTCCATCTTCTGGTGCCTCTAGGAGGTTTTCACCATTAGATACGCTCTTTGTTTTCTCTTTTGATTGATCTAATGTTTCCATGAAATGGTTTTAAACAATAGGTCTCTTTCCTTGTTTTATTTCTCTTTTGTGACTGGAAAGTTTGGCATTCTCCTGATTATGAGAAACATCACTTGATTCTACAATGCAAGACATCTTAGGATGGATGGGTTCAACAATGTTAAGGTATATGGCTAAGTCATGGTCATTGAAAAAGACATTCAGTTCAGGGTTGTCTAAATTATCCCAATCGATTAGTTCAGGATAGAGAAGGGGTAAATCATAATCACTGTCATCATTAGGTGTTTCAATGTTCATGATATAATGATCATATCTTGGTGTAGAATAAATAGTGTCATAGATTAAATGTTTGTGAGAATTGTCTTTCTCAAGCGTTTCCAAATTAGTCTTAACAAAATTTATATTAGCATTTGGTAGTTTACACTCAAGTGGTCCTTCAACTGACATTTGTCCCTTAAACAAATGGATTATATCAACACACACATCTTTGATACTGCAAATTCCTTCTTGATTGACCTCATTTGCATTTTGGATTTGACATATTTTGCACATGATGAAGTAGATTCTTTTAATAGATTTTGTCTCCTTTCAAACTCAACTTCTTCTGGACTAATAGTTAGTCCAACTTGACTATCTCTTAGCTCTTCCATGGTTCTTTTATATCTGATCCGTGTTTATGCTTCCTATGGCATTGTTTCTCTGTATTTATCATTTCCTTTCCTTTTTGCATACGCCTCTTTTCTCTGGATTCTGAGTTTTTCTTGCCTTCTTTCTAACTTCATCTTTTGTTCTGCTATAGACAAGTCTTCTTTCATGATAGCTACTTGATCTTCATTATGCTCTTTACTTGATGTAGTGGATAAGACATCTAGACTCCATTCATATTCATTGGAATCTGTTTCTGAATCCTGATCCAAGGTTACTCCACTATACCATACTGGAATGTCGTATGGTGCAAAGAGTTCTCTGATTTTTGCCATCTCTATTTTTACTACTTCTGGAATATCTTGTGAATATTTTGCCTTTGTTTGTATTTTCATAACTTGTTGACAAGATTTTTCTTCACCTTGGATAATGATCTCCTTCTCTTTCTTTTCATGTTCTTGTTGCTTTTTTTGTTTATTGCTTACTATTTCGGCCGCTTGATGTAGCTTTTCTTGCCAATTTTCTTCTTTAGAAACTGATTTCATTCTCCATTTTTGTTGTTGATGATTATGTTGCTTTTGATTAGACTTAAGATAGCCTAGCCCGGATTTATCTTCTGTGGATTGCGAGTGTGGACAAATAGGTTTTGAAATACCTTGATGTTGCTTACCAATTGGTCCTTTTCCTTCATATCCCATCTTTTGCATGATTTCATATCCTTTGCCATATTGTTTTATGGGAATATTAAATTCTATTGTTGTTGCTATAGTTTTTTCTTCATCTTTGTATAACCAACCAAGAATGTCTTTGTCTTCATTTTCCTCATCAAGAGTTCCAGCACTAACAAAGGTTCCTTTAAACATATGTTTTGATTTTCCTGATGCCTTTGATTGAATATCTGTAGGTTTCCCATATGACTTAGGGGAAAGTGGAAAATTTTGCAAAGAATACTTTCCCATTCCTTCATCATTTAACTTGAGCTTTTCTTCAAAAGTTTCCCATAACTTTGCTTGAATTTCTTTGGTAGGATATACCGATTCTCTGTTATGTGGAACTCTTGTATCTTGTATTGGCTTCAAATTATTGCAATATTGACTGGAATTTGCAATTATAGTGATTTCTTTTCCTTCATGAGGAAATTTTACACATTGATGATATGTAGAAGGAACTACTTGCATCTTGTGAATCCATGGTCTTCCTAGAAGAATATTGTAGGAGAGGTTCAAATCTAAAACTTGCCACAATGTATCCTTTTCCACAGGTCCTGTCTTTATTGGTAACACAACAACCCCTTTAGAAGAACATTCTGCTTCATCATAAGCCTTGATGGTTATTTTCTTTTTTGGGTCTATTGCATTCTCTGAATATCCCAAAGCTTTTATTAAACTTAATGCACAAATGTTTAATCCAGCTCCTCCATCTATGAGCACACGTTTGACACGAGTTTTATTTATGGAGAATTCAACATGTAAGGGAGCATTGTGAGGATGTTGCAAGGATGTGTCATCATTTTCAGAAAATGATAAGTAATGAGGATCTATGAGGTGTCCTACCATATTTTGGAACTGATCTATATCCAAATCTTTTGAAATTGTTGTTTCCACTAAAGCTTTCTCCAAAATGTCCTTATGCATAGGTGAAATCTTGAGAAGTTCCAGAATTGATATTTGAGCAGGTATTTGTTAATTGCTCTACTAAATTGTATTGTTGTGGATTAGGTGTTGGATCTTTTGCTAGACCTAGAAAGGTAACCTTTTCTTTGCTTCTCGTGATAACATTGATTGGTTCTGAAGATGAATTTTTGTTAACAATAATCACATTCACTACATCATCGTATGTATAAGTGTAATTCACCTTGGTTTTTCCTTTGTCATCTTTTAATTGGGCCGATTCACCTTTGTCATAATTTGGGAGTCGAGTCTTGAAAGCCAAGTGTGATTCATTCATTTTATGTCTATCCACTGTAATGGTTCCATTATTGATTAGATCTTGGATAAGGTGTTTCAATCTCTGACAATCATTTGTTAGGTGTCCTTTATTCCGATGATAGTTGCAAAAATGATTGTCATTCCACCAATTGGGCTTGACTGGTGGTTCATAATTTCTTGTTTCTCGCAAAACAATCAATTTATTAGCAAGTAAAGTTTTTAGAGCTGATTCGAAAGATTCTCCAATGTTTGTGAATTTTCTTTGAGGATTGGAGAAAAAGGACTTAGCTTTGTTGTTTTATGGATTGTTATTGCTTGGGTTTTGACTTGATAGATAAAAATTGGTTGTTTTTGTTTTGTATTACCATCATGGTCATTCCCTTCATTGCTGACATTCCCATTCTTTGACCAGAACTTGGGTTTGTCATTGTTGTTGTTGTTGTTGTATGAATTATTGTAAAGTTTTAGTTCTCCTTTCTTTACCATTGCGTTCTCTATTTTTAGTCCATTCTCTATCATTTTGGCAAAATAGGGAGGACATTGCATCTTTAGTCGATAACTCATTTCACTGATAAGATTATCAATGAATATGTCCATTTTTTCTTAATCAGGTACATCTCGGGGATACCTATTAAACATGTGTTTCCATCGTTATAAGAAAATCATAAAGGATTCACCATTCTTTTGTTTAACATTGCAAAGATCTAGCATCATTATTTCATTCCTTATATTGTAGGAATATTATGAAATAAACCTATTCACAAGTTCTTCAAAGGATTTGATTCCAGATGGTAATCTTGAAAACCACTCCATTGATTGTGTTATCACTATTTAAGAAATGGGTTTTCTTTTCCCATAATTAGCTAAGTTTTTGAAATTTTGAGTCAAGCACACTATTAACTATTTCAAATCTGTGTTTAGTCTTTAAGGGTTTAGGGTTTTTGCTTTTAAATCGCTCAAATGTTTGATTAAAACCCTATGGTTTCTATTCCTGCGTTACTTTAATTCACTTAAGTAATGGGTCTTGGGGTCATATGAAGTGTTCCCCCTTGTCATTTACCTAGGCGGTCGTTAATTAATCGTAAAAAATTTATGCCTTATGTCTTTTTCATTCTAATGTTGTCGGGCCCAGTAAGTGTCATGCAGCTCTTAGATGGATCTACGACTTTCGCCATTTTGTTAGGCGAAGTTGCAAGTGTTTTAAGTCTTGCGAAATGGCGAAAGGAAAATCATGTTCAATGGTGCACATTTAGTATGGTTTAACGAGATTCCATCTCACTCAAGATCTAACAGTTGGCGTTGATTAGCAGCCGAAACCAGCAAGCAAATTACCTTTTGCGAAGTAGTGAAAAGGCTTGGCAGGACCTAGTGGTGAAGACTTTTCAAACAGCTAAAAGGTGATTAAGTTCAAGAAAAATCGATGGTTCACGTTGTTTCATGGCTGACAGATGCAAGCGTGTTATGCCCTGTGAAGTAGCGAAAGGTTTTTTGGCTCGAGCGAAATAGGTTTAATAAAAGCATAATGGATGCGTAGGTTCCCAAATATCCAACGGTTAGCATAGTTTCGCATAAGAGAGATGCTCGAAGGATAGCTTTCACAAAACAATGAAATGACATGGTGTTCCAGGGCAGTAGTCCAGTTGGTTGAGATGGTGAGTCAGATAATGGCACGTGGCAGAAAGTCAAAGTAGTTAGCAAGTCGGATCTAAGGATTAAAAGGTGGGTCCAAGAGGATGAGTCATCTCGTGGGGTGCGAAGTGACCTGGTAGATCCACATGGCAAGGATGAAGTGGAATTTGGTGTTTTCTTTTCATGAATAAAAGGATGACATTTCAGTTCAAGAATGATTAGACACCAGGTGGATATAGCTGAGTCAGAGGGCCTGAATCTGCCGAACGTTAGTAAGTTGTTAAGCATCGAGCAAGTCAGCTCTAATCTAGTGGTCCGTGTGAGTTCGTGAAGGTAAAGTGCTCGTGCTTTAAAGCCTGCGAAATAGAGAAAGGTTTTTGGGGCCCGAAGAATAGGTAAAGAATGAAGGTATAAGGGGATCAACTCCGAAAAGATCCAAGGGCTCGCATTGTTTCGTGGCTGCGAATTAACCGAATGTTAAGGCCTACGAAATGGCAAAAGAGAAAAGAAAGTTCTTCCTGGCATAAATCTCGATGGTGATGTGTCGATTGACACGTGGTTTCAAAAGGGATTGAGGGTTCCAAGGTGTAACCGGCGGTTATAAGGGAAATACGATACGTGGCTGACTCTGAACTAAACTTGAAGAGTTTTCCAAGGCTAATGGCTAAGCGCCATGTGGTATTTGGTAACCAGTGGAAGAGCGGCGTAAGCGATGCAAGCATAAAGGTCTCACTTAAAGAATGGTCATCTCAGGATTGATCCAATACATCGCGTTGTTTTGTGACCCAAAGTTGAAAGCGGGTTAAGCTATGCCAAATTGTGAAAAACTATTAGCCATCAGGATGAGGCATGGTTAGTGGAAAAACTGATGGTTCTGGTAAGGGTTAAAGGTCGGGCGGTTAGAGTCTCATCTAATGCCTGATGTAGCTTTGCAAAAGAAAAGTTCTCAGGGGATAAAGCCCGTGAAATGGCAAAAAGGAAGTAGGGCCCAATGCAAAGGCAAAAATGTTAAGACAGTGTAAAGACTGATCAAGTTCCATTTGATCGGACGGCTGGCGTGATTTTGTTAAGTGAAATTGCCAAGACATTATGCTCTGCAAAATGGTGAAAGAGAGAAAAGGATAATGCATAGGCATGTTGTGACCCATTGAAGCGAAATTTTTGAATTCTTTTATGAATTCAATTCTGAAGGGCCGACCGAAGCATGCGGTATCAATGTCATAGTTAAGAGCCCGACTGCCGTATATGATCTCATATCAATTGAATGAAGGCATCATTTTGAAGAGTAGTTGTAGAGAAGAGGTTGCAGAGCTAATTTCTTCAGTCACAGAGCAAGTTTCTTTGAGCAAAAAATAGGTTCTCTTATACTCTTGTTTGGCAATCACTTAGCAGTGTGTTTAAATTAAGATCTTGATTTGTCACAGAATAGTTGGGGTAATAGTTAGATTGCTAGCATAGTTTTTAAAAGATGGCACCTAAGAGAGAATTTTTAGGAAAGGTTAATTACCAGAAGAGGGCTATCTATGATGACTTCGTTGAACAGTTGACATTATCAACTAATGTGTCCGCAAAGATAAAAGAACTTATGCCAAGAGCTCCTCGCCTAAAAATAAGAGAGGGATTATATGATAAGGGTAACTGGCTAAGAGACCCTCGAATTGGGTTGTCTGGGTTGGGATTGTTTAAAGTTGGATTTGGCATGAGAAACTCCTCGGCCCCATAGAACAGTATCTGGGAGTTGGATGTAGGAAAATTGGTAGTCCCTGGAGTATTCATGGATGTGGATCTCCTAACCCAGATTGCACACAAATATGACCCAATTACAAGAAGTGTCAAGGATATAAGTGGGAAAACCCTCATTGAAATAAATAATGAGGAATTCAGAAGTGCTTTTGGGCTTAGTGAATTCACCAATTTTGTAGAGCCTATTAGATTTAAATCACTAGCTCAGGTATATAGTGTGCAAAGGAACCACCTTAGAAATGGGCCTCTCAAATAATTCTTCGTGAAGATAGGTGGGTTGACAGTTGTAGGACCCAATACTGAAGAGCCCTTCTCATTAAATCTGTTCACCCTTAGGGGCAAGGGATTATACTGGTCACTTTGCCAAATTTTAGGAGAGGATGCTAAGGCAAATATGCCCACCCATTACATGCTGATGGTTGCTCAAATTTTGAATCCTTCTCTTGCAGTGACCTTTGATTATGCTTCTTTTATCACTGATGCTATCCATGAAGGATTAAAAGGAATAAAGAATGGGAAGGTAGATAGGCCTTTTGGATGGTATTTCCTCATGCATTTATTTTAATTCAAAGGTGGTGATTATTTTGCAAGTGGAATGCATCTTGTAAAAGAGAAGAATGGAGAGAAGATGCTAGTGCAGTTATGGAATACAGTGCTATCATGAGATAGAGAAGATGCAAGCTTTCTAAAGTTTGATAAATGTTTTGCATCCAAGATTAGGACTCTTATCTATTCAGAGAATCCAATAGTCCCTAAGGTTCTTTTGGAATTTATTAGGCCAAAAGAGTTTGCAGAGAATATAAAAATTGTTCACAATTGGGGTGATATTTACTTATACTCTGTCTCCATAGTTTTTAGAGTATATGGTTTCATAGGCACTCCATTTTTGTTACCCTATCAGGTCCCTCAAAAAGTGGGAATTGCAGAGATCCTTAGGCAGATTGGTGGTATGCAGGAGGCAGAGTTAATAGCCAGAGGTAAAGGGACCATTTTTCATACAGTTACCATAGCACACCAATTTGTGATAGTTAAAGGAGGTTGGAAGTGTTTTGAAGATTTCCTTCTACTGTATCATTTGTCAACTATAGTCTCCCGGTGTACTAACCCTGAAGACTTCTTCAATGGCATGTTTAGAAAGAGGGAAATATGTAGAGGTAAACCCCACCAATTCCAGTTTCCTAAAGACCTCATTAGGAATGAGTTTGATCTAGATGAGCAAGAGCTGAGGAAGGAAAAGTGGGTGGCTTATAAAAAAGCCTTAGACTTTGTACACCAATTTGATACCAGCTATGACCCATTGTCTAGCTTCCACCCTTTTGAGGAGAAGATAAAGTTCCTAATTCTCTGTTTTGAGGATGTGATGCAGACTTTGAAAGAAAAGAGGGAGTTTTTAATTGAAAACAACCCTGAGAAAGCAAGACTGGTTCTAAGTAGATCTGCATCCACTAGAGAAATCCCTCCTGGTGACTACATGTTGCATAAGAAGTCCAATTATAGTGTGTTGATGCCTACAATAGGGGAGCCCTCTACTTCAAAGGGGAAGAGGAAGATACAAGATGTCATTGACATTCAAGATAGCCCAAAGAAACAAAGAGTTGGAAAAGAAATACAATCTAATGAACCCTTGTACTCTCCATCTCAATCCCCTATCCATATAGGAGATGAATAGGCAGTAGCTGAACAATTGATGCAGTTAGGTAGCCTTGGAGAGATAGCATATACATATGATGAAGTGGAAGAGGAAATGCCAGAAGAGCCCCTTACTGCTGAAATGAACATCAATGCTGATGAGTTCAAAGGCCAGGAGTGGGACCCTGAGATCAAACAAGCCAGTGAAGATTTCTTGGCTGATGATAATTTTGTCACATTAGGAGCATTCATGCAATTTGTTTGGAAGCAGAACATTGACAAGTATAATGCAAGGTGTGAAAAGAGAAAAGGTGAGCAGCCCCACAGAGATCTAGCTGTGGTGGAGGAAGAGATAAAGCAAGAAATGGCTGAAGAGTTTAAGACCATCACTCCTGAGTAGGTAAGAGATTTGGTGGCACAGGCTGGGGTACTCATTCTCCCCAAGTGGGACATAGTAGATGCCTTGGTATTAGAGGAAGTAAGAAAAGAGACCAAACCTATGGAGGGAGTCACTTTCAGCAAAGACAATGCTGCACTGGTCATGTGGTCTCTTAAAAGAAATGAGAATAAGAGAAATAAGGACACCTCAGGGTTGAGTTACCTTGGTGGAATGATAGTAAAAAGAATTCAGAGCACTGGGGTAGTGGAAGCTGCTAGCATTGTGCTAGAGACTGCAAAGTTTAGTGTTGTAGTAGCAGAAAGGGAGGCTAAGGAAAAGGAAGATCTCCAGGTTAAGTTGGAGATAGTTTTAAAAGCCTATAATAGTGCCAAGGAAGAGGTAAGGGGTAAAGACAACATCATTGCCAAGATACAAAGCCAATTGGCAGAATAGTACCATCAAGGTGAGTCTTCAACACTAATGATCTCCTCTTCTTGTGCAAGACCTCCACCTACCAGCCCCATCATTAAGCTCTCACCGTCTCCAGCACCTTCTAGCTCTCAATTGGTTGAGATTACTCCTCAGGAGTTGGAGGATTTAAAACGGGCTCAAGCCTTGTATGCAAAGAAATATGAAGAAAGAGTAAGGGCTACAATTTCAAGTTTTGCCGACAGCATGGGGGCCTCATTATTGTATAACAACATGAGCAAGATTCTAGATATGTGGAATGGCCTTAATGGAGATAAGGCTCTTCTAATGCCTATTTTTGACAAGTGGAAGCCTAGAGAGCAGGATAATGATGAAGCAAGGGCTGATCTTATTATCAAATCCACATGTGATACCACAAAGGACCTAGTGAAATTAGCAAAAGGAATAGATAATGCAGATAGGAAGATCAATTTGTACAAGAAAGAGTACACTGATCAAGTATTTGAATTAATTCCAGGGGGTTTTGCTAGCCTAGTTCAATTGAAGGACAAACAAGTATGGCTTAAGGAATTAGAAGCCAAATTGTTAGTTAGAATAAAAGGAATTATTAACTCAGAAGATGCTGCCTTTTTTGTCATAACAATTGAGGAGATAGAGAGAATCAAATCTCTTTATGGTTTTCTGAATTCAGAGGTTAACAAAATGAGAAGTTCTTGGATAAGGTTAGCCAAGGCAAAAGCAAAAGTGATTAACTTCATGTGGCCAGCGGATGATGTATACAATGAGTGGACATGAAAATATGCCATATAGGATGTGGAGCCATTAGAAGAGGTTGCAACTTGACAACAAGTAGAAGAAGTTGGGGAGATTGAAAAGGACCTGTAACCGCATTTGTAAAAGATTTTGTAACTTCTTCTTGAGAAGAAATGATTGTACCAAACTCTCCTAGGAAAGTCTGAAGCTTTGTATGCATCCATATTGTTATAAATGGATACTAGAACTAGTAGAGAAATGATTGCAAAGAATTGTAAGAAAACGCTGCAGAAATTTATCTGAGCTTTTCCAAGTTTTAATGGAGAATATTTGAAGGTTTCTTGTAATACTTTTTTAAAGAAAATATCAATATATAGACCATTTCTTTTGAGTTAATACTTTGTGTTGTCTTCAAATGTGTTTGCAAGTGTTTGTTGTTTCATTCTAAATAATCCAGGGTTATTTCTTTTAATTAGGGGTTGTAAGGCAACTTTCAGTAGATATGTTTCTTAGCTTTTCTCTTCAAGAGGGGAATTAAATATGCAGGAATCACTTCTACCAGTAAATTCCTTGTGAGACATTTTGAATCTTGATGAGCGTAGTTTAATTTGGTATGAATAAATTCTTATGTGTGTCAAGCATATAGAGGGATCTACAGAAGCGAAACTAATGGGATATGTATAGATGTTTGATTGTGGGAGTATTGTTTGAACTTAGATGACTTTGTGACCTTGGATAAGGCACTGGTATATATCGAGGTTGTCTATTACATATTTTGTAGGTCAATACTGAATATGAGTACAATTTTCATTCGTTTGTTTCAGTTAGTTTTAAGGTGATTAGATCCAGTGGTTTTCTGGACTAGTTTGCTATGGATTTATCTTTTAAAAGTGTGAATTTAGTTCACAAAGGTATACCCGCCTGGACTTTGAGTAGGTCCGAAGTGTAGAAGGTTAAATCAAACCTTGTCATATGTTGTCCTGGAAGTTTCCTTCTCTTTAATATCTCTTCTATACACAGAGTTATCATATCATTATAAGGATGTTGAAGTGAATCAGATTTTGAAGACAACAAAAGTGGCGACTCTACTAGGGAGAGTCACAATAAGGATCCAGACGCAGACTTGTGTTTACATTTATAAAGAAAATCATTGTGTGTTTTTGGATTAGATCGGTGTGTTAGTGAATATAGCAGTGGTTCTTGGAGGTCTCTATTTGGAAGTTCCCCCTATTTTCCTTTGATAAATGATTTTGGTCTGAAGATTTCTGACATTTTTTCAAAGCTTGTTTTCATAATTCCCATAGTCTTGTGGGTGGCGACTCTGTTATCTTGGAACTATTCCTTGTGAAGTACAAAATCAAAGGAATATAAGAATAATGCAAGGAGGAAAAAATACCAGATCATTCATGAAGAAGCACCCTCGTGAAACTTTGCAAGAAGGTTTGCCAGAATAGTCACGAAGAGGTTAGAAGAGATCAGTGCTCCACGAACCATCAAATGTTGTTTGGGTGCAAAAGAATAATAATACCGATAGGATACCTGATTGACCTATTTATGCAAAGTCTAATTCCTCTTCCAGAGAATCTGAACATGATATATTAGGTTTCCATTCTGGATTTTTTGGAAATATAGATCATTCTCATGTTGTAAATCAAGATATATCTCATCTTAGTGTGTCTACGAGAGATAGGACTAGTTCAAATGCAATTAGACATTCTATTCCTAGGACAATTGATGGAAACATCAGCTTGATTGACATAGATCAAGTCAATTTATCTGACTTTGAGGAGAATTTCCCTGATGAAGATGAAGTGTCACAAGAAATAGAAAATTTAAATAGGAGAGTTCATCATTTAATCTCCTTAAGAGCCCAAAAGGAAGCAAATAAGGAGAAGGAGGTTAAAGAAAAACTAATGGAGAGAGATATGCTTCTTAGAGAGATAGTTGATCTTGAAGTATTGGCCAAAGAAAAGGAAAAGAGTGATGAGGAAGGCCCTATTATCAGAGAAATTTTGATCCCCACAGCTAAGCCAGTATATAGGTCAGTAGACCAGCCAAACAAGGAAATGCTCAATGATTCATAGCCTCCTAGGAATAATGTAGATAAAGGAAAGCAGAAATGGGTGGATGATGGAACTAGATCTAAAAACATTGAGGAGATTACTCATAGGCTATCAACATATGAGAGAGAGATGGAAAGAATGAGGAAGGAAAAAGAGGATCTCCAAATGGAACTAGGGAAAGCTGAATTGGAAGCAGCTAATTAGGAAGTGAAAAGAAAAATTAGCTACTTAAAAGCTCCCCCTATCATTTTTCCACCAGAAGATCTTAGTAAGCTTGATCCTCAACAAATTTCCCTTCCCCCAGTTAAGATTTAGCCTACTGTTCTTGCTAATACAGCATCAGTAAGTCAAACCCCTATGAACAATCAGCATGGCCAAGTATCTCAGTCCCTAATTCCAAAAGTCATAATGAACATGGGAAATAATAATGTTGCTCCCCCTTTTCAAAGGAGACCTATCAATTTAGAATAGTATAGGCAATTGTTCTTTGATGGGATCCCACGATATCCCAACCATGTTCCTACTGAGTTAAGGGATAGGCTCCACAAGTTTGCTAGAAATAATGCAATTAGTGCTGAAGAACATTTGAAATCTTTTGGGCACCTAATAAATGACTATGGGATAGGGGATGAAGATGTTATAATGAAACTATTTGTTCAGTCCCTAGTTGATGATGCAAGAGATTGGTACAAAGGTCTTCCAGTTAATAGCATTGGGTCATGGGAGGATTTTAAGAATTGTTTTCAAGAGCAATACAGTGATAAAACAAATGTGAGCTTCATTCTCAATGAATTTAACAATATCAGAAAGTCTGATAACAAAATGGTCACCGAATTCAATGCCAGATTTCAAAAGGCCATGCATAGATTATATCAGGTGATGAGGTTAGATGATAACATGTGTTTGAATACTTACTATAATGAATTTTATTCTAAGATGGCCTATATCTCGAGGGATAAGAATCCACATAACCTGAGGGATGCTTTTAGGATTACCATTAATGTGGAAAGCAATAGAAAAGCATCTGGGAAGTTAGGAAGAAGAACAGATGGTAGGTTATGGCAAGAAACAAAATAGCAACCTAGCAAAGCTGCTAAGGAGGAAGACAAGATAGAGAAGTTGGTCATTGCTATGAAGGATCTGACTGCCAAAGTAAACAAAAATGACAAGCCTCATTATAACTAGCAAGATAGACCCTCTAGATTGCATGATATGCCTTATAATACCAACTGGAAAGATGGTAAACCCCAGAATGAGAAGCCTAAAATTGCTCAAAATCAAGACACTCCAGATCCCTTAAAAGGGAAAAATGTCCATAATATAGAAAATATTCCTTAGTATATTTCTTGTGATGGGCCACATTCTCCTCATCAATGTGTAGTGACTCAAGCTCTTGAAGAATCCAGGAGACAAGAAACTAAGCCTGACATTAACATGTTTGAGACTATTATAGAAAGTGATGAGGAATCTATACAAAGTGAATACAGTGATGTGTTGGATAATGAAAGGTTTGTTCAAGGACAACTAACCTTGGATTGGCATCCTACATTGAATGTGGTAACAATTGAGGATGAAGAAGTTCATCTTAGAAGGCCTAGTGAGGAAGAAGTTAAAAGTCTCACCAAAGCTGCTATTGCTAAAGAAAAACACAATTATAACTTAAGGAGCACCAAGAAGGACACTGATCAGGGTGAACCTGGTTCTATGTTCATAAAAGAGATTACCCAAAAGGGGGCAACAAGTAGTGCTACCACTGTCCCTAAAATTGGTCAAGAAAAGAAGGAACAGGTTAAAGATGTACTCAAGAGTACAGATGATAAAAATACTAGTGATATACAAGGAGCTGCCATAGCAAAAAGGGCAAGTCAACTCAAGGTAGAAAGAGTCAGGGCTAATACTGATTTAAGTAGTAGTTCCACATTTGACATGGCTCGAGCTCTTACACAAATGAAGGTCACTGTCCCATTAGTAGAACTACTAAAAATAAAAGAGCATAGGGATGCAACTTTGTCTTTGTTTTCTAATATATCTAACAGTGACACAGTCCTACCCACCGGTTCAACTAAAATTGGAAAGGATCAAGAATTCCAAACCCCAGAGGTTTATGTTGGAACCACTATTACTCAAGACCCTTCATAGGTAGATCCTTTTTATGTTACTTTGTTAGTAAACAACTGGTTGATAAAAAACTGCATGATAGATTCAGGAGCTGCTGCTAATGTTATGCCCTATGGTGTCATGAAAGAATTAGTACTGTCAGTGACCACTGTATATGGAAAGTGTTATGCTATGGATAATAGGGAGGTACCTGTGATAGGTACAATGAGAGATGTTGAAGTAAAAATAGCAGCATTCCCTGAGGCAACTTATAAAATGGATGTTATTGTTGCTGACACTAAACCCCATTATGGTATGTTCTTGTCTAGGCAGTGGGCAGCAGTAGTAGGAGGAAATGTCCAACTGGATTTATCTTATGCCACCATTCCAATAAATGGGAATCAGGTCAAGTTGTATAGAGAACCACATGCTCCCAGAGTAATTGAGAGTGTAGATCCTAATATGCTCAATTGTATGATTGATGTGGATCTTGATAATTTCAGATTACAACCAATTTTACCCCAGTTGAAGAATACTGACCCCATTGTGGTCGAATTAGAATTACAACAGTATGGTTTATGGCAGATGTATTTTGATGGAGCTTGTTCCAAAGAAAGATCTAGAGCAGGGGTTCTTTTTGTATCCCCATCAGGAATAACTTTTAAGTATTCTTTCTTATTGGCTTTCCAATGCACAAATAATACTGTAGAGTATGAAGCCTTGTTATTAGGACTTGAGGTTGCAAAAAGGCATGGAATCCAGCTGTTGAAAGTGTTGGGGGATTCAAAATTGGTTGTATCTCAGGTAAGATCCAAATATGCATCCAAAAATGATAGATTAAAGAGATAAAAACATGCAGTTTGGGATGTCATTAAGCATTTTAGTGCATTTTCTATTAATTGGATAGAGCGATCAAAGAATATTATGGCAGATTTTCTAGCTAATGTTGCATTGAAAAATGATGATGCAACAGTAACCGCCATCTCCATTGTGGAGATAAAATCTAGGCCTACCATCCCTGATAATGTGTATAATTGGCAAGTTTTTGCTGATGATGAAGATATTCTTAGGTTCATCCAGTGCGTTGATGATTATGATGGACAAAAGATTGATTGCAATGCACTGGTGGAGGTGGTTGACAATAAGGAAATAGTGTTTGGAAATGACTTGGTTTAGTTGGAAACAAATGAGATACCTAAAGGGTTAGTAGAGCTAGAGAGCATGTTCAGTTATAATGACAGTCACTTACACCAGTAGTCTACCACTAAGTTGGAATAATTGGAGGAGGTAAACCTGGGAACTGAGTCATCCCCTAAGTTAGTATACATTGGAAAGAAATTACCCCCTCATGTCAGAATTAATCTTATTAATTTATTAAAAAGATATAAGCATGTTTTTGCTTGGTCTTATGAAGACCTAAAGGCGTATAGACAAGACCTTTTTTAGCATGAAGTTCCTTTACTTCTAGATGCTAAGCCTTTCAGACAAGAGCAGAGACCTATTAATACCCTATTAGAAACTAAGATGCAGAAAGAGTTGACTAAGTTAAGAGAAGGGGGGATTATCAAACCTATAAGGCATTCTTCATGGGTCTCCAATCTGGTCCCAGTAAGAAAGAAAAATGGGGACATTAGATTGTGTGTGGATTTTAGAAATTTGAATGTTGCCTCTTTAAAAGATAACTACTCTTCCCCAAATATGGAAGCTATGCTGCAGAGAGTAACATGTTGTGACCTTTTGTCCATGATGGATGGTTTTTCAGGATACAATCAAGTGTTAGTGAGAGAATCTAAACAGTTTAAAACTACTTTCACTACTCCATGGGGAACATATGTTTATGTGAGAATGCCATTTGGATTAAAAAATGTTGGAGCTACATTTCAGAGAGCCATGGACGTCGCCTTCAAAGAATTAATTAATATCATCATGGTGGTTTATCAAGATGATCTAACTTTCTTCCCAAAAGGGCTGATGATCACTATGGACATTTGGAAAAGGTGTTCAACAAAGCTTTAGAATTTGGTGTGTCATTAAATCCCAAGAAATGTCATTTTGGGGTCACTGAAAGAAAATTATTAGGGCACATTGTCTCCAAGGAGGGGGTAAGAATAGACCCTAAAAGAATTGAAGCAATAAACAAAGTGTCTGAACCAAAGAATGTTAAAGGTATTCAATCCTTTTTAGGCAAAGTAAATTTTATTAGAAGATTCATTGCAAACTTTGCCGAGATAGTGAAACCCATTGTCAAGTTGCTCAAGAAGGATACCAAGTTTTGTTGGGATCAAGAAGCCTCAAAGGCTTTTGATGAGATTAAAAAGGCCATTTAGGAAGCACCAGTGTTGAAATCTCCTGATTACAGTAAGTCCTTCTCTCTGTTCTCTTTTTCTTCTTATCATATAGTAGCTACAGTATTGTTACAAAAAGATAATGAAGGATACAAACATCCAATAGCTTTTTATAGCAAGTCTTTGCAAGTAGCAAAATTGAAGTATGAAACCATGGAGAAATAGGCTTATGCTTTAGTTAAAGTTGTTAAGGCATTTAGGCCATACCTGGTAAATGCAAATATCACTGCTTATGTCCCACATGTTGCTGATAAAGATATTCTATCCCAATCTGAGATTACAGGAAAAAGATGCAGATGGATCAATAGAATCTAAGAACTTGACTTGGAAATAAAGATCACCAAATTGGTGAGAGGCTTAGGTCTTGCCAAGCTCATGACTGAATCTAATCTTCTGAATGTTGAGATAAACAATGTTGAAATCAAAAGTACTTCAGTTACTAGTATTGAAAGGCAACCTTGGTATTCAGAGATAGTCCGATTTTTGAAAAATGCTACATTTTCAGAAGGAATGACACGTAATTAGAGAAGGACTCTGAAATTGAAGTCTCAGAAATATGTTCTCATTCAAGGTGACTTGTTTTGAAGAAACAGAGATGGAGGGTTACTCATGTGTTTAGATGAATTCCAAGCAAAGAAAATGCTGATTGAAATGCATGATGGAATGTGTGGAGGTCATTATTATGCTAAGACAACTGCTAGGAAGATAGTCCAAGTTGGGTATTATTGGCCTACCCTATTCAAGGATGCTCATGAATATGTCAGGAGATGTGACCCATGTCAAAGGTTTTCATCCAAATTAAAATATGAAGGAGCTCTACCCTTGAACCCAGTTACAGTGGAAGCACCTTTTGTCCAATGGGGTATAGATTTCATTGGAGAGATTGTTGAGAGATCAGGAAGAGGTCATAGATGGATCATAGTAGCTACTAATTATTTTAGTAAATGGATTGAATCCATTCCCACTAGAAGAGCTACAAGTAAAATTGTTATTGATTTCTTGATGGATTGTATCATAACTAGATTTCCAGCTCCTGTAAAATTGGTAATGGAAAATGCTACGAGTTTCAAGTTAGAAGAGTTTGTCAATTTTTGTACTAGTCATGGGATACTTATGTCTTACTCTTCACCTTATCATCCTCAAGGAAATGGGCAAGCAGAATCCAGCAATAAAAGCCTCTTGAATATTATTAAAAAAATCTTAGAAGAAAACAAGAGGTCATGGGATCAAAAGTTGAAACTAGCTTTGTGGGCAGATAGAATCACTATCAAGAAGGCCATTGGGATGTCACCATTTGAATTGGTATATGGTACAAAGGCCAGAGTGCCTGTAAACAATCTTCTTCCAGTGTACAGGTTCTTGCAAGCTAAGGACATGGATTTATCAGAGCCTATGGAGGACCGAATGATCCAGATGGTCGAAGTGGAAGAGATCAGAGCTCTAGCTCATAAGAGAAACCTAAAGATCCAACTACAGTCCAAGTACCTTTTTGATAAAAGGACATCATTAAGGAAGTTTCAAATTGATGATATTGTTCTTCAGTGGAATGCAAGAGAACAGGACAAGGGAAAGCACAAGAAATTTGAATCATTATGGATTGGCCCTTTTGTGGTTTATGATCTAAATGGAAAGGATTCTTATTTTGTGAAAAATATGAATGATGAAGTACAAGAATTTCTAGTGCATGGATAATTCCTGAAACATTACTTCTCTTGAAGTCCATGCACGGTAGGTCCCTCTATCCTCCTCATCCATGCCATGTCTCAAGGATGATGTCCCTCCTATCCCAAGTCCTACTAATGTATCCCTATCTGTGCTCCTAACTCTATGTCATAACATGAAGCAGTCTGGTTGGTTCTCCCGCGTGATCAATGGATACTGCCGACTCTGCATCAAAATTGGGGCACATTTTGTCAGTTTTAGGGTTTGCTCCTATGGGTTGCATTTCCTCATTTTCATGTCCAAATTAGGGTGTTTTTCATCTATTCTAACCTATCCTACCCTTATCCCCCCTATCTGGATCATTTGCATGTTGTTTTTGACCTAAATTGAGTTACCAGGGCACAACTGCGCCTGTGTTGTGTATCCTGCGCCTGTGTCACATGTTCTACGCCTGTGTCCCCCTACACAAGCATAGAAGACCTTACACAAGCATAGAAGACCCTACACAAGTGAAAAAGACCTTACATAAGCACAGAAGACCCTACACAAGCGCAAAAGTTAGTTTATGCATCCCTTGTGGGCCTCGCAATGTCCCACAAGCAAGTCAAATTCATAAAATTGAAAACATGGGTTTTTGAGATACATACCACTGCTCCCGCATCGTCCAATCATCTAAATGTGCGTACATGCTCTTCAAGGTGATCTACAGTTGGAATGTTCACCATCTCTCTACAAGTGTCCTTTTCCAGAGCAACAAATCCTCTTCTTCAGCTAGTGCAAATGAGCAAATTTCACTCTGTTTGCCTCATTTATAGATCTTTGTCAGTGCATAGATGGATGTGCACCCTATCCATCTTATGTTGGTCATGGTCTTTTGTGTCTTCTTTTATTTGTCCTTCATGCATCAGATCTCCGATTGACGGTCTGTTCAATCCTATCATTTTTATCGATCAATTGGCCTCTTCTCTGCATGTTTCCAGCCAATTCCTTGAGGGGGCATGCATATGTCATTGTCATTGTTTGGGGGATTTTCATTATTGTTCTTTGAAACAATGCTTAGAATTGCATTGTCTCAAAGAGGGGCAAAATGTAGACACCTAAAAATGGTCAACGCTTGCAGAATCATACTTTAACATTTGCACATTGCCTTATTTTAGGTTTTTGCATCGCATTAACATTTCTCCTATGTCACGCACTTGGTCTTTATCATTTGCGAGCATCGAGTCTTTCTTCTCCATTCTTCATTTATCTCGCTCTCGAATTTTGTCTTGTCGATAACAATATTTGTCATGATTTCGGTCAATCTTATCCTGTTGCATCAATGGGCGTGCTAATTTATCATCATTTTGGACATCATCAATCCTAATTAGGGTTTTGTCCTCTTGTCAATCTTGTCATTTTGCGATCGATTTGTCATCAATCGTTATCATTTTTAATCTTGTCATTTTGCGTTATCATTTTCAATCTTGTCATTTTGCGATCAGTTTGTCATCGATCGTCGTCCTTCTCAATCATGTCAATTTGGATCAATTTGTCATTATTCCTCGTAAATTGGCACATTTATCAATCAAATCATTTATCAATTCAAAATCATGATCGAATCTACATCAATTATCTTTTGTCAAGACTTAATCTTCTAAGGTTTTATGATTTATTCATTTAATCTTGTTTGTTATGTTTCCTCTAGGTTAAATAATTTAAATATTTATCCTAAGTCTTCTTGTCACAATTAAATGTTTATTTAATTGGCTAATTAATTCCTCCTATTTTTTTAAATTAATTAATGAATGAGAAATTATTAATTAATTTACCTAATTTGCATCAATTTCCTAATTTCCACCTAATTAAATTCTCTCTAGTTCTCCCTATTTTTGTGCTTCGATGGAAGCATGAATTTCTCATGCGTCATACTTTTGGTATAGCAAGATGTCATAAGCCTCTAGTCTTCTAACCTTTGCATTGGCAATATATCATAATTCATGACATAGAAGGTGTCATAACCTTCTTCTTTCCACTCAATTGTGCCATTTTTGAAATCAATTGCCTCTAATATCAAAGTCATGCTAATCTTGTCTTTTCTCCAATTTATCTATAAATTGGATGAATTTCTTCAATCAAGGCCCCATGATCCCCAACTAATCACATTATCGAATGAATCACTTTTTTGAATCAATCACGCTTCGAGTATTCTTGCGCTACAATCTTGTCTACTTGCTTTCATCTCATGTGTATGCACTTGAAGGTGAGATCCACAAACAAAAGCTATTTGAAGAAGAAAGAAGGACAATGGAGCCACATGAAGGAGATATTCAGATCTACATTTGGTTTGCTTACCTTTTAATCTTGAATGTTTTTCTTTAATGTCTTTATTGAGTGTGTTAGGATTGATCATTGCAATTTGCTTTTGTGATTGAGCTATGATTAATATTGAATTTGCTTTGATGATTTTTGATTTCCTAGCTACATTAATTGGTGAACCCGACATGAACTAACCCCCTAACCATGCTTTTGAGTGCTTTTGAGTTCATTTGCAGCTGAAAAACTCAAGAAACAGGGGGACCCAGAGCTTTTTGTACACTTTTGGGCCTGTGTAGGAGGGATTTGCGCCTGTGTAGCCAATCTTGCACTTGTGTGAGTAATCTTGCACCTGTGTGAGTGCTTCTGCGCCTGTGTAATGCATCTTGCACCTGTGTGAGTACTTTTGCGCCTATGTAGGCAATCCTGCACCTGTGTAATGCATTCTGCGCTTGTGTAATGCATTCTGCACTTATGTCATGCATTCTGCACCTATGTAAGGCCAGAAATAGAGGTAAAAAAATCAGTGTTTTTACTTGCAAATTACTTTGTTTTTGCATTCTGTTTCTGCATTTTGGTTTTCTTTGGTACTGATTCTCTGTGCAAAACCTTGGTATACGCATGACAAAGACAACGAATGAAACTACTAACACATTTTATGCAGGTTCAATAGTCAAAGACTAAACATATCAAACTTCTGACTTGGGTTTTGCAGGTTGCCTTGGACTACAACTAAACTTTGTGTTTGCAATTAATGTTTAGGCACCTAGTATGATTTCTAAATAGGATGGAATGAATGTATGTTTGCTTTGATTGTTGAGTTTGACATTAGAGTAGGAGAGTATGCTCTCATCCTTCTTAGGGTGATTAGAAATCCAGATCTTCAATACCATGCTCATGTTATTGATTGTGTGTCACCTTTAGAGGGCCTGCCTTCCCGACCATTTTGCTTTTGCAAGCAAGTGATAATCATGAGAAGGGAATGACCCAAAGTGAGTACGGCTAGAATACCTTGGCATTCTAACTCACTATAAACAAATACCTGATGGGCGAAAGCTTTGAAGGAAGGGTTATGTGGGAATTGCAGTTACTTGGGAAGTGATGACCCTTGAACTCTTTCTCATATCAACATCTAAGTAGGACCTCATAGTCTAAATCATGCTTGTGTGACTACATTTGTTTGGTATCTTGATGGTCTTAATGTCTCAATCGCGCTTGCATGACACCAAGGAGTAACGCTTAACAGAAATCCTTACTAAACACCTTGTATTTAGAGGCCAAAAACCCTTCTAGTTGCTTGAGAAGGACAAGTTCAGATACTTGGAAGAGATACTAAGTTCACCATGGGGATATTTCCATGGGGACTGATGCTTGGCTGCCCTAAGAAGTGAGTGTCGTGGAGGGGAGCCCGTGGGGTCAAGCATCTATGTATTCTCCTTGAATCTCATAATAAGTCTACCTCTCAAGTACCTAATGTCCTTTCCTACCATAAGAAATGTGTGAATGAGCATGATTGTATTGAGTCTAAGTTGAAATATCTTGTCTTCTTTGTTTGTCAAAAGTTGAATTGCATCTCATTTCAAAAACAAGACAAATTGATTCAAAACAAGGTTAAACACAAGAACATTTCATTCAACAAAGTTCAAAACATCTTCAAACATGGTTGTCAAACATTTTTCAAAATCTTGTCTCAACATTCATGTCACTTAGATTTAGGTTCATCCTAGGTTTGCATTTTGCAAAGTTCATTGTCAACTACCAAGGTTAGGTTTCACCTAGGTCATACTCCTTTGCATATCAATAAGGGTCATCCATTTGCATGTGTCCTCTTGCATTAGAGCAATACAATTTCATAATCCAACCTTAGGTTTTGCCTTAGGTTGACATTGTCATACATTTGCATTTGCATCCTTGTCCTCATAACATTAGGTCACATTTCCATAGCATAGGTCTCTTCATTAAGCTTAGGTCATTATTATATCATATTAGGGTCATTTGCATAGTAATTGTCCCTTTGCATATAGTGTCAAAACTAGGTTTTTCCATACTTGAGTAATGCAAATCTTTGATAAACCCTAAGTTATTGTTAGGAAGTCTTGACCTTATCATACTTTTGTCTTTTTGTCATCAATGTCATTTGGTCAAACCTAGCTTAGTATCCAAGCATATAGGTGAGACATTGTCAACTTGTCCTATTGTCACTTGGTCCTTTTGTCCTTTGAGGTATAGAAATCATTTCAATTTCCTAAGGGTCTCATTTTTAGAATTGCATTCATGAGTTTGTCAAAATCTTGAAAAAACAACAAAAACATTAAGTTGCATTGTCATCCTTTTAGGTTGCATTTGTCAATCCCATCAGTTGCATTGCATAGTGACATGTTTGTTGAAATGAGATCTCAACCTTCTTACAAAGCCATGTCATCACAATTGAGAAATCAATCATGTAAATCCAATCTCTACATGTCTCAGAACTTGGATCAAACTTATCATGATGATTTAAATGTCCAAATACAAAAACTAGAGGAGAAACTAGCTCAAGAAGAGGAGATATTGGAACAAAGAGTGAAAAACATTGAGAAGAATAGATCACAAATGTCCAAAATGTTTCAAAAATTTTCAGGTCAAAATCCAAAGATTGAGCCAATTGATGTAAGATCTCTTCTTGAATGATCAGACATACCAGCTCTCCTCTCACAAATAGAGATGATGAAACAATTTCAAGAAAAGAGACAACATCAATTTCAACATTATGTGCCTCCACATCAAGAACAAGAATGTGTTTACTATGAATCAGATTTTCAACCGTCACAACCAATTGTTCAACAGTTCGAACATTTCCAATAGACACAACCAATGGTCCAATTTCAACAATATGTCCAACCAACTATACAATGTCCACAAATAGTTCAACCAATGGTGGAATATCAACAAGTTCAACCAACATATCAATGTCAACAACTACAACCAAACATTCAAAAACAAAGGTTGTAGCACACACCAACCCAAGTTTCAAACATGTCAGAACAATTGAACCAAGTCCAATATCAAAACATGACATCAAACCAAAAACAAGTTCAAATTCCAGATACAACTATGTCAAAACCTCAAAAGAAAGGTGGCTTTATTGCAAGGATCTTAAGGAACCTACCAAGTGAGTTCTTTGAGGAAGATCAAAATAATACACTTATGTCTAGCAATGCCTCATCCCCTCGCAAACACATTGACTCTCTAGTGGCATCTATCTCTACACCTTTAAGAAGTTTCACAAGAACCTTCCATATTGTCCTCATCAAATAATACACCCAAGGATGAAATTATTCAAGGGCTATCCATAATTGATTGCCAAGATAATCCAATTCATGATGCACATCCTTGTCATGTTTCAGAAATACAAGACCCAATGCCACCATGCACTTTATTTCCATTACCTATTTTAGAGGACCCCATTCGAAGTCCCTCTTCCTCATGTTCAATCATTGACTCCTTGCCATAATCCATCACAAATGTTCAAAGTGCATTTCCTTCAGGCCAAAGCATTAATCCCTTGTCAGAATCCCCCATGCATATCCAAAGTCCAACCCCATGTCAAGAGGATAATTTAGAGCATGCAGAAACATGTCTTGAAACAGATCAAGATCAAGATCCTGAAACCTTATCATCCCATCCAATTGTTGACCAGGATCCCATTTCCCCAGACACTCGCAATGATTCACTTATTCCTGTCAATTCTATCCAAGAACACAATTTCCTTTCAAATCCCATTGACACTCCATTCCTCGAGCAAGATCAAGATATCCCAGTCCATCCAATCCCAAATGATCCCCTTCCATTTCATGAAAGAAATGTCCTTTCAAATCCCATTGACATTCCAGATATCCCTTCCATCCTTTCCGATGATCCCATTAAAAGTCAAGAGCAAAGCACCTTTAAAGAGGATTCCAATGATCTTCCTCCTTGTTAAGATCAAAATATCCTTCCAAATTCATTTCCAACACAAGACCCTATCATTCCTTTAGATCCACCACAAGATCCTTTTGTTCCTCCATCTCCTTGTCTTAATTCTCCATATACACTCCAAGATCGCATTTCTTTTGATGATCCCATTATTTCTCCCATTCCATCTCTTGAAGAGCCTATCATTGAACCATGTCCACTACACAATCCTAGTCCTTCTCATGATCCTAATTCCCCTCATGATTCTGACATGTCAGTGCAAGATGTTCATGAACCCTTGACATGCATAATGGGTTCTTCTACTTTGGTGCAATCCGATCCACTTCAAGATCTCATTATTTCTCTCATATCATATCCACCTCATAATGGACTCGCGTCTTCTTCCCAAAGAAAAGAGTATCCTACAAGTCAAGATATTCATAAAGGCAAAGGAGTAGATCTCCATAAGCAAGAATCCCTTCATGTTAAAGAAGATCCCAAGGGTCATGTCTACATAACTCACTCTCAAGACATTGGTATCCCTCCATCAAAATCAAAACATACACCTTCCCCATCATACTTTCCATCCATCTTAGGTCCTTATATTCCTTCGTCCTCTATGCAAGGTCAGCAAAGGCACACATCCTTGAGTAAATTTCATCAATCCAAAAGAACTCGATTGCATTCATATCAATCCATGCATTCCTTTCCCCCTCCAAGCAATTTGGATGCCAAGTATAAAAGTCATAAGTCTAGCAATCCACATGTATTCAAGGATCAACATGTCCAATATAATTGACATGTCAAAGAAAAGAACAATATGATCTATAAAGAAAAAAATATATCCAAAAGGCCACAAAGGCCCATTTCTCAAAAACAAAATTTAAAATATATATGGGTTCCAAAATCCCTTGTGTTGGCAATGCACTCCAAGGAACCACAAAAGCATGAAAAATCAAAAACCATGTGGATCCCTAAGAAGCTCCTTGAAGCACAAAAAGAAACATCCAACTTGGCATCCAAAGTTTCTATTCCTCCATCCAAACCTTCCAAGTCTATTCCTCCATTGCCTTCGTCATCCGTTTTGGGCCCCTATGTCCCAAAATCCATAGCCTTTCCTTCGTCAAAATCTCAATATCCAAAATACGTCTTTCCTCCATTAGTCCATCACCCCTCAAGGTGTGTTCCAATGTCAATCTTGCCAACATTTCTATCCACTCAAGCACAATTCTTCCAATACCCTATCCATTATCCAATGCATATCTTCAATCCCTTTGATCCCATCCTTTGCATAAATCCTTGCCTTAGTTTCATCTCTTTTTCCATGTCCTTATCCTACCAACGTCTTTGAGCATACTTTTAAAGGTCATGGTCCATTTTTTTTTCAAGGCTACTACCCAAACAAAAAGATGCTTGAGTCCTTCTTCCATCCCCTATCATGTGTCCATCTTCTCTTGAAAAAGTCAAAAATTAAAAAAAAAAAAGTTAAAAAAAAAAAAAGACAAAAGAAAAAAAAAAGTAAAAAAAAAAAAAAGACAAAAGAAAAAAAAAAGTAAAGCAAAAATAATTCGTCCACTGGTGAAAACCTAGCAAACAAGCGCCTTGGGAAAGTACCATGATGAAAACCTAGTAAACAGGCGTCATGCGTAATCCATGAACTTCTTGCATACCGTACTTGGGGATAGGTTTTATCCTATCATATCCTTTTTTCCCTCATTGTTTCATTACCTTGTCATTACCCTTCATATCCTATTGTCCCTCCTGTCCATTTCCTCTTTCCACCTTTGATCTTGACAAGGCTAAGGATCATCATGAGCATCACGCATCTTGTTTGCAGCTTTTAGTCCATCATAGCTTTTGGTCATTTATCCATTTGCTTATTACAACCTTTCATCCATATTCTATCCTGTATCCTATCCCAACCTTCAGTCCATGTCCCTTATCCATTCCATATCTTATCACTATCCATACACTTTGTTTCATTCCTTGATCTTGATCTGACATAAGGACGCAAAATTTAAACATAGTTTCAAAAACCTCTTGACATGTCCCTCATGCCATGTCACTGCTTTACATTGTCATATCCAGTCTCTTGTCCCATCACGCAATAGCCCTTGAAAATTGCATCTGTATTGTCTCCATGATAAAAGGCCTTTGTCTTCCCTCTATCCACCAACATTTTAGCAAGCCTATTTATTCACATGTCATATTCCTTTCCTTGCTAGACACTGGGGGCAAAATCATAAAAATTGAAAAATGTCCTGAAATAATCATAAAAATTGAAAAATGTCCTGAAATAATCCAAAAAAATTAAAAAATGTCCTGAAATAAACATTAAAATCCAAAAAATGCATTTTGCAATAAATATCCCCTTTGTGCATAGATAGATCGCTGAGCATACCTCCAACAACACACAATCCAACACTATGCTTTAATGAAATCATGCGTAAACAGATGAACTTTTTCTATCAAACCAGACATTCACACTGATCAAAATTGTCATATCAATCAACCTCAAAATCATTTGTCCTTGTCTCTACTATCATGGGTCTTATACAGGGTGTGGTGTACTCAAAACTAGACTATGTCCTATCTTAGATGGGGTACTGCATGTCCTGGAACCAAACAGCATGATTGTCCTATCAGCACTTTCAACTTTTGACAATGAAGATCAAGATGTTTGTTTGATTTGTTGGAATTTGTGCATCTTATCTTTTTACTGATTTATCTTTGGCTTCGATCATGTTCCTATGTTGCTTGATGATGTCACTGAGTGATTTAGAGTGACCAGGATGGTTCATGGTCCTTTTCTTTTTTTGTTGTGATTGTTGTTTGTCTGTGATGTGTCTATCTTTTGCAAAAAGGGTTGCATTTCAGCTCTAGCTTTCAATGCCATGATGCTACGCATCCATTTTGCTACATTAAAATAAAGGTTCTCACCTACAAAGTGCATTACTGAAAGCAAGTTTTTCTTTGTCTCTAACTATCCTCCATCTCATTGTCTTCTTACTAACATTTCTTCCGTCAGTTCGGATAGTCAGTTCGGTCTAGTGCTCCGATTTCCCCAAACACATATGCTGCATCCTGCATTCATTCGGTTAGTACATTTGCATTATATTAAGCATCACATCAAGCATTTTATCCATTTCATATTATCACTGCATCAAAAACACATAAAAAATACATCCATACATGTTCCACAATGGTACATCAATAGTGCATAAGTCATCCATACATGGAAAATAACATATGTCATAACAAATTGCATCCCATCATATCGATGCATATCATATCATATATCAAAATAATATCGGAGTACAAAATTGGACTGTCTATCCTCAGTATGGCCCATAGGCTGACTACAAAATGTCAAACTACATAAATGTCCACTGTCTATTATAAGGAGCACGTGCCTCTGTCACTAGGTGCTCCCTCTATCCTCCTCATCCCTGCCATGTCTCAAGGATGATGTCCCTCCTATCCCAAGTCCTGCTAATGTATCCCTATCTGTGCTCCTGAGTCTATGTCATAACATGAAGCAGTCTGGTCGGTTCTCCCACGTGATCAATGGATATTGCTAACTCTGCATCAAAATTGGGGCACATTTTGTTAGTTTTAGGGTTTGCTCCTATGGGTTGCATTTCCTCATTTTCATGTCAAAATCAGGGTGTTTTTCATCTATTCTGACCTATCCTACCCTTATCCCCCCTTTCCGGATCATTTGCATGTTGTTTTTTACCTAAATTGAGTTACCAGGGCACAACTGCACCTGTGTTGTGTATCCTGCACCTGTGTCACATGTTCTACACCTGTGTCCCCCTACACAAGTGCAGAAGACCTTACACAAGTACAGAAGGCCCTACACAAGCGCAAAAGTCAGTTTCTGCATCCCTTGTGGGCCTCACAATGTCCCGCAAGCAAGTCAAATTCATAAAATTGAAAACATGGGTTTTTGAGATACATACCACTGCTCCTACGTCATTCGGTCATCTGAATGTGCGTACACGTTCTCTAAGGTGATCTACCCTTGGAATGTTAGCCATCTCTCTGTAAGTGTCCTTTTCCAGAGCAACAAATCCTCTTCTTCAGCTAGTGCAAATGAGCAAATTTCACTCTCTTTGCCTCATTTATAGATCTTTGTCAGTGCATAGATGGACATGCACCCTATCCATCTTATGTTGGTCATGGTCTTTTGCATCTTCTTTTGTTTGTCCTTCGTGCATCCGAACTCCGATTGACAGTCTGTTCGATCCTATCATTTTTATCGATCAATTGGCCTCTTCTCTGCATGTTTCCGGCCAATTCCTCGAGGGGGCATGCATATGTCATTGTCATTGTCTAGGGCATTTTCATTATTGTTCTTTGAAATAACGCTTAGAATCGCATTGTCTCAAAGAGGGGCAAAATGTAGACAACTAAAAATGGTCAACGCTTGTAGAATCGTACTTTAACATTTGCGCATTGCCTTATTTTAGGTTTTTGTGTCACATTAACATTTCTCCTATGTCACGCACTTGGTCTTTATCATTTGCAAGCAGTGAGTCTTTCTTCTACATTCTTCATTTATCTCGCTCTCAAATTTGGTCTTGTCGATAACAATATTTGTCATGATTTCGGTCAATCTTATCCTATTGCATCAATGTGCATGCTAATTTGTCATCATTTTGGACATCGTCAATCCTAATTAGGGTTTTGTCCTCTTGTCAATCTTGTCATTTTGCAATCGATTTGTCATTGATCGTTATCATTTTCAATCTTGTCATTTTGCGTTATCATTTTCAATCTTGTCGTTTTGCGATCATTTTGTCATCGATCGTCGTCCTTCTCAATTGTGTCAATTTGGATCAATTTGTCATTATTCCTTGTAAATTGGCGCATTTATAAATCAAATCATTTATCAATTCAAAATCATGATCGAATCTACATCAATTATCTTTTGTCAAGACCTAATCTTCTAAGGTTTTTTGATTTATTCATTTAATCTTGTTTGTTATTTTTCCTCTAGGTTAAATAATTTATTTATTTATCCTAAGTCTTCTTGTCACAATTAAATATTTATTTAATTGGCTAATTAATTCCTCCTATTTTTGTAAATTAATTAATGAATGAGAAATTATTAATTAATTTACCTAATTTGCATCAATTTCCTAATTTCCACCTATTTTCTAATTTGTCAAATTTAATTTCCACCTAATTAATTTCTCTCTAGTTCTCCCTATTTTTGTGCTTCGGTGGAAGCATGAATTCCTCATGCGTCATACTTTTGGTATAGCAAGATGTCATAAGCCTCTAGTCTTCTAACCTTTGCATTGGCAATATGTCATAATTCATGACATAGAAGGTGTCATAACCTTCTTCTTTCCACTCAATTGTGCCATTTTTGAAATCAATTGCCTCTAATATCAAAGTCATGCTAATCTTGTCTTTTCTCCAATTTATCTATAAATTGGATGAATTTCTTCAATCAAGGCCCCCTGATCCCCAACTAATCACATTATCGAACGAATCACTTTTTCGAATCACTTTGTCGAATCAATCACGCTTCGAGTATTCTTGCGCTACTATCTTGTCTACTTGCTTTCATCTCATGTGTATGCACTTGAAGGTGAGATCCAGAAACAAAAGCTATTTGAAGAAGAAAGAAGGACAATGGAGCCACATGAAGGAGATATTCAGATCTGCATTTGGTTTGCTTACCTTTTAATCTTGAATGTTTTACTTTCATGTCTTTATTGAGTGTGTTAGGATTGATCATTGCAATCTGCTTTTGTGATTGAGCTATGATTAATATTGAATTTGCTTTGATGATTTCCGATTTCCTAGCTATAGTGTGCATTTAGTTGGCGTTGATTCGCAGCCGAAACCAACAAGCAAATTAACTTTTGCGAAGCAACGAAAAGGCTTGGCGGGACCTGGCGGTGAAGACTTTTCAAACGGCTAAAAGGTGATTAAGTTCAAGAAAAATTGATGGTTCACGTTGTTTCATGGTTGACAGCTACAAGCGTGTTATGCCTTGTGAAGCAGCAAAAGGTTTTTTGCCTCAGGTGAAATAGGTTTAATAAAAGCATAACGGATGTGCAGGTTCCCAAAGATCGAACAGTTAGCGTAGTTTCACATAAGAGAGATGCTCGAAGGATAGCTTTTGCAAAATAGTGAAATGACATGGCATTCCAGGCCAGCAGTCCAGTTGATTGAGATGGCAAGTCAGATAATGGCACATGGCAGAAAGTCAAAGTAGTTAGCAAGTCAGATCTAAGGATTAAAAGGTGGGTCCAAGAGTATGAGTCATGTCATGAAGTGTGAAATGACTTGGCAGATCCACGTGGCAAGGATGAAGTGGAATCCAGTGTTTTCTCTCCGCAAATAAAAGGATGACATGTTAGTTCGGGAATGATTAGACACCAGGTGGATAGAGCTGAGTCAGAGGGCCCACATCTGCCAAACCTTAGTAGGTTTTTAAGCATCAAGCAAGTCATCTCTAATCTAGCAGTCCATGTGAGTTCGCGAAGGTAAAGTGCTCGTGCTTTAAAGCCTATGAAATAGTGAAACATTTTTGGGGCCCAAAGAACAGGTAAAGCATGAAGGTAAAAGGGGATCAACTCCGAAAAGATCCAAGGGCTCGCGTTGTTTCATGGCTGTGAATTAACCAAATGTTAAGGCCTACAAAATCGTGAAAGAGAAAAGAAAGTTCTTCCCGATGTAAAGCTCGATGGTGATGTGATGATTGACACGTGGTTTCAAAAGGGATTGAGGGTGCCAAGGTGTAACCGGTGGTTATAAGGGAAATATGACATGTGGTTGACTCTGAACTAAACTCGAAGAGTTTTCCAAGGCTAATGGTTGAGCACCACGTGGTATTTGGTAACAAATGGAAGAGTGGGGTAAGCGATGCAAGCATAAAGGTCTCGCTTAAAGGATGGTCATCTCAGGATTGATCCAATGCTTTGCATTGTTTCGTGACCGAAAGTTGAAAGCGGGTTAAGCTATGTGAAATAGTGAAAAACCGTTAGCCATCAGGATGAGGTGCAATTAGTGGAAAAACTGACAGCCCCGATAAGGGTTAAAGGTCGGGCAGTTAGACTCTCATCTAATGCCTGGCGTAGCTTCATGAAAGAAAAGTGCTCGAGGGATAAAGCCCGCAAAATGGTGAAAAGGAAGTAGGGCCCAATGCAAAGGCAGAAATGTTAAGACAGTGTAAAGACCGATCAAGTTCCATTTGATCGGACGGCTAGCATGATTTCATTAAGCAAAATTGCCAAGAAGTTATGCTCTGTGAAATGGCGAAAGAGTGAAAAGCAAAATGCACAGGCATGTTGTGACCCATTAGAGCGAAACTTTTGAATTCTTCTATGAATTCAATTCTTAAGGGATGGCTAAAGCATGCAGTATCAATGTCACAGTTAAGAGTCCGACTATCATATATGATCTCGTATCAATTGAATGAAGGCATCATTTTGAAGAGTAGTTGTAGAGAAGCGGTTGCAAAGATAATTTCTTCAGTCGCAAAGCTAGTTTCTTTGAGCAAAAAATAGGCTATCTTATACTCTTGTTTGGCAATCACTTAGCAGTGTGTTTAAATTAAGATCTTGATTTGTCACAGAGTAGTTGGGGTAATAGTTAGATTGCTAGCGTAGTTTTTAAGAGATGGCACCTAAGAGAGAATTTTTAGGAAAGGTTAATTACTAGGAGAGGGCTATCTATGATGACTTCCTTGAACAGTTGACATTGTCAACTAATGTGGCCACAATGATAAAATAACTTGTGCCAAGAGCTCCTCGCCTAAAAATAGGAGAGGGATTATATGATAAGGGTAAATGGCTAAGAGACCCTTGAATTGGGTTGTCTGGGTTAGGATTGTTTAAAGTTAGATTTGCAATGAGAAACTCCTCAGCCCCACAGAACAGTATTTGGGAGTTGGATGTAGGAAAATTGGTAGTCCCTGGAGTATTCATTGATGTGGATCTCCTAACCCAGATTGCACACAACTATGACACAATTACAAGAAGTGTCAAGGATATAAGTGGGAAAACCCTCATTGAAATAAATAATGAGGAATTCAGAAGTGCTTTTGGGCTTAGTGAATTCACCAATTTTGTAGAGCCTATTGATTTTAAATCACTAGCTCAGGTATATAGTGTGCAGAGGAACCACCTTCGAAATGGGCATCTCAAAAAATTCTTTGTGAAGATAGGTGGGTTGATAGTTGTAGGAACCAATACTGAAGAGCCCTTGTCATTAAATATATTAACCCTTAGGGTCAAGGGATTATAGTGGTCACTTTACCAAATTTTAGGAGAGGATGCTGAGGCAAATATGCCCACCTTGATTATGCTTCCTTTATCATTGATGCTATCCATGAAGGATTAATAGGAATAAGGAATGGGAAGGTAGATAGGCCTTTTGTATGGTATTCCCTCCTCATGCATTTATTTTTATTCAAAGGTGGTGATTATTTTGCAAGTGGAATGGATCTTGTAAAAGAGAAGAATGGAGAGAAGATGCCAGTGCACTTATGGAATACAGTGCTATCATGGGACAGAGAAGATGCAAGCTTTCTAAATTTTGATAAATGTTTTGCATCCAAGATTAGGACTCTTATCTGTTCAAAGAATCCAGGAGTCCCTAAGGTTCTTTTGGAATTTATTAGGCCAAAAGAGTTTAAAGAGAATATAAAAATTGTTCACAATTGGGGTGATATTTACTTATACCTTGTCTCCACAATTTTCAGAGTATATGGTTTCACAGGCACTCTATATTTGTTACCCTATCAGGTCCCTCTTAAAGTGGAAATTGTAGAGATCCTCAAATAGATTGGTGGTGTGCAGGAGGCAGAGTTAACAGGTAGAGGTAAAGGGACCATTTTCCCTACAATTACCACAGTACACCAATTTGTGATAGTTAGAGGAGGTTGGAAGTGTTTTGAAGATTTCCTTCAACTATATCATTTGTCAACTGCAGTCTCTCGGTGTGCTGACCCTGAAGACTTCTTCAATGACATGTTTAGAAAGAGGGCAAAATGCATAGGTAAACGCCACCAATTCCAGTTTCCTGAAGACCTCATTAGGAATGAGTTTGATCTAGATGAGCAAGAGCTGAGGAAGGAAAAGTGGGTGGCTTATAAAAAAGCCTTAGACTTTGTACACCAATTTGATACCAGCTATGACCCATTGTCTAGCTTCCACCCTTTTAAGGAGAAGATAAAGTTCCTAATTCTTTGTTTTGAGGATGTGATGCAGACTTTGAAAGAAAAGAGGGAGGTTGTAATTAAAAACAACCTTGAGAAAGCAAGACTGGTTCTAAGTAGGTCTGCATCCACTAGAGCAATCCCTCCTAGTGACTACATGTTGCATAAGAAGTCCAATTATAGTGTGTTGATGCCTACAACAGGGTAACCCTCTACTTCAAAGGGGAAGAGGAAGATACAGGATGTCATTGACATTCAAGATAGCCCAAAGAAATAGAGAGTGGGAAAACAAATACAATCTAATGAACCTTTATACTCTCCATCTCAATCCCCTATCCATATAGGAGATGAATAGGCAGTAACTGAACAACTGTTATAGTTAGGCAGCCTTGGAGAGATAGCATATACATATGATGAAGTGGAATAGGAAATGCTAGAAGAGCCCCTTACTATTGAAATGAACATCACTGCTGATGAGTTCAAAGGCCAGGAGTGGGACCCTGAGATCAAACAAGCCAGTTAAGATTTCTTGGCTGATGATAATTTTGTCACATCAGGAGCATTCATGCAATTTGTGAGGAAGCAGAACATTGACAAGTATAATGCAAGGTGTGAAAAGAGAAAAGGTGAGCAGCCCCACAGAGATCCAGTTGTTGTGGAGGAAGAGAGAAAGCAAGAAATGGCTGAAGAGTTTAAGACCATCACTCCTGAGCAAGGAAGAGATATGGTGGCATAGGCTGGGGTACTCATTCTCCCTGAGTGGGACATAGTAGATGCCTTGGTATTAGAGGCAGTAAGAAAAGAGACCAAACCTATGGAGGGAGTCACTTTCAGCAAAGACTGTTGCATTGGTCATGTGGTCTCTTAAAAGAGATGAGAATAAGAGAAATAAGGACACCTTAGGGTCGAGTTACCTTGGTGGAATGATAGTAAAAAGAATTTAGAGCACTTGGGTAGTGGAAGCTGCTAGCACTATGCTAGAGACTGCAAAGTTTAGTGTTGCAGTAGTAGAAAGGGAGGCTAAGGAAAAGGCAAATCTCCAGGTTAAGCTAGAGACAATTTTGAAAGCCTATAATAGTGCCAAGGAAGAGGTAAGGGGTAAAGACAACATCATTGCCAAGCTACAAAGCCAATTGGCAGGACAGTACCATCAAAGTGAGTCTTCAACACTAATGATCTCCTCTTCTCCTACAAGACCTCCACCTACCAGCCCCATCATTGAGCTCCCACTGTCTCCATCACCTTCTAGCTCTCAATTGGTTGAGATTACTCCTCAGGAGTTGGAGGATTTAAAACAGGCTCAAGCCTTGTATGCAAAAGGACCTAGTAAAATTAGCAAAAGGAATAGATAATGTAGATAGGAAGATCAATTTGTACAAGAAAGAGTACACTGATCAAGTATTTGAATTAATTCCAGGGGGTTTTGCTAGCCCAGTTCAATTGAACGACAAACAAGTATGGCTTAAGGAATTAGAAGCCAAATTGTTAGTTAGAATAAAAGGAATTATTAACTCAAAAGATGTTGCGTTTTTTGTCATAACAATTGAGGAGATAGAGAGAATCAAATCTCATTATGGTTTTCTCAATTCAGAGGTTAAGAAAATGAGGAATTCTTGGAAAAGGTTAGCCAAGGAAAAAGAAAAAGTGATTAACTTCGTGTGGCCAGCTGATGATGTATACAATGAGTGGACAACAAAATATGCCATATAGGATGTGGAGCCATTAGAAGAGGTTGCAACTAGACAACAAGTAGAAGAAGCTGTGGAGGTTGAAAAGGACTTGTAACCACATTTGTAAAAGATTTTGTAACTTCTTCTTGAGAAGAAATGATTGTAACAAACTCTCCTAGGAAATTCCGAAGCTTTGTATGCATCCATATTGTTATAAATGGATACCAAGACTAGTAGAGAAATGATGACAAAGAATTGTAAGAAAACGCTATAGAAATTTATCTGAGCTTTTCCAAGTTTTAATGGAGAATATTCGAAGGTTTCTTGTAATACTTTTGAAAAGAAAATATCAATATACAGACCATTGGTTTTGATTTAAAACTTTGTGTTGTCTTCAAATGTGTTTGCAAGTGTTTACTGTTTCATTCTAAATAATCCAGGGTTATTTCTTTTGATTAGGGGTTGTAAGGCAACTTTCAGTAGATATGTATCTTAGCTTTTCTCTTCAGGAGGGGAATTAAATATGCAGGAATCACTTCTAATAGTAAATTCCTTGTGAGAAATTTTGAATCTTGATGAGTGTAGTTTAATTTGGTATGAATAAATTCTTATGTGTGTCAGGCATATATAGGGATCTACAGAAGCCAAACTAATGGGATATGTATAGATGTTTGATTGTGGGAGTATTGTTTGAACTTAGATGACTCTGTCACCTTGGATAAGGCACTGGTATAGATCGAGGTTGTCTATTACAAATTTTGTATGTCAATACTGAATATGAGTACAATTTTCATTCCTTTGTTTCAGTTAGTTTTAAGGTGATTAGATCTACTGGTTTTCTGGATTGGTTTGCTATGGATTTATCTTTTAAAAGTGTGAATTTAGTTCACAAAGGTATACCCGCCTGGACTTTGAGTAGGTCCGAGGTGTAGAAGGTTAAATCAAACCTTGTCATATGTTGTCCTAGAAGTTTCCTTCTCTCTAATATCTCTTCTGCACACAGAGTTATCATATCATTATAAGGATGTTGAAGTGAATCGGATTTTGAAGACAAGAGATTGTCCATTTTAACTCCTAGGAAAAAGATGCATAAGGTAAGTTTCATCATGAGAAAATTCCATGCTCATAGTACAAAACTCCCTAATGTGATCTTGAGGATCAGATCTTCCATCGCATTTGTCATATTTAGGAATCTCGCAATGTTGCAGAAATGGTAGCGTATTCAGATTTTTATCAAAAGGATATTGGCATATATCTTCTAATGAATATTTCTTGGAGCTTGTCCCATTTCGCATGTCTTGTATTTGTTGTTGAAGAGTTTGTATTTGTTGAGTAAGGTTTGATAAGGGATTATCTACATAGTTTCTTCTTGTTTCTTCATGAGTCTTTTTGTCACTATGCTCTTTTCTTTTATCATCCCTTTCTTTCCTTGTTTCTCTGTTACTTTCTTTGTTTATGTCCTTGTTATTTGGATCATCTATGTTTTGGGTGTTACTTGTCTCTGCATCTTGTTTCAATCTTTCCATGTCAAAGTCTTGTGGTAGTTTAGCTCCAGATTTTGCCAACATCAAGAGATATTTTTCTTTTTGTTTTGCCAACAATTTTTCCATTAGCCTATCAAATTTGAAATCTTGCTCAAGGTCTCTAATGGTGCTATTGACTGCTTCTTCATCAAAAGTGGTAAATCCAAAAGTATGGAATACAGGAGTATCTTCTTCCTCCATTTGTTGTTGTTTTCTAAGTTTCTCATGTTGGGCTCTAGTCCAAACTGGCATGTGATTATTTCAATGTTATTGAAATTCCCAAAGGACAAAGTCAATAAGTGATTATTGGTTTAGGAAGATATGCTTTGTTGATCTTACCACTATTGTTTGTTCATTGGGATAAAGCATCTCTTTGTTGAAAGGCAAGTCTTTGTAGAGTTTCACCATCAAATTCTGTACCGCAGCCACGTAAGTAGTGATGAAAATGGTGTAAGAATGTCCTATGTTTCAATAAGATCTTGCGATTGATATACAAGAATCTTATCCTTTTCTAAGTAGCTTTATAACTGGGTTTTCTTTTCTTAAGGTGATAATTAAAAGTCATATAAGCATTTGACAATTCACAAGTTTGTTTGATTCCAAAGTTGGTGCAATTTTGGTTTTGATATAACCTAGGTTCAAAATAGGAAAGATATATCCAAGATTAGGAACCTAGTATAGATTTGATCAAGATTCGTGATAGAGGATTTGATTATCCTGATGAGAAACTTGACAAAGATGTTGATCTTTTCACTTAAGATAGTTGAATCGATAGCTTGTTAAATGTTGATGTTTATAGAACCTTTTGAGTATAACCTGTTGGATTAGCAACCTAGTTGTTTGAGATAGTTTGAATAGTATGTGATGGTTTAGAGACAAACCTACTTCAAGAATTATTTTGATATTGATGTTTTGACACTTTGATTTTGGTCTAGTGTTTCAAGTATTGAAAAGCTTTTGTATTACCCTTTTGATCAAACTTTTTTAAAAATTTGTTGAATTTTTGCTCCCTTGTAGATGATAATTTTCTTCAATTTTTGACTATTTAGAACATGTTACAAACATAGAAGACACATCGTTTAATAAACAAAAATGCACAAGCAAGTACAATCCCTATGGCAGGCTGAGACAATAGTTGTTGAATCTCACGTGGAGTTTCCCCCAAAGCTATGCTATTCAAAGAAGATATTTAGATGTTTGACCCCACTGGCTCCACCCTCGGCACTCACTTCTTTGAGGTAGCCAAGCACCAGTTTCCATGAAATCTCCCCATGGCAAACTTTATATCTCTACTAGGAACCGTATGTATGTGAGTCGCTTCAGAGGTCCGACCTCCTGCGCCAACAACTAGAAGGATTTTGGAAACTAGTACAAGTGGTTTTTAGTAAAGGCTTCCTATGATGTGGCCATACATGTAGCACTTTTAGCTCTGTAAATACAGAAGGTTCCCAGCCTATAGAGGTTACGCTCCATAGGGTTTATGGGGAAACATAGTGTCGGTATGAACTTATTAGCACATGTTGTTTGGGACTTTCGTCACAAACATGATTTATTTATAGTGGATTGGAAGGACTCAATATTAGACCGTTTCCACTTTAGCTCATTTCCCTCTCACTGGCCCCCTCAAGGCAGCTTGGGAAGGCAGGCCCTCTAAAAGGATTTTAATTGCTTGAAAGTAAAGAAAGCGTAAAAGAGTGGGTTTGGCTTTTTGGTCACCCAATTAAGGGGAGAACGTATACCTACCACTTTCAAGACATAGAATACAAGTGTTATTTTTAACCTTTTCAAAGAAATTATTGGCTAAGTCTTATTTGGAAATATTGCTCCAACAAGCATGGTACTTATTTTAGCCCTTTTAAAAGTTTATGTGCAACTATTTTAGAGAAAATACAAAAAATGCAAGTTGCATGCTGTCAATTCATCCTCTTAGTTAAACTAGGTGAACAAGATATGATATATTACTTCCCAAATGAAAACTTTTAATTAGATAGATGATAAAATGCATAAAATTTGCCTTAAATGCCATCCTACACACACATGTTAGTAATCTGAAAATTCTGATTTCTTCGAGATTCGGACCTACAAGAAAATTTTGTCAGTTTTATAAACAAAAGCGCTAACCTAACATATGCGCTATCTTTCTATTCAAAAGCACTAAACTGCATATCAAAATTGCTAACCTAGACTACAAAAGCGCTGCTCCGTGGATACAAAATCATGATTTCTTTGACATATGCACTAACCTATGATGCAAATGCGCAAAACTGTGATACAAATGCACAGAATTTAAGACAAAAGTGCTAACCTATATGACATATGTGCTAACCTATGATGCAAATGCATAATTTTTCAGACAAAAGCGCTAACCTGCATGACATATGCGCTAACCTATGATGCAAATGCACTAACCTGTCGAACAAAAGCACTGTCAGAATTCACACATGCGTGAACCTACATTACAAACGCATTGATTTAACTTTTAGCGATATTTTAAAAGGTATATGCGAGGTCTAGCCCCACGGTGGGCGCCAAAATGTGTGGGCTTTAATTTCATCCTCAGAATGTTACCTTCATGGCTTATGTCTCATTGTGTCCTAAGTCCACTGTTCCTGGTTGTAGATGGTGTGCTCTTAGACAATGCACTATTGGCTTCCAAGATGGCATATGAAGAATGGACTGATAACTTGTAGTTAACTCATGCTATGATATGCAAATACTACATGATTATGCTAAAATGATTATACTATGATGTTATATAATAATTTCTATATTGCCATTTGCTTCAACAACTCAGGGATGCATAAGATTAGCTTGTAAAATGCACTTGCAGTCTCTTGAAATCTAACTATCTCTCAACTGAAGCTCTTGATTTTATAGACTTTGAGAGGATGAGATGTTGTGGCTTAAATCAATGGTCATGATTAGATCTATAGATTTGGATGGTTGTGAGCAAAGGTGAAGGTTGAGAGAAAGGAGGAAGGAGAAGACAAGTGTCACTCATCTCACCTTGACTCGGTTGCTGACTAAGAGAATCTAGGGATGGTTAGAGAAGATTTAGGCATGATAGGACAAGTGGACTCAAGTCCTTCCTAAGATGTAGGGACGTTGGAGAAAATATAGGAAATGGTTATGAAATATGTGTACGTACACAATTTTCATTAAGTTTGGAAGTTGGAGATAAATGATAAATTAATATTTAGAAATATTAATTTCGTTAGCCACATATTTGATGAGTTGGCAAAGGGAAGATGAAGTGGAGATGGAGGGTGAGTTGGAAAAGGGATTAAATAATTTAAGAATTATTTAATTTTTTGAGACTATAGGATAGGAGAATAACTATTAAATATTAGATATTTAATTGTTTGGAGGAGATAATTAAATATTAGATATTTAATAAATTAGAGGAATAGGAAAAAATACATTAATTAATAAAATATTAATTAATAGAAAGACACAAAAAATGAATTAAATAAATTCTTTTCAAATTAACTATTTAATAGAAGAATAATTATTAAATAAATATAAAATATTTATTTAATTGCTCATAGCCAATTTTAGGTGTATACAATTATGAATTTACTCTTATCTCCAGTCATATGATGTGAACATCCTGAATCAATAATCAATTCATCCTTATCTTCAACTTTAGCTACCAAGGCCTGCTTTACCAATTGAATAGTAGGTGTTGGTTGATCTTCAATTATAGCAACAAAATCCCATCCATTGTCTGTCAGATCCTCATCGGAATCATCAGTGACTCCTTCATTAGCATAATAATAAGATTTGTCTCTATTCTTCTTAAACTTATATTTCTGATAGTCAGGGTTAGGCTTATATGTTCTTTTAGCTTCTTCTCTTAATCTTGCATGTCTATCAGGACATCTAGATGCCATATAACCAATCTTATTACAATTAAAACATTTAAAGGGTTACCTTCATACTTGCTTCCAATTGGACCTTTAGGCATTTTCCTTGCAAATAGTGCTTCAAGTTCTTCAAGTTCTTCATTTTCTCTCCTTGTTTCTTCAAGTTCTCTTTCATAGAAGGCTTTCCAATTAGATTTATCATGTGATGATGATGATGCTGATGTAGTTGATGATGATGCCTTAAAAGCTAGATCTATCTTGATAGTAGTAATAGGACGAAATTCCTCAAGCTCAAAAGCTGAAGTGTCTCTAGATACTGATGCATTAGGCATTGTTTTTAATTCATTTATAGCAGTAACTTTCATTTTATATGCCGGTGGAAAAGCTCTTAAAACTTTAGAAACAATCTCATCTTCACTTAAGGTTCCTCCACAACATTTTATACCCAAAACAATTTCATTTACTCTTTCCATAAAAGCATAAATTCTTTCATCTTCTTCCATTTTCAAACTTTCATACCTGACCCAGAAGCATTCCAGTTTTGCAATTTTAACTATGGAATCTCCTTCATTCAATGTTTCTAGTTTGTCCCAAATAGCTTTAGCCATAGGTCTATCTGACAATCGCATGACTTGCTGATCTGACAATGTGCTCAAAAGTGCCTCTCTTGCTTTGCAATCATTTTCCTCATCTTTAGCCAAGTTAGGTGGATTAGGTTGACCTTGAGTAGGAGTAGTATAGCCATTCTTTGTAACATCCCATATGTCCTTTCCAATACAATTCAAATGTTTCTCCATCCCGATCTTCCATATGCCATAGTTAGTTCCATCAAGTTTCAGACTATCCTTCCTGAAATAGTTAGAAGACATTGGATCTCCTCAAGCTGTTAAAGTTCTACAAAAAGACAACAAGCCTCTGATACCAATTGTTAGGTCCCAGAGACCACTGAGAGGGAGGGGTGAATCAGTTGTCCAATAAATTCAACCAAAATTAACTTAACCAAAACTTAATGCTTAATATTGGTAAACCAAACTTTATGCCGGTAGACGGTCTTAACAGTTAATTACAGTACCGGTAAAGATTAATGCTTGAAACAAAAAGACAATAACATCCACAACACATAACACAAATATTTGTACGTGGAAACCTTGTAAGGGGAAAAACCACGGTGGGAAGCCTTACCCACAATCAAATGTTACTACTATAGATAGTATGTGTGTACAATATGGATTCTGCACATGCAGAAAGGCCAGTTGCCTTGAGCTCACTGCTCAATCACAAAATGAGAGTCACGTTGACTACAATTGGATGATTAAATCCAATTATAATGTACTACATAAAATAGCATCTTCATATGATGGATTCAGTACCGGTTTAGTTCTGAAGGCCTTCACAAAATCCTTCCTTCAACCTTCAAATGATGTCTGCGTGTATAGCTCTTCTTATTTTTGCATATACCTTATTGCAATCCTTTTTGCATTCACATCTTAATCTCACAAATGAGATCTTACATTTATACCATAACCTAAAACCAATTGAATAGGTTGGCTCACTAAAAGATATTACAATAAAATAAATTACAATTAAATCAATATCTGATGCATGATGTCGGCTCAATGCATTTACAATAATAATAAATCATCTCAATAGCATGTCATGGTGATCTGGAATAGATATACCTGTCAGTGTTTATCTTGGACCTATTTTCCGGTAACAGCAAATATGCAAACCTGAATAAACAATTAACCAAATTGCCAAAACCAAGTGATTGAATAATGTCTTCAACATAACCAAGTAGTCTCCAAGTTATCCCAAGTTCCAATGAACAATATAATTTGTCGGTGAACCAACTACTAGCGACAGTGCATAAGTCTTCGACTTGCCGGTGAACATAACCAAAGATCTCCAAGTGCTCATAAGTGTTGACAAGTGTTGACATCAATGACAAAACCATATCAACATATCCAAAATGCCAACACATTCTTTCTTGGCAGAATATTGATTTCATGGATAAGCAAGAAGCAAACTTGTACATCATTATCAACAGAATCAAAATATGTTGCAACAACAACTAATTGTACTTAGGTATTATGGATCAAGCAAATGTTGAAGGATATAAAGGTAAAATGAAAAGAACCAATAATAATTTATCGTGATAATTTAGTAGCAATTGATATATCAAAGAATCCGGTATTTCACTCTAAGACAAAACATGTTTCTATTAAGTATAATTTTGTTAAAGAGAATGTTTAAGAAAATGAAGTGAAATTGGTTTATGTGAATACTAAAGAGAAAATTTTAGATATCTTTACAAAGCCTTTTCCTAAAGAAACATTTGAATATCTCAGAGAGCAGCTTGGGGTAATTTCCCCATCGGGAGAGACTTGAATGATGAAGATTGGCATCAAACTGATAGGGACTAACAGAAAAATCTTTTTCTAGCTTTGATGGAGGAGAGCTACTTCTCAGGGGAGTAGTTGGCTGAATGGTAAGTTTTGGATTCTTAACTACTTTGGTATTTGATGTCAAAGGGGGAGAGATATCTATGGAAAAACAATATTCCTTGGAGGGAGAGATATACTCTTTGGAGAGATGTATTTTGATTTCGGCTTTTGTTTCTGTTATAGAACTTTGTATTGATCTATTTTGGGAGATTGTTGGTTTATTGGTTTTTGGCATTCTATTTTTGGCACTTAGATGTTTTTCCATCTAGTGTTGCCATCAATGCAAAAGGGGGAGATTCTTGGTATTATGGATGGCTTCGTCATGTGTTGCATTGGTTTTGTCATTGATGTCAACACTTGTCTTCTTGGAGGTCTACATTATGTTCACCGATATGGTTAGTGACTCATGCATAATCACCAGTATATGTTCACCAACAAGTTATATTATTCACCGACAGTGATGATGACTTGTTATCATCTGGAGATCATTTGGTTATGTTGAAGACATGGATTGGAAGTTTGGATTTGGCATTTTTCTTATTGTTATAATCGGGTTGACAGGTTTGCCTTTACCGACAGATAGGTCTAGGTTATGGACCGGTACTCTAGATCAGCACGACATGTTATGCAGATGATTTATTGATTGGATAAATGTGGTAAATGTATTGAGCCGACATGTTGTATTGCATCAAGACTTATTTTGTAATTGATATAATTGTAATATCCTTAGTGAGTTGACCTATACATTTGGTCTTAGGTTTTGTATATATGATTGTAAGATCTTATTGAAGATTATATATGGTATGAGTGTGTTTGAATATTGAAGAGTGAAAATAAGTAGATCCATGTGCGAATAACACAGACATTATTCGAAGGTTGAAGGAAGGTTATGAAGGTGTTTGACACTAATGATCAGAGCTTAAACTGGTCCTGAATCTAGCATTGTAGATGATAGTCAGTGTGACTCCTATCTTGTGATTGAGTAGTGAGCTCTAGGCGGTTGGCCTTTCTGCATGTGCAGACCCCATTTGTATACACTTACTGTCAATTATTAGATTTGATTTGTGGTTTAAGTTGTAGTAAGTTTTTGTACAAACCGATTCATCACCCCCCTCTCAGTTTTCTGCATTGTTTCCAATAATTGGTATCCAAGCTAGATCCTCTAGAAGAAGCTTTACTGCTTGAGGAGATCTAGGATGGCAACCTTTTCATTCAAGAAGGATAGTCTGAGATTTAATGGAACAGACTAAACTCTCTGGAAAAGCCGGATGCAATGTCATTTGAGATGCATTGGAGAAGAGTACTGTAAGATTACTAAGAATGTATATAATGTTACTCAGAATGGTCCTACTACTCCAAATGAGATAAAGGAAGTAGAACTCAATATTAGAGCTAAGGAAGAATTTGTTGAGTGCCTTGTCAGATTCTGAGATGACTAGCATGATGGAATTAGAGATTGCACATGAAATCTGGATAAAATTGGAGACCTTGCATGAAGGTGACAGTTATGTGAAGATTGCTAGGTTGCAGAGCTTGAAGGGTAAATATGAGAACTAGAAGATGAGTGAAGATGAGAACATTACTTCATTTATGTAGAAAGTGAATGAGCTTATGTGTGGAATCAGATGTGCCATTGGAGTATTACAAGAATCTAATATTGTTGCTAAAGTATTGAGATCCTTGCCTCCTACTTACAAATATAAAGTTGTTGCTATTGATAAGATTTAGATTGTGACAAATGTGAAAAGAGACAAGTTGATTGGTAAACTTATTGCTTTTGAACTGGGTGAGTTTGGAGACTCTCTTCCTAAGACTGAATTTGCATTCAAAGCTACTGTTTCTGGGAAGCAGAGATATGATTTGAGAGAAAGTTCTACAAGAGTATCCAGATATGAGAAAGAGATGGAAGATGAAGAAAGAGAGCTTGAGGAGCTTGAAGCACTTATTGTTGGAAGATTGCCTAAAGGTGTTAGTAAGTATGAAGGAAAGTTACCTCTTAAATATTTTTCACGTAATAAGATAGGACATTTTGCATCAAGGTATTAAAAAAGAGATAGAAATCCTAAGAAGCCATTTAAGCCATATAAGCCTAAAAATCAAAAGAAGTGTTATTATGTTGCTGATGAAGGTGTGACAGATGATGAGTTGGATAAGGGAAATTCAGGAGATGAATTTGTGTTCATTGCTATCAAGGAAGATGATCTTGTAACTTCAAGTTCTACGAGATGCATTTATGAGGAGAAAGCTTTAGCTGCTAAAGTTGAGGTGAAAGATGAATGGGTAATTGACAGTGGTTGCTCTCATCATATGACAGGTGATAAGAATAAATTTTTTAATTTGGAAAATTATGATGGTGGTATAGTAAGATTTGGTGATAACAAAGCTTGTGTAATCCATGTAGAGGTTCTATTTCTCTTTATGGTAAGCACAATACTAATGATGTCTTGTATGTTGAAGGTTTAAAGCATAATATTTTCAGTGTTGGTCAGATGGTTGATAAGGGATATAACTTGCAATTCAAGAATGGAAAATGTGAGATCATGAGTAGCTCTATAACTGACATTGCATCAGGTACAAAGACTAAAGGTAATTTCTTTCATTTGAATGTTGGTGGTAAAAGTTGTTTGATTTCTTAGATTGATGAGAGTTAGTTATGGCATATAAGAATGTGTCATGTAATTTTTGATTGCATGGTTAAGATAAGCTCTACTCAAGTAGTGAGAGATCTACCAAAGTTAATAAAGCCTTCTAATCCGGTATGTAAGGAATGTCAATTACGAAAACAAACAAGAGTTACTTATAAGAGAAAACAATATAATTATAATGGATTGTTGAATTTTGTGCATACAGATCTATGTGGTCCTTCTAGAGTGAGAAAAATTGCAGGGTGATAGGTATTTCATGTTGCTGATTGATGATTATTCAAGGATGATGTGGGTTACCTTCTTAAGAGAGAAGTCAGAAGCATTGGAGAAGTTCAAAATTTTCAAAGCTACAGTTGAAACTGAGAGTGGATTGAAGCTGAAGTGCCCAAGATCTGATAGAGGTGGAGAATTCACTTCTGGTGAGTTTAATGCATATTGTGAAGAGCATGGAGTTAAGAGACAATTATATACCCCTAGGATGCCACAACAAAATGGTGTTGTGGAGAGAAAGAATAGAATAGTTCAAGAAGTTGCTATAACCAAGATGATTCAAGGAAATGTTCTGCATGTGGATTGGAGAGAAGTTGTGAGTACTACAGTATACACTCTTAATTAGGTAAATGTCAAAGGTGATACAGGTAAGACTCCTTATGAGTTATGGTTTGGTCATGCTCCTACTATTAGATATTTCAAAATATTTGGAAGTAGATGCTATATCAAAAGAGATGAAGATCTTGGAAGATTTGATGCTAGATGTGATGAAGGAAATTTTCTTTAGTACTCTACAATAAGTGAGGCCTACCGGTGTTATAATAAAATATTGAGAAAGATAGTGGAAAGTACTAATGTGAAGGTTGATGAAGGTAATATAAGACAAATCAGATCTTGCGGATATGATTCTAGTGCAGGGCACCAAATGCCCTTCATGCCTCCATGAGGAAAATTTTGGGTTTTGCTTCACTTTTAGTGTTTCAACATTGTAATAAGGTCTAAAGGACCACTTTAAATGTGTTTTTAGTGATTTGGAGTCTTAGAGAGTCTTTTGGGGTCAATTTTTTAAAAGTTGCAAAATCTTGTCAATGTTGTCGTAGGGATACCAAGAGCTGGTAAATGACTCCCAATGGCATTTTATCATTGTATTAAGGTATATTAGACCTCTTTAAACATATGTGTACTAGTTTAGATTCTTAGTAAGTCATTGGAGGTCAACGATCATAAATCACAAAGTTGCACCACAAAAAGTTAAGCAACTTTCATAGCAAAAGTTGTCATTTTGTAAAAAAAGTGGTTTTGGGTAGTTGGAGTTTGAAATATGGTTTGTAACTATTGGGGGGGATGTTTAGACATATATTTAACCTTTCCCTATCAATCATGGGCTGATTATATGTGATTTGGCTTGATTGAAGTAATAAAATCTCTCTCTACTCTTGCACTCACAGTTTTTTCAGATTTTTATTTCTGCTCTTTTGTTTGGTATGGCCTATACGGATGTGATGAGGGGTTTATCCTTTGATGGTTGGAAATATAATTTAATAAATAAGTTTTTTTATTCTTACCAGGTCAAAAGAAAAGGTCGTTTAAGCTGTCTAATGGTAGAATCTTTCCAGTCACCCTGTTAAAAAACTAGGTTTTTTCCAACATAGCAGTCCTATTTCGAGACATATGTTACAAAACAACCATATCTCAATTTTAGATATGTTTTATAACTTCCAAATGGGTATCCAGAAATGGTTTTATATTTTAGATATGAGGTCTAGTTGTCAAGTTATCAACATTTTATCAGTTTCAAAAACCTACAAGAATTGGGTGACCTTATTAAAGAAATCATAGAAGTTGGTTAGATCTCTACTCTTGGAAGACATGGAGAGTTTTTATAGGTCATTTGGACATATTAAAGACCATATGAAAGGTATGGTAATTGTTTTGAGTGTTGGTTACAAAAATTGAAGGTTTTAGCCTTGTGTAGGCTTAAGGGTTTTGTAGGCTTTGAAGGAATAAGAACCCATAATCTTAAAACATGATGAAAAATAATTGATGCCCACTCTTTCCTCTACATCAAAGAGGTATAAAATCTTAGGGAGTAGATCTCTTGGAGGAGATAGATTTAAGTTTGTATAGAAGAAATTTGGAAGTTGAAATGACAACATGACAAAAGAGGAGATGCCACAAAGGAAGGCAATTTTCAGAACGAGATGCAGGTGAAATATCAAGGTATGTAATGTAATGGTAGATTCTGGTAACTTGGATAATATGGTATCACAAGAGATGGTTTACAAATTGGATTTAGAAATGTTACCTCATGAGAATCCTTAATATGTTTCTTGGTTGAATGGTGAACATTCTCTTTTGGTTAAGGAGCAAGCTTTTGTTGAGTTTCAGATTGGTTGTTATAGAGATAGGCTTATATGTTATGTAGTACCTATGAGTGCATGCCATTTGTTGTTAGAGATACCATGGCAATATAAGAGGTATTCCCTGTATGATGTAAGACAAAATAAATATCAGATTGAAAATTACGGGGTTTCTTTTACATTGACTCCATTGATGGAAACTGAAAAAGGACAAAGTGAAATAACAAGGGTGCTTATCTTTGGCAAGAAAGAATTTGTGAAAGTAGAGGATGAAGAGGAGATAGAGGTTGAAGCCATTTTAAGGCTTGAAGATACCAAGACAACAATGTTGCAGAATGATGCAATGGTTATAGATGAGAAAGAGGATAAATCAAGTAGGAGTGAGTTGCCTATGGGAAGGCAAGATGGGCTTGTGAAGCAAGTTGAGGTCATGGTGGGGGTAGTGTTGTGTCTCTTAGTAACAAAATATGTGATGTTTATGTTGGTATTTTGGTATGGTTTTGTCATTGATATCAACACCTGCTAAATACACCTACTTTGGAGATCCAGCAACATTCACCAGCAATCAGTAAACTGTTCAAAATAGTCACCGGTATATGGTTAACCGACAGGATATAATGTTCACCGGTACCTGCATTGACATGGAAGACACTTGGTAATATTGAAGACATCATATGGACACTTTTCTTTGAAGTAATAATCATTGACATATTCTTATTTGCATATTTGCTTTTACCAGCAAATAGGTCCAGGTTATCTAGGGTTACACTGGCAAGTTTATCTTTTCCAGATCAGCATGGCATGCTATGGAGATGATTTATTATTGTTGTAAATACATTAAGCCGACATGTTCAATTGGTTATTGCATCGGATATTGTATTATTTGTAAAATGTTTTTATTGTAATATCTTGTAGAGCCGACCTACTAAAATTGGTCTTAGGGTATGATATAAATGTAAGATCTTATTTGTAAGATCAAGTGTGGAATGTGAAAAAGGTTTAAGGAAGGGTATATGCAAGATCAAGCAGAGATATACATGAAGACATCATTTGAAGGTGAAGTTAGGTTTTTGTAGAAACATATCAGCATTACACCGGTACTGAATCCAGCATATGAAGATGCTATTTTGTGCAGTACATTCTCATTGGATTTAACCATCCAACTATAGTCAGTGTGACTCCCATCTATGATTGAGCAGTGAGCTCTAGGCTATTGGCCTTTCTGCATGTGCAAACCCCTCTTTGTACACTTACTATCTGTAGTAGTATCATTTGATTGTGGGTAAGGTTTCCCACCGTGGTTTTTCCCCTTACAGGGTTTCCACGTACAAATATTTGTGTCATGTGTTGTGGATGACTTTATGTTTATGTTTCATGCATTAATTCTTACCGATATAGCAATTTTCTATTAACACTGTTTACCGGCATACTTAACTGTCTTACCGGTACTAAACATTAAGTTGGTTGATAAGATTTTGGTTTGAATTTATTAGACAACTGATTCACCCGCCCCCCTCTTCTCAGTTGTCCTCGGGACCTACAGTTTATAGATAAAGGCCAAGAGAAGGCCCAAGGTAGAGTGTTTGAGAATAATCCAAGTGAGTTGGAGAAGTATGATGAAAGAATGGATGGGACAATGCTATGTCCTATGGAGAAAAGAGAGATTGGTAGTGAACCTGTAGCAATGAATGTTAGAGATCAAGTTGTTGATAATATTTTTTATAAAAGAATTCAGATAACTCCATCAAATGGTGTCATGTGGCAAGAGGCACCAAGGAGATTTGAGAAAGCAAACAAATATTTTATGTATACTAATCAAATTGTTTTTATCCACAAAGTTGTTATTATAACTCTCAGTGCAGATATCAAGAATATTAGATTGGAAAGGGTATCAATCACCCTTTGATAGGTCCAAATGCCTCAGCAAGAGAATGGGAAAACCAAGAGTGAAGATAAGGCAGAATGTTAGTACAAGATCAAGAGTTGATGCATGTTTTCAGTACCTAGTTCGTTGGAAAGGTACACCAGATGAGAGAAACATTTGGAGATCAGAGAAGGTAGAGATCAAACATGATCTTGTTGTAGGTCCTCACTCAAGGGACTTGAGTTTCATTTCCATGTGGAGTATGGTGCAGGGCACCCAATGCCCTTCATGCCTCCATGAGGGAAATTTTGGGTTTTGATTCAATTTTAGTGTTTCGACATTTTAATAAGGTCTAAAGTACCATTTTAAATGTGTTTTTAGTGATATGGAGTCTTAGAGAGTCTTTTGGGGTCAATTTTGTAAAAGTTGCAAAATTTTGTTAATGTTGTCGTAGGGATACCAAAAGTTGGTAAATGAATCCTAGTGGAATTTTATCATTGTATTAAGGTCTATTAGACCTCTTTAAACATATGTGTAATGGTTTAGATTCTTAGGAAGCCATTAGAGGTCAACGATCATAAATCACAAAGTTGCACCACAAAAAGTTGTTAAGCAACTTTCATAGCGAAAGTTGTCATTTTGTAAAAAGGGTGATTTTGGGTAGTTGGAATTTGAAATATGGTTTGTAATTGTTGGGGGGAATGTTTAGACATATATTTATCCTTTCCCTATCGACCATGGCTCAATTGGATGTGATTTGGCTTGATTGAAGTAATAAAATCTATCTCTACTCTTGCATTCACAATTTTTTCAGATTTTTATTGCTGCTCTTTTGTTTGGTACAATCTGTATGGACATGATACGGAATTGATTCTTATATGATTGGAAAGATAATTTAATTAAAAAACTTTTTCATTCCTACCAAGTCAAAATAAAAGGTCATTTAAGTTGTCTAATGGTCGAATATTTCCAATCACCTTGTTCAGAAACCAGGTTTTTCTAGCGTAGCAGTCCAATTTTGAGACACATGTTACAAAAAAACTGTGTGCAAAAAGTGGATCGTATCTATATCTAGAATACACAACACTTCAATAATTCATTAGATGCATGGTTAGTAAATCAATCAACAATGAACAATAAACCATCACAAAGTGACCTATTGCCTTCTAGTAGATGCGAGTTTAATCTTGCTCTCAGATTTTTATATGCAATACCAGTGACTAAACAACACCTAAATGAAGGATTTAATATATATGAGTACAAAATTGAGCTAAATGGATGCAAGATTAAGCTAGATAAATGCAAGATATGCAAGATTAATGAATATTAGGCTAACATGATTAAGCTATGAATAAATATTTAAGCTAAATGATTTAACAAATATGCAATAACTAATATTCAAATATTCTCAATACTAAATCTTAATGAACCTAGAGAAAAAAGAACATAATAACAATACAGTCTCCAGGATCCTTGATTAGGAGATGAGAGCCTGAATTTATAAAAAATTCAGAAAGAAACCGACGACCGAGATCAAATGATGATGAGCGATCAAGATTTTTGAAGAAGAAGCACAATCCAGGTGAATTGATGTGATTGGCTACTTTTCTCATTTTTAAAGGAAATTGAACTAAAATTAGGATAAAATCAGAAAAAACTAATTTATTCTCTATTTTATTTAATTTTGAGATTTAATTGTTTTAATTGCTTTCCTGAGATTTTTTCAATTTTTTATTTGATTTTCAAGATTATCTCCATTTGATTTCTTTTCTCAATTTTTAATTCTTTTTTTTTCAATTAATTCCTTTTTTTGTGATTTAATAGCAAATTGATTTATTTAATTAAATATACTAGGATGTTTAATAAAATAAATAGGATAGTTGTTTAAAAATGATTTACTTGAAATGGTCAATTAATTAAATATTTATTTAATTAATTCAGAGTGATTAATTTTCCGTGTGATATTTGATGATTTAAGAAATTAATTGTGTCCTCAAGATTAATTTTAATTTCCTTTGGTTAGGACCTTGGTGATGAAATTGAGACTAGGGGGCCTATGGTTTTAGATGACCATTTTTAGGGTATTACATTCACCCCTCTTTGAATTGATGTGCGAGCAGCACATTGATTCAAAGAAAATTTGATGTCAAAGAGAGAAATCAGTTATGAACTTGATGGATCACAAACTGATGAAGAGAGATATTCAACTTGATTTGAAGCGCTAAAACTGAACAGAGTTGATTAAAGCGATACCGATCTTGAACTTGATTGAACAAGAATTGACAAATAGCGAGATACCATTCTTGAACTTGATTGATCAAGAAACAAGCATCAATCTAGAACTCGATTGAACTGGATAGAGTGAAGCAAAAGTAAAACCAATTCCAAACTTGATTGAACAAGAACCGACTGAGCGAAGTGATAAAAACCGATTTCAAAGTTGATTGAACAAGAATCGATTAGCAAGAGAGAATGTCTAGCTTGATTTGATGTGATCGAAACTGAACATCGATTTGGAGATTGATTCAGTAAGGACAAAGATTGATATGCCCCTAGAGATTTCTTTATTTGACATCAAAGAAAATCAACTTGATACAACGTGATTTAGTTAAGATGCCCCTAGTAATGAGGTTTGATTGATTTTCTTTGTTTGAAAATATTTTTGCTCGACTTTAGATGAAGATTTAAAAAAAATTCTCGACTTTTGATGATGACAATCATTGAAAAGGTGTAATGAGTATGCCCCCTCAAGAGAAAAATTGAAAGATAATGAGGGTACAACAATTTTAAGCAATTTGTAGCGATGATAATTATTTGAGCATGAAGATTGACGTTTGAAGATTAAAATCAGAGTTGATTTGAGAATTTAACTTGATATTTATAACTGAGCGCAAAATGATTCAAAAAATTTCTTGAGGATGAAAGTGCTAAGTGGTCAATGTCATGAAATTTTGACTAAATAATTGACGTCAGATTTTGATTTCGATCCTGAAAATGGACTTAGGACAATCTTATGGCCCAACAGTAAGTGATCAATCTTTAGCCTATGCATTTCTCATTTTTTGAATTTTTGTTGATTTTTTACATTTTATTTTTCGTTTGAAGTCATTTTCCTTGTTTTGTCATGCGGTTGAACACTGTTTCTCATACAACAATCTATCCCTTTAGTGTTTATTCATATGGCATTGTAAGGTTTGTCATCTGGTGTTGTCCCACGGTTCGTACGACAGTGTTCTTGATTGACCATTTTATCATGCCAGAGGTTATCTTTTGTCATATGGGAATGTTTTCTCATGCAGGGTATAATGTTTTCATGTATGAGTTTCTGTTGGTCCATGGAAACTCGTATAAAAAACAACAACCATTTTTGAGAATGTAAACGACAATTTTTTGTTTTTTGAATTTTGTGTATTTGGATTCGTGAGCATGTTTAACATATTTTTAGTGCAATTTGGATTACGTGCTGACAATTTTTATGTTCGATGTTGCAGATTCAGTTGCCAAATATTCAGTTTCAATGTACATTTCCACCAACGATGAGGCTTGTTCGTGAGTTATCAGATGCAGAGAGAGCACATATTATTTTGTTTGGATTCAGATGCCTGATATCCATGTGAATCATGGGATGTTGACTGTGTTAGTCAAGCGTTTTCATTAAAAGCATAACACCTTTCATCTACCAGTTGGAGAGATGACTATCACACGAGAGGATATATATAGGATTTTGAGGATTCTGCTAGTTGGAGATAAGGTTGATCATGATTCGACACAATGACCAGGTGTTTTGGCATTGAGATGTATATTTCATGACAACACTATTCTTGAGCATGCTATCACATGGGATGATTTGATGAGCAGATATGGTGAACAGTACCCTCTGGCATGCATTTTGGTAGGTATGATCAATTGTCTTGTTATGCCTGATAGAGGACATCAGTGATTTCTATGTGGTTGGGATAGAATTCTTGAGAGGTTGTTGGCTCATCCCATGATATTAGAGTGGGGATCATGTTTACTTGTTCATATGTATCACGAGATGCACGAGATTGTGTATTGGGAGGGGAAGAGCATGGCAACATTTTTTTAGTTCTACAGATATGGGCATGGGAGCACATCCCCATATGTAAACCTTGTTGTTCACCAAAAGTGATAACCCAAGTATACCTGCAAATCTATCTATGAGATAGCTAATCTCAATCAATGAAACACCTCAGGGCTTGGACAACATGACAAGGATATGAATCCTTCTACTCTTCAGGCTCTGCAAAACCTAGGTGGTTATACCTTTGATGCATTTAATCAGACCTATTACACACAAAACTGCATCAATCAAAAGCAGATGGATCTCAAAAGGTTCAAAAACTAAGAGATAACTGCAGATGGGCTAGATCCACACTTGCAACTCAACATTTTGAATCATGAGATGGAGGGACACTTCCACATAACATAAAATATAAAAGATATTCTGATTTCTTTTATTTTAAAAGGTGTTCTGACAACCTTTCAATATTACAAGAGACCAGTGCCTTATCCAGGCCACAGAGTCATGCATAAAACTGGATGAGAAATCTCAGATGCAAGTTCTTTTCAACATTAAATTTTCATGTATCAATGCCTTACATTAATACAATCCTCTGCTCTGTCACAAAACCATACTTATATGTAGATATCCAATATGCATTCAAAATCATTAATGCTGGGTATTAGGATTTAAATCCTTCCTTGAAGAATACCCAAAAGACAACATTACACTCTTAGAGGAATCTAAAAGAGACAACTCAAATTATCCTTGATAATATGAAATTATATGAATCTGAGTACATTTTGGAGACAATTTCATGTAAACTCACACATGCCTTGCATATTTGTGAACCTGCAAACTGAAACTAAACCTACCGTAAAGACAACACTAAAAACATAGACGAGCACACTGTCATTTGCATTGATAAAAGGATGCCATCACTGGAACCTGCAATTTCAGATTTCTCCCTTGGAGCAAATCTCTCAAAAACTGGAACCCCTACAACTGAGAAGAATTGGGAATAAAATGAGGAGGGAACCAAATCAAATCTGCAACTGAATTGCCAAGTGTCTCCTCTCTAACTGAATTTTGTTCCCGTGGAAACTGCTTCCAAAATATCCCACATTTGTCAAAAATAACCACATAATCGGATTCCTCACCCCGAGAGCTTTCCGAAAACATATAACACTTTATATTTTGGCTAAAATTTAGACCCTGGGCGAATTAATTCCCCAATGTGCACATCATTTAAATTTTTTGAATTTTAATATAGTCAGAACTATATCATTTAATAATTTTAAATTTGATTTTTTTGCCTCTGATGTGCTCTGACGCCTTGCCATGTGGCGGGATCTGATTGGTCGATGGGGTTGACCGGGCGCCACCTGGGATGACACCTCATCTTTTGCCACCTGTCGGCCACGTCACCGCCACTGGGTTGCTTGCTTGTACACCACTTCATCGCCACTGGACTGCCACCTGTGCACCAACTGTGTGCCACGTCACTGCCACCTCACCAGGACCCACCTGCTGGACCGCTGACTGTACCCGCCACCTGGCTTTCGCAACTTCGCGGGGTGTAACTCGTGTGCATCTTCCTTTCACGAAATAGCGCACACCGTTGATCTCTCTCGAACTTGCTCACTCGTTAACCCGACCTTCCTCTGCAAAATTTTGCCTATTTGCCTCAAGAAGCGTGCCTACGTGGGGTCAACTTGGTCGTCGCTCAGTCATCTCCTCTATTACCTCGGGATCTGTGCTCGCACGTGGGCCCACCTTGGGTGCCATCAAGCACCATCCGTCAAAAGTCTTTATGGCTTAGACATATTAGTATTGTGTGGATTAGCATATAAACATTAAAAGGAACTACTTCCCAGTGCATGTGGGATAATGCATTATGCCTGGGACTGCGATTTTGGAGCTTTTCTCTGAGTTTTCATGGCGGTTGGTTGCATTTGCTTTTAAAAAATTATTGCCTCCCAATAACCATGCACAGGGAAAATGCATTATGCATTGCAAATCTGTCAATGGATTTACCTGGAGTCTCAAAACTCTCCAAACATCACGCTAAAATCCCTTTCAGTGACCACTCCATACATTACGCAAGGAATTTAACACCAAACACCCAATACATCTGTAGAAGTTTTATTAACCTTCACGATGCCACGCAGGAGGACTTGGATGAATTGTTGCCTTTGCTTTGGATCATGCTTTCAACGCCTAGCAAACACATCCACCGCAAGGGAACTTCATACACCACGCTGTGATAGAGAGGGAGGACGTTGAAGTTTCAATGCCTTACTATTTTCCACATCCCTTCCCAGTCTCCTACATTGCTCCAGAGGCTTCTATGCAAGGGCATTACTTAGAGTTTTATTACACTCCAAAGCCACGTACATGGAGGCATTTTGCATTGTCTTCTCCCACCATGCTCCATCACCAAACGCCTTTTACCCTTTGCAAATTATGACATGGGAGACGTTACAAGCCTGTAGCATTTGGAGGAGATAACAAGCTTGTTTTGTTTGGGGCTACATCTACCAAAGGAACTCCACGCTGCCTTGGCCTTCATTTTAAAACACCTTTCAATGCCCTCTCCATTAACCATGCAACGCATTACTCAAGGTTCGGCTACACTCCATAGCCACGCTGCAGGGAGGTCTTTGGCTGGCAAGAATGTCTCTACAACCTTTTCCTCATCTCCACCCCCAGCTGGGTCCTTTGCAATGCCTTCAGACACACACGTGAGCTTTGTCAGATGGGGTGCACATGAGGGAAAATGCCACGCTGACTTTGCTTACCCTCTTCGCATTGACATGAGCTTAGAAAAGTGGAGGTCAAAGGCACCATGAACGTTGGAAAGATGGCTCTACACTGTTTATTTCCTTAGCTGCAAATAGCTCTTTCTCACCTTTGTAATCCACTTGGAACATAGGTTTGTCATTCTAACCGGGAATGATAGTGAATAGCCACAATAATTTATGAGACTGCACACAAGGATCACTATGTTTCCTCCCAAATGAGCCTCTTGGCATAAAAAATGATGTTGGTTGGATTAACTGCAATCCTAATCTTGGCAAGATCACCGACAAGTCCTTCATTGGGGGTAAAAGCAACCATGGTGGAATTGGTTCTGTTAGCCTGATCATTAACAATAGTTTCAATTTTGATGACTTTTGTCTGAAATTACTCAGAACTCCTTGCACAGACTCTCAAACACATAGCTTTTGCTGTCTAAACTTCAAGGCGTTCTTTTGATTCACCCAGATAATAAACATTCTTTTACACTGCACCGAAGGATTTATGCTACTTACAAAATGCTATTTGCATTTGTCTTGAATCCTTTAAAAAAAAAACACCCTTTCCATTAACCATGCAAGGCGCATATTGGAATTACTCCTTGCTTGATTCACCATGGTGACAAGACATAAAGGATCAAAATGTAAATAGAGCTGGTATTAGTGGCATTTTACCATGAAATTTATGCAATGACACGAGCCGGGTCAGGCCCCAAAGTGGGTTCGACTAAAAAAAATTTCGTTTTCAAGCAACTGGCCCCTAGAATGCTTCACGGACCTCAAACATACCTCTGGAAATGATCGGCATCATTTTTGGATCATTAATCCACATTTTACAACCTTCAGGCGATTACGCCACAACTTTCGCATTTAATCGCGAAGATGTAATTTTCAAACCTGTCAAAACACCTTTCTGGAGCTCGCCATCTGACAGGCGTGTACTCTGATATACAAGGATGACTTCTACCAAACGGTTTCTCAAGATGAGTCCCGAGAAAAGAGATATTAATTTCTGAAAATGCCCAACTAGCTTTGTCGACACTGTGGACCTAATGAAGTCAATGTCCTGGCAACACATGATGCCTTTCTCAAAAATACCAAACGACCTCCATAGGCCCTCAAATTTGAAACACAGGTACCTTAAAGTACATATTAAAACTTGGAAATCTCAGTTTGATCACAAGACTGATAGGATGCAAATGGTGCACTCACCAAAATGGCTAAATTAACTGATATAACACTGGAGTGCAGATAGCTGCATTTGATGGCAAAATGAGCTCTTTTGAAAACTGATCAAACGGATTGATAAAGGCTTGAAATTTGAAACGTAGCTCACCATTTATACCATAATTATCCTGGAACAAACATTCTGGTATGACGCTTACTGAGGAAAATTTTACACTTGTGCGAAATAGGGCTCCGACTAGCTGTCGAAACAGGGACTTGCCAAAACATAGAAACTGCAAATGGATTCGTTAGGACTTGAAAATTTGTGAGCTCACTCACATTTATGCATATAATTGAATCCACTTTGAATTTATTCATGATGATCAATAGGGCAAAATATGTAATCGCCCAAAGTAGGCTACTCAATAAAAACTGCATTTGTGCCTAAAATGCACTTCCAGCTCACCCCTCAAACTGGGTACCTCATAAACTTATCCAAATCGAATTCTGAAAGTTACACGTCACTGAATAGGCCAAATGAAAGGTGTGGGACATGAATCCCGAGCCTTACCCTCTTAAAATCAACTGGCTCCATTTTACCCCCTTGCTAACTAGGCCATTCAAATTGACTTATTTTAATCATTCAGAAATGCAGGGCAAAATTTTGAAATGGGCCTATAAACTTGACTCAGTTTTAATTAGTCCCAATAGACCTATAGTAGATGATTCTAGAGAGGCGCACCAGCCTATTGTTTGTTGTTATTCAGGTTATGTTACACAGGCCCATCTGGGCAAGACTGACTATTGGAGGAGACAATTGGATGATCTGATTGTTGTAGTATGGAGACTGTATATGGGTCTAGAGTTGTGGGATGATTGGATAGCTTAGAGGAAGGACATGTTCATGACTCAACCTCTTATTGGTAGATTAGTTTCTATCATTGAGTGATTTGTAGTATGTAGGATGATGAGGCAGTATGGGAGACCGTAGAGTATATCCCAGGAGTTCACCGCCTATGCCCGATATGGACAAGAGGAGGGATGAGGATGAGAATTGAGACTATCATATGCACTGAGTATGTAGGAGTTAGTGGGTTTATAGCTGTAGAGGTGGGATTACATAGAGGATGTAGTAGATGCAGGAGAATTGCCCCAGTACAGAGATTGGTTTTAGAGACATCCTTTTCCTCGGTTTATAGATCTCGAAGAGGATGCACCTCTTATAGAGGAGGTTGAGGATGAGGCACCAACATAGGAAGAGGTACCAGGTTAGGTTCAGGGACAAAGAGACAATGTACCTAGGCGGGAAAGAGGTTATCCCGAGGCTAGTAGCAACGAGATACTAGCTGGAGGTAGACAGTGACAAAGAGGGGAGGGTGGATCCTTAAGAGATTTTGTGGTTGAGGTTGGCAGTGATAGGGAAACATAGGGTGGAGGTGAGGAGGAGAGAGAAAATCTTAGGAAGTTCAGGTAGCAGAGAGATGAGCAGGGAGGCGGAGAGGGAGATAATGGGAGAGACTAGGGAGTACTAGACATAGTACGATCTTTGAGATCGAGGTTGATAGGTTTGGAGTCATAGTTTATAGTGGTGCAGACGTAGACTGCAGAGCAAGACAGATGGCTTGTAGAGGTCAGACAAAATCATGATCGACAGTTTGTCAAGGTGAGAGCAGAGCGTGATCGACATCTTGCCGAGGTGAGAGCAGAGTGTGATGCTCTTCAGCGAAAGGTTTTTGTTGGCATTTTGATATTGTTTGTACTTAGTTGAGGTGGTTGTTGGCATGTTTAGTTGTGATTGTCACTGATGGACACACACTTATTTTATGATTGAGTTATTCTCAACTAGTAGTATGTGTTGTATTGTTCAAACCGGTATTATATGCCATTGTATATATAGTCTTTGTTTTTAGAAGACTATCGGTGTTTTGCAGAAGAAGCTTACCGGTCAAAGCATGACCGAAGACCTCAAGCGATATGAAGACCTCAAGTGAAACAAGGACCCCTAGCAGCAGTTAATATTTATGATCAGAACACTATGTTTCCGCTTACCAATCTTTGTTTGTTAACTGGTAATTGATATACTGTGTTCAAGTGGTAAAATTGTGAAGTATGATGAGTTATCATCTACCAACACTTTGGTGGTGTTTCTGTGTCATGTTACAAATTGTCTAGATGCACTGTACCTAGGAAATTGTAGTCTAATCTCATTAGACTGATATGAAATCAGATTCCTATATGAGGACATCATGTCTAGGGTTTTATGCGTGTATGTGTAAAAGGGTTGCGTAAGAAGATTAGGTTTTGGCAAGAAGGTATCTTGCAATAGAGATTGAATGTGCAAAGGATAGCAGACTAAAGTAATGCTGCAATGCATTAACAAAGAGCAGTCAAGGATCTAATCAAACATCCTGTGCTACTTTCTAGATCATTCACTTGTTGATTACTAATCTCTTTGACAAGTTTGAAACCCTTAACCAAGTAGGCCCAGTCAAGCCTATTGTAAATCCTCTAACAAGGTGGTTCATAGTTGTGGATCTGAAATCCTCTAACAAGGTAGTCTTTAACAAGACTTATCTCCCAACAGAGATCTAGATTCCTAATAGGATCTATTCTTTTGTAGAACATTGTAAGGCCTTAACCGGTCTAGTTACTATTTTGCAGATAGTTGACTTGTGAGTTTTACTCACCATGGTTTTTCCCATTTGGGTTTCCATGTCAAAATATCTTGTGTTATGGTGATTGTGCCTATGTGGGTGAATGCTTTATTTTCTATTTGTTTTAACCAGTTTGTTGTTTAAACTACTATATCAGTTTGCAGTAAAATTGCTTAAGAGTTTGGTTACGTTTGGGAATACTAATTCACCCCCCTCTTAGTATTCATCAATTGGTATCAGAGCCTACCTTTCTCTAAGTCTAACCACTTGAAAGGAGATATGGGGGAATACAGTATGAGGGAGCTCACTCATCATTTGGCTAAATCTGAGAGAGCCCATGATTATGTTAAGATCAAGTATAAAGCCTCTTTAGCCAAAAGAAGAGAGTTTGTTGAGCAAATGATGGAAATTATCGAGAACAACTCTTCTGATGAAGCATACATGGATGCCCTAGTCCATGAAGTGGAGAAACTGAATGAGTCCAAAACTAACCTAAGGAGGGAGCTGGAAGGACTGACTATCAGGATGAGTCAAGAGATAGAAAACAAAAGAAAATCTAAAGATCTAGTGAAGGACAAGGAGCACGAGATCTCTAAGTTGAAACAAGAGATTGGTACCATCACTGCTTATCTGCAAGAGAGTAAGGAAGAGAAAGAAGAAATACAAGCAGAACTGAATGCAGCCATTTCTCAGAATGAAACCTTGATGAAGACCAATGATGCTCTTTCCAAGGAACTTGCTGAGACAAAGGAGATACTTGCAAAGTTCAACCAGAGTGCTGCGAAGTTGGACCAAAAGCTAGATTCAATGAAGCCATCAAAGGATACCTCTTGACTTGGTTTCTTTGCATATGAGGAAGGTGAAACGTCTGGAACCAAGACTGGTGAACGAAAAGAGAAATTGACACCTAAGACCAACCAAAGAAAAGGTAAGACAAAATTCAAACCTGTATGCTTTAACTGTCATAAGGAAGGACATACTGCCAATGTGTGTAGGAGAAAGGCTTATAATAATTTCCCTTACATGCAAAACAATGGGTATAACCACAAGGATAGAACTGGTAGATTTAATGGTCATTTTTATGCATGCAACAAGTTTGGGCATAGATCTTTTGAGTATAGATCAGTTATGAACAACCCTGTAAGTTATGCACCAAGATCTAAAGGAGTTGTCCCAAAACCTCCTATAAATCGGAACCCAAACTAGTATAATGGTTATGGAGTAGCAAACAGTTGGAGAGCAACCTGTTTGATCTTGTTACTACTTACTAAGATTGCCATTAGTCTTATGTTCAAAGTTATTCTATATATTCTAGACGGTTACTACTACCGAATCTTTCAGTCGGTAAGTACAGAACAATCGGTAAGCATAGTGCAATCGGTTATAGAAGAAAGTAGTCTCAGAGCGTAGTATACACCAAACACTCTATCGAGTAACACTCTATGTCTACCGAGCAACAATAATTATATACCGAGTGAACACACACCGAGTGAAATGTGTTACCAGATTCACTGAACTTGGACATATATGGGAAACGTGTTACAAAGATCGAGGAACAAGTAACCATTATCACATTGGAAATTGCACTTAAAGATTGTGTATGATTTTGAGCTCATCTAACCAATGAAATATTTTACATGGTTATTCATTCGAGAAATCATGTTTGTAAGATCAAAGCATGGACTAGATCACCGACATAAGAGATCTATTTATACAGCATGAATGCAGGATTAGATATATGTGCAAGTATATATGTGCATGTGTGTGTGAAGCAAGACATATACAAAAAGGAAAATCATGAGATATCATAGAGTGTTATGACTATTACAGTTGACAAAGAAACACAAAGGTCACCAAGAAGGATTTCAGAGAACAGTCAAGGAACAGAGTAAACAGAAGGGTTTACCAAGTTAATATATGGATTATCGAGGTATGCTATAAGCAAGGTAATATCATTTTGAGCACATAGAATTTTCTATAACATTTCAGATGTAAAGTTGCAAATAATTTGTAAAGATTTGATTGTAATATTTTGAATTGTAAGAAAAAACCTCTAACAAGGTAAAAGATTCTAACTAAGTCTATAAATTGTAAAGCCTCTAACCAAGTGCAACATTTAGAATAAGTGTTGTAAAATCCTTTAGCAAGGTAGATCTAACAGATCTTGATACTCCTAACAGGGTAAGCTATCAGAAATAGTTAAACATGAAGCTCTAACCGAGCAACCTTTATTATTGTAGTAGTGAAGTTGTGGGTGTCATCCCCACTGTAGTTTTTCTCTCTAACCAAGAGTTTCTGCGTAACCAAAATATATGTGTTATGGAGTGAATCATGTATGATTGTTATTTATTTGTTTTAGCATTATATTATGTTACTGCACTATTCAATTTATGCTTAATAGTAAAGTTATTATTGAAGAAAAGTTTTGAAGTACTGATTCACCCCTCCCCTCTCAGTACGTTAGCTTTCCATATTGGGCCTAACAACTGGTATCAGAACCTCAATCTTGGAAAAGGGTTTAACTGCCTAAAGAGAAAGATCTTATCAATGGAAGGCTATAAAAAATCTCGGAGAATTGTATATCTACAAGAAGAGTTGGATCATGCTAATAAAGTGATTGCAGACATGCAAAGACAAATGCAAAAGTCTTTGAAAGTTAGAAGAAGGTTATCTGATGATTTGCAGGACTCTCAAGAGCTGGTGGAACAAATTGAGACATCATCTGAGAACAGTATGTTTGAAGAGACTGAAGAAATGATTGAAGTTTTGAAAGAAAAGAACAAAGTACTGACTGATCAGCTAGAAGAAATGAAAAGAGAACATGAGCATTTCAGCACACAGATGACTAAAAATCTTGATGCATTGAGGACAGCTGAGGATAAAGTAAGAGATCTAGAAAGAGAGAAACAACAACTTGAAGCATTAGTATCTGAAAAGAATGATGAAATCATAAGATTGACTGGAATTCAACAAAATCTGTCAGATCAACTAGGCTATGTACATCATGAAGCAAATCTAAAAGATGATGAGAATCAAGCATTGAAACTTGAAGTATCAAGGTTGACCAATGAACTTGAAATAGAGAAGAAATCCAAAGAAACATTGAAGAAGAGTTATGAAGCATCAAAGATGTTGGATGAGCAACTGAATACAAGAAGACCCATCAAAGATGCAGGACTCGGTTACAAAGGAAAAGACTCTACCGAGAAGGGAATTCATACTACCGAGAGAGGAGAATCATCAAAGCAAGCTAGAAACAAGAAGAACATCAAAAGAAAGAATCATCTGTCATGGTAGCGGTCACATAGCTGCAACATGCAAGAGGAGGTATGGAAATGTAAACACCGAACCATGGAGAGCACCTGGTATGGTATGCTATCATTGTCACAAAGCAGGACATATTGCCAGAACATGGAGACCCATAAGGAAAGGTTGATGTTGAAACCATTGAGGCCGATATAGATAAAATTTGGAAGAATAAATCTGAAGAGAATCTTAAAGATGTACCAGTTTCCACACCTAGTGTAGAGACTGTTGTTCTCAAAATCTGATTCACTTTAAAATCCTTATAGTGATATGATAACTTTGTATGCAGAAGAGATATTAAAGAGAAGGAAACTTTCAGGACAACATATGACAAGGTTTGATTAACTTTCTACACTTTGAACTTATCCAAAGTTCAGGCGGGTATACCTTTGTGAACTGAATTCACACTTTTAAAAGATAAATCCACAGCAAACCAGTCCAAAAACCAGTGGATCTTATCACCTTAAAACTAACTGAAACAAAGGAATGAAACTTATACTCATGTTCAATATTGATCTACAAGATGTATAGAAGATAACCTTAATAGATATCAGTGCCTTATCCAAGGTCATAGGGTCATCTAAGTTCAAACAATACTTCTACAATCAAACATCTCTACATATTCCATTAGTTTGGCTTCTGTAGATCCCTATATATTCCTGACACACATAAGAATTTATTCATACCAGACTAAACTGTGTTCATCAAAATTCAAAGTATCCCACAAAGAATTTACTAGTAAAAAATGATTCCTGCGTATTTAATTCCCCTCTTGAAGAGAAAAGATAAGAAACATATTTACTGAAAATTGCCTTGCAACCCATATTCAAAAGGAATAACCCTAGATTAATCAAAATGAAACAGTAAACATTTGCAAACATATTTGAAGACAACACAAAGTTCAAACTCAAAACCAATGGTCTGTGTATTAATATTTCTTCTGAAAGTATTACAAAAACATTCGAATATTCTCCATCAAAACTTGAAAAAGGCTCAGATAAATTTCTGCAGCGTTTTCTTACAATATCTTGTGATCCTTTTTTTACTAGTCCTGGTATCCATTTATAACAATATGGATGCACACATAGTTTTGAACTTTCCTAGGAGAGTTTGTTACAATCATTACTTCTAAAGAAGAAGTTACAAAACCTTTTACAAATGCGGTTACAAGTCTCTTTCAACATCCGCGGCTTCTTCCTCTATTTGTTTTGTTGCAACATTTTCTAGCTGCTCCACATAAAGTACTGCATACTTCCTTGTCCATTCTTGATACACCTCATCAGCAGGCCATGAGAAGTTAATTACTTTTGCTTTTGTCTTGGCTAATATTTTCCAAGACTTCCTCATTTTATTGACCTTCGAATTCAGGAAACCATAATGAGATTTGATTTTCTCAATCTCCTCAATTGTTTTGACAAATATGGAGGCATCCTCTAATTTAACAATTCCTTTTATTCTTAGCGACAATTTCGCTTCCAAATCCTTAAGCCATATTTGTTTGTCCTTTAATTGGGTTGGGCTGACAAAACCTCTTGGGAGTAATTCAAAAACTTGATTAGTGTACTTTTTCTTGTACAAGTTGATCTTTTTATCTGTATTATCCACTCCTTCTACCAAATTTACTAAATCCTTTGTCATATCATTGGTGGATTTAATAATGGGGTCAACGCCTGCCTCATCATAGGATACACAAATCAGTTCTATATCCTGCTCTCTGGGTCTCCATTTATCAAAACTAGGCATTAATACAACCTTGTCCCCATTTAACTCATTCCACATTACCAAAATCTTACTCATGTTGTTATACATTAGTGAAGACCCTATAGTGTCAGCAAAACTTAAAATTGTAGCCTTTACTCTCTCTTCATATTTCTTTGCATATAGGGCCTGAGCCTGTTTTAAATACTCCAACTCATGGGGAGTGATCTCAATCAACTGAGAACTAGAAGGTGCTAGAGATGGTGGGAACTCAATAATGGGGCTGGTAGGTGGAGGTCTTGCAGGAAAAGAGGATATCATCAATGTTGAGGACTCACCTTGATGGTATTGTCCTGCCAACTGGCTTTGTAGCTTGGCGATGATACTATCTTTACCCCTTAACTCTTCCTTAGCACTATTGTAAGCTTTCAAAATTGTTTCCAACTTAACTTGGAAATCTGCCTTTTCCTTAGCCTCTCTTTCTGGTACTGCAACACTAAACTTTGCATTCTCTTGCATAGTGCTAGCAGTTTCCAGTACCCCAGTCCTTTGCACTCTTTTCACTATCATTCCTCCAAGGTAACTTGACCCTGGGGTGTCCTTATTCCTCTAATTTTCATCTCTTTTAAGAGACCACATGACCAGTGCATCATTATCTTTACTGAAAGTGACTCCCTCCATAGCTTTGGTCTCCTTTCTTACTGCCTCTAAAACCAAGGCATTTGCTATGTCCCATTTGGGGAGAATGAGTACCCCAACCTGTGCTACCATGTCTCTTCCCTGCTCGGGGGTGATAGTCTTAAACTCATCAGCCATTTCTTGCTTTATCTCTTCCTCCACCACAACTGGATCCTTGTGGGGCTGCTCACCTTTCCTCTTTTCACACCTAGCATTAAATTTATCAATGTTCTGCTTCAACACAAATTGCATGAAAGCTCCTGATGTGACAAAGTTATTATCAGCCAAGAAATCCTTAGTGGCTTGTTTGATTTCAAGATCCCATTCCTGGCCTTTGAACTCATTAGTAGTGATTTTCATCTCAGCAGTAAGGGGCTCTTCTGGCATTCCCTCTTCCACTTCATCATATGTGTATGCTATCTATCCAAGACTACCTAACTGTAACGATTGCTCAGCTGTTGCCTATTCATCTCCTATATGAATAGGTGATTAAGATGGGGAATACAAGGGTTCATTAGATTGTACTTCCTTTCCCACTCTTTGTTGCTTTGGTCTATCTTGAATGTCAATGACATCCTATATCTTCCTCTTCCCTTTTGAGATAGAAGGCTCCCCTGTTGTTGGCATCAACACACTGTAGTTGGACTTCTTATGCAACATGTAATCACCAGGAGGGATTTCTCTAGTAGATGCAGACCTATTTAGAACCAGTCTTTCTTTCTCAGGGTTGTTCTTAATTACAACCTCCCTCTTTTCTTTCAATGTTTGCATCACATCCTCAAAACAAAGAATTAAGAACTTTATCTTCTCTTCAAAGGGGGGAAAGCTAGACAAAGGGTCATAGCTAGTGTCAAACTGGTGCACAAAGTCTAAAGCCTTCTTGTAGGCCACCCACTTTTCCTTCCTCAACTCTTGCTCATCTAAATCAAACTCATTCCTAATGAGGTCTTTAGGAAACTGGAATTGGTGGGGTCTACCTCTGCATATTGCCCTTTTTCTGAACATACCATTGAAGAAATCTTTAGGGTCAACACATCGGGATACTATAGTTGACAAATGGTATGGTTGAAGGAAATCTTCAAAATACTTCCAACCTCCTTTAATTATCACAAATTGATGTGCTATGGTAATTGTAGGGAAAATGGTCCCTTTACCTCTACGTGTTAGCTCTGCCTCTTGCACACTACCAATCCGCCTGAGGATCTTTGCAATTCCCACTTTAAGAGGGACCTGATAGGGTAACAAAAATGGAGTGCCTTTGAAACCATATACTCTGAAAACTGTGGAGATAGGGTATAAGTATATATCACCCCAATTGTGGACAATTTTAATATTCTCAGCAAACTCTTTTGGCCTAATGAATTCCAAAAGAACCTTAGGGACTCTTGGATTCTCTGAACAGATAAGAGTCCTAATCTTAGATGCAAAACATTTATCAAACTTTGAGAAGCTTGCCTCTTCTCTGTCCCACGACATCACTGTACTCCATAACTGCACTAGCATCTTTTCTCAATCTTTCTCTTTCACAATATCCATTCCACTTGCAAAATAGTCACCACCCTTGAATAAAAATAAATGCACGAGGAGGGAGTACCATCCAAAAGGCCTATCCACTTTCCAATTCTTTATTCCTATCAATCCTTCATGGATAGCATCAGTGATATAGGAAGCATAATCAAAGGTCACTGCCAAAGAAGGGTTCAAAATTTGAGCAATCATTAACATGTAATGAATTGGCATATTTGCCTCAACATCTTCTCCTAGAATCTGGCAGAGTGACCAGTATAATCCTTTGGCCCTAAGGGTGAATATTTTTAAAGAGAAAGGATCCTCAGTGTTAGGTCCTACAACTGTTAACCCACCTATCTTCACAAAGAATTCTTTAAGAGGCCTATTTCTAAGGTGGTTCCTCTGCACTCTGTAAACCTGAGCTAGTAATTTAAAATTAATAGGCTCTAAAAAATTGGTAAACTCACTAAGCCCAAAAGCATTTCTGAATTCCTCATTATTTATTTCAATAAGGGTTTCCCCACTTATATCCTTAACACTTCTTATGATTGGGTCATAGTTGTGTACAATCTGAGTTAGGAGATCCACATCCATGAATACTCCAGGCACCACCAATTTGCCTACATCTAACTCCAAGATACTATTCATTAGGGCTGGATAATTTCTCATACTTAATCCAACCTTAAATAATCCCAACCTAGACAACCCAATTTGAGGGTCTCTTAGCTAGTTGCCTTTGTCATACAATCCCTCTCCTATTTTTAGGCGAGGAGCTCTTGGCACTAATTCCTTTACCTTTGTTGCCACATTAGTTGACATTGTCAACTATTGTAGGAAATCATCATAGATAGCCCTCTCCTGGTAATTAACCTTTCTTGAGAATTCTCCTTTAGGTGTCATCTTGAAAACTATGGAAGCAATTTAATTACTAGCCCCAACTGTTTTGTAACAAATCAAAACCTCAATTAAAACACATTATTAGGTAATTGCCAAGCATGAGTACAAGAGAACCTATTTTTTGCTTGAAGAAATCTGCTCTACAACTGAAGAAATTTTCTCTACAACTGCTTCTCTGCGATAATTTTTTAAAATGATGCCTTGATTCAATTGATGCGAGATCATATATGGTAGTCGGGCTCTTAATTATGACATTGATACCGCATGCTTCAACCATCTTTTCAGAATTGAATTCATAGAAGAATTCAAAAATTTCGCTCGAACGGGTCATAACATGCCTGTATATTTTCTTTTCGCTCTTTCGCCATTTTGCAGAGCATAACATCCTAGCAATTTTGCCAAATGAAATCATGCCAACCATCCAATCAGATGAGACTTGATTGGTCTTTACATTGTTTTAACCTCTTTGCCTTTGCATCGGGCCCTACCTCCTTTTCGCCATTTCACAAGCTTTATCCAGCGAGCACTTTCGTTTCGCAAAGCTACGCCAAGCATTAGATGGAACTCTAACCACCCGGCCTTTAACTGCTATTGGGACCGTCAACTTTTTCACTAACTGCGCCTCATCTTGACGGCTAACGGTTTTTTGCTATTTTACAAAGGTTAATCCGCTTACATCTTCAGGCCATGAAACAACGAGAAGCATTGGATCAATCATGAGATGACCATCTTTTAAGTGAGACCTTTATCTAGACATTGTTTACCCCACTTATTCATCGGTTAACAAATGCCACGTGGCACTTGGCCATTAGCCCTGGAAAACTCTTCGGGTTTAGTTCAGAGTCAACCACGTGTCTTACTCCATGCATAACCGCCGGTTACACCTTGGCGGGCCCTTAATCACCTTTTGCAACTACTTGTCAATCGACACATCTCCATCAAGCTTTACAAGAAGTAACAACTGTCATTCCATGTCATGCTGGGAAGAACCTCTCTTTCTCTTTTGCGATTTCACGGGCCTTAATCCTCAGTTGATTTGTAGCCACGAAGTAATGAGAACCCTTGGATCAAAACAGAGTTGATCCTCTTTTATCTTTATGCTTTATCTGTTTCTTCGGGCCCACTATCTCTTTTGCCATTTCACAGACCTTAAAACACTAGTATCTTACATTCGTGAACACACGCAAACCATTATATTATATCAAACTTGCTTGATGCTTAACAACCTACTTGAATCCAACAAATGTGGGTTGTCTGACTCAGTTTTATCCACTTGGTGTCTAGGCATTCTCGAACTGACATGTCAACTTTTTATTCGCTGAGAGAAAACATCGAGATCCACCTCATCCTTGTCACTTGTATCTGCCAAGTCACTTCTTATCCCGCAACATGACTCATCTTCTTGGACCCACCCTTTAGTCCTTAGATCCAATTCGCTGACCACTTTGATATTCGGCCACATGTCATTATCTTACTTGCCATCTCAACCAGCTAGACTGCTTGCTTGGAATGCCATGTCATTTCATTATTTTGCGAAAGCTATCTTTCGAGCATCTTTCTCCTATGAAACTGCGCTAGCCATTAGATCTTTGAGAACCTGCACATTTGTTATGCTTCTTGTGAACCTCTTTTGCCAGAGCCAAAAAACCTTTCACTATTTTATAGAGCATAAAATGTGAGCATCTATCCACCGCGAAACAATGTGAGCCGTCGATTTCTTTTGAACTTGATCGCCTTTTAGCCATGGAAAAGTCTTCACCGCTGGTTCCCGCCAAACCTTTTTGCCATTTTGTGAAAGGTAATTTACTCGCTCATTTCGGTTGCGAATCAATGCCTGCCATTAGATTCAAAACGAGATGGAGTCTCGTTAAACTTGATCTAATGGACACAGTCAAACATGCTTTTTCCTTTCGCTATTTCGCATAGCTTAACACACCTGTAACTTTGCCTAACGAAATAGCAAGTCGTAGATTCATCTGAAAGTTGTGCGACACTTACTGGACCTGACAACATTAGAAGGAAAAAGACATAAGGCATAGATTTTTTTACAATTATTTAACGACCGCCTAGGAAAATAATAATGGGGGACACTTCACACGACCCCAAGACCCATTACTTAAGTGAATAAATTAACGCAAGAATAGAAACCAGAGGGTTTTGATCAGACATTTGAGTGATTAAAACTAAAAACCCTTAACCCTTAAAGACCTAACACAGATTTGAAGCAGTTAATAGCATACTTGACTCAAAATTTCAAAAACTTAGCCAATCATGGGGAAAGAAAACCCATTTCTTAAACAGTGATAACAGCGGCTCTGACTGGGGATGGTTGATCACAAGGTCAATACAAGAAACTTAGGAAACTCTAGAGAAATAGACCCAAACAAAAATAACAGGAAGCAAACAAAATATATACAAACAAAGGACCTACTGTGCATGGAATTCAAGAGAAATAATGTTTTAGGAATTGTCCATGCACTGGAAATTCCTATACTTCATCATTCATATTTTTCATAAAATAAGAATCCTTTCCATGTAAATCAAAGACCACAAAAAGGCCAATCCATAATGATTCAAATTTCTTATGTTTTCCCTTGTCCTGTCCTCGTGCATTCCACTGAAGAACAATATCATCAATTTGAAACTTCCTTAATGATCTCCTTTTATCAAAAAGGTACTTGGACTGTAGTTGGATCTTCAGATTTCTCTTATGAGCTAGAGTTCTGATCTCTTCCACTTCCACTATCTGAATCATTCAATTTTCCATAGGTTCAGATGGCTCCATGTCTTCAGCTTGTAGGAATTTATAAACTGGAAGAAGATTGTTTACTGGCAGTCTAGCTTGTGTACCATAAACCATTTCAAAAGGTGACATTCCAATGGCCTTCTTGACTGTTACTCTATCAACCCACAAGGCTAATTTCAACTTTTGATCCTAGGACCTCTTGTTCTCTTCCAGGAATTTCTTGATGATGTTCAAGAGGCTTTTATTACTAGATTCAACTTGTCCATTTCCCTGAGGATGATAGGGTGAAGAGTAAGACATGATTATTCCAAGACTAGTACAAAATCCAACAAACTCCTCTGACCTGAAACTCATGGCATTATCCATTACTAATTTTGCAAGTATTCTAAATCTAGTTATAACATTATCCATCAGGAAGCCAATGACAACTTTACTTGTAGCTCTTCTTGTAGGAATAGCTTCAATCCATTTAGTAAAATAGTCAGTGGCTACTATGATCCATCTATGACCTCTTCCTGATCTCTCAACAATCTCTCCAATAAAATCAATGCCCCATTGGACAAAAGGGGCTTCCACTGCGGCTGGATTTAGGGGTAAAGCTCCTTCATACTTCAATTTGGATGAAATTTATTGACATGGGTCACATTTCCTGACATGTTCATGAGCATCCTTGAATAAGGTAGGCCAATAGTACCTATCCCGGATTATCTTCCCTGTAATTGTCTTAGCAAAGTAATGGCCTCCTCATACTCCGTAATGCATTTCAATCAACACCCTTTTAGCCTGGAATTCATCCAAACACATTAGCAGTTCTCCATCTCTTTTTCTCCAAAATAGATCACCTTGAATGAGAACATATTTTTGTGACTTGAGTTTTAGAGTTCTTCTCTGATTATGTGTCATTCCTTCTGAAAATGTAGCATCTCTTAAAAATTGGACTATCTCTGAATACCAAGGTTGCCTTTCAATACTAGTGACTGAAGTACATTTGATTTCAACATTGTTTATCTCAACATTCAGAAGATTAGATTCAGTCATGAGCTTGGCTAGACCTAAGCCTCTCACCAATTTGGTGATATTTGTTTCCAAGTAAAATTCTTGGATTCTATTGATCCATCTGCACCTTTTTCTTGTAACCTCAGATTGGGACAAAATATCCTTAACTGTAGCATGTGGGACATAAGCAGTGATTTTTGCATTCACAAGGTATAGCCTGAAATCTTTGATAGCTTTAACTAAAGCATAAGCCTATTTCTCCATGGTTTCATACTTCAATTCTGCTGCTTGCAAAGAATTTCTATAGAAAGCTATGGGATGTTCATATCCCTCATTATCTTTTTGTAACAACACTGCAGCTACTATATGGTATGAAGCAAAAGAGAACAGAGAAAAGGGCTTACTATAATCAAGAGATTTCAGCACTGGTGCTTCCTGAATGGCCTTTTTAATTTCAGCAAAAGCCTTTGAGGCTTCTTGATCCAAACAAAACTTGGTATCCTTCTTGAGCAACTTGACAATGGGTTTCACTATCTTTGCAAAGTTCGCAATGAATCTTCTAACAAAATTTACTTTGGCTAAAAAAGATTGAATACCTTTAACATTCTTCAGTTCAGGCACTTTGTTTATTGCTTCAATTCTTTTAGGGTCTATTCTTACCCCTTCCTTGGAAACAATATGCCCCAATAATTTTCCTTCAGTGACCCCAAAATGACACTTCTTGGGATTTAATGACACACCAAATTCCAAAGCTTTATTGAACACCTTTTCCAAATGTCCATAGTGGTCATCGACCTTTTTAGAGAAGCAAGTTCAATCATCTTGATAAACCACCATGATGATATTGATGAATTCTTTTAAGGCTACATCCATAGCTCTCTGAAATGTAGCTCCAACATTTTTTAATCGAAATGGCATTCTTACATAGACATATGCTCCCCATGGAGTAATGAAAGTAGTTTTGAACTGTTCAGATTCCCTCACTAACACTTGAATGTATCCTGAAAAACCATCCATCATGGACAAAAGATCATAACCTGTTACTCTCTGTAGCATAGCTTCCATATTGGGGGAAGAGTACTTGTCTTTTAAAGAAGCAACATTCAAATTTCTAAAATCCACACACAATCTAATGTCCCCATTTTTCTTTCTTACTGGGACCAAATTGGAGACCCATGAAGAATGTCTTATAGGTTTGATAATCCCCCCTTCTCTTAACTTAATCAATTCTTGTTGCATCTTAGTTTCTAATAGGGGATTAATAGGTCTCTGCTTCTGTGTGAAAGGCTTAGCATCTGGAAGCAAAGGAACTTCATGCTGAAAAAGGTCTTATCTATACACCTTTAGGTCTTCATAAGACCAAGCAAAAACATGGTTGTATCTTTTCAATAAATTAATAAGATTAGTTCTCACATGAGGGGGTAATTTCTTCCCAATGTATACTAACTTAGGGGATGATTCAGTCCCCAGGTTTACCTCCTCCAACTCTTCTAACTTGGTGGTAGACTGTTGATGTAAGTGACTATCATTGTAACTGAACATGCTCTCTAGCTCTACCAACCCCTTAGGTATCTCATTTGTTTCCAACTGGACCAAGTCATTTCCAAACACTATTTCCTTATTGTCAACCACCTCCACCAATGCATTGCAATAAATCTTCTGTTGATCATAATCATCAACACATTGAATGAACCTAAGAATATCTTCATCATCAGCAAAAACTTGCCAATTATACACATTATCAGGGATGGCAAGCCTAGATTTTATTTCCATAGTGGAGATGCCGGTTAGTGTTGCATCATCATTTTTCAAAGCAACATTAGCTAGAAAGTGTATCATAATATTCTTTGATCTCTCTATCCAATTAATAGAAAATGCACTAAAATGCTCAATGACATCCCAAACTGCATGTTTATACCTCTTTAATCTATCATTTTTGGATGCATATTTGGATCTTACCTGAGAGACAACCAATTCTGAGCCCCCTAAAACTTTCAATAGCTGGATTCCATGCCTTTTTGCAACTTCTAGCCCCAATAATAGGGCTTCGTACTCGGTAGTATTATTTGTGCACTAGAAAGCCAATAAGAAAGAATACTTAAAAGTTATACCTGATGGAGATACAAAAAGAACCCCTACTCCAGATCCTTCTTTGGAGCAACCTCCATCAAAATACATCTGCCATAAACCATGCTGTTGTGATTCTAGTTTGACTACAATGGGGTCAGTATTCTTCAACTGAGGTAAAATTGGTTGTAGTATGAAATTATCAAGATCTACATCAATCATACAATTGACCATACTAGGATCTACATTTTCAATTACCCTAGGAGCACGTGGTTCTCTATACAACTTGACCTGATTCCCATTGATTGGGATAGTAGCATAAGATAAATCTAGTTGGACATTTCCTCCTACTGCTACTGCCCACTACCTGGACATCAACATACCATAATGGGGTTTAGTGTCAGTATCAATAACGTCCATTTTATAAGTTGCCTCAGGGAATGCTGCTATTTTTACTTCAACATCTCTCATTTTACCTATCACAGGTACTTCCCTGTTATCCATAGCATAGCATTTTCCATATACATTGGTTACTGACAGTCCTAATTCTTTCATAACACCACAGGGCATTACATTAGCAGGAGCTCTTGAATCTATCATGCAGTTTTTTATCAGCCAGTTATTCATGAACAAGGTAACATAAAAAGGATCTACCTATGAAGGCTCTTGAGTAATAGTGGTTCCAACATAAACCTCTGGGGTTTGGAGTTCCTGATCCTTTCCATTTTTAGCTGAATCAGTGGGTAGGACTGTGTCACTGTCAGATATATTAGAAAACAAAGACAAATTTGTTTCCCTATGTTCTTTTATTTTCAGTAATTCTATTAATGGGACAGTAACTTTCATTTGTGTAAGAGTTTGAGCCATGTCAAATATGGAACCACTACTTAATTCAGTATTATCTCTAACTCTTTCTGCCTTAAGATGACTTGCCCTTTTCACTGTGGCAGCTCCTTGTATATCATTGGTACTTTTATCATCTGTACTCTTGGGTACATCTTTAACCTGTTCCTTCTTTTCTTGACCAATTTTAGGGAAAGTAGTAGCACCACTTGTTGCCTCCTTTTGAGTAACCTCTTTTATGAACATGGAACCAGGTTCACTCTAATCAGTGTCCTTTTTGGTGCTCCTTAAGTTGTAATTGTGTTTTGCTTTAGCAATAACAACTTTGGTGAGATTTTTAACTTCTTCCTCACTAGGCCTTCTAAGGTGAACTTCTTCATCTTCAATTGTTACCACATTCAAGGTAGGACGCCAGTCTAGTGTTAGATGTCCTTTTTCAAACCTTTCATTATCCAACACATCACTGTATTCACTTTGTATAGATTCCTCATCACTTTCTATAATAGTCTCAAGCATGTTAATGTCAAGCTCAGTTTCTTGTCTCATGGACTCTTTAAGGGCTTGAGCTACTACACACTGATGAGGAGAATGTGGCCCATCACAAGCAATACACCAAGGAGTTTTTTCTATATTATGGACATTTTTCCCTTTTAAGGGATCTGGGGTATCTTGACTCTGAGCAATTTTAGGCTTCTCATTTTGGGGTTTGCCATCTTTCTAGTTGGTATTATAAGGCATGTCATGTAGTCTAGGGGGTCTATCTTGCCAGTTATAATGAGGCTTATCATTTTTGTTTACCTTGGCAGTCAGATCCTTCATAGCAATAACCAACTTTTCTATCGTGTCATCCTCCTTAGCAACTTTGTTAGGTTGTTGTTTTGTTTCCTACCATAACCTACCATCTATTCTCCTTCCTAACTTCCCATATGCTTTTCTATTGCTTTCCACATAAATGGCAATCCTAAATGCATCCCTCAATTTATGTGGATTTTTATCCCTTAAGATATAGGCCATTTTAGAATCAAATGCATTATAATAAGTGTTCAGACACATGTTATCATCTAACCTCATCACCTGATACAATCTATGCATGGGCTTTTGAAATCTAGCATTGAAATCGGTGACCATTTCATTATTAGATTTTCTAATGTTATTAAATTCATTGAGCATGAAGCTCACATTTGTTTTGTCACCATATTGTTATTGAAAACAATTCTTAAAGTCCTCCCATGACCCAATGCTATTAACTGGAAGACCTCTGTACCAATCTCTTGCATCATCAACCAGGGACTGAACAAACAATTTCATTATAACATCTTCATCCACTATCTCATAATCATTTATTAGGTCACCAAAAGATTTTAAATGTTCCTCAGCACTAATTGCATTATTTCCAGCAAACTTATGGAGTCTGTCCCTTAACTCAGTAGGAACATGGTTGGTATATCCTGGGATCCCATCAAAGAACAATTGTCTATACTGCTCCAAATTGATAGGTCTCCTTTGAAAAGGGTTAGCAACATTATTGTTTCCCATGTTCATTCTGACTTTTGGAATTGGGGACTGAGATATTTGGCTATGCTGATTGTTAACAGGGATTTGACTTACTGATGTTGTATTAGTGGGCACAGTAGGCTGAATCTTAACTAGGGGGAGGGAAATTTGCTGAGAATCAGGCTTACTAAGATCTTCTGATGGAAAAATGATAGGGGGAGCTTTTAGGTAACTAATTTTTTCTTTTAACTTCTTGATTAGCTGCTTCCAACTCAGCTTTCTCTAGCTCCATTTGTAGATCCTCCTTTTCCTTCCTCATTCTTTCCATCTCTCTCTCATGTGTTGATGGCCTATGAGAAATCTCCTTTGTATTTCTAGATCCAGTTCCATCATCCACCCATTTATGTTTCCCTTTATCAACATTGTTCCTAGGAGGTTGTGAATCACTAAGCACTTCCCTATTTGGTTGGACTACTGACCTATATGTTGGCTTGGACTTAGGGATTAGAATTTCTCTGATCACAGGGCCTTCGTCATCACTCTTTTCTTTTTTCTTAGCCAACACTTCAAGATTAGCTATCTGTTTAAGAAGCCTATCCCTCTCCATTAGTTTTTCTTTGACTTCCTTTTCCTTATTTGCTTCCTTTTGGGCTCTTAAGGAGATTAAGTGGTGAACCCTCCAATTTAAATCTTCTATTTCTTGTGACACTTTATCTTCATCAAGGAAATTCTCCCCAGAGTTAGATATATTGACTTGATCTATATCAATCAAGCTGATATTTCCATCAATTGTTCTAGGAATAGAATGTTTGATTGCATTTGAACTAGTCCTATCTCTCGCAGACACACTAACATGAGATATATCTTGATTTAAAGCATGAGCATTAGCTATATTTCCAAACAATCCAGAATGGAAACCTAATATATCATGTTCAAATTCTCTGGAAGAAGAATTAGACTTTGCATAAACAGGTCGATCAGGTATCTTACCGGTATTGTTATTTTTTTGCACCCAAGTAGCATTTGATGGTTCATGAAGCATTGATATCTTCTGACCTCTTTGTGACTGTTTTGGCAAACCTTCTTGCAAATTTTCATGAGGATGCTTCTTCATGAATGATTTGGTGTTTTTTCCTCCTTGCATTATTCTTGTCTTCCTTTTAAAATTTAGTGTATTTCACAAGGACTGGTTCCAAGATAACAGAGTCGCCACCCACAAGACTATGGGAAATATGAAAACAAGCTTTGAATAAAACATTGCAAATCTTCAGACCAAATCAAATATCAAAAGAAAATAGAGGGAACTTCTAAAAAGAGACTTCTAGACACCAATGCTATATTCACTGAAGCACAAATCTATTCCACAAACACACAATGATTTTTCCTTATAAATATAAGCACAAATCTACGTCTGGATCCTTATTGTGACTCTCCCCAGCAGAGTCGCCACTTTTGTTGTTCTCAAAATCTAATTCACTTTAAAATCCTTATAGTGATATGATAACTCTGTATACAAAAGAGAGATTAAAGAGAAGGAAACTTTCAGGACAACATATGACAAGGTTTGATTAACCTTCTGCACTTTGAACTTATCCAAAGTTCAGGTGGGTATACCTTTGTGAACTAAATTCACACTTTTAAACGATAAATCCATAGCAAATCAGTCCGAAAACCAGTGGATCTTATCACCTTAAAACTAACTAAAACAAAGGAATGAAACTTATACTCATGTTCAGTATTTATCTACAAGATGTATAGAAGATAACCTTAATAGATATCAGTGCCTTATCCAAGGTCACAGAGTCATCTAAGTTCAAACAATACTTCCACAATCAAACATCTCTACACATTCCATCAGTTTGGCTTCTACAGATCCCTATATATGCCTAACACACATCAGAATTTATTTATACCAGACTAAACTGTGTTCATCAAAATTCAAAGTACCCCATAAAGAATTTACTGGTAAAAAATAATTCCTGCGTATTTAATTCCCCTCCTGAAGAGAAAAGCTAAGAAACATATTTACTGAAAAATTGCCTTGCAACCCATATTCAAAAGGAATAACCCTAGATTACTCAAAATGAAACAGTAAACATTTGCAAACATATTTGAACACAACACAAAGTTTAAACTCAAAACCAATGGTCTGTGTATTAATATTTCTTCTGAAAGTATTACAAAAACATTCAAATATTCTCCATCAAAACTTGAAAAAGGCTCAGATAAATTTCTACAGTGTTTTCTTACAATTCCTTGTGATCCTTATTTTACTAGTCTTGGTATCCATTTATAACAATATGGATGTACACATAGCTTTGGACTTTCCTAGGAGAGTTTGTTACAATCATTACTTCTCAAGAAGAAGTTACAAAACCTTTTACAAATGCGGTTAAAAGTCTCTTTCAACATCTATGACTTCTTCCTCTTGTTGTTCTGTTGCAACATTTTCTAACTGCTCCACATCAAGCACTACATACTTCCTTGTCCATTCCTGATACACCTCATCAGCAGACCATGAGAAGTTAATTAATTTTTCTTTTGTCTTGGCTAATATTTTTCAAGAATTCCTCATTTTATTGACCTCTGAATTCAGGAAACCATAATGAGATGTGATTTTCTCAATCTCCTCAATTGTTTTGACAAATATAGAGGAATCCTCTGATTTAAAACTTTCTTTTATTCTCAGTGACAATTTGGCTTCCAATTCCTTAAGCCATATTTGTTTGTCCTTTAATTGGGTTGGGCTGACAAAACCTCCTGGGAGTAATTCAAAAACTTGATCATTGTACTCTTTGTTGTACAAGTTGATCTTTCTATCTGCATTATCCACTCCTTCTACCAACTTTACTAAATCCTTTGTCATATCATTGGTGGATTTAATAATGGGGTCAGCCCCTGCCTCATCATAGGATACACAAATCAGTTCTATATCCCGCTCTCTGGGTCTCCATTTATCAAAAATAGGCATTAATATAGCCTTGTCCCCATTTAAATCATTCCACATTTCCATAATCTTATTCATGTTGTTATACATTAGTGAAGACCCTATAGTGTCAACAAAACTTAAAATTGTAGCCTTTACTCTCTCTTCATATTTCTTTGCATATAGGGCCTGAGCCTATTTTAAATAATCCAACTCATGGGGAGTGATCTCAATCAACTAAGAACTAGAAGGTGCTGGAGATGGTGGGAACTCAATAATGGGGCTGGTAGGTGGAGGTCTTGCAGGAAAAGAGGATATCATCAATGTTGAGGACTCACCTTGATGGTATTGTCCTACCAACTGGCTTTGTAGCTTGGCAATGATACTATTTTTACCCCTTAACTCTTCCTTAGCACTATTGTAAGCTTTCAAAATTGTCTCCAACTTAACTTGGAAATCTGCCTTTTCCTTAGCCTCTCTTTCTGGTACTGTAACACTAAACTTTGCATTCTCTAGCATAGTGCTAGCAGCTTCCAGTACCCCAGTCCTCTGCACTCTTTTCACTATCATTCCTCCAAGGTAACTTGACCCTGGGGTGTCCTTATTCCTCTAATTTTCATCTCTTTTAAGAGACCACATGACCAGTGCATCATTATCTTTACTGAAAGTGACTCCCTCCATAGGTTTGGTCTCCTTTCTTACTGCCTTTAAAACCAAGGCATTTTCTATGTCCCATTTGGGAAGAATGAGTACCCCAACCTGTGCTACCATGTCTCTTCCCTGCTCGGGGGTGATAGTCTTAAACTCATCAGCCATTTCTTGCTTTATCTCTTCCTCCACCACAACTGGATCCTTGTGGGGCTGCTCACCTTTCCTCTTTTCACACCTAGCATTAAATTTATCAATGTTATGCTTCCACACAAATTGCATGAAAGCTCCTGATGTGACAAAGTTATTATCAGGCAAGAAATCCTCAGTGGCTTGTTTGATTTCAAGATCCCATTCCCGACCTTTGAACTCGTTAGTAGTGATGTTCATCTCAGCAGTAAGGGGCTCTTCTGGCATTCCCTCTTCCACTTCATCATATGTGTATGCTATCTATCCAAGACTACCTAACTGTAACGATTGCTCAGCTGTTGCCTATTCATCTCCTATATGAATAGGTGATTAAGATGGGGAATACAAGGGTTCATTAGATTGTACTTCCTTTCCCACTCTTTGTTGCTTTGGGATATCTTGAATGTCAATGACATCCTATATCTTCCTCTTCCCTTTTGAGATAGAAGGCTCCCCTATTGTTGGCATCAACACACTGTAGTTGGACTTCTTATGCAACATGTAATCACCAGGAGGGATTTCTCTAGTAGATGTAGACCTATTTAGAACCAGTCTTGCTTTCTCAGGGTTGTTCTTAATTACAACCTCCCTCTTTTCTTTCAATGTTTGCATCACATCCTCAAAACAAAGAATTAAGAACTTTATCTTCTCTTCAAAGGGGGGAAAGCTAGACAAAGGGTCATAGCTAGTGTCAAACTGGTGCACAAAGTCTAAAGCCTTCTTGTAGGCCACCCACTTTTCCTTCCTCAACTCTTGCTCATCTAAATCAAACTCATTCCTAATGAGGTCTTTAGGAAACTGGAATTGGTGGGGTCTACCTCTGCATATTGCCCTTTTTCTGAACATATCGTTGAAGAAATCTTTAGGGTCAACACATCGGGATACTGTAGTTGACAAATGGTATGGTTGAAGGAAATCTTCAAAATACTTCCAACGTCCTTTAATTATCACAAATTGATGTGCTACGGTAACTATAGGGAAAATGGTCCATTTACCTCTACCTGTTAGCTCTACCTCTTGTAGACTACCAATCTGCCTGAGGATCTCTGCAATTCCCACTTTAAGAGGGACCTGATAGGGTAACAAAAATGGAGTGCCTTTGAAACCATATACTCTAAAAACTATGGAGACAGGGTATAAGTATATATCACCCCAATTGTGGACAATTTTAATATTCTCAGCAAACTCTTTTGGCCTAATGAATTCCAAAAGAACCTTAGGGACTCTTGGATTCTCTGAATAGATAAGACTCCTAATCTTAGATGTAAAACATTTATCAAACTTTAAGAAGCTTGCATCTTCTCTATCCCACGACAGCACTGTACTCCATAACTACACTGGCATCTTTTCTCCATCTTTCTCTCTCACAATATCCATTCCACTTGCAAAATAGTCACCACCCTTGAATAAAAATAAATGCATGAGGAGGGAGTACCATCCAAAAGGCCTATCCACTTTCCCATTCTTTATTCCTATCAATCCTTCATGGAAAGCATCAGTGATATAGGAAGCATAATCAAAGGTCGCTGCCAAAGAAGGGTTCAAAATTTGAGCAATCATTAAAATGTAATGAGTTGGCATATTTGCCTCAACATCTTCTCCTAGAATTTGGCAGAGTGACCAATATAATCCTTTGGCCCTAAGGGTGAACAGATTTAGAGAGAAAGGCTCCTCAGTGTTAGGTCCTACAACTATTAACCTACCTATCTTCACAAAGAATTCTTTAAGAGGCCCATTTCTAAGGTGGTTCCTCTGCACACTGTAAATTTGAGCTAGTGATTTAAAATTAATAGGCTCTAAAAAATTGGTAAACTCACTAAGCCTAAAAGCTTTTCTGAATTCCTCAATATTTATTTCAATGAGGGTTTTCCCACTTATATCCTTAACACTTCTTGTGATTGGGTCATAGTTGTGTGCAATCTGAGTTAGGAGATCCACATCCATGAATACTCCAGGGACCACCAATTTGGCTATGTCGAACTTCTAGATACTGTTCATTGGGGCTAGAGAATTGCTCATACCAAATCCAACCTTAAATAATCCCAACCCGGACAACCCAATTTGAGGGTCTCTTAGCCAGTTGCCTTTTTCATACAATCCTTCTCCTATTTTTAGGCGAGGAGCTCTTGGCACTAATTCCTTTACCTTTGCTGCCACATTAGTTGACATTGTCAACTATTCTAGGAAATCATCACAGATAGCCCTCTCCTAGTAATTAACCTTTCCTGAGAATTCTCTTTTAGGTGCCATCTTAAAAACTATGCAAGCAATTTAATTACTAGCCCCAACTGTTCTGTAACAAATCAAAACCTCAATTAAAACACACTGTTAAGTAATTGCCAAGCAAGAGTACAAGAGAACCTATTTTTTGCTTGAAGAAATCCACTTTGCAACTACAGAAATTTGCTCTGCAACTGCTTCTCTGCGTCAATTTTTTAAAATGATGCCTTCAATCAATTGATGCAAGATCATATACGGTAGTCGGGCTCTTAACTAGGACATTAATACCACATGTTTCGGCCATCCTTTCAGAATTGAATTCATAGAAGAATTCAAAATTTTTGCTCCAACGGGTCATAACATGCCTGTATATTTTCTTTTCGCTCTTTCACCATTTCACAGAGCATAACATCCTAGCAATTTCGGCAAACAAAATCACACCAACTGTCTGATCAGATGAGACTTGATCATTCTTTACACTGTTTTAACCTCTTTCCCTTTGCATCAGGCCCTACCTCCTTTTCGCCATTTCTCAAGCTTTATCCCATGAGCACTTTCCTTTCGCGAAGCTACGCCAAGCGTTAGATGGAACTCTAACCACCCGACCTTTAACTCCTACCGAGACTGTCAACTTTTCCACTAACCACGCCTCATCTTGACGGCTAACGGTTTTTCGCTATTTCACAGAGGTTAATTTGCTTACATCTTCAGGCCATGAAATAATGAGAAGCATTGGATCAATCATGAGATGACCATATTTTAAGTGAGACCTTTATCCGGACATTGTTTACCCCACTTATTCACCGGTTAACAAATGCCACATGGCACTCGGCCATTAGCCCTGGAAAACTCTTTGGGTTTAGTTTAGAGTCAACCACGTGTCTTACTCCCTGCATAATCTCCAGTTACACCTTGGCGGGCCCTTAATCACCTTTTGCAACTACGTGTCAATCGACACATCACCATCAAGCTTTACAAGAAGTAACAGCTGTCATTCCATGTCATGCTGGGAAGAACCTCTCTTTCTCTTTCACCATTTTGTATGCCTTAATCCTTGGTTGATTTGCAACCACAAAGCAATGAGAACCCTTGGATCAAAACAGAGTTGATCCTCTTTTATCTTTATGCTTTATCTGTTTCTTCGGGCCCACTAGCTCTTTCACCATTTCGCAGACCTTAAAACACTAGCATCTTACCTTCGCGAGCACACGCGAACCATTATATTATATCAAACTTGCTTGATGCTTAACAACCTACTTGAATCTGGCAGATGTGGGTTGTCTGACTTAGCTTTATCCACCTAGTGTCTTGTCATTCTTGAACTGACATGTCAACTTTTTATTCACTGAGAGAAAACATCGGGATCCACCTCATCCTTGCCACTTGTATCTGCCAGGTCACTTCTTATCCCGCAGCATGACTCATCTTCTTGGACCCACCCTTTAGTCCTTAGATCCAATTCGTTGACCACTTTGATTTTTGGCCACGTGTCATTATTTTACTTGCCATCTCAACCAGCTGGACTGCTTGCTTGGAACGCCATGTCATTTCGCTATTTCATGAAAGCTATCTTTCAAGCATCTTTCTGCTACGAAACTACGCTAGCCATTAGATCTTTGAGAACCTGTGCATCTGTTATGCTTCTTATGAACCTCTTTTGCCCGGGCCAAAAAACCTTTTGCTATTTCACAAAGCATAACATGTGAGCATCTATCCACTGCAAAACAACGCTAGCTGTCGATTTCTTTTGAACTTGATCGCCTTTAAGCTGTGGAAAAGTCTTCATCGCTGGGTCTCGCCAAACCTTTTTCGCCATTTTGTGAAAGGTAATTTACTCGCTTGTTTTGGCTATGAATCAATGCCATCCATTAGATTCAAAATGAGATGGAGTCTCATTAAACTTGATCTAATGTACACAGTCAAACATGCTTTTTCCTTTCTCTATTTCGCATAGCTTAGCACACCCATAACTTTGCCTAACAAAATAGCGAAAGTCATAGATTCATCTGAAAGTTGCGCGACACTTACTAGACCCGACAACATTAGAAGGAAAAAGACATAAGGCATAGATTTTTTTACAATTATTTAATGACCGCCTAGGAAAATAATAAGGGGGGACACTTCACACGACCCCAAGACCCATTACTTAAGTGAATAAAGTAATGCAGGAATAGAAACCTGAGGGTTTTGATCAAACATTTGAGCGATTAAAACTAAAAACCCTTAACCCATAAAGACCTAACACAGATTTGAAGCAGTTAATAGCATACCTGACTCAAAATTTCAAAAACTTAGCCAATCATGGGGAAAGAAAACCCATTTCTTAAATAGTGATAATAGAGACCTCTGAACTAGAAAATTAAGCTTTGAAAAGCTTAAGGGGAACATATCGGTAACAATGTTTCAGACCCCCAGTGTATATTGGTAAAGTGTTTTTATCAATATCGGTTACCTATCAACCGATAGAAGAAATGAAGCGGTAAAGTTAGGGTTTGTACCCTATCGGTGATGCATTTATTATGGTAGGTAGGAGAATGTTTAAAAGTGACTCTTGTCATTTTTACTTACCTATTTTTTGAAGAAGAATTTTTCTAGCTTGAGCAGTATGACAAGAGTGATTCATTTTGCATTTGAAAGAATCCAGAAAGAAATCTTGCACAAGATTCTTTAGCCATTTTACGCTATCAGTGTAGAAGTCAGATCGGTAAAGTAAGCTCTTAGAGAAGTGTGTTGTGCTCAACATCAGCAAACACTAGTTTGGAGTGAAAAGTTATTTTTTGTCAAATCACTCTCATCATTCTAAATTATTTAGACATGGCTTCTACATCCAAAGCCTCTTGTAGTTCTTCCACACCTGAGGAGTCATCTGAATCCCTTAGGAAGAAGGTGAAATATAATACCCTATCTCAAATTCCCACCAGAGTCATTGTCAAAGGGGATGTTTCTAGTTATATTGATTGCAGACTAGAAGACCTAGGGTCTCTAGTGATTCACTTCCAGTTAAGTTTGTTCTATGGGAAAGACAAGAAGATTAAACTGGAATATAGTGTGATCAAGAAGAAGAAATTTCACAATGTAGTTTAATTTCTTGAAGAATTCACAGATGATCACATAAGAATCATTCTCAGAAAGGTTCATGGTGACAAAATGTATCTTGAACGAACTCATGATATCACACTGGAGGCAATCCATGCAGTGAACGGTTTCTTCAATGTTGGAGAAATCCTTATTCTTCGCAAGATCACAAAAGTCAAAGTGGCAGAGCTCACCGGTTCTATGGGCGACTAGCGGGCAATGACTGTAAACACCATAAGATATGACTTGGTGAAATATGCATGCATGGTGATCGGGTATAGAGTATTCTATGCTAGTAGAATGAATTTTGTTCCTACACCTGCGGTGCATGCTGCTTCTCGGATGATCAAGGAAGATTCAAAATATGACTTATGTACCTGCATGCAAAAAAAACTCATGGAGAATCTGAAATCCATCAAAGAGGACAAGGCACTAAGGTTTAAGTTCAGCCAACTACTTGTCAGATTTTTTTTCTAGTTTCAAGGGTATTTTCCGGGAGTTGGTGATGTTCAATGGTTGAGAGACCTTCCGGTTTCAAGACAAATCAAGGAGAGTCTACAAGCAATAGGATCTACTTATCTAGAGACTCTGACCAGGTATTTTGATGAGTTCAGATTGAAGATGAACTAGAGAACAAGAATATCAGGTGATCTGGTTAAAAAGTATGAGGATGATATCTATTTCACAATCAAAGGGGTTCATTACATAATGGAAGTGGTTGAGCCAAGAGATGATGAAGTTGAGCCTATGGGCTATGAAGTAGTAAATGATATACTCATAGGGTATGCATCTACCCTACTAGCTTCACCACTTTATCCATAGAAGAAGAGGACCGGTACCTACTCTAAGAGGGTTAGTCCTACTGTAATATCGAAGAAGAAGAAGAAGAGGAAATTTGTGCCATCAGTATCGACACTGATTTCATCTGCTACCAGTCCTAAAATGACCAAGAGGTCACCAACCAAAAAGAAACCAGAGGCCGTTCCGCCAAAGGTATTTGAAAGGAAGAGAAAAACCATGAAAAGCAATTGAATGTTGCACTAGTGAAGAAAATTGAGGAGGATAGAACCAAGCTTATCCATTAGAAAGATGATATCAGTCTATCAATGGCTGAAGGACAAATTCTTTTGAGCAGCCAGCCCGATCTATTATGTGATGATGTTTTGAAGAATAAAGTTCAACTCCAATCGGAACTGAAGCAGTATATGGAGACCTTCAAAGTACCATATGATTCTTTCACAGTGTATGGGCAGACCATTCAGAATCACTGACAACAGATTGCAAAGATTGAAGTAGAGATCTACAAGTGGACTCTAAATCTGCAGGAGCTACAACTACTCCTATTACCTAAGTTGCAGGTTCTTTAGAAGTTCTTTATGAACTTGCAAGCAATTATTGTCACATAGGAGATGAGCACTATCGATGCCATGGAAGAATTAGCTTTCCAGATGAAGACTGAGAGTGAAATTGCTTCCTCACTTCTCAATTCCTGGTCTTCAGACATGAAGGATTTTTTGAAAAACTTTAAATTCCTTTTTGAGAAGTTTTACTCTTTATTGTCATGAACATATACTCTATTTTTATGTTATGCAATATAACTTTGGTAAATTTATGTGAAATAGGGAGTGTTTGCATTACTTTGTCATTGTTGGCAAAGGGCAAGTGGTATTAAAAATTTCATGCAAATTGAAGATGCACATGCTTGTAATTTTGGCAAAGGGAGTAGTGTATATGCTTAAGGGGAGTAATTTTGATTATGACATCTTTTTTTGTTTTGGAAGCACTTAGATATCAAAATTTTCCTAAGTGTTGCCATCAATGCCAAAGGGGGAGATTGTTGGAATTTGATAATATTTGTACTTAGTTGAGGTGGTTGTTGGCATGTTTAGTTGTGATTGTCATTGATGGACACACACTTATTTTATGTATGAGTTATTCTCAACCGGTAGTATGTGTTGTATTGTTCGAACTGGTATTATATACCATTGTATGTATAGTCTCTATTTGTAGAAGACTATTAGTGTTTTGCAGAAGAAGCTTACCAGTCAAAGCATGATCAAAGACCTCAAGCAGTATGAAGACATCAAGCGGTATGAAGACCTCAAGTGGAATGAGGACCCCTAGTGGCAATTAATATTTTTGATTGGAACACTATATTCCAGCTTACTAGTCTTTGTTTGTTAACCAGTAATCGGTATACTATGTTCAACCAGTAAACTTGTAAAGTGTGATGAGTTATCATCCACCAATACTTTGGCGATTTTTCTGTGTCGTGTTACAAATTGTGTCTAGATGCACTATACCTAGGAAATTATAGTCTAATCTCATTGGACCGACATGAAATCAGATTCCTATATGAGGATATCATGTCTAGGGTTTTATGCATGTGTGTGTAAAAGGGTTGCATAAGAAGATTAGGTTTTGGCAAGAAGGTATCTTGCAATAGAGATTGAATGTGCAAAGGATAGAAGACTGAAGTAATGCTGCAATGCATTAACAAAGAGTAGTCAAGGATCTAATCAAACATCCTGTGCTACTTTCTAGATCATTCACTTGTTGATTACTAATCTCTTTGACAAATCCAAAACCCTTAACCGAGTAGACCCAGTCAAGCCTATTGCAAATCCTCTAACAAGGTGGTTCACAGTTGTGGATCTGAAATCCTCTAACAAGGTAGTCTTTAATAGGACTTATCTCCTAATAGAGATCTAGATTCCTAACAAGATCTATTCTGGTGAAGAACATTGTAAGGCCTTAACCAATCTGGTTACTATTTTGCAGATAGTTGACTTGTGAGTTTTACTCACCATGGTTTTTCCCATTTGGGTTTCCACATCAAAATATCTTGTGTTATGGTGATTGTGCTTCTGTGGGCGAATGCTTTATTTTCTATTTGGCTTATCTGTGTTTTAATTGATTTGTTGTTTAAACTACTATACCAGTCTGCAGTAAAATTGCTTGAGTTTGGTTAGGTTTGGGCATACTAATTCACCCCCCCCTCTTAGTATTCATTAGTTTTACATGAGATGAGTTGTGCAACCTATTTTGTCATAGCTTAAAGTGTAGTAGTCCCAGTAGCGCAGTAGGTTGTTCCATATTCTCAGTATATGGCTTGATTTGAGGGAGCTAGGCCACCAAATAGGATGTCGGTCAGTAGGCAACACCTCCTCCACCCAAGGATGAGGGAGAGGCAGAGAGATAGATTTGTTATATCTCCTAGATTCTGTTATATACCCCATTTGTATCCTATACGATTCTTGCTCCGATGAGACATTGTATTTGACAGTTGATATCACTTCTACTCTGAGACACTGAAATTATGATGATATATACGAGCTCTTGGTTTGATTTCATCGTACTTGTGTTGATTGATTATGATATGTCTTTCTATATGCTTTACTCTATATGTATGCATATTCTTTTAGTATGAATGTATGCAATGCAGATGAAAATAAATGTTTGTTTGTTTCTTTCTTTTTCATATGCAAATGAATGATGAAAATGAGTAACTAGTAATGCGAATGTATATATATTATGCAATAATATGAATGCAAATAAGTATATAATGAAACGTAAGGATCTATAAAAGATGCTCATGTATGTAGCTAACATCTCAATACACAAACACTCAACTAGAGAAACAATGATGAAAAAGAGACCACTTATCTGAGAAATGATGATTGCTTCAAACTCTCATTCAAAAGATAAAGAGATCATTGTTATCATACCAAAATCACTTGAATGCATAGAATTTAGAATGAATGCAACCTAAACCTAGTCACTGGATTTGGTATGCTTAATTTTCATCACTGAGCATTTTACAAACACATCAGGCGAAATAGAGTTCCTTTCTTTTCATATGCAATGTGATGTATGATGAAAGAATAAGTATCCGGTAGAATACTGAGAGGGGGGGGGGGGTGAAACAGTATACTGAAAAACTGATACAAAGTTCCCAAAATCAAACTCAGTCAAATAAAGTAATCATATCTCAGTCAAGATCAATATTCATAAGAATACTTGACATCAACCAGTTTAACTGTTATGACAACTTTAACAGTAAACAACTTGAATCTTTTGAATATCAATAATTCTAAATCATAACTCAACATATTCATCTCTCAATGCTTCTACTTAACATGTCTTATCAGAGATTTAACCAAATCAACAAATAAGATCACAACCACAAAAGCATTCACCACTTGACACAAATGTTTATACGAGGAAAACCCAAATAGGTAGAAACCTTGTTGAGATGAGACTCACAAGGATAGCTATCTGAACTATTTTGAAGTTTGCCCTATTAGGAGCCAAAGCCTATTAGAGATTTACAATAAGTCTTGTTAAGAACTAATTCCAGTTAGGAATCACCCAGTTAAGGGATTTACAAATATGCCTTGTTAGAAGCACAATACCCTGTTAGGAGTAACCTCACTAAAGGATTTAAGAATCCAAGCTAATGGACCACCTTGTTAGAGGATTTAATGAGTAACCAGGCTTGTTAGAGCTTACCCAATTAAGGGATTTAACTTCTACTGTAATTGTTAGAAAACAACAGGTTTTCTTGATCTATCTTAGTAGCACTACATTTGCTTGATCAAATCCTTCTATAACCTTCAGTCTGCCTTCACTCAAAGTGCAGATCCATCCACTGGTTTGGCAACTACACACTCAATAGGTTTTCTACCAACCTTACCAACCACCTTAATAAACAACTTCATCGAACTTAAATAGAAATCAATTAGGTCTGTAACGGAACAAAAACCTAATTCTCATCATCGAGATTACTAAAAAGTCAGTACAATCTTGACCATTAGAAATCATGACAATCTCTTCATATTCTTCAAGACAATTTCAACCGCTCCATGATCACCGCTCTATTGGACTTTGTAACTCATCACACACTATGCATTAAATGCAATCCACTTTGGTCCTTCCCTAGACAAGAACAAATGTGCAAAAATAATTTGAATATCTCCTTAATCAAATGATCACACATGTCTCCATCATTACCTCTTATCAGATAATAAACCATCAAACTTGGCTGGTTAGGGTTTAACAACTGATAGAGTTTTATCGGTTATATTACATAGAAAAGTTTAACCCTTTATACTGGTTCAACTCACAAACTTAACTTACAGGTTTACAACATCTTCAACAAATCTCTTCTTACCGGTTACTAGCCAATATCAAAAACAACAATATTAGCAATAATATGAATACCATTTACCAGTTCTATTGACATCAATGACAACATATCATTAATGCAATCTTGATGTAAAATACCAACAAACTCAAAATGTCAACAATCTCCCCCTTTGGCATTGATGGAAATAAAAGTATCAATACCTCTTATTGCTACTGGGATTGGTGAATAGGAATCCTAGTTTACAGTACCAAGTATTCACCTTGGTTCACTTAATTAGACACATAATTCTTCTCCCCAATCACATAATTCTTCTCCCCCTTTGATAGCAATGCCAAAATCAAAGTAAAACATGTAATTATGCTCTCACTATAATGTTGATGCTCCCCCTGTGGAATACATCCACTCCTTCATCAATCCATATAATATTCTATAAGTGGTTCAAGGACTGATGCAATCAGTATCATGCTTAACTAACTTCATGAAGAGGGACAACCCCCAATTGACTTCTAAGATACTCAAAAGTGGTCTTAGGTAGATGTTTGGTAAAGATATCTGCAAGCTACTCCTTGGTAGAAAAATGCTCCAAGATAACATCTTTACTTTGAACTTTTTCCCTCAAGAAGTGATATTTCAATTCAATGTGCCTAGTCCTTGCATGCAAAACATGATTTTTGGAAATGTTTATTGAACTTGTATTATCATACAAAATCTTTATAGGTTCTTAGATTTCTATCTTCAAACCTTCCAAAATGTGCCTCATCCACATAGTTTGTGTGCAATTCATATAAGCTGCTACATACTCAGCTTCAACAGTAGATTGTGAAGTGCAACTCTGCTTTTTACTACTCCAAGAGGCTAGCCTTCGTCCTAAAAAGAATTCTCCATCGGTATTACTTTTCTGGTCATCAATGTTTCCTACCCAATCAGCATCTATGTATGCTTTCAGATCAAAATTTCCACCATATGGATACCATAACCCATAGTCAACAGTACCTTTCAGATATCTAAAAATTCTCTTGGTTGCCGTCAGATGTGCCACCTTTGGATTCTTTTGAAATCTAGCAACAATACCAACTACATGGGCAATATTTGGTTGACTATGAACAACATAGTGTAGTTTGTCAATCATTGACCTGTATTCCTTTTCATCTACAGACTTAGATGCTTCTTCCTTGGACAATTTACAACCTGTAACCATTGGGGTTCCAACTGATTTATAGTCACTCATACCCAAAGTCTTCAAAACCTCTTTCACATACTTGGATTTAGTAATGAAAATACCATTCTTCATCTGTTGTATCTGTAAGCCTATGAAATTTTTTATTTCCCCTACTAATGACATCTCAAATTCATTCTTTATTACATTTGCAAAGTAGTTACTCATGTCATCATTACCTCCAAATATAATGTCATCTACAAATACTTCACTGACTAGTATTTCATCTCCTTTAGACTTGAGATAAATGTTGTTGTCATCATTGGTTCTAGTAAAGCCTATCTTCATCAAATGAGTATGACATCATTCATACCATGCTCTAGGTGTTTGCTTCAATCCATACAAGTCTTTATGCAATTTCTATACCATGTCTTCCTTTTCTGTCAATGCATAACCTTCAGAATGCTCTATATAGACCTCTTCTTCCAATATCCCATTGAAGAATACAAACTTAATATCCATCTGGTATACCTTGAACTTCTAATGAGCTGCAAATGCAAGTAATGTTCTAACACCTTCCGATCTTGCTACTGGTGCAAAATTTATCCATTATCTTCTCCTTTTTCTTGCGCATAACCTTTGCATACTAATCTTGCCTTGTTGCGAACTGCAACACCATCTTCATTCAACTTGTTTCTGAACACCCATTTAGTACCTATAACATTCTTGTTTACTAGTCGGGGTACCAGGGTCCAAGTGTTGTTCTTATCAATTTGATCCAGCTCCTTGTCCATAGCTTTAATCCATACAAGGCTTTATGCAATTTTCATACCATGTCTTCCTTTTTTGTCAATGCATAACCATCAGAATGCTCTATATAGACCTCTTCTTCCAATATCCCATTCAAGAATACAGACTTAACATCCATCTAGTATACCTTGAACTTCTTATGAGCTACAAATGCAAGGTTCTAACACCTTTCGGTCTTACAATCAGTATCATGGTTAACTAATTTCATGAAGAGGGACAACCCCCAATTGACTTCTAAGATACTCAAAAGTGGTCTTAGATAGAGGTTTGGTAAAGATATCTACAAGCTGCTCCTTGGTAGAAACATGCTCCAAGATAACATCTTTACTTTGAACTTTTTCCCTCAAGAAGTGATATTTCAATTCAATGTGCTTAGTCCTTGCATGCAAAACATAATTTTTGGAAATGTTTATTGCACTTGTATTATCACATAAAATCTTTATAGGTTCTTAGATTTCTATCTTCAAACCTTCTAAAATGTGCCTCATCCACATAGCTTGTGTGCAATTCATATAAGCTGCTACATACTCAACTTCAACAATAGATTGTGAACTGCAACTCTTCTTTTTACTACTCCAAGAGACTAGCCTTCCTCCTAAAAAGAATGCTCCATCGGTAGTACTTTTCCAGACATCAATGTTTCCTACCCAATCAGCATCTGTGTATTCTTTCAGATCAAAATTTCCACCATATGGATACCATAACCCATAGTCAACAGTACCTTTTAGATATCTAAAAATTCTCTTGGTTGCCATCAGATGTGCCATCTTTGGATTCTTCTAAAATCTAGCAACAATACCAACTACATGGGCAATATCTGGTCGACTGTGAACAACATAGTGTAGTTTGTCAATCATTGACCTGTATTCCTTTTCATCTACAGACTTAGATGCTTCTTCCTTGGAAAATTTACAACCTATAACCATTGGGGTTCCAACTAATTTACAGTCACTCATACCCAAAGTCTTCAAAACCTCTTTCACATACTTGGATTTAGTAATGAAAATACCATTCTTCATCTGATGTATCTATAAGCCTATGAAATTTTTTATTTCCCCTACTAATGACATCTCAAATTCATTCTTTATTACATTTGCAAAGTAGTTACTCATGTCATCATTACCTCCAAATATAATGTCATCTACAAATACTTCACTGACTAGTATTTCATCTCCTTCAGACTTGAGATAAATGTTGTTGTCATCACTGGTTCTAGTAAAAGCTATCTTCATCAAATGAGTATGAAGTCATTCATACCATGCTCTAGGTGTCTGCTTTAATCCATACAAGGCTTTATGCAATTTTCATACCATGTCTTCCTTATCTGTCAATGCATAACCATCAGATTGCTCTATATAAACCTCTTCTTCCAATATCCCATTTAAGAATGTAGACTTAACATCCATCTGGTATACCTTGAACTTTTTACAAGCTACAAATGTAGGTGATGTTCTATCACCTTCTAGTCTTGCTACTAGTGCAAAATTTTCTCCATAGTCTTCTCCTTCTTCTTCTGCATAACCTTTGCATACTAATCTTACCTTATTCCGAACTACAACACCATTTTCATTTAACTTGTTTCTGAACACCCATTTGGTACCTAGAACATTCTTGTTAACCGATCGGCGTACTAGGGTCAAAGTGTTGTTTTTCTCAATTTGATCTAACTCCTCCTCCATAGCTTTCACCCAATGATCATCACCAAATGCCTCTTTAGCACTTCTAGGTTCAAAGGTGGATATCATGCAAGAGTTCTCTCTTATTCTCCTTCTAGTTAATACTCCAACATCCTTATCCCAAATTATCTATTCAAGACTGTGATTCAGTCTCACATACCTAGGAATAACATGATCATTCTCTTCAGGTTCAGCTTCATCATTGTCATCTTCCTTTGAATTTATTTGTTCTAGTTGAACAAGTTCATCAGGTTTTTCTTTACTGGTTTCTGATTTAACTATTTCAGGTTCCAAAAGCAACATGCAAGGATCTTCATCCTTCTTCTCAGAACTGGTTCCTTCTGCAATTTCAGGACATTCATCTCTTTTCACCAGAACTTTGTTAATTGTGTACATAGTTGTACTTATAGCTTCTTTACAAAAAATTTTTGATACACCTCCTTGTATCAACATAGTTCTAGCCACTTCAATCACTGACCGGTTGTTTCTTTTTGCTATAACATTCTGCTATGGTGTCCTTAGTGTAGAAAGTTGCCGCTTGATACCATTATCATCACAATATTTAGTGAACTTTGCAGAAGTGAATTCATCACCTTGATCTGTTCTTAGACATTTTATCTTTTTGCCACTCTCTTTCACACCTAAGGCTCTAAATGCCTTGAATTTACCAAATGCTTCATTTTTATCCTTCAAGAATGTGACCCACATCATCCTTGAACAGTCATCAGTGAAGATCATAAAGTATCTATCACCTTGAATGCTTCTTGTTCTAATTGGTCCAGATAGATCTATATGAACCAAATCTAACAAGTTCTCTATTGAGAAGGACTTGCTCTTGAAAGTTGAAGAAGTCATCTTTCCTAGTTGACATTCTTTACAAAGAGTATTAACCGGTTTGTCTAGCTAGGACAGACCTCTTACTATCTTAGACTTTCTTACTTTAATAATATTGTCAAAATTAATATGACAAAATCTCCTATGCCAAAGACAAATATCATCTATTTTTGCAATCAAACAGTTGCTAACTTTAGGATTGAGATGAAATAGATTACCTCTGGTCTGTTTACTAGTTGCAATCAATTCTCCTTTGTTGTCAAAGATTTTGCATATACAATTTTTGAATTCTAGTGGGTATCCTCTATCATTAAATTGTGCCACACTAAGAAGATTGTGCTTTAGGCCTTCAACCCAATAGACATCGTCAGCACTACTTTTCCTATTAAGAGAAATAACTCCCTTACCTTTAACCATACAGGATGAGTCATTGCCAAATCTAACAACACCGCCATCAAATTCCTTCAGGGAAAGAAATTTGCTCCGATCATTGGTCATGTGATGTGAACAACTACTATCAATGATCCAATCATCAGAGTTATCCATTCTGGATACTAGTGCCCTCTGATCTAATATTTCTTCCTTAATTGCTACAAACACAATACCTTCACTAGCATCATCATCAGATTGTTCATCAGTAACACCACTGTCAATAGCTACAAGATAATATCTCTTGCCTTTACCCTTATACTTCTTAAATTTGTCTCTCTTGTATTCATTTTCATCATTAGGGCAAATTGCTGCTATATGACTGTAGCGTCCTAAAATTGTGACACTTGCAATTTCGACTGCATTTCGGTCTTCACGATGGCGATGCAACACTGAACCTGAATGGAGACCCTGAAACCTGATTATGACACCAAAAACTGCATTTTCTTGCACCCTGGCCTGAACCTCCTTTGCACCCTGCTGTCCCGGGAGGTGGGACCAGAGCGCCCAGCGCCCTGGTCCCTGGGTCCTATTTTGGGCCCGGTCTCTTTTGGACTTCGGGTCTTTATGTTTGCAAATTGGAAAATTATCTTTCCTGGTCGGCCTAAGGTCGGGAAAATCAGTCTATTAACCCTAATTGGCAAGTATATAAACTACATTTGCCTCTCCCATTTGGGTAAGAAGGACATATGATGGAAAAAGCGTTGAAACTATACTCAAGCATTCAAGCATTCAAGCATTCCTTCAAGCAATTGATCATTCTAAGTCTCCATTCAAGGCTAAGTGTTGCATTCAAGACAAGGATTCAACCATTGAAGAGGAGATCACTTACAACACATTACATGCTACAACATACAACATACAACAAACAACATCTATACCTTCGCACATAAGGATACAAACATCCTTACAACAAGGTATTAGTACTTGTTTTACATTACATACATTGACATTTACAGCAATTTCTCATTTCTTGGTTAATTCCAAAACCGGGGTTTGACCTAAGGGCAAACCCCTAATCCCTAACCCCCCAATCGTCTTCGCTTTTCTATGTGTAGGTTGCAAGTACGTGGCTGAAATTGAAGATCTGGAATCCTTGTGCAGAGACGAACAGATCCCCCTTCATTTTGCGGATTTTTCGGAGGACCGTGTGCACGCCGGGCGCCATCGTCCCGTCAACTTTTGCTCAAATTTGCAGGACAGCGCCGTATCGACATTTTACTGCTAATTCCAGGTCCGCAGCTTCATCCTATATCCCTAACTCAGTTTATAAGCGAATCTTTCTCACTTTCTATGCATTCTTAGCTTAATTCTTCTATCAACATTCTTTACAAAAGAGGGTAGCCTTGCTTTCTTAACCCTTGAAACACATTTAGCATCCAATCTTGCATTGTGTGGGATTGGATCTTGTGGGTTTCAACCCCTCTTTTGAATGTAAAGTCTCTCCCCTAAGTGAAAACCATCAACCCTAGAGACTCTCCCTTCACTCTCCTCAGAGTTGGAAGAGGGGAGAGCAACTAGGGTTCGATCGCGATTTTCCGCTTTACATTTTGGTGAACCCAACGTGAACATCCTTTCTGATTATTCATAGTTAGATCTGAAAATTGGATTCCTTGATTACATTTCCATGTTTGATCTTTTGCAAAATTTTAGAGGTTAATTGCATAAAAACCCTAAATTTTCTTTTTAAGTAATTAAACTTGTGAAATGTTTAATTGTTAATGCTTGTTTCAGATCTGCCCTTCTATTACAAATTATCAATTCGTATTTGTGCTTTAATTTTGAAAATTAAGTGGTTAAGTGTCAAAACCCTAATTTTTGAAACCCTCTTGATTCAACCTTTGTCCGACAATTTCACTGATCAAAACATCCCCAAATCAGCTGTAACTTTGGATTCCGCAATAAAATTACAATATCTTTCATCCCTGAAAATTTGGAAAAAAGTTGTGAGGACCGTGTGCACTCCGAGCGCCATCGTCCCTGACATTTTTTTCAAAATTTCGGGAGCGAGATCTTACTGTATTTTCCTGCTAAAATCCAGAATTTTGGCTGATTTTATCAATTTTAACACCTTCAAAATTACAGTCAAAGTTGGTCTAGCGATTGCTTGGATTGAGGCTTCTAATCATTCAAAAATTGTTGAAATTGAAATTTGTGTCAAAATTGTGTTTCTTACAGTCCTAAATCTGAAAAGTGTGTTATCATTCATTCAAAATTTCAGCGATTTATTCAAATTCTTGCAATTTGTGACTTTTGAAATTAAGTGCTTAATTACAACAACTTTGATTTCCGCTTTCAAAATCGAATTTTGCGTGAAATTGAGACAACTTTTGAATTTCAAAACTTGCATTGCTTTTGGTATTCCCTCTAAAATCATAAAATTCAAAATTTCAGTTTCCCTCTCTTTTTCAAAATTCAAATTTTGCATTTTTCGACAATCTTGGTAGGGTTCAATTTTGAGATTGCAACTTTAATTTGGCCTATCTACAGATCGTAAAATCACTCAATTTTTTCAGGTTAGCTGTAAAATCATCATAACTTTCATCCCTGCAAATTTCGAAAAAAGTTGCGAGGACCGTGTGCACTCCGAGCGCCACGGTCCCGGACATTTTTTCTGAAATTTCGGGAGATTGTCCTGATTGTATTTAACAGCTTAAATCTGGAAGATTGGCTGGTTTTATTGAAATTTGCTACCTCTAAAATTCAAAATCTTCTCTCTTTCTCTAGTGCATGAGTTTTACAACAATAAGCCCTACCTACACTATTCCTGTTAGACGAAGCCTTAGAATTAAGTCTTTCCAAGGTTTAATTACTGAGGAGATGGAACCTGATTTGAATGGTCTTTTTAACGAGGACATGGGTAATTCCTCTAATCCTCTTAATGATGAAGAAGCTCTCCATGAGGTTTCTGTAGAACAACTTTCAAAATTGGATAACCAATTTGATGATTTTCGATAATGGATGTCTCAAGAATACCCTGATAGTCAAGCTCTTCCTTAATTGAGGGTCTAAAACATATGCTTCAAAGTGATAAGAATGGAATTGATATTTTGCGTGGTATTGCACACATTGTGGATTCGAATGTGATGCCTATGAAGAGTTGTGCCGAAACTTTAGGTTATACACAACCTCCCACTCAAGTCAATCACTCTATCCCTTTGACAACTTCTATTGCTAGCATACCTACCTTTACATCAAACATAATGACTACTTCTATACAAGACATTTCTCCTATGATCACCAGTCATGGGGGCAATCCTTCTTCTTCAATTAACCCTCTTCCTTCATTTAATCTGATTTCTTCATTCACTCCTTCAATGAGTGTCCCTATTATATCTCCACAAATGAACATGACACGAGGGGGCAATTCATTTAACCATTCCATTCCTCCTTGTAGTGTTCCTCCTGTCCAATCATCTCCTATGACTAATTATCATAGAGTCCCACCACCTTACTCTTTACCTTCTTTCAATAACATAACACCTCCATCACAATCTAACACGTCTAATATGAACTCTTCGACTGAAGCGACCATTAACGATCTTGCACAAACTGTCTCTTCTTTACAGCAACAAATTGCCTCTATGAATCAATCTAAGTTTAGTGTGCCCACATTTGATGTTGCGAGCCCACTTTCTCTTGATATTGTTCGAGCTATTCCCCCTAAACATGTTGAAATTCCGCATTTGGAGCTTTATAATGGTAAGGGTGATCCTTTAACACATGTTAAGACATTTCAAACAATATGTACAGATTTTGCTTATGACCAAAGGTTGCTTGCAAAATTGTTTACTAGAACATTAAGAGACAAAGCCCTACAATGGTATTGCTCGTTGCCTTCTTATTCTATTACTTCTTTCGAACAACTTGCAAATGCTTTCATTCAACAATTTCAAAACAATATAAGTCCTAAAGTTACTTTGATTGATTTAATGCATTGTAAACAAGGTGTTAAAGAAAAAGTGACTGAGTTCATTGGTAGATATAAGCATTTGTATGCTCAAATTTCTTTTCCAGTGCCTGACAATGATATTCAAAGAATCCTAATTTCTAATTTACAAAAAGATATTCGAGACAAACTCCTGTTTTTTGAGTTTACTTCTTTCCAACAGTTGTGCGCAACTCTTCACAATTATCAACTGACTGTGAATCAAATGGAACAATCACATCCTATGGCTCCGAGTGATAAGAGTGATAGTAGTCAACAACCATTTGGGAAGTTTAAACCGAACAGAGAGTCCATTAAATTCAATGAAAACATCATCAACAACAATGTGAATGCAGCATCAGGTGTGTCTCCTATTTCTAAGTTTTTCAAAAAAGAAAGAAAGTTTACTCCTTTGAATGAATCATTGTATAGTATTATGAATAAGTTATTGGAACAAAATGTGCTTACTCTTCCTCCTATAAGGCAAATTGATCCTGCAAAGATTACTTCACCTTATTTCGATAACAAATCTTTTTGTCAATTTCATCGTCAACCTGGGCATGATACTGAAAAATGTTTTTCTTTAAAGGGTAAGATTCAAGATTTGATTGATAATAATACTATCTATGTTTCGGGAGTGAATGATAAAGGCAACACATCTGTAGCTCCTTCTAACCAAAATCTTCAGATTTTTACTGATCCATTACCTTCTCATACCTCTAATGCGATTGAGACTAATGATTCCTCTCTCTCATCTGACGGTCTTGTGTCTATGACTCCGAATGTGATTAATTTTGTGGAGCAACAGAAAATCCCTAAAGAACCTTCCATCACATTTGATTCCAGTGAAACTATCAAGGCACCTGATGGTCCTTTATATATAGTTGCAAAAGTAAAAAATACACCTTGCTGTGGAGTGCTTATTGATCCTTCTTGTATGGTTAATGTCATTTCTGAAGAATTTCTTTTTACTTTGCAATTGAATCAAGTGATCTATGATGAAACAAATGTGGTTGTGAAACTATTTGATGCATTTTCTTCTCCTGCAATTGGTTCTATTACATTACCTATTGAGGTCCATAACAAATCCCTTGATGTGGACTTTGCTATTATTCCATCATCTAAACAATTTCGTGTGAAGCTAGGCTATCCTTGGCTATCTTCCATGAAAGCTATTGCTTCTCCTATTCACAAGTGTTTGAAATTTCCCCATAATGGTGAAGTTGTTACTGTCAATCATAGTCTCTTTAAACCAGCTGAAAGAATTCCTAGTGTTCCTATTGATTATTTTTGGCCTAAACAATTCCAATCTCTTCCTCCGCGAAGTGATCATCTTTTTAAATCTTATCAAAAGTGGAAAACAGATATGATCCTATCTCTAAGTGAACCTAGAACACCCAAACTTGACATTCCTATCATTCTTGAGAAGGAAGTTCTTCCTTTGAAAGATAAAACTAATGTCTTTCCTCAAGAAGATTCCAAACCCATTCCTATGGATGTGACTATGCCTATATCTAATAAACTTCCTAAGAGTAGACCTATACCTCCTCATCATGATGGACTTGGTCTCCTTCCTAAACCAAATATTCCTCCCTTATACAGAGCAGTTCCTCCTCCTTCCTCTTATGGAGAGAAGAGAGCTTCCTCTTCTCCTATTGTTCAGCCTAAGAGACCACAACCTAAACACCCAAGTGATAAGGATGAGAACATTCCTCCTCCTCAATCTTCTCAACTTCCTACTAAGACTAGATGAAATCGTTCTGCACGTGAACGTCGGCAAAAGCGTCGTCTTAGAGCTCAGGCAGCTGCTTCTCAAACTTTGCAATCCCCAAAAACACCTTCAACAAGCATTATTCCATTTTCTCCTCAGCCGACGATTGAGCCGAAATCTCTTAAACATAAGATGCATGATGGTCTCGATCCTGTGCGAGTTAAAGATCCTATTTTTATAAATCTTGATGATGATATAGATGAAAATGTTATTCATGATGAAAATGCTACTTCTCCTGTTCATTCTGATAGTGAATATGAACTTGTTGATATTGATAACCATTTATCTAACGAATTTTCTAAAGCACTTATCCTAGCTCCTAGACAAGAACAATGTGGCTCAAAACATGAACATAGCCCTTGTTTGGATCTTGTGATAGCTCCATCTGCTATGTTGGATGTTCCTCCTCTAGCGTGTTCCCTACCTTCCTGAAACATTGATCAGCAAGATCGGGGGGTAGATGACGTGCTAGACTAGTTTCATTAGCATAGCAGATTCTCTCCCCCTCTCTTTTGTTACTTCCTCTATATGTTATTCTCATTCTTCTATTTGTTGTCCTTAGTGTTGTCTACTTGAGGATGATGCAAAGCATTGAGATCTCTTGATCTCTCTCATGTTGACTCAAAAGACACATGTGTTCCCTTCTTCTAGGTGACCTTCCTTGATTGGGGAATGAAGAACAATTATGCATACATACATATGATATACATGAATTATCATACAGCATACTGACCCCGAGGAAAGCGAAGTCACCTTGTGCTTTGTGTTTTGTGTCTATTATCCTTGGGCTTATCTCACACTTGGGGGCTAAATCCTTGTGATAACGTGCTCCCTTCTCATTCTTATATGTATCACTACCTTAAAGCAATCACCCCCGGTGAGGCGTGTGTGATCGCTTTAACGTAGGGGGGCATACATCCCGTCCATATCTTTTCAAGATACTTGAAAATTTCTTGGCAAATTTAGCTTTGCCTTGAAAATTTTTGATATCTTTCCTACATGACTCATAGTGAGGGAACCTTACTACTGATAGTCATGGTTCTCCCTTGTGATCTTCCCTTTTTCTTTGTCAATCGAAGTCGTAAGATCCTTAGTCCACTGGGGGCTTGGTGTATCTTGCCTCCTTGACGTGGTGAAAGTTTTTCAATATTGTTTCCTTGTACTTTACCGAAAGTATGAGCGTACGCCTATACTCCCGCTAAAGTGGGGGCTAAATGTAGCGTCCTAAAATTGTGACACTTGCAATTTCGACTGCATTTCGGTCTTCATGATGGCGACACAACACTGAACCTGAATGGAGACCCCGAAACCTGATTATGACACCAAAAACTGCATTTTCTTGCACCCTGGCCTGAACCTCCTTTGCACCCTGCTGTCCCGGGAGGTGGGACCAGAGCGCCCAGCGCCCTGGTCCTTCAAGACCAGGGTGCCCAGCGCCCTGGTCCCCTAGGACCATGGCGCCCAGCGCCCTAGTCCCTGGGTCCTATTTTGGGCCCGATCTCTTTTGGACTTCGGGTCTTTATGTTTGCAAATTGGAAAATTATCTTTCCTGGTCGGCCTAAGGTCGGGAAAATCAGTCTATCAACCCTAATTGGCAAGTATATAAACTACATTTGCCTCTCCCATTTGGGTAAGAAGGACATATGATGGAAAAAGCGTGGAAACTATACTCAAGCATTCAAGCATTCAAGCATTCCTTCAAGCAATTGATCATTCTAAGTCTCCATTCAAGGCTAAGTGTTGCATTCAAGACAAGGATTCAACCATTGAAGAGGAGATCACTTACAACACATTACATGCTACAACATACAACATACAACAAACAACAACATCTATACCTTCGCACATAAGGATACAAACATCCTTACAACAAGGTATTAGTACTTGTTTTACATTACATACATTGACATTTACAGCAATTTCTCATTTCTTGGTTAATTCCAAAACCGGGGTTTGACCTAAGGGCAAACCCCTAATCCCTAACCCCCCAATCGTCTTCGCTTTTCTGTGTGTAGGTTGCAGGTACGTGGCTGAAATTGAAGATCTAGAATCCTTGTGCAGAGATGAACAGATCCCCCTTCGTTTCGCGGATTTTTCGGAGGACTGTGTGCACGCCGGGCGCCATCGTCCCGTCAACTTTTGCTCAAATTTGCAGGACAGCGCCGTATCAACATTTTACTACTAATTCTAGGTCCGCAGCTTCATCCTATATCCCTAACTCAGTTTATAAGCGAATCTTTCTCACTTTCTATGCATTCTTAGCTTAATTCTTCTATCAACATTCTTTACAAAAGAGGGTAGCCTTGCTTTCTTAACCCTTGAAACACATTTAGCATCCAATCTTGCATTGTGTGGGATTGGATCTTGTGGGTTTCAACCCCTCTTTTGAATGTAAAGTCTCTCCCCTAAGTGAAAACCATCAACCCTAGAGACTCTCCCTTCACTCTCCTCGGAGTTGGAAGAGTGGAGAGCAACTAGGGTTCGATCGCAATTTTCCGCTTTACAATGACCAATCTTGTTGCATGCAAAACATTTTAAAGGTAGCTTACCTCTATATTTACCAGTGCCTCTAGGTAGTCATTTTGCCAACAATGCTTCAAGTTCCACTAAGCTATCTTCATCTTCAACATCTCTGTTGGGTCTAGATTCATATTTATGGCTGGTATCTCTACTTCTTCTCATAGATGGATTAGAGACAAAATCTCTAAATGTAGATTCTAATTTCTCGACACTACCATCCTAGCCATTTAGTTCAAAAGCACTAAGTTTGCCAATAATAGAGTCAAGAGTTACCTTTGTCTTATCAATGGATTTCAGCTCCTGAATAGCTGAAACTTAGATAGCATAGATCGATAGCAGGGTTCTCAGTACCTTACTGATTATAGTGGCATCTTCCACTTTCCATCTTACACTCTTTATCTCACCAACTATCTATTTAATTGTTTGCCCATACTGCGGGATATTCTCACCTTCAGACATTCTCATGTCATCAAACTTTCCTCTTAAACTCTCCTCTTTGGCAATCTTAACATGTTCATCACCGCTATAAATCTCTTCTAGTTTCTTCCATACTTCATATGCAGCTTAGAAACCATGAACATCTACATATTTAGCATCAGATAGGGAACTGATAATAGCTTCTAGTGCCTGGTGATTTTCTTGTCGTTCTTTCTTCTAATCATTAGTCAAGGGTCAAGTAGATGTAGTATACTTATTTTCCATATGCTCTCAACACTGACTACCAAGACTCTTAATGTAAATCTTCATTCTTTCACTCCATATTCTATAATTATCTTTGTTGAACTTCAGACCTTCTTTCCTCATCATGATCTACAAGATCTTTTCCTCAAGCTGTTAGGCTTTTAGACTAAGAGGACCTGAGATTCTCTGATACCAATTCATGGTATGATGAAAGAATAAGTATCCAGTAGAATAATGAGAGGTGGGGGTGAATCAGTATACTGAAAAAGTGATACAAAGCTCCCAAACTCAAACTCAGTCAAACAAAGTAATCATATCTTAGTCAAGATCAATATTCATAAGAATAATTGATATCAACTAGTTTAACTATTATGACAACTTTAACATTAAACAACTTCAATCTTGTGAATATCAACAATGCTAAATCATAACTCAACATATTCATCTCTCAATACTTCTACTTAACATGCCTTATCAAAGATTTAACCAAATGAATAAATAAGATCACAACCAAAAAAGCATTCACCACTTGACACAAATGTTTATATGTGGAAAACCCAAATAGGTAATGTAGATCAAGAAATCGAAAATCAACAAAACAATAGCAATTAGGAGAACCACAAAACCTAAAGCTGTTATGAAAGAAATCCTAATCCAATCAATGAAGACATAAAGACAAGATATTCAAATCAAATGAAATCGAAGCAAACCAACGTAGATATCTCCTTCATGTGGCTCCATTGTTCTTCTTTCACCTTCAAATTTGATGTGGATCTCACCTACAAGTGCAAAATGCAAGTGGAAAGCAAGTTGTTGAGAGATGAAATTCGCAGCATAAGGTTACTTGAAAATGTGATTGATTCCTCTTTCATTGAAGAAAATCATCCAATTTAAGACAAATTGGAGAGATGAAAAGATTAACATGAAGAGATTTGAAAGGAAATTAAAATCAAGAATGGCAAAATTATGACAAATGTATGACAAATTATGGCAAATTATGACAAGTTGCTATTCCCGTGACAAAAGGGAAGAGAGAAAATAGCCTCCATGATTGCAACAAATGGAAGCATAAACATAGGAGAAAATGAGGGGATGAAATTAGGGGAAATATTAGAAAAATTAAAGAAAATAGGAGAAATAGAAATTAGAAATTGGGAGAATTTAGCAAATTAGAAAATTGAGGAAAAAGATGAAATTAAAAATTAGGTGAATTAATTAATAGGTTTTCATCCATTAACTAATTCATGAAAGAGACCTAGGACTAAATAAATAGATTTATTTAACCCACAAAGAAGAAGAAAAGGATTAAATGAACAAATCATAAAACCCTAGAAATAAGAGGACAAGGAATTAGGTCAAGACAACAAGAAATTAATGTAGGTTCGATCATGATTCTAATTGACAAAGGACCAATGTTGATAAATGATTGAGATTGGTTGACAAAAATCAATGACAAATTGACCAAGATTGACAAGGAGATCAAATTGATAGGTGCCAATTGACGAGGAACAATGACTAATCGATCCAAATTGACATGATTGAAAAGGACAAGGATCGATGACGAATCGATCACAAAATGACAAGATTGACAAGTTGATAATTGCAAATGATTACTAACAAGCTAAAGATGATTGAAAGATTGACAAGAGGACAAAACCCTAATTCTATCATCGATTAGGATTGACGATGTCCAAAATGATGATAAATGAGCACGCACCATGATGCGACAAGATAAGATTGACCAAAATCATGACTGAAGATTGCTATCAACAAGACCTAATTCGAAAGTGATAAAAATGAGGAATGAAGAAGGACTTGATGCTCGCAAATGATAAAGACCAAGTGCGCAACATAGAAGAAATGTTAATGTGATGCAAGAACCCTAAAATAAGGCAATGCGCAAATGTTAAAGTATGACTCCACAAGCGTTGACCATTTTTAGACGTCTACATTTTGCCCCTCTTTGAGACAATGTGATTCTAAGGATTGTTTCAAAGAACAATAATGAAAATGCCCTAGACAATAACAATGACATATGCATGCCCCCTTGAGGAATTGGCCAGAAAAATCCAAAAAAGAGGCCAAGTGATCGATAAGAATGACAGAAGACGATAGGTTCGAACGGATCAAAAATCGAAGGTCGGATGCACAAAGGACAAGCAGTGGAAGGCGCAAAAGACTGCGACCATCATAAGATGGAGAGCATGCATGTCCATCTAGGTACTGACAAAGATCTATATAGGAGACAAGGAGAAGGAAAAGAGTTCATTTGCACTGGCCAAAGTGGAAGAGTTGTTGCTCGTCAAAAAGGATCCTTGCAGAGAGATGGCAAATATTCCAATGGTAGATCACCTTGGGGAACATGTACGCATCTAGAGATGACCGGACGACGCAGGAGCAGCGGTATGTAGCTCAAAAACTCATATGTTCAATTTCATGAATTTTGCTTGATTGCGGGACATTGAGGGGCCCACAGGGGAGGGAAAAATGCAGATCTGTGCTTGTGTAGTGTTGTTCTGCGCCTGTGTAGGGTACACAGGTGCAACTTGATGTTGCACAAGCACAAGACAGTGTGCACAAGCGCAATTGTGCACTTATGACTCTAGTTTGACTGAAAGCAGCTAGACCAAACAGACTGCCAAGACTGATGGAAGAAATTAGACAGAGGACAGTTAGAGATGAAGGAAAACTTGCTTTCACAAATGCACATAAGTAGGTGAGAACCTTTATTTATTGTAGCAAAGTGGATGCAAAGCATCATGGCATTGAAGGCCAGAGCTGGAACGCAACCCCTTTTGCAAAAGACAGACACATCGTACACAAGGAATGAGTGAAGCATCCTAGGGTGCATACATCAAGGGTCGAGGTATGTGTGGCATTCACAAAGAAAACATACTTATCACAGACACCCAATGATATAGTTGCCCCAGTTTGTGACAAACATTCCACAAACAACAAACAAAACAAAAAAAGGAAAGGGACCATGAACCATCCCGGTCACTCTAAATCACTCAGTGACATCATCGAGCAACATAGGAACATGATCGAAGCCAAAGATAAATTAGTAAAAAGATAAGATGCACAAATTCAACCAAGTCAAACAAACAGTCTGATTGTCATTATCAAAAGTGGAAAACAAGAATGATCATGCTGTCTGGTTTCAGGGAATGCGGTACCCCGTCGAAGACAGGACATAGTCTGGTTTCAAGTATACCACACCCTGTATAAGACCCATGATAATGTTGACAAGGACCAATGGTAATGTTGATGCTATTTTGATTGATGTGACAACTGTGATCAAGTTGAATGCTTGCTTGGTCGAACAGTTTATCTGTTAATGCGTGATTTCATTAAAGCACAATGTTTGATAGATTGCCGTTAGATGTATGCTCAGCAATTTTTCTATGCACAAAGGGGACCATTTATTGACAAAATGCAAAATGCCAAAGAAATTGTTTTTGGATTTTGATGTTTTTCACTTTGTAGGAATTTCGAGTTTTTACAATTTTTTTGTTCGTTTTTCAGGACTTTATTTGACTTTTTAGGGATTTTTTCAAGACATTATTTGATTTTGAGGGATTTTTTTAGGACATTATATGATAAGAAAGCTCCAGTCCGCACACAACAATAACTCTAGTAATTGATCATGACAAGGGGCGCGCACCCAATGAAAATTTGAAAGACATATACAGTGACTAGGACCAAACCATATTCACAAGGACTGGAAACCTGAGTATGCAAGACAATGATGTTGACCAATCACAAGCCTGGAACAGAACATTGGGTCGGTGCGAGGATAATCGTGATAAACCTACAGAGGGGAAAGTACAGCTAGGAGTCATGATAGATAATGAAGCAATAGTCTTTTACACATGGTGTCTATTTGCTAGGTTTTCACCATGGTACTTGCCCAAAGCACTTGTTTGCTAGGTTTTCACTAGAGGGCGAATTATTTTTGTTTACTTACTTTCAATTTTTCACTTTTTTTATTTTTTTGTATTTTTGAGCTTTTGATTTTTGATTTTTTTTTTTCAGGATCATATTGAAGAACTGCTAACAGAAAAACTATCCCAGTACTTTCAAAGGTGCATGCTATTTACAGGATCTGACAGAGGCCCAACCCAATTAGGCTCAAATTTTCCTTTGATGATGTCAGTAGATTGTGTATTCTTTGGGTTCACCTTTAGGACCAAATCTCCCACTTCGAAGTGTCACCCTTTGACCTTCTTATTATAAGAGCAACAGAGACGGTTTTGATATGCTTGCAAATATGTTAGGGTTGTCTGATGTTTCTCATCTAACATCTCAAGCTGATGTAGCCTAGAGACTCTGTGCATCTCATCATCAATCAAATGTTGTAGGGAAACACACAAAGAGGGAATTTCCACTTCCAAGGGTAAAATGGCTTTTGCACCATACACCAAGGAATAAGGTGTTGCACTAGTAGGTGTGCGGATGGAAGTGTGATAAGCCCATAGTGCTGGATTCAACTGTACATGCCAATCTTGACCAGTGTCATTGACAACCTTTTTCAAGATCTTAATGATGGTTTTATTTGATGCTTCGGCTTGACCATTACCTTGTGGATAGTAAGGACTGGAGAAACAGTGTTGGATGCAAAAAATTTCACAGAGTTCCTTGACATCTTTATTTTTGAATGGATGGCCATTATCTGTGACTATTGCAAGGGGAACCCCATAGGGGAACCCCATATCTACATATGATATAATTTAGTAGAAACTTTGAAATTTGAACACTAGTGATATAGGTCATAGGGATAACCTCGATCCATTTTGTAAAGTATTTTATGGCTGTGATGATGAATTTGTGTCCATTTGCAGATGTCAGGTGAATCTTGCCAATAAGATCCAATCCCCATTGAGAAAAGGACCACGGAGATATGACAGAGTGAAGTTCTTGAGCTCGCGCATGAATGTAATTTTCGTGTATTTGACATTTGTAGCATTTCTTGACAAAATCATGAGCATCCTTTTCCATGGTGGGCCAATAATATCCAACACGAACCAACTTTTTAGCTAGACTCAGACCATTGAAATGGCCCCCACATATACCATCATGAACCTCGCATAAAGTCGTTTGTGCCTCGTCAAAGTCCAAACACCTAAGGAGGGTGTGGTCAAAGGAACGATGGTAAAGGGTGTCTGCGATGATGACATATTTGGCAGTTTGGTGTATGAAGGCTCAGCATTGGTTAGAGGAAAGGTTAGGTGGTAAGGTTTGGGATTTCAAATACTGATAGATGTCATTGTACCATGGCGAATTAGGACCAACAAGAACACACATCACATCTGCTGCCAAAATTTCAAAAGAAGGCACCATCAACTATTCGACCAAAAATTCACATCTGTCCATATTGTGGGGCATATTTAACATGGAAGCAATAGTTGCCATAGCATCTACTGACTTGTTTTGAATTCTTGGAACTTGACTGAAATGGATATCAGTAAATTTTGTCTTGAAGAAATCCACCATATGCTTGTAGGGAAGAAGCTTTTCATCTTTTGTTTCATAGTCATCATTCACTTGACGGATGACTAACTGGGAATCTCCATAGACTTGTAAATGTGTAATGTTCCATTGGATTGCTATTCTGAGTCCTATGACCAAAGCTTCATATTCTGCAATATTATTGGTGCAATGGAAAGTGATCCTATATGACTTTGGGATAGCATCTCCTTGAGGGGAGACAAACAATATACCTGCTCCTGAGCCATACTTTGTGTGAGATCCATCAAAGTATAATTGCCATTCCTTAGAAGAAGTAAGAGAAAATACTGATTCATCAAGGAAATTTGTCAACATTGGATGATCATCATGAATAGGTGCCTCTGCAAGTTGATCTACCATGATTTGTCCTTTTATTGCCTTTCTCTCAATGTACTCAATATCAAACTCACTTAGGATCATAACCCACTTTGCCAGGTGACTTGTCAAAGCTGCCCTGCTAAGCAAGTATTTCAAGGGATCAATTTTTGCAACTAGCAATGTATGATGATTTAACATATAGTGTCAAAGCTTCTGTGTTGAAAATACCACTACTAAACATGCCCATTCAATAGTTGAATAATTTAGTTCATAGCCCACCAGTGTCCGACTGATATAATAAATAGCCCGTTCTTTGCCTTTCTCATCTTGTTGGGCTAAGAGAGCTCCCAGTGGCATTTCAGTTGCAGAGATATACAATATGAATGGCTTCCCTACTATAGGATGCATTAGAATAGGTGGCGACATCAGATAATCCTTGAGAGTTTGAAATGTTGATTGACATTGCTTAGTCCATTTAAAAGTGACACCTTAATGCAATAAATGTTGGAAGGGATGACATTTGTCTGCCAAGTGAGCTATAAACTGGCGGATTGACTATAACTTCCCTTGCAGACTTCTTAGTTGACGGAGATTGGAAGGAGGAGCCATATCCATTATTTCTTTAACTTTTTCTGGGTCTACTTCTATGCCTCTATGAGAAACAATGTACCCTAATAATTTTCTGGCTATGACACCAAAGACACATTTCTTTGGGTTGAGTCTAAGCTTGTAGGTTTCCATTCGATCAAAGATTGGGCCAAGGATGGCTAGATGACTATCTCTTGTGACGGATTTGCATAATAAGTCATCAACATAGTCTTCCATCAAAGTATGCATAAAATCATGGAAAATTGTTGTCATAGCTCTTTGATATGTTGCTCGAGCATTTTTAAGGCCAAAGGGCATCACATTCCAGTAGTAGGTGCCCCAAGCACATGTGAATGCAGTCTTATGTTGATCTTCAGGAGCAATGCGAATTTGATTATATCCGAAAAAACCATCCATCAATGATAGCATCTCATATCCGGCAGTCATGTCAACTATGATGTCTATATTCGGTAGTGGAAAGTCATCTTTAGGGCATGCTTTATTGAGATCCCTAAAATCCATACAGATTATGAGGCCCCCAGTTACTTTGCTAACTAGTACCAAATTTGAAATCCAATCTGCATAATCAATTGGTTTGATAAAGCCCACATCTAATAATTTTTTGAGTTCTACTTTGACTAAGGGAGCCACCTAGGGATGCATCTTTCTAAGTTTTTGTTTGACGGGCTTGGCATCTAGTTTTAATGGCAAGTGATGAAGGACTGATTCTAGATCAAGGCCGGGCATATCTGCATAAGGCCATGCAAAACTAATCTTCTTCTCGAGAAAGAATTTGACAAAATCTATCTTTTCTTGTTTTGATAGAGAAGCAGTGAAATGAATGACCTTAGGGTTGTCAGCTGTACCCAAATTTATCTCTTTGGTCATTTCCACAAGCAATGTTGATTTATCCTGACTTGACAAGGGTATGTCCAATCTTCCACCTTTGGGCACCTCAGAAAGGTTTTCACCTGCAGGTACATCTTTTATTTTTACTTTTCCATGATCAGAGAGTGCCTTACAGTTTTCACTCAAAGACCCATTCTTTCAATTTTTTACTTTTTCTTTTTCTTTTTCATTTTTATGACTAGAAGATGGAGTTGACTCCCCAAAATATGCTGTGGAATCTAAATCAATAGCAAACCCTGCCTTATGATCACCTTGTGGTATGCCTTCCCGTAGTCCAAGGAATTTTGCAATGGCTTCATCATTTTGAAAACAATCCAATTTGAGTGGTTCTTGTTGGTCATGTTGGATAAGCTGTGGATAGACAAGGGGCATGTCATCATCGGTTTCAAGGAGAGTTAGGGCCGAGATGGCAAGGATAAAAATGTCTGTGGCACCACTATCTGAACTACTCGTATCTGATTCGGAGCTTGGGTCCTAGAATGACTCTATCCAAGCATTAGGACATGTTTTGGGAGGGGGAGTTATTTAATGTTTGTCTTCCATGGGCAAATCATCAAGGTCAAGGAAAACATTTTCAAGGGCATAGGAGCTAGAAGAAAAGGAACTCCACTCCCATTCATTGGAATCAGTTTCAGGTTGGATATCCTCAGGTATTGTTCCATCATCAGAGTCACGCCCCTTTCCACACATGGTCACTTTGGTAGACGAGGTTCCAATTCATAATGGTACAAAACCTAACCCTAAAGTTGGATGTCGCATCTTAGGTATAATAGGTTCTAGTCTTCCTTTCTTATCAAGGCCCAAACCACTGCAACCATCATATCCCTTTTTTTGCATTATAGTAAACCCTTTTCCATACCGCTCCACTAGCAATTTGATAGGTGGTGTATCACTTTGATCCTTATAAAGCCAATCTGTTACATCATCATCCAAAGTTTCCTTGTTAAGTTCACCCCATTTTGTAAATGTAGTGGGGGGCTAATATTGAATGACTATCTTAGGTTCCTTTTGCAACAAATGTGGTTTGTCATGTGATTTTGGAGATATTGGTAAATTCCCAATGAGGAATGTTTGAGCCATTGAATACTCTCCACATCCTTGGTCCTGTATCTTCAATTTTCCTTTGACAACATCTAACAATTTATTAGGATCCACATAATTATGTGAGTGGACCTCTCTATTGACTGGGACTTGTTGCTGCAGGGAATCTTTTAGATTAGCACAAAATTGAAATGGATTACGATCTCCTGGAATTTTTATCTCAGTCCCATTGTAAGGATATTTTAAACACTGATGATAAGTAGATGGAACTGCTTTCATTGTGTGGATCCACGAATGGCCAAGAATCATATTGTAAGGGAGATCAAGGTCTAGGACCTGCAGGAAAGTGTTTTCTGTCACTGGACCTACTCTGATAGGCAATGAAATTACCCCTTTAGATGGGCACTCAACATCATCATATGCTTTGATTGTTATTCTTCTGGAAGAATCAATGTCATTTTCTATATAACCAAGACCAATGACTACTCTCAAGGTATAGATGTTAAGACCTGCTCCGCCATCTATCAAGACTCATCGAATCTTGCAATTATGGACAAAGACTTCAAGATGTAAAGGATCATTATGAGGGATCTTATCAGGGGAAATATCGTTATCAGAAAAGGCAACGTGTTGGGAAATAGTGAGATGTCCAATTTGGGCTTGAAATTGGTCAACATCAATGTCTATCAGGATGATGGACTGAATTAAAGCTTTATCTAGGACAAAATTGAAATGGATTACGATCTCCTAGAATTGTTATCTCAGTCCCATTGTAAGGATATTTTAAACACTGATGATAAGTAGATGGAACTGCTTTCATTGCATGGATCCACGGACGGCCAAGAATCATATTGTAAGGGAGATCGAGGTCTAGGACCTGCAAGAAAGTTTTTTCTGTCACTGGACCTACTCTGATAGGCAATGAAATTACCCCTTTAGATGAGCACTCAGCATCATCATATGCTTTGATTGTTATTCTTCTGGAGGAATCAATGTCATTTTCTGTATAACCAAGACCAATGACTACTCTCAAGGTACAGATGTTAAGACCTGCTTCCCCATCTATCAAGACTCGTCGGATCTTGCAATTATGGACAAAGACTTCAAGATGTAAAGGATCATTATGAGGGAGCTTATTAGGGGATATATCATTATTAGAAAAGGCAACGTGTTGGGAAACAATGAGATATCCAATTCGGGCTTGAAACTGGTCAACATCAATGTTTGTCGGGATGGTGGACTCAGTTAAAGCTTTATCTGGGGCTGCGTGATGCATAGGGGACATTTTCAACAACTCAAAAATTGATATTTGTGCAGGTGTCTTTCCTAGATGATCTAGGAGATTATACTAACTTGTAGGAGTTGATTTGGGAGGAATTGCAGGAGCTCCTTTCAGGACTATTTTGGATCGACGAGTGGTGACTATGCAAGAAGGACCTTGTCCCTTTAGTCTTATGGTGGAAACATACTCATTTGATGCTTGAAAACAATTGATGACATTGTTATAACCAGTATTTGCATAATTAAGATTCACTATGGGTAGAGTTTGAAGAAGATGCTTTGCCCTTGTCATAATCAAGCAAAGGAGTTTTGAAAATTGTATGATCAATGTTAGAGGTCATGTTGGGTGGGTCTACCTCAATTACTCCTTGATCTAACAAGTCTTGAATCATATGTTTCAATTGAAGACACGATGTGGTTTTATGTCCTTTTGACTGATGGTATTCACAATATGCATTATCATTCCACCAATGTGGCTTTACCAATGGTTCTTCCTTGACATCTGGTAACTTGATAAAATTTGCTTGTATCAATTGTTTCATTACTAATTCAATAGGCTCTCCTAATGGTGTAAACTATCGAGGAGGCCCATCCCTTGATCTGAAAGGTTTTCGTTGCTGGTTTTGTTGCTGATTATACTGTTGGTATTGCGGTTGTTGAATAACATTGCTTTCTTGTGTCTAATTTTGTTTCATAGCCGACATATTAGGAGCACTCAATTTCTTTATCATGAACTTGGGTTGATTTGCATTCACTGCTCTTGCATCAACAACCCCATCATTAGTGACATTCTTGTTTTTGTACCAAAATATATTTTTGACCCTTGAATTGTTTGTGTTGTCACTATCTTTGTTGAGCTTAATGAGTCCCTTAGCTACAAGAGCATTTTCAATGTTCATCCCTTTCTTAATGAGCTTCTCAATGGTACTAGGACTTTTCAGTTTGAGCTCATACATCATTTTTGGGACCAAATTTTGAATAAATAAGTTCACTTGTTGTTCTTCAAGTATATCTAGGGAAGAATGACTATACAAGCTTCACCATCTTTGTAAGAAAGTCACTAATGGTTCACCTTTCTTTTGCTTTGTGTTGCATAAATCTGACATGGTCACTTCATTGTCAATGTTGAATGCGAAGTGGGATATAAACTTTTGAGCCAATTCCGGCCATGTCTTTATGTTCCCTAGCAAATGAGAATACCAATCCATGGCTTGTCCTATGAGACTTCATGCGAATAAGCGCATCAAATATGTTTCCTCATAGCTCACTTCAGTACATGCTGCAAAAAATGCTCGAATATGGTCTTTTGGATTGCCTTGCCCTTTATATTTATCAAAATTAGGTGCCTCAAAATGCTTAGGAAAGGGAGGCATGTAAAAGCTCTTGTCAAATGGATTTTAACATAAATATTGATCTATGTATAATTTCTTTGTCCCTTTGGTTTGCAATGCGTCGATTTGTCATTGCAACTTCTCAAGCTGTTGTGCAATTGTGTCAGATAGCGAAGATTTTGGAAGTTCATCATTCATTCTTGGGTGTACTCTTTGTCGATACATCATGCTCTCCATTGGTTGTTGATGCTCTGAAATTACTGTCTTTGGTGTCTCTGGCATATAAAGTTCTTGATATAGCTCTTATTGTTGTGGTTGTGCCATGCCTTGACATTGACCCTTTTGTTGTGCTTCTTGTGATGGGATCATCATTTGTAGCCTTGGTTGATATTGCAATTGAGGGTGTTGTTGATATTGCATGGACATCAGTTGTGGTTGTGATGTATGATAACTTGTTTTTCCTGGCACATGTTGCTGTTGATGCCGATGAATCAGAATTTGCTGACTTTGTGCCAATTGTTGTTGTCCTGATGTAAATCCCATCATTTGCAAAAAACTTTATTTGGGAGGTTTCTGTTGTTTCTCCTTTAGATGGGGTATGGCACTTGCATTGACTTGTTGTGTTGTTTGTCCAATCCATTGTGGTGGTTGCAAGTTTGAATTGACTTGTAATGGTGCAGAAGAGACTACAACTTGTTGTTGAATGCGATATTGTTGTTGTTGTGTATTGCTTGTTTGCACATTCGATTGTGCCTTTTTTGCATTCCTCAATTGTTGCAACACTTGTTGTTGGTGCACACCACTATTTGTGGCTCTTTGTGTTGCCACTATCAAAGGATCTGTCACAATATTTTGCATAATGGGTACTTGAGTATTTTCCAAACGTATTGAACTTGATGGGACATATGAACTTTGTTGCATTGTAGAATTGTTTTGAACATTCGTAAGATCAGGCATTCCAATCGTAAAGCTTTCTTGCATCTTAGATTTGGATCCACTTTTAGGTATTCGAGGAATCACTTCTTGTTGAGGGACACCTATCAACATTTGTGTGGCCATCATTTGATCTTGTGTTAAAGGTGTTGCATTAAATAATGGATTGTTTATTGTTTCGAATGTTGACTTTTGTGGAATAGTCACTGTCAAAGTTTGTGAAGCACACTTACTCAACAACGTGTGTTGAGTTTCTTGTTGCACATTTTCTTCATTTGGATGTGGAGAGAAACTTAATAGATCACTGCCTTGTTGTTTTTGCACATTAGTTTGCTCATTTGAGGAGGTCACATTACTCATCATATCAAGATATTTTTGTGGAAACATCTTAAAGACCTTGTTCAAGAATTTATCCATCTTTTTTGTCAACTTCGGATCTTTAAGGAGCATATCAACATCATCAGAAGCATCGAAATCTGATAAAGAATCTGGTAAAACATTTGGATTTATTTCTTGTTTAATACCTTGATCTAAACCAAATCCTTGTGAAAGAGTTTGTTCCTCATGTAATGTTTGAGTTTGAATTTCATGTTGCAGGTTCAGTTGATTCCAGTCAAAAGGTGCATTTTCCCTTGGCGTTGGTGGAACACTCCCATAACCCAGTTTCATGGGTATAAACACTAGCTCATATAATGGAGCTGGTCCAAGTTGAACCGTTCTATATTGTGGTAATGATGTGTTTGACGAACCTTCAATTTGTAATGTATGACTAGGTTGAAATTGTGAGTTTGATACATTGTCAATGGGTTGATATGTTGGTTCACCCATCTTCTTAGATTTTGACCTTGTTTCAACAGGCATGTCACTATGCAAATGCAATATTTTTGGGATTTTTTTTATTTTAAAAGGATGATGTATGATATGCAACTAAATGCAACCTAAATAGATGAAAATGCAATCTATGGCAAGAATGCAACCTATGTTTTTGTTGTTTTTCAAGATTTGGACAAACTTTTTGGAATGCAAACCTAAAGACTCAACCTTGGGAAGTTGAAATGAAGCCAAGACCTTAAAGGACAAGGGACCAAATGACAATAGGACAAATTGACAATGTCTCACCTATATGCTTGGATACTAAGCTAGGTTTGACAAAAATGATATTAATGAAAGGACAAATTGTAGACAAGGTCAAGACTCCCTAACAACAACTTAGGGTATCATCCAAAGTTTTGATTTTTCAAGTTTGACAAACCAAATTTTTGAGACTAAATGCAAGAAGGCAATGATTATGACAATGACTTAGGATATGACAATACAATGATAAGGATATGCGAAGACCAATGACTTGGAATATGCAAAATGCAACCTAGGCAAGACCTAATTTTAGCATGACAAGGATAATGCACGAATGTCACCTAAATGGAAATCTAGCTTTGATATGACAATGAAATGAAAACTTAGGGAAATGATTTGGAACCTAAGTGCAAAATGAGGACACTTGCAATGAAAAGGACTAAAATGAAGGGAGATGACAATATGCCCTAGGACCTAAGTTGGATTATGTAAAACCTAACCTAAAGTGACATGAATTTTGAAACAAAGATATTCAATGCTTTGACAAGCCATGTTCAAATGTTGGATGAATACTTGGACAAATTTGGACTTTTATTTGGATTTTGTTTTGAATTGAAGGTTGTTGATTTTGAAAACCCAAGTTGATTATGAGCACCTTTGAAAGTTTGTTTTTGATTTAACCTTTGACAATCACGGAAGACAAAATGTTTGTTTGACTTTGACTCAAGACAATCAAGAACATTCACAAAAAATCCTATGGCTGGCAAGGGAAATATTTGTTGAATCCTCTAACCATAAAATACAACACTCAGCCGGATAGCTAGACGCTTGGTAGCACTGGCTCCCCCTTACAGTGCACTCACTTCTTGGGCATACCAAGCTTCGAGTTCAAGGGGCATCACTTCCCAAGAACTTGCTATCTCTAATTGAGGAGTACATGAGAGGTGTCTTTGGTATGCGCGTATCACAATGCCTGAGCCAACAAATAGAAGGATTTTGGCATCTAAAAACAAGAGATTCTAGTAAGGGCATCCATTCGGGTGGGTATTGATCTGGCAAATAAATCATCACAATACCATTCCAGCACCTGTTGTCTACAACTTTTGTTGCATCCATAGTTATTTAGAGTGGTTTGGAAGAGCTTGGCTTTAGCCCGTCACCACTTTGGGTCATTCGCTCTCACCAATGCCTGTGCGAAGTGCCAAGAAAATCAGGAGGCAGGCCCAGTTCTAAGGGTTAAAACATGCAATCAAATTAAAAATAGACAAAGCATGCATGGTGTTCATTAACCTTAAAGAAATGAAATGTGCAACTACTTTAAAAATCACAAGCAAGATGTTTTAATGAGAGTCTTTGACCGCACCTTGCATAAGATTCATTAGTAGTTACATTTTTAGTCTTTGTCACATGTAACGCCAAGATGCTGCACAAAGAATTAGCACCAAAGAAAAACCAGAATGCAAGAAACAGAATGAAAACAAACAAATTTGCAAGTAAAAACAATTGATTTCACCTCTGTTTCTGTCCTTGCACAGGCACAGAATACCTCAACACAGGCGCAAAACCAATCAACATAGGCGCAAACTTATTAACACAGGTGCATAAAACTTCAACACCAACAAAGAAAACTCAAACACGGGCGCATAAAACTTCAACACTAGCGCATAAAACTCAAACACCAGCGCAAAAAACATCAACATAGGCGCAAAAGTGTCCAGAGAGCTCCGAGTCGCCCTGTTTCTTGATTTTTTCACCTGCAAATAGCTCAAAAGCACTCAAAACATGATTAAGGGGTTAGTTCACGTCAGGTTCACCAAAAATGTAGATTAGGAAATTGGAAATCATCAAAACAATAGCAATTAGGACAACCACAAAACCTAAAGCTGCTATGAAAGCAATCCTAATCCAATCAATGAAGACATAAAGACAAGATATTCAAATCAAATGAAATTGAAGCAAATTGACGCAGATATCTCCTTCATGTGGCTCCATTGTTCTTCTTTCACCTTCAAATTTGATGTGGATCTCACCTACAAGTGCAAAATGCAAGTGGAAAGCAAGTTGTTGAGAGATGAAATTCATAGCATAAGGTTACTTGAAAATGTGATTGATTCCTCTTTCATTGAAAAAAATCATCCAATTTATAGACAAATTGGAGAGAGGACAAGATTAGCATGAAGAGATTTGAAAGGAAATTCAAATCAAGAATGGCAAAATTATGACAAATGTATGACAATTTCTATGCAAGGTGTATGACAAATTATGGCAAATTATGACAAGTTGCTATTCCTATGACAAAAGGGAAGAGAGAAAATAGCCTCCATGATTGCAACAAATGGAAGCATAAACATAGGAGAAAATGAGGGAATGAAATTAGGGGAAATATTAGAAAAATTAAAGAAAATAGGAGAAATAGAAATTAGAAATTAGGAGAATTTAGCAAATTAGAAAATTGAGGAAAAAGATGAAATTAAAAATTAGGTGAATTAATTAATAGGTTTTCATCTATTAATTAATTCATGAAAGAGACCTAGGACTAAATAAATAGATTTATTTAACCCACAAAGAAGAAGAAAAGGATTAAATGAACAAATCATAAAACCCTAGAAATAAGAGGACAAGGAATTAGGTCAAGACAACAAGAAATTAATGCAGGTTCGATCATGATTCTAATTGACAAAGGACCAATGTTGATAAATGATTGAGATTGGTTGACAAAAATCAATGACAAATTGACCAAGATTGACAAGGAGATCAAATTGATAGGTGCTAATTGACGAGGAACAATGACTAATCGATCCAAATTGACATGATTGAAAAGGACAAGGATCGATGACGAATCGATCACAAAATGACAAGATTGACAAGTTGATAATCGCAAATGATTACTAACAAGATATAGATGATTGAAAGATTGACAAGAGGACAAAACCCTAATTTTATCATTGATTAGGATTGATGATGTCCAAAATGATGATAAATGAGCACGCACCATGATGCGATAGGATAAGATCGACCAAAATCATGATTGAAGATTGCTATCGACAAGACCTAATTTGAAAGCTATAAAAATGAGGAAAGAAAAAGGACTCAATGATCGCAAATGATAAAGACCAAGTGTGCAACATAGAAGAAATGTTAATGCGACACAAGAACCCTAAAATAAGGCAATGCAAAAATGTTAAAGTATGACCCCACAAGCGTTGACCATTTTTAGACGTCTACAGGTAAAAACCATGATGAGATGAGACTCAGAAGGATAGCTATCTAAACTCTTTCAAAGTTCACCCTGTTAGGAGCCAAAGCTTGCTAGAGCTTTACAATAAGTCCTGTTAAGAACTAATTCCAGTTAGGAATCACCCAGTTAAGGGATTTACAAATATGCCTTGATGAAAAGCACAATACCCTGTTAGGAGTAACCTCGCTGGAGGATTTAAGAATCCAAGCTAATGGACCACCTTGTTAGAGGATTTAATAAGTAACCAATCTTGTTAGAGCTTACCCGGTTAAGGGATTTACTTCTGCTGTAATTGTTAGAAAGCAATAGGTTTTCTTGATCTGTTTGAGTAGCACTACATTTGCTTGATCAGATCCATTTAAGCTTCATTCTTCCTTCACTCAAAGTTTAGATCCATTCACTGGTTAGGCAATTACACACTCAATAGGTTTCTATCAATCTTGCCAACAACCTCTACAAACAACTTCATCAACCTTAAATACAAATCAAGTAGGTTGGTAACACAACAAAAACCTAATTCTCATCATCGATATTACAAACAAGTTGGTACAATCCTGACCATTAGAAATCATGACAATCTCCTCACATTCTTCAAGAAAAATCCAACTACTCCATGGTCACAGCTTCACCGGGCTTTGTAACTCATCACACGTTGTGTATTAGATGCAATCCACTTTTCTCCTTCCCTAGACAATAACCAAATGTTCCAATACAATTTGAACTTATCCTCATATAATGATCACACATGTCTCCATCATTACCACTCATCAGATAATAAACCAACAAATTTGATTGGTTAGGGTTTAACAGCTGATAGGATTTACTGGTTACATTGCATAGAAAGGTTTAACCCTTTAAATCGGTTTACCGGTTCAACTCACAAACTTTACACACCAATTTACAACATCTTCCACAAATCTCTTCTTACCGGTTACTAGCCAATATAAAAAACAACAATATCAACAATAACATGAATACCATTACCGGTTCAATTGACATCAATGATAACATATCATTAATGCAATCTCTATGCAAAATGCCAAAAAACTCAAAATCCCAACATGAGTAACTCAAGGAAGTGTATCTTGACTAAGAGGAACAAGGATTGGGGGCATAATACTTTTCTTTGTTTTCTCCTTGTAGGAAGGAATCTGATGATCTGGAACCATCTAATTAGTTGGATGTTTATGATAAGTTCCTTCACATCAAGGTGAAATTGCCACACATAGCTCGACTCTGCTTATTTGTATGCTACAGGGAGGTTGGAGTCATTTCTTTGCTTGTTTTGAGGGAAATTCTTTAATGTGCAATCTGGATGCATGCGTAATCTGTCCAAGGATATGAACGATAAAAGGGTCATTGTGGACAAGAAAATCAATATTATGTTGGCATTTTGAGTTTGTTGGTATTTTGTATCAAGATTGCATTAATGATATGTTGTCATTGATGTCAATAGAACCAGTAAATGGTATTCATGTTATTGTTGATATTGTTGTTTTTGATATTGGCTAGTAATCGATAAGAAGAGATTTTTGGAAGATATTGTAAACCTGTATATTAAGTTTGTGAGTTGAACCAGTATAAAGGGTTAAACTTTTCTATGTAATATAACCGATAAAACCCTATCAGTTGTTAAACACTAACTAACCAAGTTTGATGGTTTATTATCTAATAAGTAGTAATGATGGAGACACGTGTGATCATTTGATTAAGGAGATATTCAAATTGTTTTGGCATGTTTGTTCTTGTCTAGGGAAGGAGAAAAGTGGATTGCATCTAATGCACACCGTGTCATGAGTTACAAAGTCCAATAGTGAGGTAATCATGGAGTGGTTGAAATTGTCTTGAAGAATGTGAAGAGATTGTCATGATTTCTAATGGTCAAGATTGTACCAACTTGTTTGTAATCTCGATGATGAGAATTAGGTTTTTTCTGTGTTAGCAACCTAATTGATTTCTATTTAAGGTCGATGAAGTTTTTTGTTAAGGTGGTTGACAAGGTTGGTAGAAAACCGATGGATGGATCTGCACTTTGAGTGAAGGCAGACTAAAGGTTATAGAAGTATATGATCAAGAAAATGTAGTGCTACTTAGACAGATCAAGAAAACCTGTTGTTTTCTAACAATTACATCAAAAGTTAAATCGCTTAACCGGGTAAGCTCTAACAAGCTTGGTTACACATTAAATCCTCTAACAAGGTGGTCCATTAGCTTGGATTCTTAAATCCTCCAGCAAGGTTACTCCTAACAAGGTATTGTGCTTCTAACAAGGCATATTTGTAAATCCCTTAACTGGGTGATTCCTAACCGGAATTAGTTCTTAACATGACTTATTGTAAAGCTCTAACAGGCTTTGGCTCCTAACAGAGCGAACTTTGAAAGAGTTTAGATAGCTATCCTTGTGAGTCTCATCTCACCATGGTTTTTACCTATTTGGATTTACGTATAAACATTTGTGTCAAGTGGTGAATGCTTTTGTGGTTGTGATCTTATTTGTTGATTTGGTTAAATCTCTGATAAGGCATGTTAAGTAGAAGCATTAAGAGATGAATATGTTGAGTTATGATTTAGCATTGTTGATATTCACAAGATTGAAATTGTTTGATGTTAAAGTTGTCATAACAGTTAAACTGGTTGATATCAAGTATTCTTATGAATATTGATCTTAACTGAGATATGATTACTTTGTTTGACTGAGTTTGAGTTTGGGAACTTTGTATCAGTTTTTTAGTGTAATGTTTCACCCCCCCTCTCAATATTCTACCAGATACTTATTCTTTCATCATACCATCATATTACATATGAAAAGAAAGGAACTCTATTTTGCCTGTTGTGTTTGTAAAATGCTCAGTGATGAAAATTAAGCATACCAAATCCAGTGACTAGGTTTAGGTTGCATTCATTCTAAATTTTATGCATTCCAAGTGATTTCGGTATGAAAACAATGATCTATTTATCTTTTGAATGAGAAATTCAAGCAATCGTCATTTCTCAGCTAAGTGGTCTCTTTTTCATCATTGTTTCTCTAGTCGAGTACTTGTGTATTGATATGTTAGCTACATACATGAGCATCTTTTATAGATCCATAAATTTCATTATATACTTATTTGCATTCATATTATTGCATTTTATATATATATATATATATATATGAGCATTACTAGTTACTCATTTTCATCATTCATTTGCATATGAAAAAGAAACAAAAAAACAAACATCCATTTTCATCTGCATTACATGCATTCATACTAAAAGAATATGCATACATATAGAATAAAGCATATAGAAAGACATCTCATAATCAATCAACAGAAGTACGATGAAATCAAACCAAGAGCTTGTATATATCATCATAATATCAGTCTCAGAGTACAAATATCAATTGTCAAATACAATGTCTCATCGGAGCAAGAATCGTATAAGCTACAAAAATGGGTTATATAACAAAATCTAGGAGATATAACAAATCTAGCTCTTTGCCTTTCCCTCATCGATGGGTGGAGGAGGTGTTGCTTGCTGACTGATGTCCTATTTGGTGCCCTAGCTCCCTCAAGTCGAGCCATATACTGCGAATACATAACAACCTGCTACGCTACTGGGACTACTACACTATGAGCTGCGACATAATAGGTTGCACGACTCATTTGATGTAAAACTAATGAATACTAAGAGGGGGGGCGAACTAGAATGCCCAAACTTAACCAAACTCTTAAGCAATTTTACTGGAGACCAGTATAGTAGTCTAAACAACAAACCGGTTAAAACATAGATAAGCCAAATAGCAAATAAATCATTCACCCACAGAAGCACAATCACCATAACACAAGATATTTTGACATGGAAACCTAAATGGGAAAAACCATGGTGAGTAAAACTCACAAGTCAACTATCTGGAGAATAGTAACTAGACCGGTTAAGGTCAAACCGGTTAAGGCCTTACAATGTTTTTCACCAGAATAGATCCTGTTAAGAATCTAGATCTCTGTTAGGAGATAGGTCCTGTTAAAGACTACCCTATTCGAGGATTTCAGATCCACAACTATGAACCACCTTGTTAGAGGATTTACAATAGTCCTGATGGGGCCTACCCGGTTAAGGGTTTTAGACTTGTCGAAGAGATTAGTAATCAACAAGTGAATGATCTAGAAAGTAGCACAAAATGTTTGATTAGATCCTTGACTGCTCTTTGTTAATGCATTGCAACATTACTTCAATCTCCTATCCTTCACACGGTCAATCTCTATTGCAAGATACCTTCTTGCCAAAACCTAATCTTCTTATGAAACCCTTCTACACACACACACATAAAACCCTAGAAATGATGTCCTCATATAGGAATCTAATTTCATGTCGGTCCAATGAGATTAGACTACAATTTCCTAGGTACAGTGCATCTAGACACAATTTGTAACTCGACATAGAAACACCATCAAAGTGTTGGTGGATGATAACTCATCACACTTTACAAGTTTACCAGTTGAACATAGTATATTGATTACCGGTTAACAAACAAAGACTAGTAAGCTAGAACATAGTGTTCTGATCAAAAAGATTAACTGCCGCTAGGGGTCCTCATTCTGCTTGAGGTCTTCATATCGCTTGATGTCTTCATACCACTTGAGGTCTTCGGTCATGCTTTGATCGATAAGCTTTGTCTGCAAAACACCGATAGTCTTCTACAAATAGAGACTATACATACAATGACATATAATGCCAGTTTGAACAATACAACACATACTACCGGTTGATAATAACTCGTACACAAAATAAGTGTGTGTCCATCAATGACAATCAAAACTAAACATGCCAACAACCACCTCAACTAAGTACAAATACTATCAAAATGTCAACAATCTCCCCCTTTGGCATTGATGGAAACACTTACGAAAATTTTGACATCTAACTGCTTCCAAAACAAAAACAGATGTCATAATCAAAGTTACCCCCCCTAAGGATATACACTACTACCTTTGCTAAAATTACAAGCATGTGCATCTTCCATTTGCATGAAATTTTCAATACCACTCCCCCTTTGCCAACAATGACAAAGTATTGCAAACACTCCCTATTTCACATAAATTTACCAAAATTATATTGCATAACATAAAAACAAAGTATATGTTCATGACAATAAAGAGTAAAACTTCTCAAAAAAGAATTTAAAGTTTTTCAAAAAATCCTTCATGTCTGAAGACTAGGAATCGAAAAGTGAGGCAGCAATTTCACTCTCGGTCTTCATCTGGAAAGCTAATTCTTCCATGGAATCGATAGTGCTCATCTCCTATGTGACAATAATAGCTTCCAGGTTCAGAAAGCACTTCTAAAGAACCTGCAAATTAGGCAATAGGAGTAGTTATAGCTCCTACAGATTTAGATTTCGCTTGCAAATCTCTGCTTCAATCTTTGCAATCTATTTCCGGTGATTCTGAATGGTCTTCCCATACACTGTGAAAGAATCATATGTTACTTTTAAGGTCTCCACATACTACTTTAGTTCTGATTGTATTTGACCTTTCTTCTTCAAAGCATCATCATAGAATAGATTGGGCTGACATATCTTGCTAAAAAGCATTTGTCCTTCAGCCATTGCTAGACTGGCAGTAGATGCAACTGGTGCCGATACCAATGGCACAACTTTCCTCTTCTTCTACTTTGTTATTATAGTAGGAATAACCCTCTCAGAGTAGGTACTGGTCCTCTTCTTCTATGGATCAAGTGGTGAAGCTAGTAGGGTAGAGGCATACCCTGTGAGTATATCATTTACTACTTCATAGCCCATAGGCTCAACTTCATCATCTCTTGGCTCAACCGCTTCCATTATGCAATGATCCACTTTGATTGTGAAACAGATATCATCCTCATACTTTTTAACCAAATCACCTGATATTCTTGTTCTCTGGTTCATCTCCAATATGAACTCATCAAAATACCTAGTCAGAGTCTCTAGATAAGTAGATCCTACTGCTTGCAGACTCTCCTTGATTTGTCTTGAAACCAAAAGGTCTCTCAACCAGTGAACATCATCAACTCCCAGAAAATACCCTTGAAAGTAGAAAAACAATCCGACAAGTAGTTTAACAAACTTAAACCTCGGTGCCTTGTCCTCTTTGATGGATTTCGGATTCTCCATGAGTTATTTTTGCATGCAGGTACATAAGTCATATTTTGCATCTTCCTTGATCATCTAAGAAGCGGCATGCACCATAGCTGCAGGAACAAAATTCATTCTACTAGCATAGAATACTCTATACCTGATCACCATGCATGCATACTTCACCAAGTCATCTCTTATGGTGTTTATGGTCATTGCCCGTTGGTCGCTCATAGAACCGGTGAGCTCTGTCACTTTGAATTTTGTGATCTTGCGAATAACAGATATTTCTCCAACATTGCAGAAACTGGTCACTGCATAGATTGCCTCTGGTGTGATATCATGAGTTTATTCAAGATACGTTTTGTCACCATGAACCCTACTGAGAATGATTCTTATATGATCATCTGTGAATTCTTCAACAAATTAAACTGCATTGTGAAATTTATTCTTCTCGATCACACTATATTCTGGTTTAATCTTCTTGTCTTTCCCTCAAAACAAACTTAACAGGGAGTGAATCACTAGAGACCCTAGGTCTTCCAGTCTGCAATCAATATAACCAGAAACATTCCCTTCGATAGGTATTATATTTCACCTTCTTCCTAAGGGATTCAGATGACTCCTCAAACGCAGAAGAACTAGAAGAGGCTTTGAATGCATAATCATGTCTAAATAATTTAGAATGATGAGTGTGATTTGACAAAAAATACCTTTTCACTCCGAACTAGTGTTTGCCGATGTCAAGCACAACACACTTCTCCAAGAGCTTACTATTAGGATTCCCACAGATACTGAGAGGGGGGGGGGGTGAATTAGTATCTAACCGGTGAATTGAATTTCTTAACTTAAAACATGTAGAACATATTATAACAATATACCGGTATGCAAGAAATAATGCAATAAATAGAATTAAAAGCATCCACATGAAAAGCACACCATGACACAAGGATTTAACAAGGAAACCCAGTGTGGGAAAAACCTCGGTGGGATTTGTGACCCACAATATTCACTTACTGACCAATAAGAGAATATTACTTACAAAAGGGGCCTGCTCATGCAGGAAGGCCAACTACCTAGAGCTCATTTCTCAATAGGAAGTCTCACTGACTTACAATGTGGATTATACAAATCCAATATCTTGTACTATTTTACAATAGCATCTATAATTCCAGATCTAGTACCGGTTTCTGTTATGTTCTTTACATAAAACCTTTACCCTATATTTCACATAATAGGTCTGCCTAATATCTTCTTCTTCTTCTTTTGCTTACAAAATGTCTACAATGATCTCTCTTATATATAAGAGTCATTTTACAACTTTCCAAGTCATCTTACAAAGTTTTTACAATAAGAAACAAAATATAATATATCAAAAATCCTGTCGGCCTCTGTGCTGGTATGCTTCCTTTCTCTGTATCAGTGTAGAGTGTGATTTGTTGATGCCGGTGAACTATCTTGCTGGTGTAATGCCTTGCCGGTGTAATGCCTTGTCGGTGCCATAGGATTGTAAGGTTGCCATCAATGACAAAACCTTCAATCACCTACAATGTCTCATTGGAGTGTGCATATGCCAACAATCTCCCCCTTTGGCATTCATGGCAACACTCATGAGAAAATTCAAAAGTGTATCCAAAACTTTAATCCAAAAATGTTTCCAAAAATATGTTACCAAAAATATAAGAACTTCCCTTGAGTAAATAAGTCTTTTGCCGGTTATTTTCTCATACTACTACTCCCCCTTTGGCATCAATGACAAAGGTTGTCAAGGTGTCAATAGAATTGTAGCCTCAACCTTGTAACTGGGTAGTTACAATTTGAAATAGATCCACCAAAATCAAGTTTATACTCTCCATAAACTTCTTACTGTCTCTTATTGTTATCTTTATTCTTTTAACTGTACCGGTGAGGTGTTGTATATGCTCTGCTAGTGTTTTCTGTCCCTTTATCAGTGCCTCAGATATTTCCTTCCGCAATGATGCTAGATAGTCCAATCTTGGACTAAGTTTTAGTCTCAGATGCTTTGCCTTATTCACTATTCTCTCCTTTTCTCTTTCTAATTTAAGTAACTCTTCCTCAAAATTTGTTATCCTCTGCTCAAAAACTGATAATGTATCAGGTGAGTTAACAAAATTATCAATAAGTTTATTGATTTCATTCTGTACCTTGCTTATTTTCTTATCTATGTCTACTGTCAAAAAGTTTGTCTTGCAGGTGTCTTTGTACAGAGTTTTGTATTCCTTTAACAAGTTACACAGTTCCGATAGAAGTGTGTCAAATTCCCTAGTACACTTCTTTATCTGATCTTCAAAAAATTTCTGCTTTTCAATTTCTACCTTGTCCTTCAATGTCTCTTCCTTTATTTTCTCAATAGTCACTGTGTTCTCAGTGATGTATTTACACAAAGTATCAAGTTGTCCTAAAGAATCTTTATTGTCTATGTTACAATTAGGAGCAATTACCTTCAAAATTGGGATTGTGTCATCTATAGCTTTATAAGCTTGTGAACTACAATCTGTTATTCTTTTGATTGAATCTAAGAGTACTTCAGTTACATTTGTTGATTTGTGGCCTACTGAGGAGGAACCAACATTCTAAATTCCGTCGGTGGAGGAAGTAACCAAGCTTGTTGTGACCTCTGGTAGGTCTATTTGTGTTTGCATTTCCTTAAGCAATGGTTTGTGTACTTCTCCTATTCCCGGTTGTACTGTTTCCTCATGACTCTATTCCTATACCTGTTCTGGAGCCTTTTTCTCTTCTTGATTCTCTGTCTATTCTCTTGTGTTATCATCTGTTGGTTTCTCTTATTTTTTATCAGTTTGCTCAGTTACCGATGACTCACTAGCCATGTCTATCTTACCAGTTGTATCTTTATCTACCACAATGTTGATTTTTTGTGTATCAACATCTACTGTGTATAAGACTTCAGGATTAGGATTGCCATCCTCTACATCCATACTTTCAATTGTCGGTTGATCTTTTGTAGTTTTTGTTACTGGTGATGTAATCAAAGGAGGTGGGGGTAAGTTGTCTTTTACTTTGATACTTAGAGGTCCACCAACCTTTCCTTTTTCTTTGTCTCTTTCTTTCTGATATACCTTTATTGGTTTGGGGTTCCTGTATTCTTCCTATTTTTCTTTCTCAACAAGAAATATGTCCCATGCATATTCTATTTCTTCAGTTATCTCATTAACTCTTCCAACCATTAAAGCAATAGGTTGATGTGTAGTAGAGACTACTAACCGGTTTGCTTCAGCAATTAAGTCATCTATCTCCTTAGGTGAGTTTACTAGATAAACATCTAGTAACTTTTCAATTTTGATTTTCTTATCAAGCTTTATAATAGCTTGTCTTCTTGCTTCCAGACTTTTGAACAGTTCATCTGGTACCTCATCTACAACTTCCATCAAGAATTTCTTATACATGTCCATGTGTAGAATAACACTATTTTCCACTTGTTCTTTTTCATCTGTTGTCAAAGTGTCATAGACCTTTCCTATGTTTTTGAGTTTCCCTTCCTCTGTAATTTCATTTAGCAATATGTCAAGAGGGGCCAAGTTTTGTTTTGTTCTCTTCTTCTTCTTGGGTGTCAGTTTCTTCTTTGGTGTAGTCCTTTTAACTAGAGATCTCACTGCTTGTTGTTTATGTCTAGTTCTCCTAGGTGAGGGTGTGGTTGCCAGTGAAGGATCTCTTTTCCTTACAACTCTTTTGAAATTTGCAGGCATGTCACTCTCCGAAGAAGTGCCTACCGGTGATAGGTGAGTCTCAGGCTGTAGGGTTCCTAACTCATCCTTAGTGATATCGGTTTTCTTTAATACATCTTCTTTAATAGCCTTTGCCCATCTAGAACCTCTTCTCACAACTGCCTCAACCTTTTTCACTCTCTTCTTATATTGTATTTGTTTTTCTATAGTCTCAGCACTACCAAATACTTCTTCCTTTGGTTCATTTGGTGCTTCCAAAAGCTCTTTAGCATAAGTCTCAATTATATGATCATCTGTCTCATAGCCCATCTCTGTTACCTAGATTGTTCTTGGAATGACTGCTTCCATCTAGATCTCATCCTTTTTTATTACAAAACATATATCATCCTTGTACTTGTCAACAATCTTCTATGATAATCTGATTCTCTTCTTCATTTTGGCCTTAAGTGTTTGAAAGTATTCATGGATATTCTTTTCCTTGTCTTCACCCATGTTGTTGAATAGTTCAGTCAATTGTTTTCCTACCAGTATATAAAATCCAAGTACTTTATAGCCTATACTGGGAACCTGTTTGTTTATGTGTAGCATCAAGCATACAAGCAGATTACCAAATCTAAAAGTTCCTTTCTTATCTTTCTTTATCTTGCCTAAGTTGTCAATTAACTCATCTTTTAGCCATTCACATATGTCAATTTTCACATTGTCTATAATCATGTCATAAGCACTCTTAATGCATAAACTTGAAACTGAGTTGAGTCTATTTGCATGAGTAGCTTTATACCCTAAAATCATGCTAACAAATCTCACATTTATATCTGTTACATCATTTACCCTCAAGGACCTTCTGTCGGATGTTGCACCAATTAGTTTAGTTACCAAGTCATTTGAGACCTTCTTAGTCCTGTTTGGTCTTTTATCGATGGACGATAACCCTGTGACAACTTTCATAGTTTCCTTGGTGATTTTGTGAATTGCATCTAACCAAAAAAATTCACCATGTACTCTACTTAAGACTATCCTAATCACATCCTTGGGAAATTCAGGAATGCAGAGGATTTCAGTAAATCCTAGGGTTTCAATGATTTTATGTTCTAGTTTCACATTTTTGGAATTATCACATATTACAGATTTATAAATTGTTTTGATCTCTTCATCTCCCAATTCCTCTATGTTACAGTGAATGTAAATTCTGGGGTCTTCGGCATTAACAACTCCTTTTGGTATTTGAGAGAAAGCACCTATACTGTCATCTTTCTTTGCTACTTCGGGAACCATTTGAAATACGGGCCTATGACATTTTATAACCTTGACTATAGTAGGGTTTGATATATATTCAAGTGCAGAGGTGGATGCCATGATGATAAATACCTTTTTTTGTCTTGGATGGATTGATTGCTTGAAGTGCTTTGCCTCTTTGCTTTAAATTCCTTAGCTCTACAACTTTTACGCTCTACAAATGTTTGAAATAACGGTGAAATGAAATGGAGCCAAAACCACAAATTTATAGTGTTTATTTGTCATCTACCATATTTAATGCATGTCGGTTAAGTATTCACTTTGTCTACTGGTAATGAAGTAATTTCCAACTTCTCATCTCTAACTAAGGGAATAATAGTACATGTGTCATTAGATTACCTAACCCTCAAGGAAACTTTTTTCAATTTGATGAAGAACTTCCTGTCGGTTGAGCACTACTCTGTCCTGCCGATGAAGCATCACTCTGTCTTGTCAGTGAAGCATTGATTGGTTCTAATGGTGGAGGAGTATTCCCAACATTTAGATCAACTTTTCTAATCCATTGTTTTGAGAATTCTTGCTTAACTTCTTCAACTTTTTCTTTAGCTTTCAAGCTAGAACTTTTGTTGTCTATCGGTGATCCTTTACTTCTACAGAATTTTGCAATATGCCCAATCTTGTTACATGCATAACAAGTCACATTATTCTTCTGAATAGCTTTCCCATAACCTATGCTGGTTTGTGTTCTGCATTGATTAGATAAATGTCCAAATCTTCCACAAACATAAAATCTCACATTCATTCTACAATTTTTAGAGATGTGACCAACTTTGTTGCATTTTGAACATTGACCGGTGGGTGTGTTGATATTTTGATAATTTCTAGATCTACATTCATTTGCTCTATGACCATACTTATTACAGTTAAAGCATTTTCCATTGAGTTTATAAGCACTAGGTTGCCTTACCAGTTTGCTATGATCCTGTGTGTTTGCAGTACCAGAGCTTTCACCAACTTCAAAGCCAATTCCAGAAGTGTCTCCTTTAGGTTTTTGATTCTTTAGAAAGTTACCAAGTTCCTCTGAGCTTTTCTTAAATTTTTCTTTATGTTGATTTGCAGTTTCTGGTTCTCTTTCTAAGACTTCTTTCTGCCTCATCAGTTCAATGGAGTCATTTTGAGTGTGCATTAGATCTATCTTCAATAAATAATTTTCATAGCTAAGTCTTGTGTTCTCATTTGCTGCATCACTTTGTCTTCTAGTCAATTCTTATTCATTCTTCTTCCTATCTTCAATTTCTTTACAAAATCTCATAGTCATATCCTGCATCTCATTCTTTGTTGTCATGTTCTCTAGTTTTAGCTTGCTTATCATATCATTAAGTGATTCCTTTTCATGATTCTCATTTTGCATCTTTCCACAAAGTTCTCTTCTCTTATTTCTTGCAATAGTAAGATTCTCTTGAAGTGCTTGAATGATATCCTGAGCTACTTTTAGATCATCTTCTAGTTTGATATTTTTCAATTTTTCTGTATCATAGTTTGAGAGAGCTGCTTCAAGTTGCTTCATTAGATTTTCCATCTTTACCGGTGTCAAGATCTTCCTCAAGCTATTAGGCTTCTGAAAATAGAGGACGAAGCTCTGATACCAATTGTTAGGATTCCCACAAATACTGAGAGGGGGGGTGAATTAGTATCTAACCGGTGAATTGAATTACTTAACTTAAAACATGTAGAATATATTATAACAGTATACCGGTATGTAAGAAATAATGCAATAAATAGAATTAAAAGCATCCACATGAAAAGCACACCATGACACAATTTAACGAGGAAACCCGGTGTGGGAAAAACCTCAGTGGGATTTGTGACCCACAATATTCAATTACTGGCCAATAAGAGAATATTACTTACAAAAGGGGCCTGCTCATGCAGGAAGGCCAACTGCCTAGAGCTCACTGCTCAATGGGAAGTCTCACTGACTTACAATGTGGATTATACAATTCCAATATCTTATACTACTTTACAATAGCATCTATAATGCTAGATCCAGTACCGGCTTCTGTTCTGTTCTTTACATAAAACCTTTACCCTATATTTCGCATAATAGGTCTGCCTAATATCTTCTTCTTCTTTTTTTGCTTACAAAGTGTCTACAATGATCTCTCTTATATATAAGAGTCATTTTACAACTTTCCAAGTCATCTTACAAAGTTTTTACAATAATAAACAAAATATAATATATCAAAAATCCTATCGGCCTCTGTACCGGTATGCTTCCTTTCTCTATGTCGGTGCAAAGTGTGATCTATTGATGCCAGTGAACTATCTTGCCGGTGTAATGCCTTGCTAGTGCCATAGGATTGTAAGGTTTCCATCAATGACAAAACCTTCAATCACCTACAATGTCTCATTGGAGTGTGCATATGCCAACACTTACTTTACCGATCTCACTTCCACACTGATAGGCTGAAATGGCTGCAAAATCTTGTGCAAGATTTCTTTTTGGATTCTTTCAAATGCAAAATGATTTGCTCTTGTCAAGCTGCTCAAGATATAAAAATTCTTCTTCGAAAAATAGGTAAGTAAAAATGATTAGAGTCACTTTTAAACATGCTCCTACCTACCATAATAAATGCATCACCGATAGGGTACAAACCCTAACTTTACCACTTCATTTCTTCCGTCAATTGATAGGTAACTGATACCAATAAAAACACTTTACCAATATACACCGGGGGTTTGAAACATTGTTACCGATATGTTCCCCTTAAGCTTTTTGAAGCTTAATTTTCCAGTCCAAATGTCTCCACACTAGGTGCGGAAACTGGTATATCTTGTGGATTCTCTTCAAATTTATTCTTCCAAATTTTATCCATATCAGCTTGAATGGTTTCAATATCGACCTTTCCTTCTGGGTCGACCGATAAGTCTTTCAATGGAATCTTTTTCAGTTTGCATGTTCTGGCAATATGTCCTAGTTTATGACAATGATAGCATACCATACCAGGTGCTCTCCATGGTCCGGTGTTTACTTTCCATTCTTACTCCATGTTGCTATTGTGTGACCACTACCATGATAGATCCAATAGGTTTCTCTCCAACTGTTTGCCACTCCATAACCATTATACTAGTTTGGGTTCTGGTTTACAGGAGGTTCTAGGACAACTCCTTTAGATCTTGGTGCATAACTTCCAGGGCTATTCATAACAAATCTGCACTCAAAAGATCTATGCCCAAACTTGTTGCATGGATAACAATGACCATTAAATCTACCAGTTCTATCCTTGTGGTTATACACATTGTTTTGCATGTAAGGGAAATTATTATAAGCCTTTCTCCTACACACATTGGTAGTATGTCCTTCCTTATGATTGTTAAAGCATATAGGTTTGAATTTTGGCTTACATTTGCTTTGGTTTCTCTTAGGTGCCGATTTCTCTTTTGGTACACCAATCTTGGTTCCAGAGGTTTCACCTTCCTCATATGCAGAGAAACCAAGTCGAGAGGTATCCTTTGATGGTTTCATTGAATCTAGCTTTTGGTCCAACTTCACAGCACTCTGGTTGAACTTTGCAAGTATCTCCTTTGTCTCAACAAGTTCCTTGGAAAGAGAATCATTGGTCTTCATAAAGGTTTCATTCTGAGAAATGGTTGCATTTAGTTCTTCTTGTATTTCTTTTTTGTCTTCCTTACTCTCTTGCAGATAAGTGGTGATGGCACCAATCTCTTGTTTCAACTTAGAGATCTCGTGCTCCTTGTCCTTCACTAGATCTTCAACTTTTCTTTTGTTTCCTATCTCCTGACTCATCCTGGTAGTCAGTCCTTCTAGCTCCCTCCTTAGGTTAGTTTTGGACTTGTTCAGTTTCTCCACTTCTTGGACTAGGGCATCCATGTCTGCTTCATCAGAAGAGTTGTTCTTAGTAATTTCCATCATTTTCTCAACAAGCTCTCTTCTTTTGCCTAGAGAGGCTTTATACTTGATCTTAAGTTCATCATAGGCTCTCTCATATTCAACCAAATGGTGAGTGAGTTTTGTCATGCTATATTCCCCCATATATCCTTTCAAGTGGTTAAACTTAGAGAAAGGTAGGCTCTGATACCAATTGATGAATACTAAGAGGGGGGTGAATTAGTATTCCCAAACATAACCAAACTCTTAAGCAATTTTACTGCAGACTGGTATAGTAGTTTAAACAACAAACCGGTTAAAACACATATAAGCCAAATAACAAATAAAGCATTCACCCATAGAAGAACAATCACCATAACACAAGATATTTTGACGTGGAAACCCAAATGGGAAAAAACACGGTGAGTAAAACTCACAAGTCAACTATCTACAGAATAGTAACTACACCGGTTAAGGCCTTACAATGTTCTTCATCAGAACAGATGCTGTTAGGAATCAAGATCTTTGTTAGGAGATAAGTCTTGTTAAAGACTACCCTATTAGAGGATTTCAGATCTACAACTGTGAACCACCTTGTTAGAGGATTTATAATAGGCTTGACTGGGCCTACCTGGTTAAGGGTTTCAAACTTGTCGAAGAGATTATTAATCAACAAGTGAATGATCTAGAAAGTAGCATAGAATGCCAGATTAGATCCTTGACTCCTCTTTGTTAACACATTGTAGCATTACTTTAGTCTTCTATCCTTCATATGTTCAATCTCTGTTGCAAGATATCTTTTTTCCAAAACCTAATCTTCTTTCGCAACCCTTCTACACACACATGCATGAAACCCTAGACATGATATCCTCATATAGGAATCTGATTTCATGTCAGTCTAATGAGACTAGACTATAGTGTATCTAGACAATTTGTAACATGACACAGAAACACTGCCAAAGTGTCGGTGGATGATAACTCATCAAACTTTACAAGTTTACTGGTTGAACACAGTATACCGATTACCAATTAACAAACAAAGATTGGTAAGCTGGAACATAGTGTTCCGATCAAAATATTAACTGCCGCTAGGGGTCCTCATTCCACTTGAGGTCTTCATACCACTTGATGTTTTCATACCACTTGAGGTCTTCTATCATGCTTTGACTGGTAAGCTTCTTCTGCAAAACACTGATAGTCTTCTACAAATAGAGACTATACATACAATGGTATGTAATACCAGTTCGAACAATACAACACATACTACCGGTTGAGAATAACTCATACATAAAATAAGTTTGTGTCCATCAATGACAACCACAACTAAACATGCCAACAACCACCTCAACTAAGTACAAACATTATCAAAATGCCAACAAAGATCTCTCACTAAAGAGCATCACGCTCTGCTCTCACCTCGGCAAGTTGTCGGTCACACTTTTCTTTGACCTCTATAAGCCATCGATCTCGCTTTGCAAGCTATGTCTGCACCATTGTCAACTATGACTGCAAACCTGTCAACCTTGATCTCAAAGATCGTACTACATCTAGTACTCCTTGGTCTCTCCCAGCATCTCCCTCTCTTCCTCCCTGCTCATCTCTCTTCTACCTATTAACTATTTTAAGATATTTGGGAGCAAATGTTTTATCTTACTATTTGATTGCAAAATTAGACGATATCTGGCTTTGACATATGAGATTTTGTCATATAAATTTTGATAATATTGTTAAAGTAAGAAAGTCTAAGACGGTCAACCTCAATCTCAAAGATTGTACTACATCTAGTACTCCATGGTCTCTCCCAACATCTCCCTCTCTGCCTCCCTGCTCATCTCTCTTCTACCTATTAACTATTTTAAGATATTTGGGAGCAAATGTTTTATCTTACTATTTGATTGCAAAATTAGATGATATCTGGCTTTGACATAGGAGATTTTGTCATATAAATTTTGACAATATTGTTAAAGAAAGCAAGTCTAAGACAGTAAGAGGTCTGTCTCAGCTAGACAAACCAGTTAATGCTCTTTGTAAAGAATGTCAATTAGGAAAGATGATTTCTTCAACTTTCAAGAGCAAGTTCTTCTTAGTAGAGCACTTGTTAGATTTGGTTCATACAGATCTATGTGGACCAATAAGAACAAGAAGCATTCAAGGTGACAAATATTTCATGATTTTCACTGATGACTGTTCAAGGATTATGTGGGTTACATTCTTGAAGGATAAGAATGAATCTTTTAGTAAATTCAAGGCATTCAGAGCCTTAGCTGAGAAAGAGAGTGGCAAAAAGATAAAATTTCTAAGAATAGATCAAGGTGATGAATTCACTTCTGCAGAGTTCACTAAGTGTTGTGATGATAATGGTATCAAGCAGAAGCTTTCTGCACCAAGGACACTAGAGTGGAATGGTATAGCAGAGAGAAACAACCAGTCAATGGTTGAAGCTTCTAGGACTATGTTAATACAAGGAGGTGTATCAAAAAGATTTTGGAAAGAAGTTGTAAGTACAGTTGTCTACACAATGAGCTGAGTTCTGGTGAAAAGAGGTAAGGACAAGACCCCATATAAATACTAGTATGGGAGATCACCTGATTTTAGCTATTTTAAGATATTTGGGAGAAAATATTTCATCAAAAGAGGTGATTACATAAGCAAGTTTGATTCTAAGAGTGATGAAGGCATATTTCTTGGCTATTCCACCAAGAGTAAGGCCTATAAATGCTTCAACAACCAGACAAAGAAAATTGTTGAGAGTGTTGATGTTCGTGTAGATGAATGTCCTAAAGTTTCAGATGTAACTAGTTTTGAGAAGAAGGATGAAGATCCTTGCATTTTTATTTTGGAACCTAGAATTGTTAAATCTGAAATCAGTAAAGAAAATCCTGATGTACTTGTTCAACCAAATCAAACAAATTTAGAAGAAGATGATAATGAAGAAGTTGAACCTAAAGAAAATGATCATGTTATTCCTAGGTATGTGAGACTGAATTACAGTCCTGAAGAGATAATTGGAGATAAGGATGCCAATGTACTATCTAGAAGGAAAATAAGAGAAAACTCTTGCATGATCCCCACCTTTGAACCTAGAAGTGCTAAGGAGGCATTTAGTGATGATCATTGGGTGAAAGCTATGGCTGAGGAGTTGGATCAAATTGATAAGAACAACACTTGGACCTTGATACCCTGACCAGTAAACAAGAATGTTATAGGTACTAAATGGGTGTTCAGAAAAAAGTTGAATGAAGATGGTGTTGTATTTCACAACAAGGCAAGAATAGTATGCAAAGGTTATGCGCAAGAAGAAGGAGAAGATTATGGAGAAAATTTTGCACCAGTAGCAAGACCGGAAGGTGTTAGAACATTACTTGCATTTGCAGCTCATAAGAAGTTCAAGGTATACCAGATGGATGTTAAGTCTGTATTCATGAATGGGATATTGGAAGAAGAGGTCTATATAGAGAATTCTGATGGTTATGCATTGATAGAAAAGGAAGACATGGTATGCAAATTGCATAAAGTTTTGTATGAATTAAAGTAGGCACCCAGAGCATGGTATGAATGACTTCATACTCATCTGATAAAGATAGGCTTTGCTAGAACCAGTGATGACAACAACATTTATCTCAAGTCTGAAGGAGATGAAATACTGGTTAGTGAAGTATTTGTTGATGACCTTATATTTGGAGGTAATGATGACATGAGTAATTGTTGACAAATGCACACTCCAATGAGAAATTGTAGTTGATTGAAGGTATTGTCATTGATGGCAACCTTAAAATCCTATAGCACCAACAGACACCGGCAGCGACAACGACAAAGGTGTTTACCGGCACCATGGCAGACAAGATTTTGTTTATTGTATTTTATATTTAATTGTAAAATGTTTTTGTAAGCCGATAAGGCAAATTGTATTAGGACTCATATAAGTATGAGAACTTGTAAATCATTTGTAAGATGTGAAAATACATGGAAGGAATGTAATAGGAGATGCGAATATTAAGGCAGACCTTGGAATAGGGTTTTGGAAGTTGTTGAGCTTAAACCGGTACTGAACCTGGCATAGCAGATGCTGAACCAAAGTAGTACATGACATTGGATTTACATAATCCACTTTTGTAAGTCAGTGAGACTTCCCTTTTTGTACTTAAGTAGTGAGCTTTAGGTAGTTGGCCTTCCTGCATGTGCATGCCCCTATTGTACTAGTAATATTCACTTATTGGCCAGTGAGCGAATATTGTGGGTCACAAATCCCACCGAGGTTTTCCCACACTGGGTTTCCTCATTAAAAATATTGTGTTATGGTGTTATTTCTATGTTGTGGTTATTGGTCATATTTACTGCATTAATTCTTGTTTACCGGTATACTATTTTGAGATGCAATTCATTTAATAAGTTAAGAAAATCTAGTAACCGGCAAGATACTGATTCACCCCCCCTCTCAGTATCTTTGGGAATCCTAAAAATTGGTATCAGAGCCTGCTCCTCTATTTTCAAAAGTCTCATAGCTTGAGGAAGATTTTGACAATGGTACAGATGGATAATCTGAGCAAGCAACTGGAAACATCTCTTGCAGATTATGATGCAGAAAAGTTGAAAAATATAAAACTTGAAGATGATCTAAAGGCTACAGAGGAAATCATTCAAGGACTTTAGGAGAATCTTACTATTGCTAGGAACAAAAGAAGAGAACTTCATGAGAAGATATAGAGTGATGATGATGAAAAAGAGACTCTTAATGATCTGGTAAGAAAACTAAAACAAGAGAATATGTCTTTGAGAAATGAGATGCAAGACATGACCATGAGATTTTGTAAAGACACTGAAAACAGAAAGAAGAATGAAGATGATTTGGCTAGAAGAATCAATGATGCTGCAAATGAAAATCTAAGACTCAGTCATGAGAATGATATGTTAAAAATAGATATGATTCACTTAGAACATGATTAAACTAAACTCATGAGACAAAAGGATTTCTTGGAAAATGAGTTGGCTACTGCAAATCAACACAAGGAGAAATTCAAGAAAAGTTCAAAAGAACTTGATGACATGCTAAAAAAATCAGAAACCTAATGGAGACACTAATAGACTTGGCTTTGAAGTTGGTGAAAGATTCGGCAATGCAAACAAACATGATCATAGAAAACTGGTAAGACAACCTAATGCCTACAAATTTAATGGAAAATGCTTTAACTATAACAAATATGGTCATAGAGAAAATCATTGTAGATATAGAAACTATCAGAACACCAATGCACCCAGCAGTCAATGTTCTAAATGTAATAAAGTTGGTCATAACTTAGAAAATTGCAGAATGAATGTAAGATGTTATGTTTGTGGAAGATTTGGACACTTATCTAATCAATGCAGAACACATACCGACATAGGATATGGAAAAGCAATTCAGAAAAACAATGTGACTTGTTATGCTTGTAACAAAATTGGACATATTGCAAAATTTTGTAGAAGGCATCACCAACAAATAACAAAGGACCTAGTTTGAAAGGTAAAGAAAAGGTTGAAGAAGTAAAGCAAGAATTTTCAAAACAATGGATTAGAAAGTCAGATATGAATGTTAATGAAACTATCCCTTCACCGGTAGAACAAAGTATCACTCCACCGGTAGGTGATTCTTCATCTAACTGAAAAGAAACCTTTTGAGGGTATGGCAACAAATTTAAAACATGCTAGTTTACCCTCGGTTGATGATAAGAAGATGAAATGCTTCTTTATTGGCAGACAGGTTAAGTTTTCACTTAACCAAGAGACATTAAATCTGACAGTTGAAGGAAATGACACTATAAAGCAAGTGTTTTGGCTCTTTTTTCATTCACTGAGCATTCAAATTTCTTGAGAACGTGAAAATCCCGAGTGAAGGCATCCACAATGAGAAGTGAAGCAAATCATTGAAGCACTCATACCTAAAGGCAGATTAAGGTATTTATAACAATGGCTTCCTCCTCTACACCTAAATTCATTACAAACCCTACTGTAATTGAAGTTGTTAAGTGCCCTAGGCCCGTATTTAAAATCATTCCCGAAATTGCGAAAAAAGATGATACCCTAGGAGAATTCTCACAAATACCCAAAGGAGTTGTATATGATGAGGATCCTAGAATATACATACATTGTCATATAGATGAACTAGGATATGATGAGATTAAGAACATGTACAAAATGGTTAGATGTGATGAAAATGGAAATGTTAAACCCGAACATAAGATAGTTGAAACCCTAGGTTTTCTGAAGATTCTTAATATCCATGATTTTCCAAAGGATGTTATAAGGATTGTGTTAAGCAGAGTTCATGGGGAGTTCTTTTGGTTGGATTCAACTCATAAGATAACCAAAGAAGTAGTTAGGGTAGTGACAGGCCTACCTTCCATCGGTAGCAGGCCTCACAAGACTAAAAAGGTTCCAATTGACACTGTAATAACCCTAACTGACACAAACTTTGATAAGAGATCCCTAAGAGTAAATGATGCTAAGGATATCAATGTAAGGTTCATAAGCATGATTATTAGATACAAGGTTACACATGCCAATAAATTAAACTCTATTTCCAGCCTATGTATCAAAAGTGCCTATGGCATGGTAAACAACAATGCAAAAATTTATATTTGCAAATGGTTGAAAAATGAAGTGATAGACAATCTGGGGAAGCTAAAAGGTGATAAAAAGGGTACATTCAGATTTGGCAACCTGCTTGTATGTTTAATGTTATATATTACCAAGCAAGTTCCCTGTATCGGAAGAAAGGATTTTGGTTTTGACATACCGATAGGAAAACAACTTCTAGACATACTCAACAACATGGGAGATGATAGAGAAAAGAATATAAATGAACATTTTAAAACACTAAAGGCTAGAATGAAAACTAGGATAAGGCTATCTCAAGCTATTGTTGACAAATATCAAAAGGAAATGGACAAGGATAAAGGGAAAGGCAAGGTAGGTGGACCTCCGAGCATAAAGGTGACAAATAACTTATCCCCACCTTCCTTTGATACTCAATCGGCAACATAGAGTATGGAGACAACACATGAAGATACAAATCCTGATTCAGAAGTGTTGTACACAATGCATATCAACACACAGGAAGTAAACATTGTGGTTGATAAGGAATCAAGTGAGAAAAGAGATGTGGCAACTAAGCCACTAGTAGAAGACACAACAGTTGAGACAAATATCAAAGATACAATTGGAGACATTGAAATTGGGAGTGAGCAACAAGCTAAATAGACAACGGATACAAGAAAAGTAGATAGCATTGGTGTACATAATGATGTATCTACTGAGAAACCGGAAACTGATAGCAATGAAAAATCTGTTGAGATACCAGTTGTAGACATTTTAGGAGTAAGCATAGAAAAACCGATAGTAAACACAGAGTCACAAATAGAAAAACTGGCAGTGGATATCACTCAAAAACCATCAAAGGCACCATCAGAGAAACCATCAGTAGAGAGTATAAAGAAATAGGTAGAGCAACAGGATTCACAAGTACATACAGAAATAGTACCACCAGCTACAACTAAAAAACCTAAACCTTTGGTAGATGAAATGCAGAAACAAACTAATCCTCTAGAGAAAGAGGAAAGCAATGCTATTACTACCACCGATGGATTACAAATTGTGAAGGTAGTTGGATAGTCATCTGGAACCTCCATGACTGAATTTAGACCAACTAATGTGACAAAGGTATTATTAAGGTAGACCTTGGAATAGGATTTTTAGAGTGATTCAGTCTTACATATTGGGGTGTCTTTGTTTGTTGTTGTTCCTCAGTTATAGTGGAATTTTCATATGATACCAGTGTAACTGGATCTTCATTCTGTACCGGTTGATTCACTGTAGGTTCATTTGTCAGTATCTCTGTTGCCGGTTTAGATTCTATATACCTTGAAGCTCCTCTAAATTGTTCATCAATCTTCACATTTGTACTCTCAACAATTTTATGCAATCTCTTGTTAAAACATCTATATGCCTTGCTCTTAGATGAATAACCAAGAAATATTCCTTCATCACTTCTAGGATCAAATTTTCCAATATACTCATCTCTTCTAATATAGCATTTACTTCCAAATATTCTGAAATATTTAAGAGTAGGAGTAATACCAAACCATAGTTCATGAGGGGTCTTAGCGGTTTCTCCTTTGATGTGAACTTTGTTGAATGTGTAGACTGTTGTGCTTACTACCTCTCTCCAATATACATGTGGTAGATTTGCTTCATATAACATACTTCTAGTTACATCCAAGATAGTTTTATTTTTCCTTTCTACAACTCCATTCTATTGTGGTGTCTGGGGTGCTGATAACTATCTTCTGATTCCATTTACTTCACAGAATGTATTAAATTCCTTAGATGTTAATTCTCCTCCTTGATCTGATCTCAAACATTTGATTTTCTTACTGGTTTCATTCTCTACCATTTCTTCAAGTAGTTTGAACTTTCCAAGTGCTTCTGATTTTTCTCTAAGAAAAGTAACCCAACACATTCTAGAATAGTCAGTAATGATTAGCATGAAATATCTATCACCTTGTAAGCTTTTAGTTCTAGCTGGACCACATAAATTAGTATGAATTAAGTCAAGAGCATTATTTGATTTTTCTAGAATACTTTTAAAAGATACTCTAACTTGTTTTCCAAATTGACATTCCTTACAGACTAGATTGTGAGGTTTGACAATCTTAGGTAAATCTCTAACTGCCTTAGTAGTACTAATTTTTACCATGCAATCAATATTTACATGATAGAGTCTCTTATGCCATAGCCAACTTTCATCAATATGTGCAATCAAGCATGTCTTTTCACTGTTACCTCAAATGAAAGATGTTACATTGTCAGTATTATGCTTTCCATCAAGAGATATTGTACCTTTTCCTTTGATTAAACAAGCTTTGTCATCTCCAAATCTTACCAGACATCTATTATATTCTTGAAAGTTCAAGAATTTACCTTTATCACCAATCATGTGATGTGAACATCCTGAATCAATGATCCATTCATCCTTAACTTCAACTTTAGCTACCAAGGCCTGCTCTACTAGTTGAATGGTAGGTGCTGGTTGATCTTCTATTATAGCAACAAAAACCCATCCATTGTCTACCGGATCTTCATCAAAATCATCAGTGACTCCTTCATCAGTGACATAACAAGATTTATCTTTATTCTTCTTAAATCTATATCTCTGATATTTAGGGTTAGGCTTGTATGTTCTTCTAGCTTCTTCTCTTAGTCTAGCATGTCTATCAGGCCATCTAGAAGCCATATGACCAATCTTATTACAGTTAAAACATTTAAAGGGTGCTTTACTTTCATACTTACTCCCAACTGGACCTTTAGGCATTTTCCTTGCAAATAGTGCTTCAAGTTCTTCAAGTTCTTCATTTTCTCTCCTGCTTTCCTCAAGTTCTTTTGCATAAAAGGCTTTCCAGTCAGACTTGTCAAATGCAAATGATTTTGATGCCTTAAAAGCTAAATCTTTCTTTATAGTAGCAACACGACCAAATTCCTCAATTTCAAAAGCTGAAAGTTTTCCAATCAATGTATCCCTAGTTATTGAAGTATTAGGCATTGTTCTCAACTCATTTATAGAAGTAACTTTCATTTTATATGCTTGTGAAAATCCTCTTAAAAATTTTGAAACAATTTCATCTTCACTTAAGGTTCCTCCACAACATTTAATACCCAAAACAGTTTCATTTACTCTTTCCATAAAAGCAGAAAACCTTTCATCTTCTTCCATTTTCAGATTTTCATACCTGACCCGAAAGCTTTCAAGTTTTAAATTTTTGACTATGGAATCTCCTTCATTCAATGTTTCCAAGTGATCCCAAATAGATTTAGTAGTAGACCTATCTGATAATCCCATGATTTTCCGATCTGTTAATGTGCTCAAAAGTGCTTCTCTTGCTTTGCAATCATTTTCCTCATCTTTAGCCAAGTTTGGTGGATTAGGCTGACTGGTTGTAGGATTTGTATAGCCATTCTTTGTAACATCCCAGATGTCCTTTCCAATACAATTTAGATGTGTCTCCATTCTGATCTTCCATATTCCATAGTTGGTTCCATCAAGTTTAGGACTGTCCTTCCTGAAATAGTTAGTAGATATTGGATCTCCTCAAGCTGTTAAACTTCTACAAAAAAGGACTCAGCTTTGATACCAATTGTTAGGTCCCAGAGACAACTAAGAGGGGGGGTGAATCATTTGTCTAATAAATTCAAACCAAAAACAACTTAACCAACCTTAATGCTTAATACCAGTAAACCAAACTTTATATCGGTAGACAGTTTATTAGTTAATTATAGTACCAGTAAAGATTAGTGCATGAAACAAAAAGACAATAACATCCACAACACATAACACCAATATTTGTACATGGAAACCCTGTAAGGGGAAAAACCATGGTGGGAAACCTTACCCACAATCAGATGATACTACTATAGATAGTATGTGTATACAAATGGGGTCTACACATGCAGAAAGGCCAAGCACCTAGAGCTCACTACGCAAACACAAATAGGAGTCACACTGACTACAATTAGATGGTTAAATCCAATAAGAATGTACTGCTCAAAATAGCATCTTCATAGGTTGGATTCAGTACCAGTGTAGTTCTGATTGCCTTTACAAATACCTTGCTTCACCTTCAAATGATGTTTGTGTGTATAGCTTTGCTTATTCTCGCATATTCCTTCTTACAATTCCTTATCCTTATCACATATCGATCTTACAGATAAGATCTTACATATATACCATAACCTAAGACCAATTTTAGTAGTTCAGCTCTAAAAGATATTACAATAAAATAACTACAAGTAAATCAATAGCTCATGCAATATTCGTTTCAACATGTCGGCTTAATGCATTTACAATAACAACAAAATCATCTCCAAAGTGTGTCATGTTGATCTGGAATAGATAAGCCTGCCAGCGCATAACTTGGACCTATTTGTCGTTAACAACAAATATGCAAACATGAATATACCAGTGAACAAATCTCCAAGACAAAGTGTCCAACTGATGTCTTTGATATAACTAGGTGTTTTCCATATCATTCCAAGTGTTGGTGAACATTATATCATGCAGGTGTACAAGATACCCATGACTATGCATAAGTCACTTGCTTGCCAGTGAACATTTTTTATCCTCCAAAGTGCCAGAGTTGATAAGTGTTAGTAGGTGTTGACATCAATGAAAAAACAATACCAAAATACCAACACAATAGACACCAACATAGACATAGACACCGGCACCAGCATTGACACCAGCAAAGATGTTTACCGGCACCATGGCCGACAAGATTTTGTTTATTGTATTTTGTATTTAATTGTAAAATCTTTTTGTAAGATGACAAGGCAAATTGTATTAGGACTCATATAAGTATGAGATCTTGTAAATCATTTGTAAGATGTGAAAATACATGGAAGGAATGTAATAGGAGAAGTGAATATTAAGGCAGACCTTAGAATAGGGTTTTGGAAGTTGTTGAGCTTAAACCGGCACTGAACCTGGCATAGAAAATCTTGAACCGAAGCAGTACATGACATTGGATTTACATAATCCACTTTTGTAAGTCAGTGAGACTTCCCTTTTTGTACTTAAGTAGTGAGCTTTAGGCAGTTGGCCTTCCTGCATGTGCAGGCCCCTATTTTATCAGTAATATTCACTTATTGGCTAGTGAGTGAATATTGTGGGTCACAAATCCCACCAAGGTTTTTCCCACACTGGGTTTCCTCATTAAAAATATTGTGTTGTGGTGTTATTTCTATGTTGTGGTTATTGTTCTTATTTACTACATTAATTTTTGTTTATCGGTATACTATTTTGAGATGCAAATCATTTAATAAGTTAAGAAAATCGAGTAGTCGGCAAGATACTGATTCACCCCCCCCCCCCTCTTAGTATCTTTGGGAATCCTAATAGTAATTGTTTTGCAGATGAATTGAAGAATGAATTTGAGATGTCATTAGTAGGGGAAATAAAAAAATTCATAGGCTTACAGATACAACAAATGAAGAATGGTATTTTCACTACTCAATCCAAGTATGTGAAAGAGGTTTTGAAGACTTTCAGTATGAGTGACTGTAAACCAGTTGGAACCCCAATGATTACAGGTTGTAAATTGTCCAAGGAAGATGCATCTAAGTCTATAGATGAAAAATAATACAGGTCAATGATTGGCAAATTGCATTATGATGTTCACAGTCAACCGGATATTGCCCATGCAGTTGGTATTGTTGCCAGATTTTAGAAGAATCCAAAGAAGGCACATCTGATGGCAACCAAGAGAATTTTTAGATATCTGAAAGGTACTATTGACTATGTGTTATGGTATCCATATGGTGGAAATTTTGATTTGAAAGCATACACAGATGTTGATTGGGCAAGAAATATTGATGACCGGAAGAGTACTACTAGCGGAGCATTCTTTCTAGGAGGAAGGCTAGTCTCATGGAGTAGTAAAAAGGAAAGTTGTACTTCACAATCTACTGCCGAAGCTGAGTATGTAGCATCTTATATGAATTGCACACAAGCTATGTGGATGAGGCACATTTTGGAAGGTTTGAAGATGGAAATCTCAGAACCAATAAAGATTTTCTGTGATAATACAAGTGCAATAAACATTTCAAAAAATATTGTTTTGCATGCAAGGACTAAGCACATTGAATTGAGGTATGACTCCTTGAGGGAAATTTTTCAAAGTAAATATGTTATCTTGGAGCATGTTTCTACCAAGGAGTAGCTTGTAGATATCTTTACCAAACCTCTGCCTAAGACCACTTTCGAGTATCTTAAAATTAAATCAGGGGTTGTCTCTCTTCATGAAGTTAGTTGAGCATGATGCTAATTGCATCAGTCCCTGAATTACTTGTAGAATCTTACATGGATTGATGAAGAAGTGGATGTATTCCATAGGGGGAGCATCAAGTTATAGTATGATGTTGATGCACAGTGAGAGCAAAATTACATGTTTTTACTTTCACTTTGGCATTGTTGTCAAAGGGGGAGAAGAATTATTTGATTGAGGAGAAGAATTATGTGTCTGATTAGTTGAACCAGCGGTAGGCTGAAGATAGACAGAGCAAGGTGAATACTTCATAATGTAAACCAGGATTCCTATTCACCAATCTCAGCAACAATCAGAGGTGTTGATATTTGTATTGCCATTAATGCCAAAGGGGGAGATTGTGTCAAGTGATGAATGTTTTTTGTGGTTATGATCTTATTTGTTGATTTTATTAACTTCTAATAAGGCATGTGATAGGGAGGACCCTAGATTACCTTAGTTAGCTTGACTCACTCCAAGGCCTTTTTCCTAGCCTAACCTGGGAATGCTCCTCTCTATTCCCCTATTCCACTCTAGGTCCTCACTACAAAGGTTTGTTACTCTACTCTTGTGAATTCACTTTCGTAAATCCACCAACTCACTATTCCACTGAATCTAACCAGACACCTTGTAGGGTTTGCTCTACCATTAGCTATACCTTCGACTTCTCCTAAGTCATTTTCCTCTCAAGCTTGGATATTTTCTCCTATTGATCCCATCTTCCTCTGGTCTAAGGCTAGTAGCCTAAACTCCAGTTTACCCCATAAGTGTTTCCTCTTAGGTCATTGATACCTAGTCGAGCTATCATCAAGCTCGCCTAGGGCCAGTATATTAAAATGGCTGACACCATTCCCTAGTCTGCTACAAATGGAACTCTACTGTACATGGTTGGCTCTTCTTGACAACGTCCAAAGGTCTTGTGGATCGCATGATGGAGTGTCAAGACAGAGCCATGTTTATAACTGCTTGTCACCATGAGAAAACAATAAACAAAAAGAGAACTTTATCTACAGAGCCGAGCTTGGCATGACTTCAAAATTGGAACTCACAAAACACAGAAAAGTAACATCTACTCTATCCACACTAGAATTTAAATATTTAAGCCATTATTTATAGTTTACAAACAAAAATTTAACTCTAAGAAAAGAAAACCAAAAAACAGTCTTCCAATTTCTATTCAACAGATGTTCTTGTTCCTCGTGGAATCAAAACCATCCAACCTTCTTCTAACCTTTTTACAAAATGTCCATTGGGTCTTTTATAGCCTCCTTGACATGTCATGAACCATCCCTAACAGACGAGATTGAACTCAACACAATTGGTTTCTGACTGTAACTGTCTTTCCTTTCATCATTGGGTCATTGGGTTAGCATCGAAACACTCCCTCTGATGTCTGATGACAGTTTACAAATTGTGCACTTCCTCATCGGGTTATCAACTTAGCATCAAAAATCTCTTGTCGATGGCCGATGGTGCACTCCCAACAGAATGCTTCCTTATCAGGTTATCGGTGTAGCTCCTAACATGTTATATCGATAGCCGATGATGCGCTCCAAACATTATGCCTTCCCATTGGGTTATTGGGCGGCATGAAAACTAGTCTTGCTAATACCGGATGGATCCACTCTGAACTCATTCCACTCATTCCAATCCACTAGTGACCTCATCGGGTTATCGAGGTAGGTGGAAAACACTTCCACCGATATCCGATCAACCAATTTTGGCCTTATGCATACTCATCAGGGCATCGGGATAGGGTAAAACTAGTGATTTCGATAGCCAATGGTAGCACTCTATACACTAGTGGTTTCATTGGGACAAGTCTTGCCGAAACACAAGCTTTCACAAAGAAATAAAAAAAATGCACTACAAGCTACAAACAGACAACCCAATGGACTAGAACCAGTCCTTATGCCAAAATTGCCAAAATTGAAAAGGGTATTTGGTCACCCTTAGGTGCTTCTGCACCATACTCCCCACACAAAAAAAATCAAATCCCCTCTAGGGACAGCAAGGTGACATCAATGCCTAGTCTTTTGAAATCAGATTCTACAACCCAAGTGGCTTTGGTTTTAGATAATTTGTGCCATTTGATTAAGTGTTACATGTACACACCATGCCTCGTTTGCTTCTTCACCCTGGAATCTAAAATCTATTCTACCAGTGGTTTAGAAACAGATGGTACTGGAATATCACTAAGAGTAGTCTCCCCTTCTGGATTTGGTCCATCTATCACTACTAAGGGACCTTTAAACTGAATCAAGTCTTGGACATTAAACACATGGGACAATGCCAAATTTTTGGGTAAGTCCACCTTATAGGAAATTGAGCCATATTTAGCCAAAAATTTTCAAGGACCTATTCTCCTCATCTAAAGCTTACTAGGGACTCCCTTCTGTAATCTTTCCTTATTCAAATGTACCATAGCCATGTCTCCAACTGCAAATTGAATGTCCTTTCTCCCCTCATTTGCTTTATCCTTAATCCTCTATGTAGCATCGATCAATGTTTTCTGCACTTGTTCATGCGCCTCTTTCATAGACTGAGTGGAATCCTCTGCATGTCCACTTCTTCCTTCTAGGCTCCCTAAATCTCTAAGTTCACAAACACCACGTGGGTGGAGTTCATAAACAATCTCAAAAGGACTCTTACCTGTAGTTCTATTGACACTGTCATTATAGGAAAATTTTGCCTGTGGTAGCACTTGATCCCATATTTGTCCATACTCTTTTGTCAGACACCTCAGAAGATTACCCAATACTTGGTTAATGACCTCAGTTTGACCATCTATCTGTGGATGATACACAGAACCAAAAGAAAGGTTAGTTCCCAGTCTTGTCCACAGAGTTTTCCAAAAGTGTCCCATAAACTTCACATCCCTATCTGAAACTATACTGAGAGGTAGCCCATGAATTCTTACCACCTCTTTGAAAAATAAATGTGCAATGTAACTAGCATCATGCGTAGTCTTGCAGGGAACAAAATGACCCATTTTACTAAATCGGTCAACAATGACAAAAATATTATCCAGGTTAGTCTTGGTTTTTGGCAAACCCATAATAAAATCTATGCTGATGCACTCCCATAGTCTTTTGAGAATTGGTAAAGGTTGGTATAGTCCAGCATTTGAACTAGTACCCTTGGCTCTCTAACACACAATACACTGCTCAACATACTTCTTGATATCTTTATGCATTTTCGGCCAATAATAAAATCTTTGCACCAACTCAAGTGTTTTATTGAGACCAAAATGTCCACTAAGACTTCCATTATGTTTTTCCTATATGAGATTTTCCCTCATAGATCCCCTTGGCACACATAACTGACATCCCTTTAAAAAAAGACCACTCTGCAATGTGTAATCTGCATACTAGCTATTGAAATAATTATTAAACTCACTGCATACCTTGTATACCTCAGAGAAGTCTTCATCTTCCCCATAAAGCTCCTTGAAACTCTCCACACCTATGCTCTGCAAAGTCACTTCTTGGACAGTGTGAAATCTTCTACTTAAGGCATCTACTACCTTTTTCACCTATCCCTTTTTGTGCTTGATAGTGAAAGTGTATGCCTGCAAGTATTCTATCCATTTGATGTGTCTATTGCTCAACTTTTCTTGAGAATTGATAAAACTCAGGGCTTGGTTATCTGTAAACACTACAAATTCTTTTGGCAAAAGATAATGCCTCCACTTCCTAAGAGCTTGCACTAAGGCATAAAATTCTAAGTCATAATATGAGTATCTCTTCTTGGCGTCATTCAATTTCTCACTATAGAATGCTAATGGTCTTCCCTCTTGGTTCAAAACAACTCCTACTGCTATATGACTAGCATTACATTCTAGGGTAAACAACTTATGAAAACTTGGTAAAACTAGGATGGGTTGGGTAGCTATCCTCTTTTTGAGCAACTCAAACCCCTGGTCGGCTTCTTTAGTCCACCTAAACTTAGTTTTCAACCCACCCTTAATTGTATCAAGAACAGGAGCACAAATTTCACTAAAACCTCAAATGAACTTCTTATAAAATTAGGCAAGTCCATGGAAACTTCTTACCTCAGTAGTAGTTTTTGGTGTAGGCCAACTCTGTATTTCTTCCACCTTGCTAGGATCCATTTCCAAAATACCTTGGGAAACTACAAAACCCAGATAAATGAGTTCTTGTTTCATGAATTCACATTTTTCAAGGTTGATTGCCAACTGTTCCTCATGTAGTTTCCTTAATACAATCTACAAGTGTTCAAGATGCTCTTCCTCTATTTTGCTAAATATGAGGATATCATCAAGGTATACCACTACAAATCTACCTATGTAGTCCTTCAACACCTCATTCATCAACCTCATGAAGGTACTAGGGATGTTAGTAAGCCCAAACGGCATAACTAACCACTCATATAACCCTTTTGTAGGCTTAAAAGTTGTTTTCCATTCATCCCCTTCTTTAATCTGGATCTGGTGATATCCACTCTTTAAATCCAGCTTAGAAAAATACTTTGCTTCTCCAAGACAATCCATTAAATCCTCAATTCTAGGGATAGGAAATCTGTATCTTATGGTGATTCTGTTTATTGCCTGAGAGTCAGTACATAGTCTCCATTTACCTCCTTTCTTGGTTGCTAACACCACTGGCATAGCACATGGGATTATACTTTTTCTAATTAGACCTTGGTCAAGTAGCTCTTGTACTTTTCTTTCCACTTCTTTTTTTTATTTAGGAGTAATCTTATATGCAACCTTATTAGGCAATGATGCTTTGGGTATAAAGTCTATTTGGCGACTTACTGTTCTGGGAGGAGGTATTCTTGCAGGTGTTCCATCACTCACAATGTACTTAAACTGTTCTAACAACTGGTAAACCTCTGTAGGTAAAACTTCATGTTTAGTCTCTCTGCTTGACTAGGTTTCACTAAGAGAGCATAATGTTCACCATCTCCTTTCTTGAGATCTCCCAAAAATTCTTTTCCTCCAGCCAACAACACATTAGGACCACTAGTCTTGGTTCCTTCATCCTCTACCAAAGATTGAATCTTGTACGTCACTCCTTCCTTTGTGAATGCATAAGAGTTATTTTCTCCATCACGGATAGCTTTTTTATCAAATTGTCACAGTCTACCTAGCAACAAATGACAAGCATCCATGGGTAGAACATCACATAAAATTCTATCAGAATATTTCCCAATTGCATATTCAACCCATACTTGTTCATTTACTAACACATGTTGTCCTTTATTCAACCATGTGACCTTGTAAGGATGACTATGTGGCATGATACTCAACCCAAGTTTACTTACTGCTTCTTTGGAGATGATATTGTCAGTTGATCCAGAGTCAATGATCACTTTACATACCTTACCAAGTATCTTTCACTTTACTCTGAAAAGAGACCTCCTCTGTTTAGGCTCTTCCATAACCGGCTCCTTGATTAGTACCCTTCTAACCATCATATTCTCACCATTCTCTGAGTCAAGATTTACTTCAGGAGACTTCAAACTACAAGAATTCTCTTGTACATAATTGATTCTTTTCTCTGAATGTGATGAGGTTGCCTTCTCTGGACACCTATAGGCAGGATGGCCAAAATTATTGCAATGGTAACACTTCATGTTTGCAAAGTAAGAACCTCTGCTAGAACTTCTAGATCTACCTCTGTTATTGTATTTATGACCTCTTCCTCTACCATAGTTTCCTCTTCCACTGGATTCATTAGACTGCTCAGTCAATTTTGACTCTCCTTGTGATCTTATTTCACTTCCTCTGCCACTATAGTTTCCTCTATAACCTTTTGAATCTTGGCCTCTACCTCTGCCTCTACTGGTGCCTTCATGTTTCTTCTTATTCTTTTCTTCTACTTTTAGGGCCAACTAATAACATTTGTGAATGGTAGTTGGACTCAACAAACTTATTTCATCTTGTATGTTCCATCTCAGATCATTAAGATATCTTGCTACTCTGATGCTTTCATCCTCCATCACTTTTGACCATAGACACAACTTCTGGAGCTCTTCAGTATAGGTACTTACATCTAGCTCCTTCTTCCTTAGGTTTTGTCTTTTCCCATGCAACTGCATGTCATAATATTCAGGAATGTAATTCTCTCTGATTTTGTTTACCATCCCTTTCCAAGTAGATATGGGGATCTTAACTTCTCTCTCTCTCTCTCTCATTTTGTATAAACTTCCACCAAGTAACGATAGCACCTCTCATTCTTCACTTAGCCACTTTAACCTTTTGGGCCTCAGTCACACCTTCACACTCAAAATGATTTTCCATTCCCTCTATCCATTCCATTACCAACTCTGCTTCCATCTTGCCACTAAATAGTGGTACTCTTACCAAATATTTTCCACTCATTGCCTTCAAAGCCTTCAAGAATGGTTCTTGATCAACAACAGGGTCTGGTGCAGGGACTTCATCCTCTATTGCCACTATTTTTCCCTTCTCATCTATCTTCCCACTCATTTCTATTGTCTTGACTTCCATCACACCTAGTTTTTGCTCCAACTGCTCCAACCTTTCCTTGAGAAATCCATTTTCATCTTCTTGGTCTTCAACCTTCTTAGCCAATTCTGCATTGGTTGCCATCTTTACTCCTTCTTTTGATACTAGATCAATCTTGCACTCTTCACCCCAAGTCTTTAACTTGCTCTGATACCAATATGATAGGGAGGATCCTAGATTACCCGAGTCTACTTGACTCACTCCAAGGCCTTTTTCCTAGCCTAACCCAGGAATGCTCCTCTCTATTCCCCTATTCCACTCTAGGTCCTCACTACCAAGGTTTGTTACTCTGCTCTTGTGAATTCACTTTTGTAAATCCACCAACTCACTATTCCATTGAATCTAACCAAACACCTTGCAGGGTTTGCTCTACCATTAGCTATACCTTCAACTTCTCCTAAGTCATTTTCCTCTCAAGCTTGGATCCTTTCTCCTATTGATCCCATCTTCCTCTGGTCTAAGGCTAGTAGCCTAAACTCCAGTTTACCCCACAAGTGTTTCCTCTTAGGTCACTGATACCTAGTCGGGCTATCATCAAGCTTTCCTAGGGCCAGTATATTGAAATGGTTGACGCCATTCCTTGGTATGCTAAAAATGGAACTCTACTATACATGGTTGGCTCTTCTTGACAACCTCCAAAGATCATGTGGATCCCACGATGGAGTGTCAAGACAAAACCATGTTTATAACTGCTTGTCACCAACAAAAAATGAGAAATAGAAAGACAACTTTATCTACAGAGTCGAGCTTGGCATGACTTTAAAATTGGAACTCACAAAACAAAAAAAAGTAACATATACTCTATCCACACTGAAATTTAAAGATTTAAGACAATATTTACAATTTACAAACAAAAATTAAACTCTGAGAAAAGAAAACCAAAAAATGGTCTTCCAATTGCTATTCAACAGATGTTCTTGTTCTTCGTGGAATCAAAACTATCCAACCTTCTTCTAACCTTTTTACAAAATGCCCATTGGGTATTTTATAGCCTCCTTTACATGTCATGAACCATCCCTAACAGATAAGATTAAACTCGACACAATCGGTTTCCAACAGTAACTGTCTTTCCTTTCATCATCGGGTCATCGGGTTAGCATTGAAACATCTCTTGCCAATGGCCAATGGTGCACTCCCAACATAATGCTTCCTTATCAAATTATCGGTGTAGCTCCTAACATGTTATACTGATAACTGATGATACGCTCCAAACATTATGCCTTCCCATCGAGTTATCGAGTGACACAAAAACTAGCCTTGCCGATACCCGATGGCTCCACTCTAAACTCACTCCACTAGCTCCAATCCACTAGCAACCTCATCGGGTTATCAGGGTAGGTGGAAAACACTTCTGCTGATATCTGATCAACCCATTTTGGCCTTATGCATACTCATTGGGGCATCGGAATAGGGTAAAACTGGTGGTTCTGATAGCTAATGGTAGCACTCCATACGTTGGCGGTTTCATCGGGACAAGTCTTACTAAAACACAAAATTTCACAAAGAAGTAAAAAAAATGCACTACAAGCTCCAAATAGGCAACCCAATGGACTAAAACTAGTCCTTATGCCAAAATTGCCAAAATTGGAAAGGGTATTTGCTCACCCTTAGGTGCTCTTTCACCAACATGATAACTAGAAGCATTGAGAGATGAATATATTGAGTTATGACTAAGAATTGTTTATGTTTACAAGATTGAAGTTCTTTACTATTAATTTGTCATAACAGTCAAACCGGTTGATGTCAAGTATTCTTATGAATATTGATCTTGACTGAGATATGTTTACTTTGTGTGATTGAATTTGGGTTTGGGAACTTTGTATCAATTTTTAAATATACTAATTCACCCCCCCTCTCAGTATTCTACCGGATACTTATTCTTTTATCATACCATCAACTCAGAGGGAATAATATTTGAAAACCAATTTAAAAGACAACACACAAAGAAAATTTCAATCATATCTCAAACAGTTTAGTGATTATTTTTAGTAGTCTTGTTTTTCTTGTTTACTCAGTGATAAAACTCTTTGCTAGTTTGGAGACAGGTGACTGACACTAGAGTGGATGACTTGGTACTTCTGAAAGAAATATTTCTTGGTTGATATTGCTTAGGACATGTAAATTGATCAGTCGATTTCCCTAAGACTAGGACATTGATCGGTTTCAAGCCATGAGGGTTCCAAAAGAACTAGGATGTCACAAAAGTGACTAAAAGTTATGTACAAGTGAAAGAAAAGATGCAGGAAAGCGGGAATGAAAATGGGAAATACCAAATTTATATTGATAGATGGAGCGCTTGAGTACAAGAGGCGCCTGTTTACCAGGTTTTCACCTACTTGGCAAAGATCCTTTTTTTTTTTTAATTTTTAGGATTTTTTAAGGACATTTTATGATTTTTATGATTTTAGTTAGGACATTTTAGCTGTATAGGTTGTTGGAGTAGAGAATACTAAGTTAAGAATTTCTTCAAGTGAATGGTGTTGATCGGTTCATGGAGCTATTCTCCTTTCGATGTTGAGAGTTGATAGACACCAGAGCTAAAGACTGCAGTAAAGATGTAGGGACCCAACTAGTTGGGTTCAAACTTCCCTTTGTTGTCTTGAAACTGTTAATTTTAAGGATTTTCTCTCGAAACAAGGTCATCAACCTGAAATTATCTTTGCTGAACTTTCTTGTTATAACCTCTAGACATTCTTTTTTGGTATTCTCTCAAATGATCAAATGCCACTTGTTGACGTTCATCCAACAGCCTGAGTTCTTGCAATCTAGCTATTTTGTAGTCTTCATCAGTAACAAGACCTTGCAAACAAACTCTCAAAGACGGTATTTCCACCTCAATAGGCAAGACTGATTCAGACCCATACACCAAAGAAAAAGGTGTAGCCCCAGTAGGTGTTCTGATACTTATTCTATAAGCCCATAGTGCAGGATTGAGCTGCAGATGCCAATCCTTTCCAGATTTGTTAACTGTTCTGTGTAAGATAGTCAATAGATTTTTGTTAGATGCTTCAGCTTGTCCATTACCTTGAGGGTAGTATATGTTGGATTTTGGATATGTTGATATGGTTTTGTCATTGATGTCAACACTTGTCATTGCTTGTCAACACTTATCAACACTTGGAGATCTTTGGTTATGTTCACTGACAAGTTAGAGACTTATGCACAGTCACCGGTATTTGGTTCACCGGCAGATTATATTGTTCACCGACACTTGGAATAACATGGAGACTACTTGGTTATGTTGAAGACATTTTTCGATCGCTTAGTTTTGGCGATTTGGTTAATTTTTTATTCAAGTTTGCATATTTGTTGTTACTGACAAATAGGTCTAGGATAAGCACCGACAGACATATCTATTCCACATCAGTACAGCATGTTATGGAGATGATTTATTATTATTGTAAATGCATTGAGTTGACATCATGCATCAGATATTGATTTACTTGTAATTGATTTTATTGTAATATCTTTTAGTGAGCCAACCTATTCAATTGGTCTTAGGTTATGGTATAAATGTAAGATCTCATTTGTGAGATTAAGAAGAGAATGTGAAAAAGGATTGCAATAAGGTGTATGCAAAAATAAGCAGAGCTATACACTCAAACATCATTTGAAGGTTGAAGGAAGTATCTTGTGAAGGCAATCAGAACTAAACTGGTACTGAATCCAACATATAAAGATTCTATTTTGAGCAATACATTATCATTGGATTAAACCATCCAATTGTAGTCAGTGTGACTCTTATTTTGTGATTGAGCAGTGAGCTCTAGGTAGCTGGCCTTTTTGCATGTGCAGAATCCATACTGTACACACATACTATCTGTAGTAGTATTATCTGATTGTGGGTAGGGCTTCCCACCATGGTTTTTCCCCTTACAGGGTTTCCACATACAAACATTTGTGTTATTTGTTGTGGATGTTATTGTCTTTCTATTTCATGCATTAATCTTTATCAGTATTGCAATTAACTGTTAAGACTGTCTACCGACATAAAGTTTGGTTAAATAAATTTTGGTTGAATTTATTGGACAAATGATTCACCCCCCCCCCCCCCCACCTCTTAGTTGTCTCTGGGACCTAACAATTGGTATCAAAGCCTAGTCCTCTTTTTACAGAAGTTTAACAGCTTGAGGAGATCCAATGTCTTCTAACTATTTCAGGAAGGATAGTCTGAAACTTGATGGAACTAACTATGGGATATAGAAGATCAGGATGGAGACACACTTGAATTGCATTGGAAATGATATATGGGATGTTACAAAGAATGGCTATACTACTCCTACTCAAGGTCAACCTATTCCACCTAACTTGGCTAAAGATGAGGAAAATGATTGCAAAGAAGGAGAAGCACTTTTGAGTGCATTTTCAGATCAGCAAGTCATGGGATTGTCAGATAGATCTACTGCTAAATATATTTGGGACAAATTGGAAACATTGAATGAACAAGATTCCTTAGTCAGAATTTATGCTTTTATGGAAAGAGTAAATGAAATTGTTTTGAGTATACAATGTTGTGGAGGAACCTTAAGTGAAGATGAGATTGTTTCTAAAGTTTTAAGAGCTTTACCATTGGAATATAAAATGAAAGTTACTACTATAAATGAATTAAGAACAATGCCTAATGCATCAGTATCTAGAGACACTTTGATTGGAAAAATTTTAACTTTTGAGCTTGAGGAATTTGGTCCTGTTACTACTATCAAGACATATCTAGCTTTTGAGGCATCATCATCAATTGTAGCATCATCATCATTATCTGATAAATCTGATTGGAAAGCCTTCTATGCAAGAGAACTTGAAGAAAGCAGGAGAGAAAATGAAGAACTTGAAGCACTATTTGCAAGGAAAATGCCTAAAGGTTCAACTGGAAGTAAGTATGAAGGTAAAGCACCCTTTAAATGTTTTAACTATAATAAGATTGGTCATATGGCTTCTATATGTCCTGATAGACATGCAAGATTAAGAGAAGAAGCTAAAAGAACATATAAGCCTAACCCTGACTATCAAAAATACAAGTTTAGGAAGAATAGATACAAATCCTGCTATTATGTTGATGAAGGAGTTACTGATGATTCTGATGAAGATCTGACAGACAATGGATGGGATTTTGTTGCTATAACAGAAGATCAACTAGCACCTACTATTCAATTGGTAGAGCAGGCCCTGACAGCTAAAGTTGAAGATAAGGATAAACGGATCATTGATTCAGGATGTTCACATCATATGACTAGAGATAAGAGTAACTTCTTAACCTTTCAGGATTACAATGGAGGTCTAGTAAGATTTGGAGATGATAAAGCTTGTTTGATCAAAGGAAAAGGCACTATATCTTTTGATGGTAAGCACAATACTGATAATGTTTACTATGTTGAAGGTTTGAAGCATAATCTTTTGAGTGTTGGTCAGTTAGTTGAGAAAGGATTTCAGTTACAATTCAAGAATGGTAAATGCAAAATCTTAAATAGAACTGGTTTGGAAATTGTAACTGGTAATCAGACTAGAGGTAATATCTTTCATTTGAATAATAATGAGAAAGCATGTTTAATTGCACATATTGATAAAGTTGGTTATGGGATAAGATACTTTGTCATGTAAATTTTGATTGCATTGTGAAAATCAGTACTACTAAGGCAGTTAGAGATTTACCTAAGATTGTTAAACCTCACAATCCGGTATGTAAGGAATGTCAATTTGGAAAGCAAGTTAGAGCAACTTTCAAGAGTATTCTAGAGAAATCTAACAATGTTATTAACTTAATTCATACTGATTTATGTGGTCCAACAAGAACTAGAAGTATACAAGGAGATAGATATTTTATGCTAATAATAGATGACTATTCTAGAATGTGTTGGGTTACTTTTCTCAGAGAGAAATCTGAAGCATTTGGGAAATTCAAACTATTCAAGGCAATGGTAGAAAATGAAACCAGTAAGAAAATCAAATGTTTGAGATCAGATCAAGGAGGTGAATTCACATCCAAGGAATTTAATATGTGAAGTGAATGGGATTAGAAGACAGATTTTAGCACCCCAGACACCCTAACAGAATGGAGTTGTAGAAAGGAAAAACATAACTATCTTGGATGCAGCCAGAAGTATGATATTAGAAGAAAATCTACCTCATATATACTGGGGAGAAGCGGTCAATACAGTTGTTTATATATTCAATAGAGTTCACATCAGAGGTGAAACTGGTAAGACCCCACATGAACTATGGTTTGGTAATACTCCCACTCTTAAATATTTTAGAATATTTGGAAGTAAATGCTATATTATAAGAGATGAGTATATTGGCAAATTTGATCCTAGAAGTGATGAAGGAATATTTCTTGGTTATTCATCTAAGAGGAAGGCATATAGATGTTTTAATAAGAGATTGCAGAAAATTGTTGAGAGTGTAAATGTGAAGATTGATGAACATTTTAGATGAAATTCAAGGTACACAAATTCTGAACCAGAAATAGAGATAATCACAAATGAACCTAATATGAACACACTAGTACAAAATGGTGGTCCAGTTACACTGGCATCATCTGGAGATTCAACAGTCACTGAAGAACAACAAAAAAAAAAAACACCCCGGTATGTAAGACTGGATCATTCTGAAGATCAGATAATTGGAAACAAATTTCAAGAAGTTATGACTAGAGGAAGATGTTGGTATTTTGGTATGATTTTTTCATTGATGTCAACACCTAATAACTCTGGCACTTTCAAGAATCAACAACATTCACCAACAAGAAAGTGACTTATGCACAGTCACTGGTATCTGGTACACCGATAGGATATAATGTTCACCGACACTTGGAATAGCATGGAAAACACCTAGTTATGTCAAAGACATCATTTGGACACTTTGTCTTGGAGTTTTGTTCATTGGCATATTCATATTTGCATATTTGTTGTTACCGGCAAATAGGTCCAAGATATACACCAGCAAGTTTATCTTTTCCAGATTAGCACGACATGTTATGGAGATGTCTCATTATTGTTGTAAATGCATCAAGCCGACATGTTGAATCGGTTATTGCATCAAACATTGTTTTGTTTATTCATTTTATTATAATATCCTTTAGAGCCGACCTACTAAAATTGGTCTTAGGTTATGATATAAATGTAAGATCCTATTTGTAAGATCATGTGTGGTACGCGAAAAATAATTGTGTGAAGGTATATGCGAGAATAAGTAGAGCTATACATGCAAACATCATTTGAAGTTTGAAGGAGGGTTTTGTGAAGACAATCAGAACCACACCGATACTGAATCTAGCATTGAAAGATGCTAATTTGAGCAGTACATCCTTGTTGGATTTAACCATCCAATTATAGTCAGTGTGACTCCTATTTGTGTTTGAACAGTGAGCTCTAAGCTCTTGGCCTTTCTGCATGTGCAGACCCCATTTGTACACACATACTATCTGCAATAGTATCATCTGATTGTGGGTAAGGTTTCCCACCATGGTTTTTCCCCTTACAGGGTTTCCACGTACAAATATTGGTGTTATGTGTTGTGGATGACTTTGTCTTTTTGTTTCATGCATTAATCTTTACCGGTATTACAATTAATTGATAAAACTGTCTACTGGCATAAAAGACTGGTTTACTGGTATTAAGCATTAAGTTGGTAAAGTTTGGTTTGAATTTGTTAGACAACTGATTCCCCCCCCCCCTCTCAGTTGTCTCCAAGACCTAACAATTGGTATCAGAGCTTAGTCCTCTTATTGCAGAAGTTTAACAACTTGAGGAGATCCAATGTCTACTAACTATTTCAGGATGGACAGTCCTAAACTTGATGGAACCAACTATGGCATATGGAAGATCAGAATGGAGACACATTTAAATTGCATTGGAAAGGACATCTAGGAAGTTACAAAGAATGGCTATATTGCTCCTACTCCCAGTCAGCCTAATTCACCTACCTTGGGAAAGGATGAAGAAAATGATTGCAAAGCAAGAGAAGCACTTTTGATCGCATTAATAGATCAACAAATCATGGGATTATCAGATAGATCAACTGCTAAAGCTATTTGGGATCATTTGGAAACACTGAATGAAGGAGATTCCACAATCAAAATTGCAAAACTTGAAAGCTTCCAGGTCAGGTATGAAAATCTGAAAATGGAAGAAGATGAAAGGATTTCTGCTTTTATGGAAAGAGTAAATGAAATTGTTTTGGGTATTAAATGTTGTGGAGGAACCTTAAGTGAACATGAAATTGTTTCAAAAGTTTTAAGAGGATTGCCACTGGCATATAAAATGAAGGTTATTGCTATAAATAAGTTAAGAACAATGCCTAATACATCAGTAACTAGGTATACATTGATTGGAAAACTTTCAGCTTTTGAAATTGAGGAATTTGGTCTTGTTGCTACTATAAAGACAAATTTATCTTTTAAGGCATCAACATCATCTGTACCATCATTTGACAAGTCTGATTGGAAAGCCTTTTATGCAAGAGAAGTTGAGGAAAGAAGGAGAGAAAATGAAGAACTTGAAGAACTTGAAGCACTACTTGCAAGAAAAATGCCTAAAGGTCCAGTTGGAAGTAAGTATGAAGGTAAAGCACCCTTTAAATTCTTTAACCGTAATAAGATTGGTCATATGGCTTCTAGATGCCCTAATAGACATGCTAGACTAAGAGAAGAAGCTAGGAGAACATACAAGCCTAACCCTAAATATCAGAGATACAGATTTAAGAAGAATAAAGATAAATCTTGTTATCTTGTTGATGAAGGAGTGACTGATGATTCTGATGAAGATCTGACAGACAATGGATAGGTTTTTGTTGCTATAACAGAAGATCAACTAGCACCTACTGTTCAAGCGGTAGAGCAGGCACTGGCAGCTAAAGTTGAAGTTAAGGATGAATGGATCATTGATTCAGGATGCTCACATCATATGATTGAAGATAAAAGTAAATTCTTGAACTTTCAAGAATATAATGGAGGCTTAGTGAGATTTGGAGATGATAAAGCTTGTTTGATCAAAGGTTAAGGTACAATATCCCTTGATGGTAAGCATAATACTAATAGTGTTTACTATGTTGAAGGTTTGAAGCATAATCTTTTGAGTGTTGGTCAATTAGTTGAAAAAGGATTTCAGTTACAATTCAAAAATGGAAAATGCAAAATCATGAATAGAACTGTTTTGAAAATTGCAACTGGTAATCAAACTAGGGGTTATATCTTTCATTTGAATAACAGTGAAAAGACATGCTTGATTGCACATATTGATGAAAGTTGGCTATGGCATAAGAGACTCTATCATGTAAATTTTTATTGCATGGTAAAAATCAGTACTACTAAGGCAGTTAGAGATTTACCTAAAATTGTCAAACCTCACAATACAGTATGTAAGGAATGTCAATTTGGAAAACAAGTTAGAGTTACTTTTAAAAGTATTCTAGAAAAATCAAATAATGCTCTTGACTTCATTCATACTGATTTATGTGGTCCAGCTAGAACTAAAAGTTTGCAAGGTGATAGATATTTCATGCTAATCATTGATGACTGCTATAGAATGTGTTGGGTTACTTTTCTCAGAGAAAAATCAGAAGCACTTGGAAAGTTCAAACTATTCAAAGCAATGGTAGAGAATGAAATCGATAAGAAAATTAAATGTCTGAGATCAGATCAAGGAGGAGAATATACATCTAAGGAATTTAATGCATTATGTGAAGTGAAAGGAATCAGAAGACAACTATCAGCACCCCGGACACCACAGCAGAATGGAGTTGTTGAAAGAAAAAATAGAACTATCTTGGAATAGAACTATCTTGGATGCAGCAAGAAGTATGTTATCAGAAGCAAATCTACCACATGTGTATTGGAGAGAGGTAGTAAGTACAATGGTCTATACATTCAACAAAGTTCACATCAAAGGTGAAATCGGTAAGACCCCTCATGAACTATGGTTTGGTATTATTCCTACTCTTAAATATTTTAGAATATTTGGAAGCAAATTCTATATTAGAAGGGATGAGTATATTGGAAAATTTGATCCTAGAAGTGATGAAGGAATATTTCTTGGTTATTCATCTAAGAGCAAGACATATGGATGTTTTAACAAAAGATTGCAGAAAATTGTTGAGAGTACCAATGTGAAGATTGATGAATAATTCAGAGGAACTTCAAGGTATATAGTCTCTGAACTGGCAACAAAGATTCTAACAAATGAATCTACATTGAACCGATCGGTATAGAATGAAGATCCAATTACACTGGTATCATCTGAAAATTCCACAGTAACTAAGGAACAACAACAAACAAAGACACCCCAGTATGTAAGATTGAATCACTCTGAAGATCAGATAATTGGGAACAAGAATAAAGGAGTTATGACAAGAGGAAGACTGGCAAATGAGGAGGTATGTCTTATTTCTCAAATTGAACCATCATCAATTAATGAGGCATGTGAAGATAAACACTGGATTAAAGCTATGGAAGAGGAACTAGAACAAATTGAGAAAAATAACACATGGACATTAGTTCCTTGGCCTAAAGACAAAAAAGTGATTATAACAAAGTGGGTATTCAGAAACAAACTTAATGAAGATGGTAAGGTAGTTAGGAATAAGGAAAGACTAGTTTGTAAGGGATATTCTTAGAAAGAAGGAATTGATTATAATGAAACCTTTGCACCGGTAGCTAGAATTGAGGCAATCAAATTATTTTTGGCTTTTGCAGCACACAAAAACTACAAAGTATATCAAATGGATATTAAATGTGCATTTATGAATGGAGATCTTGAAGAAGAAGTTTACATTGAACAACTTGATGGATTCTCTTTGACAAAGATATGGTTTGCAGGTTAAGGAAAGCTTTGTATGGGTTGAAACAAGCTCCAAGAGCTTGGTATGCAAGATTGGATAAGTATCTTTTGAAGATTGGTTTTTCTAAAGGTAATGCTAACAACAACTTATATTATAAAGTGACAAATGATGACATCTTGGTTATAAAAGTTTTTTTTGATGATATAATCTTTGGAGGAGAAGATGGATTATGTAAAGAGTTTTCTATTGAAATGCAACAAGAATTTGAAATGTCTATGATTGGAGAAATAAAATTCTTTTTGTTAGGAATCTCACAGATACTGAGAGGGGGGGTGAATTAGTATCTAATCGGTGAGTAGAATTTCTTGAATGAAAACATGCAGAACATATTATAATAGTGTACCGGTATGCAAGAAATAATGCAATAAATAGAATCAAGAACATCCACATGAAAAGCACACCATAACACAAGGTTTTAACGAGGAAACCCGATGTGGGAAAAACTTCGGTGGGATTTGTGACCCACAATATTCACTCACTAGCCAATAAGAGAATATTACTTACAATAGGGGCCTGCACATGCAGGAAGGCCAACTGCCTAGAGCTCACTGCTCAATGGGAAGTCTCACTGACTTACAATGAGGATTATACAAATCCAATATCTTGTACTGCTTTACAATAGCATCTATAATGCCTGATCTAGTACCGGTTGCTGCTTTGCTTCTTACATAAACCCTTAGCCTATATTTCGCATAATAGGTCTACCTAATATTTTTCCTTAATGCTTCCTCACTCATTCCAAATGTCTACAATGATCTCTTTTATATATAAGAGTCATTTTACAATTTTCCAAGTCGGCTTACAAATTTTTTACAATAATAAACAAAATATAATATAACAAAATCATGTCGGCCTCTATGCCAGTATACTTCTTTTCTTTGTGCTGATGCTGGTGTCCTGAGTGCTGGTGTAGAGGGTGATCTGCTGATGCCGGTATAATGCCTTTGCTAGTGCCATAGGATTGCAAGGTTGCCATCAATGACAAAACCTTCAATCACATACAATGTCTCATTGGAGTGTGCATATGCCAACAATATCCCCCTTTGGCATTGATGGCAACACTCATGAGAAATTTAAAAAATGTATCCAAAAATGTGAAGTCCAAAAATGTTACCATAAATGTGTGTGCTCCCCCTGAGCATATGATTCCTGTGATAGTGAATTTTCTCATCCCACTACTCTCCCTTTGGCATCAATGACAAAGGTTGTCAAGATGTCAGTAGAGTTTGTAGTTTCAACCTTGTAACTGGGTGGTTACAATTTGAAAAAGATCTCCCAAAATCAAGTTTATACTATCCATAAACTTCTTTCTATCCTTTATTGTTGTCTTTGTTCTCTTCACTGTACCGGTGAGATGCTGCAAATGCTCTGCCAGTGTTTTTTGTCCCTGTATTAGTGCCTTAGATACTTCCTTCCGTAGTGATGCTAGATAGTCCAATCTTGGACTTAGTTTTAATCTCAAATGTTTTGCCTTATTCACTATTCTTTCTCTCTCTCTTTCCAATTTAAGTAAATCTTCTTCAAAATTTGTTATCTTCTCCTCAAAACTGATAGTGTATCAGGCAAGTTAACAAAATTATCTGCAAGTTTATTGATCTCATCCTGTACCTTGCTCATCTTTTTGTCTATATCCATAGTCAAAAAGTTTGTCTTACAGGTGTCTTTGTACAGAGTTTTGTACTCTTTCAATAAATTACACAATTCCAGTAGAAGTGTGTCAAAATTTCTGTTACACTTCTTTATTTTCTCATCAAAGAATTTTTGCAATTCAATCTCTACTTTATCCTTCAATGACTCTTCCTTTATTTGCTCAATGTTTTTTGTGATATATTTACACAGTGCATCAAGTTGTCCTAAAGAATCTTTATTGTCTATATTACAGTTAGGAGCAATTACCTTCAAAATTGGTATGGTATCATCAATTGCCTTATAAGCTTGTGAGTTGCAGTCTATTATCTTTTTGATTGAATCTAATAGTACCTCAGTCACATTAGTTGATTTGTAGCCTGATGATGAACCAACATTCTGAGTACCATCAATGGAAGTAACTAGGCTTGTATTGACCTCTGGTAGGTCTGTTTGTGTCTGCATTTCTTTATGCAATGGTTTTTCTATTTCTCCAGTTGCCAGTGGCACTGTTTCCTTATGTTCCTATTCTTGTTGCTGTTGTTCCTATTTCGGAGCCTTTTGCTCTATTTGTTGCATTGTCTCAGTCTGAGTCTCTACCTTTTTCTCTTTGTCTTCTATTGGTTTCTCCTATGTGATTTCAATTTGCTCAGCTACCGGAGGCTCACTAGCCATGTCAGTCTTATCAGTTGTATCTTTGTCTACCATTATGTTGATCTTTTGAGTATCAACATCCATAGTATATAAGACTTTAGGATTAGGATTACCATCCTCTACATCCATACTCTCAGCTGCTAGTTGATCTTCTGCAGCTGTTGTTTTTATTGGTGGTGTAATCAAAAGAGGTTGGGGTAAGTTGTCTCTAACCTTGATACTAGGTGGTCCACCAACTTTACCTTTACCCTTGTCTCTATCTTTCTGATAAACTTTGATGGGTTTGGGGTTCCTGTATTCTTCTTGTTTTTCTTTTTCAACTAGGAATATATCCCATCCATTTTCTATTTCCTCAGTCACCTCATTAACTCTTCCAACCATTAAAGCAATGTGCCGGTGTGCAGTAGAAAATACTGACCAGTTGGCTTGAGCAATTAGGTCATCAATTTATTTGGGTGATTTTACTGGATATATAGCAAGTAGCTTTTCAATCTTTATTTTCTTGTCCAGTTCTATTACTACTTGTCTTCTTGCTTCCAGTCTCTTAAATAGTTCATCTAGAATTTCATTTACTACTTCCATCAAAAATTTCTTATACATATCCATATGCAATATAACACTATTTTCAACTTGTTCTTTTTCATCAGCTATTAAAGTGTCATATATTTTCTCTATATTTTTCAATTTACCTTCCTCTGTAATTTCATTCAGCAATATATCAAGAGGGGCCAATTCTTTGTTTGTCCTCTTCTTCTTTTTGGGTGTTAGTTTCTTCTTCTTTGGTGTAGCCTTTCTTACCGGAGATCTCACTACTTGTTGTTTTTGTCTTGTCCTCCTGGGTGAGGGTGTGGTTGCCGATGAGGGATCTCTTTTCCTTACAACTCTTTTGAAAGTTGCAAGCATGTCACTCCCGAAGAAGTACCTACTGGTGATAGGTGAGTTTCAGGTTGTGGAGCTACTAACTCATCCTTTGTTATACCGGCTTTCTTCAACACATCTTCTTTGATGGCCTTTGCTTGTCTGGAACCTTTCCTTACAATTGCCTCAACCTTTTTCACTCTTTTCTTTGATTGTATTTGTCCTTCAATAGTTTTTGCACTACCAAATATTTCTTCCTTAGGTTCTCTGGGGCTTCTAGAATTACTTTAGCATATGTTTCAATTATATGATCATCTGTTTCATAGCCCATCTTGGTTACCCAAACTGTCCTAGGGATGACTGCTTCCATCCAAATTTCAACCTTCTTGATTACAAAGCATATTTCATCTTTGTATTTGTCGACAATCTTTTGTGATAACCTGATTCTTTTCTTCATTTTGGCCTTTAATGCTTGAAAGAAGTCATGAATATTGTTTTCCTTGTTTTCACCCATGTTATTGAATAGTTTTGTTAACTGTTTACCTACCAGTATATCATATCCAAGTTCTTTGTAGCCTATACCAGGAACCTGTTTGGTTATATGTAGCATCAAACATACTAACATAATTCCAAACCTGAAAGTTCCTTTCTTGTCCTTCTTAATCTTTCCAAGGTTGTCAATTAATTCATCCTTTAACCACTCACATATATCAATCTTTGCATTATCTGTAACCATATCATAAGCACTCTTAATGCATAAACTTGAAATTGAATTGAGTCTATTTGCATGAGTAGCTTTATACCCTAATATCATGCTGATAAATCTCACATTAATGTCTATTACATCATTAACTCTTAGGGACCTTTTGTCGAATGTTGCACCAGTTAGGTTTGTAACTAGGTCATTGGATACCTTTTTGATTTTATCTGGCCTTTTACCGGTGGTCGGTAACCCTGTGATGGCTTTCACAACTTCCTTAGTGATTTTGTGGACTGCATCTAACCAGAAAAATTCACCATGTACCCTACTTAAGACTATCCTAATCACATCCTTGGGGAATTCAGGAACGCTAAGGATCTCTGTAAATCCTAGGGTTTCAATGATCTTGTGTTCATCTTTTACATTGCCAGTTTTATCACATATCATAGTTTTAAACATGGTTTTAATCTCTTCATCTCCTAGTTCCTCAATGTTGCAGTGGATGTACATTCTGGGGTCTTCAGCATAGACAACTCCCTTGGGAATTTGAGAAAAAGCACCTAAGGTATCATCTTTCTTTGCTACCTCGGGGACTAACTGAAATACGGGCCTAGGTCTTTTTATCACTTTGACAATAGTAGGGTTTGCTATATATTCAATTGCAGAGGTGGATGCCATGATAAAATACCTTTTGCTACCTTTAGGATGGATGAATGCTTGGAGTATTCTTGCCTCTTGCTCGAAATGCCTTAGCTCAGAATCTTTGCGCTCTTCATAGGTTTGAAATCTCGGTGAAATGGAATGGAGCCAAAACCTCAATTTTATAGTGTCTTTTTGCCATCTACCACATTAAATGCATGTCAGTTAAGTATTCACTTAACATTGTCTGTTGGTAAAAAGTAATTTCCAACTTCTTATCTCTAACCGAGGGAATAATAGCACATGTGTCATTAGATTCCCAAACCCTCAAGGAAACTTTCTTCAATTAGATGAAGAACTTCCTGCCAATGGAGCATTGCTCTATCCTGTCGAAGAAGCATCACTCTGTCCTACCAGTGAAGCATTGATTTGTTCTACCGGTGGAGGAGTATTCCCAATATTTAGATCAACTTTTCTAATCCATTGTTTTGAGAATTCTTGCTTAACCTCTTCAACTTTTTCTTTACCTTTCAAGCTAGAACTTTTGTTGTCTGCCAGTGATCCTTTACTTCTACAGAATTTTGCAATATGCCCAATCTTGTTATATGCATAACAAGTTACATTATTCTTCTGAATAGCTTTCCCATAACCTATGTCGGTTTGTGTTCTGAATTGATTAGATAAATGTCTAAATCTTCCACAAACATAACATCTCACATTCATTCTGCAATTTTCAGAGTTGTGACCAACTTTGTTGCATTTAGAACATTGACCGGTGGGTGTGTTGATATTCTGATAATTTCTAGATCTACATTCATTTTCTCTATGACCATACTTATTACAGTTAAAGCATTTTCCAATGAATTTATTAGCATTAGGTTGTCTTACCGGTTTGTTGTGATCCTGAGTATTTGCAGTACCAGAGCTTTCACCAACTTCAAAGCCAATTCTAGAAGTGTCACCTTTAGGTTTTTTATTCTTCAGCAAGGTGCCAAGTTCCTTTGAGCTTTTCTTGAATTTTTCTTTATGTTGATTTGCAGTTTCTAGTTCTCTTTCTAAGATTTCTTTTTGTCTCATCAGTTCATTTGAGTCATTCTGAGTATGCATCAGATTTGTCTTCAACATGTCATTTTCATAGCTAAGTATTGTGTTCTCATTTGCTACATCACTTAGTCTTCTGGTCAATTCTTCTTCATTCTTCTTCCTATCCTCAATCTCTTTGCAAAATCTCATAGTCATATCCTGCATCTCATTCTTTGTTGTCATGTTCTCTTGTTTCAACTTGCTTATCATATCATTAAGTGATTCCTTTTCATCATTCTCATTTTGCAATTTTTCACAATGTTCTCTTCTCTTATTTCTTGCAACAGTAAAAATTTCTTGAAGTGCCTAAATGATATCCTGAGCTGCCCTTAAATCATCTTCTAGTTTGATATTTTTCAATTTATCTACATCATAGTCTAAAAGAGCTCCTTCAAGTTGCTTCATCAGATTTTCCATCTTTACCGATGTCAAGATCTTCCTCAAGTTGTTAGGCTTCTGAAAGTAGAGGACCAGGCTTTGATACCAATTGTTAGGAATCCCATAGATATTGAGAGGGGGGGTGAATCAGTATCTAACCGGTGAGTAGAATTTCTTGAATTAAAACATGCAGAACATATTACAATAGTGTACCGGTATGCAAGAAATAATGCAATAAATAGAATCAAGAACATCCACATGAAAAGCACACCATAACACAAGGTTTTAACGAGGAAACCCGATGTGGGAAAAACCTCGGTGGGATTTGTGACCCACAATATTCACTCACTAGCCAATAAGAGAATATTACTTACAATAGGGGCCTCCACATGTAGGAAGGCCAACTGCCTAGAGCTCACTGCTCAATGGGAAGTCTCACTAACTTACAATGAGGATTATACAAATTCAATATCTTGTACTGCTTTACAATAGCATCTATAATGCCTGATCTAGTATCGGTTGCTTCTCTGCTTCTTACATAAACCCTTAGCCTATATTTTGCATAATAGGTCTGCCTAATATTTTTCCTTAATTCTTCCTCACTCATTCCAAATGTCTACAATGATCTCTTTTATATATAAGAGTCATTTTACAATTTGCCAAGTCGGCTTACAAAGTGTTTACAATAATAAACAAAATCCTATCGGCCTCTATGCCGGTATACTTCTCTTCTTTGTGCCGGTGCCAGTGTCCTGAGTGCCAGTGTAGAGTGTGATCTGCTAATGCCGATATAATGCCTTTGTCGGTGCCATAGGATTTTTAAGGGTTACCATCAACGAAAAAACCTTCAATCACATATAATGTCTCATTAGAGTGTGCATATACCAACACTTTTAGGATTGCATATTTCACAGACTGATAAAGGTATAGTCTTGAGTGAATCTAAGTACTTGAAAGAGTTATTAAAGAAGTTTGGGATGGAGAACTCTAAACTGGTAAGCACACCTATGACTACAAATGACAAATTATCACTAAGGGATGAATCTACACCTGTTAATCTAATTAGGTACAAATCCATGATAGAAGGTTTGTTGTATTTGACACAAACAAGACCTGATATCATGAATGCAGTATGTATTGTTTCAAGATTTCAAAGCATTCCTAGAGAAAATCATGAATCAACAATAAAAAGAATTTTTTGGTACTTGCAAGGCACTACAAATCTTGGATTATGGTATCCTAAAGATGAAAACTTTGAATTATGTGCATACACAAATGCAAATTGGTCATGAGATGTGGATGATAGAAAAAGCACAACTGGTGGAGCATTTTTTCTTGGAAGTATATTAATTTCTTGGTTGAGTAAGAAACAAAGTTGTACATCTTTATCAATAGCTAAATCAGAATATGTTTCAGCAACAACCAATTGTACATAGGTACTATGGCTTAAGCAAATATTGAAGGATATAAAGGTAAAATGCAAGGAACCTATTACTATCTATTGTGATAACATTGTAGCAATTGATATATCTAAGAATCCGGTACTACATTCTAAAACCAAACATGTTTCTATCAAACTGAATTTTCTAAGGGAAAATGTTGAAGCAAAATAAATTAAACTGGTTTATGTGAATACTAAAGAGCAGATAGCAGATATTTTCACTAAACCTCTGCCTAAGGAGACTTTTGAATATCTCAGAGACCAGCTTGGGGTCATACCCCCACCAGTAGAAACTTAGACAGTTGATGATAGTCATCAACCGATAGAAATAACATAAAAATCTTTTACTCCGGTTTTGATGAGAAAGCTACTTCTCAGGGGGAGTAGTTGGTATAGTGAATTGGTTGGTATTTTGTATCTAAAAAATGGTCTTTATATTTCTTTGGCATTTGATGTCAAAGGGGGAGAGATTGGTATGGAAAAACACAAGGAAAACTCATGTCACTCCCAGGGGGAGAGATTGTTACTTTGGGGAGATTATTGGTTTTTGGTATTTGGCATTTTTGTTTTGGCACTTTGATGGTTTTTTCATCTTGTGTTGCCATCAATGCCAAAGGTGGAGATTGTTGGTATTTTGGTATGATTTTGTCATTGGTGTCAACACCTACTAACTTTGGCACTTTGGAGAATCAACAACATTCACTGACAAGCAAGTGACTTATGCATAGTCACTGGTATCTAGTACACTGGCACTTGGAATAGCATGGAAAACACCTGGTTATGTCGAAGACATCATTTGGACACTTTGTCTTGGAGTTTTGTTCATTGGCATATTCATATTTGCATATTTGTTATTACCGACAAATAGGTCTAGGATATACACCGGCAGGTTTATCTTTTCCAGATCAGAATGACACGTTATGGAGATGTCTCATTATTGTTTTAAATGCATCAAGCTAACATGTTGAATCAGTTATTGCTTCGGACATTGTTTTGTTTATTGATTTTCTTGTAATATCCTTTAGAGCTGACCTACTAAAATTGGTCTTAGGTTATGATATAAATGTAAGATCTTATTTATAAGATCATGTGTGGTATGCGAAAAAGAATTGTGTGAAGGTATATGTGAGAATAAGAAGAGCTATACATGCAGACATCATTTGAAGTTTGATGGAGGGTTTTTGTGAAAACAATCAGAACTACACCAGTACTGAATCTACAATAGAAATATGTTAATTTGAGCAGTACATCCTTATTGGATTTAACCATCCAATTATAGTCAGTTTGACTCCTATTTGTGTTTGAGCAGTGAGCTCTAGGCGCTTGGCCTTTTTGCATGTGCAGAACCCATTTGCATACACATACTATCTACAATAGTATCATCTGATTGTGGGTAAGGTTTCCCACCATGGTTTTTCCCCTTACAAGGTTTCCACGTACAAATATTGGTGCTATGTGTTGTGGATGACTTTGTCTTTTTATTTCATGCATTAATCTTTACCAGTATTACAATTAACTGATAAAACTGTCTACCAGTATAAAAAAATGGTTTACCAGTATTAAGCATTAAGTTGGTAAAGTTTTTTTTGGTTTGAATTTGTTAGATAACCGATTCCCCCCCCCTCTCAGTTGTCTCTGGGATGTAACAGAAGATTGGCAAATGAAAAGATATGTCTTATTTTTCAAATTGAACCTACATCAATTAATGAGGCATGTGAAGATAAATATTGGATTAAAGCTATGGAAGATGAATTAGAACAAATTGAAAGGAATAACACTTGGTCATTAGTTCCCCAACCTAAAGAAAAAAATGTAATTGGAACTAAATGGGTTTTCAGAAATAAACTTAATGAAGATGACATGGTAATCAGAAACAAAGCAAGATTAGTGTGTAAGGGATATTCACAGAAAGAAGGAATTGATTACAATGAAACCTTTGCACCAGTAGCTAAGATTGAGGCAGTCAGACTTTTATTGGCTTTTGCAGTACACAAGAACTATAAAGTATATCAAATGGATGTTAAATGTGAATTTATGAATGGAAATCTTGAAGAAGAAGTTTATATTGAGCAACCTGATGGATTTTCTTTGACAGATAACAAAGACATGGTTTGCAGGTTAAGGGAAGCTTTATATGGATTGAAACAAGCTCCTAGAGCTTGGTATGCTAGATTAGACAAATATCTTTTGAAACTTGGTTACACTAAAGGTAATGCTAACAACAATATATACTACAAAGTGACTAATGATGACATCTTGGTTATTGAAGTTTTTGTTGATGATATAATGTTTGGAGGAGAAGATGGTTTGTGTAATGACTTTTCTAACAAAATGCAGCAAGAATTTGAAATGTCTATGATTGGAGAGATAAAAAAAAAATTAGGATTGCAGATTTCATAGACTAATAAAGGTATATTCCTATGCCAATATAAGTACTTAAAGGAATTACTAAATAAATTTGGCATGAAAAACTGTAAACTAGTAAGCACACCTATGACTACAAATGATAAATTATCTTTGAAGAATGAATCAACACCTATTAATCCGACTAGATACAAATCTATGATAGGAGGTTTACTGTATTTGACACAAACAAGACCTAATATTATGAATGTGGTATGTATTGTTTCAAGATTTTAGAGTAATCCTAAAGAAAATCATGAATCAGCAGTGAAAAAGATTTTTTGATACCTACAAGGCACTACAAATCTTGGTTTATGGTATCCTAGAGGTGAAAATTTTGACTTATGTGCATACACAAATTCTAATTGGGTAGGAGATGTGGATGATAGAAAAAGCACCACTGGCGGAGCATTTTTCTTGGCAGCAGACTAATTTCATGGTTGAAAAAGAAACAGAGTTGTACAAGTCTATCAACAACTGAATTAGGATATGTTGCAGCAACAACTAATTGTACATAGGTATTATGGATCAAGCAAATGTTGAAGGACATAAAGGTAAAATGAAAGGAATCTATAACTATTTACTATGATAATAAAGAAGCAATTGATATATCTAAAAACTCGATACTTCACTCTAAAACTAAACATGTTTCTATCAAACTAAACTTTCTAAAGTACAATGTTGAAGCAAAAGAAGTAAAATTGATTTTTGTGAATACTAAAGAGAAGATTGTAGATATTTTTACAAAGCCTTTGCCTAAGGAAATATTTGAGTATCTCAGAGAGCAACTTGGAGTCCTACCCCCATTGGTAGAGACTTAGATAGTTGATGTTTGTCATCAACCGACAGAATTAACAGAGAAATATTTTATTCTGGCTTTGATGAGGAGAGCTACTTATCAAGGAGAGTAGTTCGTATAATAAGTTGGTATTTTGTATTTGGTTTTGTATTTCTTTGGCATTTGATGTCAAAGGGGGAGAGATTGATATGGAAAAACACATTATCTTTTTCTTTTGGGAGAGATTATTCTTAGGGGAGAGATATCATGTATGTTTTATTTCTGGTTAATGATCTCTTTGGGAGATTGTTGGTTTTTGGTTTTTGGCATTTCCGTTTTGGCACTTTGATGATTTTTCCATCTTGTGTTGCCATCAATGCCAAAGGGGGAGATTATTGGCATTTTGGATATGTTGATATGGTTTTTTAATTGATGTCAACACTTGTCATCGCTTGTCAACACTTATCAGCACTTGGAGATCTTTGGTTATGTTCACCGGCAAGTCAGAGACTTATGCACAGTCACCTATATTTGGTTCACTGGTAGATTATATTGTTCATCGGCACTTGGAATAACTTGGAGACTACTTGGTTATGTTGAAGACATTATTCGATCACTTGGTTTTGGTGATTTGGTTAATTGTTTATTCGGGTTTGTATATTTGTTTTTACCAGCAAATAAGTCCAAAAGAAGCACCAACAGACTTATCTATTCTAGATCAACATGACATGTTATGGAGATGATTTATTATTATTGTAAATGGATTGAGCCGACATCATGCATCAGATATTGATTTACTTGTAATTTATTTTATTATAATATCTTTTAGTGAGCCGACCTATTCAATTGGTCTTAGGTTATGGTATAAATGTAAGATCTCATTTGTGAGATTAAGAAGAGAATGCGAAAATGATTGCAATAAGGTATATACAAAAATAAGAAGACCTATACACGCAGACATCATTTGAAGGTTGAAGGAAGGATCTTGTGAAGGCAATCAAATCTAAACCGGTACTGAATCCAACATATGAAGATGTTTTTTTGAGCAGTACATTATCATTGGATTTAACCATCCAATTGTAGTCAGTGTGACTCTCATTTTGTGATTGAGCAATGAGCTCTAGGCAGTTGGCCTTTCTGCATGTGTAGAATCCATATTGTACACACATACTATCTGCACTAGTATCATTTGATTGTGGGTAAGGCTTCCCACTGTGGTTTTTCCCCTTACGAGGTTTCCACGTACAAACATTTGTGTTATGTGTTGTGGATGTTATTATCTTTATGTTTCATGCATTAATCTTTATCGGTATTGCAATTAACTGTTAAGACTGTCTACCAGCATAAAGTTTGGTTTACTGGTGTAGTCACATAAATCTGTCCACTTAATTAAATGAACATTTAGTATTTATTGATTATTTAACCATCAATCAATAATTAATTAAATTAATATTTAAATAATTCATCTTAACTCTCTTCTCCTATTAATTAAATAAATTATTCAATTTATTTGATTTAATTCACTTAACCAAATTCAGACCATTAATTAAATAAATAAATCATATTTGTTTAATTAAAACGTCTCTCACATTTAAATAAATTAACATTTATTTAAATCACCTTTATCCTCCACCTACTTGCATTTTCCTACAAATGCAAGTTGCACAACTATTTTAAATAAATAAATTATTTATTTAAAATCCTGTTTATCCTCACCCACTTGAAACCTTTAATGGTTTCCCTTAAAGTCTTCAAACTTAATGGCTTCCTTCTAGAGTCTTCTCAAGCCTTTAATGGTTTCCCTTAAATTCTTCAAACTTAATGACTTCCTTCTAGAATCTTCTCAAGCCTTTAATGGTTTCCCTTAAAGTCTTCAAACTCAATGGCTTCCTTCTAGAGTCTTCTCAAGCCTTTAATGGTTTCCCTCAAAGTGTTCAAGAATTTAATTCTTTATCTTCCTTTTTCTCATGTAAATAAATTAAGATTTATTTAAATAAATCCAAAATTCACATTCACATTTAAATAAATTAATATTTATTTAAATATCTATCCAAATGCAAATTACACCATTTCATTGAAATAAATGATTTTATTTCAATTGAAAATCCCAAAATTCCTCCCACTTGCATCCTCCTACAAAATACACTTGCATGCCTAAATCCCTTCTAGATTTTTCTAACTCCTTCTAATTAGCCTAATCCTATCCTAATCATTGTCATATTCCTAAATAAAAGGAAGTCACTTCTCAAAAACCTCCAAAGTCTTCAATAACCATTAAAGGCTCTTAAATAACCCTTTATGGTTAACTCACCTTTTACCTCTGGTTAGAGACTTTCCTCTAACTTGACCATCCTTTTGACTCATGGGTCTCTTCAAAGCATTTATTTTTTTGACTAAGGTAACCATTTAACCCTTGCACATTCATTTATCCCTTGGATAAAAGGAATATCCATTAACCTAACCCTAACCCAACCCCCTAGGGTAACCATCATTTCCCCTCAGGCATTCAATGCTCCTTATCTCTCCTCTCAAGCCTCCTCATGGTGACACTTGTCAACATGGGATTGGATTGAAAGTCTCACATGGATTGAATATCTTTCAATCCTAACCCTTGTTAAGATTCCTCAATCTTAACCCTTTATTTCCCCATTTCTTCTATAAATAGAACCCTTCTCCTCAAGCAAAGAAGGAAGCATTAGAGTATTGTTGTTATACTGGTATTAGCATAGATCTTTTTCATAGCATCACTATCTACACTTGCATAGCATTTTCTTATCATATTCAACCATCTTGAATCTCCACATGGCATCCATGGCTAGTGCTAAAAGTTGAGAGCTACACTCATTTGGGACTTGGAGAGGGGAGAAACAAGGGAGAAGCATCAAAAGGCATCATGGAAGCATCTTAGGGAGGCTCTTCTCCTTTCTTTTGTTTTGTTAAACTTCTTTCATGCTTTTTTTGAAATCTCTTTTGATATGTTTGGAATGGTTTTTAGTTCTTTGTTTTGTTTTTATGGTTGAAACTAACTGTTAACATTGAACTTTGTTGTTGTGTTGTCCCCATTTCCATGACATCATTTGGTGAACCCGATGTGAAAGAATAGAATTTTGCTTTTAAATCAGCTTTTTTTTTTTTTTTTTTGAATAAGCCTTTTTAGTTAGTTGTTTAGAATGTGTTTTTTTATTAAATGGTTTCTTTTTAGAATAGACTTTTAAATTAGTTGTTTAAATTTTTTTTTTTTAATTAGTCATTTAGAATAGATTTTTTTTAAGTTTTTTAAAATAGATTTTATTTAAAATTAGATTTGTTTTTTTATTGTTATTTTTTAAGTAGTCTTTAAATTAAGATTTTTCTAAATTAGTCTTTCATTTAGTTCTAATTTAGATTTTAAATTAGTTTTTAATATAGTTTTCGATTAGATTTAAATTAGTTTTATTAATTTAGATCTAATTTGTTTCTTAGTGTGATTTGTGTTAATATGATTAATTTAATTTTGGGTTTACATCTTGTGTAGGACATAAGGAGTGTCTTTCTAACATATTGTTGCAGGTGTTGAAAGTGTCAAATTTGCAAAAAAAAATTTCCTTAACATGTTCTAATTGGAAAAATTGATCAATCCTAGGATAGTCATTCACATTGTCTTCATTTTGCTATCTTGGTCTAAAAATGAACAATTACATTGCTATCTTGGATTAAAACGAACTATCATTTTTGCAATCTTGGCTAAAACAAACATTCACATCTTGTAATATGGGCTAAAAAGAACAATCAACTTGTTATTTTTTTTGAGTTTAAAAGGAACAATCACATTGCTATCTTGGATTAAAATGAACTATCATTTTTGCAATCTTGGCTAAAATGAACATTCACATCTTGCAATATGGGGTAAAAAGAATGATCAACTTGTTATTTTTTGAGTTTAAAAGAGAACAATCATTTTGCAATCTTAGATAAAATGAACACTTCATTTTGCTATCTTGGCTAAAAATAGCACCATGGTTGTTGGAGAAACATCTCCAAGTAGCAAATAGATCACATTGCAATCACAAGTTAAAAAGAACAAGTGTATTTTGTGTTTGGCACACTTGTGCAAAAGAGTTTGTCAAGTGCTCCTACTTATAACACACATTATCTTCTCCCTTGGCTTTCGTGGTCCTAGGTGTAAGAGAAAAGTGCTAGTAACACTCAAAATTTTATCTTTTTAAGAGAAGCCTGCCAAGAGACACATCACTCTTGGGAATGACCTTGCACGGTAAATCCTTTGAGCCGCTAAAAAAATCAAGTGAGAGTGAAAGTTGTAGCCTTGGGTACAGCTGTTCCTACAGTGTAACTTGCCAAAAGGACAAATGGGCCCCACCACAAGTTACAAGGCTCTTAAGTGAGTCACTACAGAATGAACTTATGTCCAAAAACATCAAAAATTACTAAACACCTTTAAGTAGAAGCCCACCCATTCTATTGATTGAGGGTATTTGTGATAAATTCAATGCAAGAGCATAAAATGTTTTGCTCCCAAGATACTCACCATACATATTTCCTTGAGTAGAAACATAGCTTTTTGAAAGGTTACTTGTAGCCCGATAAAAGTGGTGACTCCCCCATCATAGGGATCATCTATTTGTTATGCTCATGCAAGACCTAGTATATCACATCCTTACCTGCCATGGCGAGATTCATAAGGTATGTAGTACCAAAGTCGAAGAAATATCAAGATGTGGGCTGAAATTATCGCAACTGGCCATTTGACCTTAGGGATAAAGAGTGATTGAAGTGTTTTAATTTTTAGTCAAGACCAATGCAAATTGAACCAACTTTAGGCTTTGGGAAACACCTAAAAAAAACATTTGAAGGAAAGGGTCATAAAAAGTTCAAAAGATTGGGTTGATCTAGACCCATACTTACTTGTGCCTTTTGAGGCAACATTCTTGTGTTTGTGTGCTTGCTTTGTTTTCTTGTTAAAGAAATATCATAAAAGCAAAATCCAAAAAAAGTATTCATCCAACACAAACATTTTCAAAGATCAAAAAACCAAGAGCAACATCAAAAGTGTCGAATTATATGATCATTCTTCACATCTTGAGAAAGCAGAATCTTCATCAACATATCAACTTAAAAAAAAGACCATTGAGATCAAAGGCTCTTATCAAAAGGAGGAAATTATTCTATCTTAATAGACAAATCTTTGTCTCTAATAGAGCTTTTATACGTCACATGCGTCTCTATCTTCAAGGGAAATCAAACAAGCTTGATCAAGAGTCATTAAACCACCGAGCTTTTATGCAATATCGCGCTTTGAGTTATCATAAAAACAAAGGAGACAAGATCAATCTTGACTTCTTTCCCGACATTTGCATCACATATAATGTAGCTCGGGAAGAACCACCAACTCCCAAAAGAGAAGAGGAATAATTTGTCCGATATGTGACACAAAGCTTTTATTGAAGTTCACATTTCATCCATTATCATATCCATATCTCATCAAATCCACTTCCAACTCTCAAAACATCAAAAGTTTTTTGTCCTAAGTTCTATTTTGATATTGCTTGAATCAAACACAATACATCACTTTTTAGAGTGTCTCTACATCTAGGATAAATTCATCCTAAGAGACATTTCTACACAGGTTAAAACTAGTCTATGAGTGCAATCCTCTCAATCCTAGGTAGTTGAGTCTGTAATACATATCAGATTTCTCTAAACCTTATCACATCAAACTTTGTCAATCAAACACAACAAGCAATTCAAGAAAGAACTTTGGTACCATCTACCTTTAGTGCTAGAGATTCATATGCGAAACACTTCACCAAAAATCAATATTTCATTTCATCACCAACTCATCATCATTTTCATCAAACTTCAACAAAAACTTATAAACAAAATGGCTCATACCATATCAAGATCTAGACAACAATAAATTGAAAAGGAAGAGGAAGAAAATATCAATGAGTTCCAAAAAGCCCTAGAAGGAAATATAAATGATGAAAATCCAGACACTCCTACTTCGGTCGCAATTGAAAGGGCACAACACAACCCTCTCTTTAATAGACCTTTTGATGAAATACTCAGGAGCAACGTTGATGCTCACTTTTTAAGACTTGCTCAATAGCTATAGGAACATATTTCCAAATATAAACATTTCATTTTTGCAATAATAACTTAATAGATTTTTTATTTTTTTTTGATAAAACAAGAAATAGAAAACAGTTATCATTTTCAAAATAGTAACTTTTACAAAGGGGAAGAAAACTCCACTTAGCCTCTCTTTACTATCAAAGGAGGCTCAAATAAATAAACACATTTCTTTTCAAACAAATACAAAATGTAACTTTTTTATATACATTGCTGCAACTAAATTTAGTATCCCTTTCCCTATTCTTTTTCTGCAAATCAAGTAAAAACCAGTAACTCCTAGCTTATCTTTTTCTTTTCTTTCCAAGCAACCTGCAAATAAATCATGAGGCTATGACCATGGAGTGCTCACCTCCCAGCCTAGGATTACTAGAAGCCACCCCCGAGCTTGGAGAACCAAGCCCTAGATAGGTTACACACATGCAAACACAGCAAGGAAGGGAAAAACATACAACAAACACTTTCCCAGCCAAGGCTACACTTCATCACAAAATGTGATGTTTTTACATGGGTGGTAGCTGACCAAATAGCCTAAGGAGATTGCAAGAATGGTAGATCACAAAGCCACCTCATGGCAAACAAAGCTATAGCATAAGTTCATTATCCCCACATCCTTATGCCTCCCAAGGCATTCATGCCATACTTTCTCCCCTTATGACCCCCAAATGCATAAACTAGGCCATGTAGCAAGGGTCACATATATACCCCTTGAGTTCACTCTCATAATGAGAGCCTCTCACTCGAGGCATGTCAAACTTCTACCACCCACAATGCCATCCTACTCTCCCAAGAGTAGAAGGCCTTGGTTACTCCCAAATCACAAGAAATGCATAAAAGAAATAACATATAGGTCACATAATAAATTTTCACAATGGAAAATAAAAGAAACCAATTTTTACATACAAGCAATCTTTCCAACATATACATGCAACGTAAAAGAAAACAAAAGGAGAAGATGAACCAACCTTCAATCTACTCAAAGATTTGCTAGAACTAGTTTGAGGATGAGCAGCCCAATTCCACAAATCCTTTCTTCTACTCTTAGCCAAAATTCTATCCCAAAACTATTCTTTTCAAAATTGCATGATCTCCAAAAATGGAGAGTGGGTGATTACCCACAAAGTCTCTCATTTTTGCCTAAAAAGACCTTAGTGAGAGTTCTCACAGGTTTCTAAAACTGAAAAAGGAAAAAGTAAGAGAAAGTGAGGTAAAAGATCGCACATCAAAAAGGAAAGTTATCTAACCTAGATGGCACCTTCTCATTTTGAATTTTCGCTCACCTTAGGAAACTCACTTTTTGAGGTGACTAAACAGTCACATGGGAGTAGACACATGCCTAGAAATACTCCTAACCCATAGGTATACCTTATGGACTTTAGGAAACACCTTTAAACTACCCCTAGGAGTCCATTTGACCCCTTAGAAACCCATCTGAAGTTAACTTTCGGGTCAAACCTGAGTTGACCACTCCAAAGACTCTCTACCCAAGGAAAATTTAGAACCACATTCAAATGTTTGAAAAATCTATGGTTGAAACTACTCCCTCCAGGAGACAATTCAAAAGTCAAGACATAAATCAACATGTGTCAAGTGACACAATAAAATACATTAAAAAATTACATATGGAAATTGTCTCTTGTTGGATTTAAATCAATCAATAAATAAAATTTAACACTCATGCATCATTGACTATTACAAATAAAATTCGATACATACGGGGTGTTGTCTCTCCAAATAGACAATCCCTAGCTTTATGAATGTACATAGGTCTAGGTTTGGTTCTCCATAATATTTTCATGGTCACATGGATAATTTTCCTGTGCATCTCAATTACACATTAGTACTTCCAAATAACCTCATATAATATTTAAACACATGAATAAGAATACACGTCAAACACTCTGCATACAATTGACATTTAAACAAAATCGATATATCTTGTATCCAAATAAATCCACATAAGTAATTATCATAATCCTCATAATTTTGATCCATACATAAGACATGCATCCTATTTCTATCATCATAGTAAAGTCCTGCAAATCCAATAATGACATACATCATCTCAAATTTATCCTATTCTAGATTCATATAGAGTTTTATATCTATAATGCATAGAAATGAAGCATTAATATATATCAATGTTATCCAGATCATGGAATCATATAAGTTCTAAATCTATAATGCATAAAAAAATAAAGCATCCATAATAGTCTCAACATGAAAATCACTTAAATGCTAGGATGAGTCGGGGTAGGGCCTCACACCCTCCCCCTCTAGGCATGAACTTCCTCCTGGAGTTCATCAAAAAGATGGGGGTACTATGATCTCATACATGTTGCATCCTCCCATGAAGCCGTAACCTCATCATAGCAATCCCACTAGACCCTAACCTAGTCCAGCTCTCAACCTCAAAGGGCCAGCATCTGGCATGCCAAAATGTGAATGGGCTCCAAAGCTAGCTGTCTGTTCGACTCCACCTGGAAGGCATCCCAATCTAAAATATGAGACTTGTCATAGATATACTTCCTCAAAAATGATACATAAAACACATCGTGGATGTGTGACAAGCTAGGTGGCAATGCTAAATAGTAGGCAATTGGTCCTATCCTCTCAAGGATCTCAAATGGTCCTACAAAGCGAGGTACAAGCTTAGAACCCTTTCCGTAACAGATCAGACTCTTATGCGATCGCACTCTCAAGAAGCCTCTGTGTCCAAACAAGTAGCTACGATCTATCCTCTTTGCATCTGCATACTTCTTCTATCTATCTTGTGCCTCTCTAAGACGCTGCCTAATCAAATCCACCTGCTGCTCCATATCCCAAACTATCTCAAGACCAATAGCAACTCTATCCTCTATGCGGTCCCAACTCAATGGTGTCCTACAAGGCCTACCGTATAATGCCTGATAGGGTGGCATCCCCAATGAAGTGTGATGCCCATTTTTATAGGAAAACTCCACTAAGGGAAGGTACTCTTCCCATCTGGTCTGATGATCCATGACGTACATGCGAAGCATATCCTCTAACACCTGGTTAACCCTCTTTATCTATCCATTTGTTTCTGAATGATAAGCTATACTGAAGTTAAGCTTGGTGCCCATAGCTGCCTGTAATTCCTTCCAAAAGGAAGAAGTGAAGAGGGAATCCCTGTCAAAAATAATCTTGCATGGAATGCCATGAAGTTTGACAATGTCTCGCAAGAACACCTGTGCTACTGGTGAAAAGTGGGCCACTTTGGTCAACCTGTCAACTATCACCAAGATGGCATCATGGTGATGAGATGACATAGGGAGACCAATGATGAAATCCATGGATATAGTATCCCACTTCCACTCTGGTATAGCATGAGACTAGAGCAACCCACCTAGATGGCGGTGCTCCACCTTGACTCTCTGACACTCGAGGCATCAGGCTGCTAACTCAACAATGAGCTGTTGCATTCTTGGCCAATGATATAACTATCTCAAGTCAGCATGCATCTTCTTAACTCTGGGATGTGTTGCATAGGGGGCTCTATGAGCCTCCGTGACAATGAACTCTCGCAATCCCCTAGAAGATGGTACATAGATGTGCCCTCTATGGCATAATAATCCATCGGACTCTAAGGAATAATCCATGTATTTCCCTTCTAGAGTTTCTTGAGATCGTATCACCTGACAAACCTCTAAATACCATCCACCCTCTAGCAACTGCTGTAATTTACAATCTCTCAGATCTATGCCCATAGATATGGTGTATACCTTGTGACGTCTCCTACTCAAAGCATCTGCAACTACGTTTTCTTTCCCTTTGATGTAGTGAACATCAAAATCATACTCGCACAAGAACTCCATCCATCTCCTCTCACATGCATTAAGGTTCTGCTGAATATGTATTGAAGGCTCTAATGGTTTGAATGAAGCTCGAAATGATGACCCAAAAGGAAGTGTCTCCACCTCACAAGTGCATGCACTACTGCTGCAAGCTCAAGGTCATGAGTAGGGTAGTTAAGCTCATGAGTCTTAAGTTTCCTAGACTCAAAAGCTATAGCCCTACCATCCTGCATAAGGACTACTCCTAAACCCTCTAGGGAAGCATCTGTGCAAACCATGAAGTTAGCTGAGGGATCTAGCACTACAAGGATAGGTGCACTAGTAAGTGCCTTTTTGAGTTCCCGAAAGGCCCTCTCGCACTTCTCTATCCACTCAAATTTCTTTCCTTTACACTAAAGAGAAGTAATAGGATGTGCGACTCTAGAGAATCCTTCAACAAAGCGTTGGTAATAACCTACTAAGCCCATGAAGCTCTTGACCTCTGTCACACTGGTTGGCGCTAGCCAATCCATAATAGCTTTGATCTTTGATGGGTCAACTAAGATCCCATCACCGGAAATAATGTGCCCAAGGTACTTGACCTCAAAATGAAAGAATGCACACTTCGACAAACTGTCATACAACTGATTGTCCCTCAAACACTACAAAACTTGCCTTAGGTGCTCCTCATGCTCCTTCTCATTCTGAGAATATATCAATATGTCATCAAGGAACACAATCACAAAATGGTCAAGAAATGTGCGGAATACCCCGTTCATGAGGCTTATGAAAATAGCTGGAGCATTTGTAAGACTGAATGGAACCACGGTGAACTCATAATGGCCATATCTAGTGCGAAATGCAGTCTTGTGGATATCACTTTCCACTATTCTCAACTGATGGTATCCTGACTTCAGATCAATTTTGGAAAACACTTTGGCACCCTGAAGTTGGTCGAATAAATCATCGATCTTGGGCAAGGGATATCGGTTCTTGATGGTTGCTTTGTTGAACTGACGATAATCCATGCATAACCGAAGAGATTCGTCCTTATTCATGAAGATGACTGGCACACCCCAAGGGGATACTCTAGGACAAATGTGACCCTTCTCGAGGAGTTCCTCAAGCTTCATCTTGAGCTCATTAAGCTCATTTGTGGTCATCCTATAAGGTACTCTTGAAACTAGCTCAGCTCCTGGTACAAGGTCTATATGAAATTCAATCTCTTTATGGGGTGGCATTCTAGGTAGCTCTGAAGGAAACACATCTGAATATCGCCTAAGGATAGGATGGTCATCAATCAATGTTTCCTTTTCATCCTCTTCCTCTCTATCATTGATGGTGATGGAAAATAGCTGACATCCCTTTCACATGCTCCGCTTAAGTTGCATTGCGAAAATCATACAAAGAGACACGGGTCTCTGAATCCCAGTGATTACTATGGGCGAACCCTGATTATCCTCGCACTCAATCTCTTTCTGGTGACAATCCATCTTGGCTCTATGGGAATAAATCCAATCCATGCCAAGTATGATACCTTAAGATCCAAGTGGTGTAACTCTAGGGTCTACTAAGGTGGTGGTATTGCCAATATGAAGCTGACATGCCCTAACCTCTGATTCCACTGACACTCTAGCCCTTGAAGCTAACTCCACTTCCCAACTGACACCTTGTCTAGTTGCCACTAGCCCACAATGCTCCACAACCAATGGAGATATAAAGGAGTCAGTAGCTCCTAAATCAAATAATATAGATACACTGCTACCTCTGATCATACCTGCAACCTCAATGACTGTGACCTAGTGCTCTGCCTAGCAGTTGTCAACCGCTGCGAAGACTCTATGGGACCTGCTCATATCTCCAACTATAGGCTCTGATGCTACCATCCTCTGATTTCCCGCCATCTGACCCTGAGGACACTCTCTCACCATGTGCCCCATGGCTCCACATGTGAAGCAAGCACCGCATGCCTGAAACTAGTCTCCTGAGGCCTAGAGAAAGGATTCCCCCCTGTCTTGCTAGAACCACTGTACCCACCCTTGGAGGACTGTTAAGTCCTCGTCGGAGGTGTGTAAGGAACCTGGGATTGCGGATCTCACCTCTGCCCCTAAGAATACCATTGCTTGGGCTTTCCGCCTTGCTGACTCTGCGGAGGCCTCTGCCTCTGGTTCTGTTGTGACTATTGCGGAGGAGGGGGTTTGGAGAACCTTGGTGTGTGTCTGTTATTACCCTTTCAATGGGGTTTCTGAAACCCATATGTCTGGGGTATAGGGTTTTGGTTCTGGAACTGATCCCTCGTATCCTATGGCCTAACCTAAATCTCCTCTGCTATCAAGGCCTTCTCCATGTCAACCCGAAAGCTCCCTAGAGCAGACATCCTCACTGGTCCTGTTATGCCGGCATTCAGCCCTCTAATAAAATAGTTGACGAGAAGCTTCTCGTCTTTCAGGTAGTCCATGTATGGCAAGAGCTTGAAGAACTTGCTCTCGTACTGGGTCACTAAGAGACCCTTCTGTTGGAGGTCATGGAACTCATCTATCCTACACTATCTGTAATGCTCTGACAAGTACCTGTCCCTGAACCTTTCTATAAAAATCTCCCATGTGAGGGTATCTGCAACTAAAGCACACTTATATTCCTCCTGTCTCCACCATTTGGAGGTCATTCCTCTCAATAGGTGGACTGCTACACATGCCTTTAGATTGTTCTCGTAGGAGCACAATGCAAAGCACCTATCCAAGCTCAAAAGCCAAGCCTCAACTTCTACCCTATCGGTAGATCCCCCAAAAGATGGTGGCTGGAGGTGCATAACCTCTCTGATTAGATCCCCTAGATCCTAATGTGCTCTCTCATAATACACTAGCTCTGCCACTGGAGGTGGTCCTGGTAGATGCACCGACTCAGGCTCATGCCCATCCTATCTCTCTACAGGATTAGGAGGTGGACTCCTACTCCGTTCCCTATATGTCGATCTATGGCTCCCTGAGTTTTGGTTTTCAACATGATGATCCTCTACTAGAAGCCTATCCTGGACTATACCAATCAAGTTCTCGAGTGCTAATAAGATGTCTCGGTTTGGGTCAACCGGTCATTCAGGAGGGGCCTCGAGGTTCTTTTCCGGAACTGATTCCTCCCTATCGACCTCTTTGTGTACCATACTTTCACGCCTAGGACCTCTACCACGTTTGCGAGCTTGTTGCGTAGACGGACACATCCTTATGAGAAAATAAAATAAAATAAAATAATTTTTTTGGGAGAAATATTTAATTAATTAATTTAAAATAAATATCATAAAAATTAATATAATATAATTAATTAAATAGTTAAAGTGAAACGTAATGGAGAAAGGTTCCTAGTGTTGGAAACTTTGCTCTGATACCAAAATGTCATGCCCAAACTTTTGGGCACGAATGGAATAATTTTTTTTTTAAAATAACAACCTAATAACATTAAATTTGCTAATATGAAATGCACTAACAAGTTTTGTCTCAACTATGTTTTGAGTTAACTCTAACCACTAACTCAAGTAAGCGAAAATAATTTAAATTAAATGCGGAATACTAAAAGAATTATTTATTATCTCATCCATTTTAATCAATAAATTAATTTAACCAAAAATCTCTAAATAAATTGACAAAGATAATATTAATCTCCAATAACCATTAATTGCTTTTAGGAACTAAATAAATTAGTCCTAGCCCTTAGATTATTAATGCCTATATTTTATTTTAACTATAATTAAAATGTGGTTAAACTAATTCGACTAAAGGGTCAATTAAATCCATAATGTAAATTGCCCTATAAAATTTTGTCTGGAATAGCCTAAATTTAGGTGGACTAAATAATCCCCTATAGTCAAATAACTTACAAACAAAATAAATTCATTGTAAATTTTCTAAGGGATTAAACTCCACAATAATTAAAATTTAAAACATCATATTTAAATATTTCTATAACCGTTTATAAAATATGAATGTTTTAATAAGCTAATTAAATTAAAGTTGAATTTATACATTCATATTTTTAAATATATATATATATATATTAATTAAACACATTTATATTTATATATGTGGATATTTGTTTTCTAAACAAACTTTATATAAAAATGCCCCATATAACCTAACTAAAATATTATAAAATTACTCCAGCCTCTACCCTATTTTTCTTCCATCTTATTATCTTGCCCTCACCCTATTTTTGAATTAGGGCTTAACTATGATATTCTCTTTTTTTGTGTGTGTGAAGTGTGTGTGTGTTTGTTTGTTGCAGGGTAGGGGAGGCGGCGGCCATGGTTATCGGTGGCGGAGGAGCGGAGGAGGGTTTGTATTGGGCACCGGACAGGGCGTCCCCGGATGCTACTGTGTTTCCCCATAGTGGCGGCTGAGCGCCGCCCACTGTGGGTAAACACAATGGCAGTCGGGTGCCCTTCCACAGTGGTTACCCACAGTGGGAGGCCCCGTGCCGACCATTGTGGTTGCCCATAGCGGCGACCCCCATGCTGTCCATTATGGGTAACCACAGTGGTGGCCCGAGCCGCGCTGACCACTGTGTTTATACACAGTGGGTTCGGCCCCTTGAAAACCCTCTTTTTTTTGTTATAAATTTTTTTTAAAAATCTTTATTTATTTTTTTATTTCATTTCTTTATATATATATATATATAAGATAAAGTTAGGGATAGATTTAGTTTCAAATTTAACTAAATATAAAACTATTTTCTTGCTTTCTAAAATTATGCAAAATTTAACCATGTATTGACAGCATGGAAATATAGGCAAAAATTACTTTTGTCTACTTTAAACAAACTGTTATATTTTTTTTTTCTAAAATCTCTTAAAGCGGGTTTTCAAAACTAACAGGTTTAAATCAATGTATTTCTATTTCTTCTAAATACCTTGTTGCTTAAAATTAGAGATAGACTATTAATTTTGGATTTATTTTCTGCAATAAATAAAAGAGAAATTTACAGAATTTAATAAACTTTATTCAGCAACTACATTAGTCTAGAATCATTTAAATTAATCTTAGAGATAGACATGTTAAATCTATTAAACCATGATTTGTATTTGGAAATAAATAATTAGGACTAAATGCTTAATATTCTTTTACTAACATGCAAGTTTATTACTTTACTCATTTCCATTATTTTAATATGCATAAGGAAATAAAATGAACTTTTATTTTCAAAATAACATAAATACAACAACATTATTTCAATAGCTATAGGAACATATTTCTAAATATAAACATTTCATTTTTGTAATAATAACTTAATAGAATTTTTTTTTTTTTTGATAAAACAAGAAATAGAAAACTGTTATCATTTTCAAAATAGAAACTTTTACAAAGGGAAAGAAAACCCCACTTAGCCTCTCTTTACTATCAAAGGAGGCTCAAACAAATAAATACATTTCTTTTCAAATAAATACAACATGTAACTTTTTTATATACATTGCTTCAACTAAATCTAGTATCCCTTTCCCTATTCTTTTTCTGCAAATCAAGTAAAAACCAGCAACTCTTAGCTTGTCATTTTCTTTTCTTTCCAAGCAATCTGCAAATAAATCATGAGGCTATGACCATGGAGTGCTCACCTCCCAGCCTAGGCTTACTAGAAGCCACCCCCGAGCTTGGAGAACCAAGCCCTAGATAGGTTACAGACATGCAAACATAGCAAGCAAGGGAAAAACATACAACAAACACTTTCCCAACCAAGGCTACACTTCAAAACAAAATGTGATGTTCTTACACAGGTGGTAGTGGACCAAATACCCTCCGGAGACTGCAAGAATGGTAGATCACAAAGCCACCTCATGGAAAATAAAGATATATCATAAGTTCATTATCCCCACATCCTTATGCCCCCCAAGGCATTCATGCCATATTTTCTCCCCTTATGACCCCCAAATGCATAAACCAGACCATGCAGCAAGGGTCACATATATACCCCTTGAGTTCACTCTCATAATGAGAGTCTCTCACTCGAGGGTTGTCAAACTTCTAGTACCCACAAGACCATCCTACTCTCCCAAGAGTAGAAGGCCTTGGTTACTCCCAAATCACAAGAAATGCATAAAAGAAGTAACAGATAGGTCACATAATAAATTTTCACAACGGAAAATATAAGAAACCAGCTTTTACATACAAGCAATCTTTCCAACATATAATTGCAACGTAAAAGAAAACAAAAGGAGAAGATGAACTAACCTTAAATCTGCCCAAAGGTTTGCTAGAACTAGTTTGAGGATGAGCAGCCCAATTCCACAAATACTTTCTTCTACTCTTAGCCAAAATTCTATCCCAAAACTATTCTTTTCAAAATTGCATGATCTCCAAAAATGGAGAGTGGGTGATTACCCACAAAGTCTCTCATTTTTGCCTAAAAAGACCTCAATGAGAGTTCTCACAGGTTTCTAAAACTGAAAAAAAAAAGTAAGAGAAAGTGGGGAAAAAGATCTCACATCAAAAAGGAAAGTTATCTAACCTAGATGGCACCTTCAAATTTTGAATTTTTGCTCACCTTAGGAAAGTCACTTTTTGAGGTGACTAAACAGTCACATGGGAGTAGACACATGCCTAAAAATACTCCTAACCCATAGGTATACCTTATGGACTTTAGGAAACACCTTTAAACTACCCCTAGGAGTCCATTTGACCCCTTAGAAACCCATCTGAAGTTAACTTTCGGGTCAAAGCTGAGTTGACCACTCCAAAGATTCTCTACCCAAGGAAAATTTAGAACCACATTCAAATGTTTGGAAAAGCTATGGTTGAAACAACTCCCTCCAAGAGACAAGTCAAAAGTCAAGACATAAATCAACACGTGTCAAGTGACATAATAGAATACATTACAAAATTACACATGGAAATTGTCTCTTGTTGGATTTAAATAAATCAATAAATAAAATTTAACACACATGCATCATTTACTATTACAAATAAAATACAATACATACGGGGTGTTGTCTCTCCAAATAGACAACCCCTGGCTTTATGAACGTACATAGGTCTAGGTTTGGTTCTCCATAATATTTCCATGGTCACATGGATAATTTTCCTATGCATCTCAATTACACATTAGTACTTCCAAATAACCTCATATAATATTTAAACACATGAATAAGAATACACGTCAAACACTCTGCATACAATTGACATTTAAACAAAATCAATACATCTTGTATCCAAATAAATCCACATAAGTAATTATCATAATCCTCATAATTTTGATCCATACATAAGACATGCATCCTATTTCTATCATCATAGTAAAGTCCTGCAAATCCAATAATGACATACATCATCTCAAATTTATCCTATTCTAGAATAATATAGAGTTTTATATCTATAATGCAAAAAAATGAAGCATCAATATATATCAATGTTATCCAAATCATGGAATGATATAAGTTATAAATCCATAATGCATAAAAATAAAGCATCCATAATAGTCTCAACATGAAAATCACTGAAAAGCTAGGATGAGTCGAGGTAGGGCCTCACACGTTCTCTTCAGTTACCTGAACAAGAACTAGTGGAAATATTTATTTCCAACTTAAATGACAAAATACAATTTCACCTAGATGTAAAAGACATAGACTCTTTCAATGACATGATCACAAATGGCTTAAAATGTGGGCGGGCTCTCATCGAAAAAGGGCTTATCAAAATATATAATGAACCAAAGGATGGCCCTCGCCCATGCTTCAATAGAACAAAAACAAAAACATCGTCAATGACAGGGTTGTGGATGCAAGAACTATCAAAAGTGCACAACCTGTGGTATGATTTGTAGGACAGAACCCCCCACCCAAGAATAACACAGTTGCCCCTCCAAGTCAAGGATGCAATACATCTCAAGAGGAACCCAGACAACGTCAACAAAATTTTAAACCTAAATGAAGATATACTCCCTTAGGGGAACCCATTGAAATGGTGTTACGTCAGTTGGTTTCTCAAAATCTAGTGACCTTACCCAAAACATCAAATTATGAACCTCAAGTCAAACCTTCATGGTGGAGGGATACTGAGCATTGCGACTTCCATCAAGGGAAAGGACATAAGACAAGAAATTGTCATAGATTGAAAGATTTTATTCAGGATCTTATTGACCATGGTGAAATTGAAATCGAAGGACATGACCCAAAGACAACAAACAATGATCATCTCATGTTTAAAAATCCATTTCCATCACAAGATCAAAAGGGTCCTTCCACTTCAGGGTGAAACACAGATACCACCAATTATACGCAAGCCACATATAATTACATCGTGAATCACCTATATGATGCTAGTGAATAAATTGCAACTATTACCATCAAAAATCCCAACACCACTTGTAATGTTGTTACACGTCACAGCAAGATTACCATAAAAGCAGCTCCACAAGGCACCCTCCATCTATCCCAAAGTAGTATAACCTTGTGGAATAGTTAGACGAAAGGCCTGCACTGATATCTATCTTAGAGCTATTGTGCCTATCCCCATCTCATAAAACAATCTTGGATCAAGCTCTCCAAGAGGTGTCAGTCCCTGCAAACCTAAATACAGATCAATTCTAAGCTATGGTTGGAAACCTAAGATCATCACCTTGTCTCACTTTCTCTGAAAGTGAAAATGCATCCTTCCAACAACCTCATAATGCCTCACTCCACATTGAAGGGTTTATCAACCAACATAGGATCAAGCGAGTCTTGATCGATAATGGAGCAAGCCTAAATATTTGTACACTACAATTGGTCATTGCATTGGGATATGTGATTGAATTAGTGGATCCTCGTAAGAAGATAACAATCAAAGCCTATGATGATGTAGAGCGTTCATCCAAAGGGGTATTTGTGCTACCAATTTGAGTAGGCCCAGTGGTGAAGCACATCATCTGTCAAGTTCTGGACCTTCCTCTACCATATAATTTATTGTTAGGAATACCTTGGATACACACCATGCAAGCCATTTCATCCACCTACCATCAGTGTATCAAGTTCCCTCATAATGGTGTAGAAATTACAATCTTGGGTAATGCAAATCCCTTTGCATATTGTCACAATATCAATCATCAACCAGAGATTACTATTCCCAACAATAGAGAATCCATCTCATCCACATCATATGTAAGTCAAACCTCTCTTTCCAGTTCAAACACCACTATACCCAAGCAAGAGAAGCTCAAAATGAAAATAGCAGAGGAAGGTCCTGGGGAGTACAATTTGAGCCAACTCTTTTGTGTTGGACAAATGCCTACTTCTCCTAGAACTCATGGCAAACCTCAATGGTTACTTCAAACACCACTGGTTAAGCCAACATGCACTTTGATGCCTTTCATCCTTGGAAAGAGTCAAGAAGAAGAAACCAGAGATGAAGACTTAGCAGAATGGATCTATAAAGACCCAATCACAGCGGACATCCACAAGCTAAGCTTCCCATAGGTCAATATGGCAAAGGCCTTTTCATTATGGATAGAATGGGTTATGATGGTCAAAGTGCTTTGGCACCTTGCAAGCAAGGAAGACATGAACCGTTTCAGCCAGAATTAAATCCCAAAGATAACACAGGCTCAAGCTTTCAAAAGGAGATCCTTCCTAAGCTCAGATTCAAAGGAAAACCCAACAAACCTCTATATCAGCCTATTACAAAGAGGCCACCTTTGATTATATTAGCAGCACCGCGTGCCATAACAAATTCCCCATTGAGGCTAAAACTCCCAGCAAAACCATCCACAACACCAATCATCCCACCAATCAAACCCACAAACCCATCAACCACAACAACCGCATCAACAACACCACTAGCAATATCAGAACCCCCAGCAGTATCAACAACATTGACAATTCCACCAGAAGCAGCAGATTCAACACTACCAATACTCCCCGTGTCGTATTCATCGATCCCCATAATCCTTCTTGTAGCACTGATCATTCAATTTATCTAGGTACATCAACCAATCACACCTGCAATGTTTAACTCAAAGGATATCCCAGTATGGTATAGTAATTGAATATTGGAAAGCGACTTAGAGACTAACTCACATGAGTGGGAATTTGATTCCATCCAACTTAATACTTCAGATGAGGAAGACACATCACTAATTCCACCCCGCAAAGACATCCCTGTTTATGGAAAAGTATAGATAAAGACCTCTTGGGTTCCTAAGCTAGAAACTTCTTCCACAGACCCTATGTCACATCCTACGCCTGATCCTGATAGGGAGAGCACCATTAATGACCTTCACCACAATGTATTAACCCTCACTGACACATCTAATGAACTTAACCTAATCAATGAGGTAATGTCCATTATCCATCCTAAACTCATCGAATGGAACCAGCCTAATCCCCCATGTCTTGACCATTTCTAAAATGATGAGGCAATCATTGACTTTTTGGAACTATGAGATAACATACCAAGTGAGGATCACAAAGCTGGATTTGCCATTGAACTTAATAGCGCAACATACTTCGGGGCGGATGCCAAACCTTTTAGCTACAAAAATATAGCAATAAAACATGGATCTTCTAGTGAAAACCACACTGTGGCACTGTTTGATCCCACAAAAGTAAAAAGAAAGAGCATACCCAATGGTGAAAACCTATTTGAGGCACCAGAGGATGAAAGGTCTGACATTCTCCCTTCTAGTACACAACAGGAATGATCAATAATTCTCATCGAGGAAAAAAAAGAATACAATGTGGGGACTCCTGAAACTCCTCACCACATACATCTGGCATCTCTTTTAACTCCAGAGGAACAACCTAAGTTTGTTGAATTCTTCTAGAAGTGCAAGATTAACAATGCATGGTCATATGCAGACATGCCTGGTCTTGATCCTGATTTAGTCATGCATCACCTCACCATTGTAGAAGGAGCCAAACCTGTCAAGCAGAAGCTTCGCAAGATGCACCCTTAGATTGCAGTACTAGTCAAAGTAGAACTTAAGAAACTCCTAGATATTGGTTTCATTAGAGCAATTGTGTAAAGATGGCAATCTAGGATCTAACCCTACACTACTCTTTATTCATAAATAAACTTAAAATTTCAATCTCTAAGCATATTTTATACAAGATATAAGCAAACATCAAATATATCATAATAATGCACATGAATAATACAATATCCAATACTAAGAAGTTCTTATTTCCTACTTAGGCTTCCAAATTGCCTTAAGATATACAAGAAGATGCATTCGTCGATCTTTAGTCTGAGTTGCTTCCTTCTATCTTTTGAACATAGACGAGAACAAGAATCAGGTGGTTTTTCCGCCCAACCTTGAAGCTTATGCTTCCCTGGAATTCTTGGTCAATCAAGAATACCCGACCCTGCACGAATTGGTTTAACCAAAGAATTCGAAAGCAAGAGGGAATCTGGTGCGTGCCTAGATAATATATGCATTTTCATTTTTCCTACTTCATTCTAAGAAACAAACACTCGCTATCATACTAGGATGTGGTAGAGAGTATAAATAAGGAATTTCCATCATTTTCTATGGATAATTCAAACAATAACTCAGCCGAGTATATGCCATGCACAAAAAAATAATAGTTGGAAAAAGCAACTATTCTCCCTAAAACATCCACATTTGACACCCTTCCTGAAAGGTAAATTTTCTAACTCAAGGTTAACCCTAGCTTGATTCCCTCAAACACAAATTCTATTGAGAATACAATCTTTCTTTTAAAACAAAAATAGAGATATCATTTTTGCTTACTAATCATTACTTGTCTAATATATCTATCGAAGACAATCTTTCATATTTAGGAAAACGATAAACATTTATAAGCAATAATCTTAAAATCAATCTTTCGTCTAAAATAAAGTACATACAAAAGAAGGTGTTATACATGTATGAAATTAATCTCATATATAACCTAAAGTATGCAAACACATTCTTAAAATAGAATTACAACTAAATGTTTTTATGCAAAATACGATATTAACAACATCTTTTCTCCAAATTCTTTTCTTATATTCCACAATGGTTTACAAAGCATTTCAAATAAGATAATAATAATTTCTACCCATTTGGACGCACATACCTATTATCTACACTTCCATTTCTACACATTTTATACCAAATATAACAAATAAAATAAAACACAAACAAAGGATTCTAACCTCTTGGAAACTTAGAGTGGTTTGTAAGATTTTGAGCTTGTCGTTCTTTCGTCAAATGATTCCACGCCTTGATCGCAAGTCTCTCTCTCTCTCTCCAACTATTCTTATCTCTATCCAACTATTCTTCTCCTCTATATCCAACTATTATAACCTTCCCTTCAAGAAATTATCGCTCTTCTAATCTCGTGTGAGAAAGATTGCCCAATGTGTGTGTTTATACGTCTATTTATTCTAATCTTTAGCTATGTTTGCTGCTATGCTTTGGGTCTTATTTACTATTCCACTATTTCTATTGTCATGTGGTTGTAACTATAATCTCCACACAGTTCTATGAATTAAATACCACCCTCGATTTGTGGCAAGCTCGAGTCTTTTATTGTTAAAAACCTCCAACCATTTCAGTTGGAGCTTGATTGCTGCATCAGACGAACATGGAATCTGTCGACTTCTCAACTTATCCACCAAAGAGTCATGTTGCATGCCAAGTCATGTTGCATGCCAAGTCACCCACAAAGGGGTCATGGGAGTGTTTATGTCTCCATCGTGCTTTGGGCTGCGTAATTGCTTTGACAACGGCTACCATGGGTGGAGGGAGTCTGCTAACAAACCGACCAAAGCAGCTCTTCCTTCGACCTCAAGCGGTCGACTAGCTTAACCCACCATCTTTTACTATTAATATGTTTAATATTATATATATATATATATATTAAATGACTTTTCATTAATATTAAACATTAAATTTTGTTTAATAAATTCTTTGATAAACCACCCCTTTTATTTTAATAAAATATATAAATTAGATTTTCATTACATAATTTAATTTCAAAAATACATATACAATATTTACATACATGTTTACAAGTACATAATCAAATTATTATTAGAATTCATACACACACACACACACATATAATGCGTATATATTTTTAATCTCAAATGATTACGTATGTATAGACAAAATTCTTGACGAAGTCAAATTTCACGATAATTGGATGATGATATATGTATATGATTGAATAAATTTCTCATATATATATTATACTATTATTCAATTTACAAAGGTAAACTCATAAGTACAATTTTCATACATTTATACATATCTAAAAAGAACATTAAACCTAGGGTCAATATTCATTTTTGAATCGTTTATACATTTTATCTCTTTTAACAATAAAGCATAATATTTCACAATTACTCACACAACTTAGATTTAATTCAAACACTGCTCACATCATGCAATTAATGCACATGTATAAACATTTAAATCAATCTACTTCTCATTCCAAATTCTTCATTTCAATTTGAACAAACACTCAAATAAGGTCATTTAAATCATTCATATTTTCAAGATGCAAATTATAAATCCTAATGTGGTGTGTGAGAGATTCCCTTTTCCATCGAAGTCATTTAGTTAAAAGAAATTCTACCTGATTCATGTTCTCCCCTTCAACCTCCTTCACCTCATCCTGCATTACTTGCACTCAAAAATTTATCAGTATTGACAAACCCAAAAGAATATTAAATGTCAAATTTCATATCAATTGCAGGATTAAAAAGCATACTATATTTCCTCATACTAGATTATGAATGATATAATCTATTTTAAATTTCAAAATCACATTACATCTTTAAATTGCACATTATTAAATAAAATGATTCGTGACATCCTTCCCCTCTTGGAAGAGACATCATCTTGAAGTCTTGCCACTCATTAATAATCACAAAACCATAATATCTCACAAAATATCAATCTTACCTCAAATTCAAAAAATAATACCAAGAGCACACAGGCTATCCAAGTTTACATCATAAAATAATAATAATTGTTTCAAAATATCTAAAATTAAATAGCAGTTATTTCCTAAGGAAGCAAATGATGAAAGTGACGGTCAATCGTCTCAACATCCTCCCATGTAGCACTATCCTTAGAATATTGGTCCCACTGAACCTTATACTAAGTGAAATCTCTGCTACGTAGCTTCACACTATGCTGATCTAGGATTCAGATGGGCTCCACTAGCACCACCCCTAGATCCTGAACCTGTAAGGATTGCCAATCAAGAATATGAGATGCATCAGCATTGTAAGGTTTCAATAAAGACACATGAAACACATTATGGATTCGAGCTAGAGCAGGGGGTAAAGCTAATCTATAAGCAATTGGATTGATAACCTCCAGTACATCAAAGGGTCCCACATATCTTGGAGCCAATTTTGATGATTTTCCAAACGAGATAGAGCTCTTATGAGGTTTGACTCTCAAAAAGACTTTATCTCTTGCAACGAATTGTCTAAAAGTTCTATTTCGGTCTGCATAACTCTTTTCTTGGTCAGCTACTTCCTTCAATCTACTCTTAATTAACACCATCTGCTCATCCATTTCCTTGAGTAAATCTAGACCAATAATGATCCTATCCTCTAGTCTATCCTAGTTGATAGGTGTGCGACATTTTCGTCCATAGAGTGCTTCAAAAGGTGCCATACCTAATGATGCATGAAAGGAGTTGTTATAAGAAAATTCAACTAAGGGCAAGTACTCCTCCCATTTGTACTGCTGATCCATGCAATACATTCTCAAAAGATCCTCCACTACCTGATTAACCCTTTCTATTTGGCTGTTAGTTTGAGGATGATATGTTGAGCTAAAATTTAGCCTTGTTCCCAATGTTGCATTCAATGTTGTCCAAAATTTGGAAGTCATCTTGGTATCCCTATCAGATATTATAGTTTCTAGAACTCCATGTAACCGAAAAATTTCTTGCACAAATTTCTTGGCAAGAACAAATGATCCATCTTTTAGATTACTAGGTATGAAATGTGAAACTTTAGTCAACTTTTCCACCACTACTAAGATAGTGTCATGCTTATTCTTACTCATCAGTAATCCTTGGATGAAATCCATATTGATTACCTGCCACTTGTATTCTTGTATAACATGTTGAAATAGAAGTCCTGCTAGATGAACATGTTCAGCTTTTACTCTTTGACATTCCAGACATTGTGCTACATACTCAACCACTTTTTTCCAGATCTTAGGCCAGAAATACAATGTTTTCAAATCAGCTACCATCTTTTTTATTCCAGGGTGTCCTAAATAAGGTGTATTGTGCATCTCATGTAAGATCAACTTCCTCAACTCTCCTCCTTCTGGTATATACATCCTTCCTTGGTATCTCAAAATACCCTCTGGTTCTATCTCATATCCATCATAGCAATGGTCTGAAGAGTCTCTTTCCAAGGCTTTCTTAACTCTTATATAATGTTCATCTTCGGAAAGATTCTGCATCACTTGTTGCTTCAAATTTGTCCTTGTTGTAACCATTGCAGATAGGTGTCTTCTTTTGCTGAGAGCATTAGCTACTCTATTTTCCTTCCCTTGGATATATTTGATACCAAAGTCATACTCACTTAGAAATTCAAGCCACCTTCTCTTTCTTGCATTTAGGTTAGGTTGTGTAAAAATATACTTCAATCCTAAATGATCTGTTTTGAGCTCAAAAGGCTTCCCTAAAAGGTAATGCCTCCACATTTGTAATGCATGCACAATAGCTAGTAGTTATAAATCATGCAGAGCATAATTCATCTCATATTGCTTTAGCTTTCATGATTCATATGCAACCACCTTTCCTTCTTGCATCAATACTGCTCCCACACCTTCACTCGAGGCATCTGTAATTACTACAAAATGTCCATTGGAATCTGGTATTGTTAATACTGGTGTTGTTGTCAATTTCTACTTCAGGAGTTGAAATTATTCCTCACACTTCTTAGTCCATTCAAACCTTTTTTCCTTTTTTTGAAGTGAGGTAATTGGTGCCGCTATCCTGGAAAATCCTTCCATATATTTTCTATAATATCCTGCAAGTCCCATAAAACTTCAAACTTCTGAAACATTCTGGGGCATTGGCCAATCTACTATTGCGTCCATCTTTGTAGGATCAACTGAAATTCCTTCGATGGATATGACATGACCTAAGTATTGCACCTTTTCCTAAAAGAAGGCACACTTAGAGAATTTCCCATAAATTTTACGATCTCTCAATCGTTGCAAAACTATCCTCAGGTGCTTCTTATGTTCTTCATTCTTAGAATAGATCAATATGTCATCAATGAAGATTAAAACAAATTCATCCAAGTATTCTCTGAGAATACTATTCATGAGGTTCATGAATGCTGCTGGGGCATTAGTTAAACCAAATGGTACAACTGTGAATTCATAGTGCCCATACCTTGTTCAGAATGCAGTTTTAGGAATATCTTCATCCTTAATCCTTAACGGATGATATCCGGATCGAAGATCGATCTTGGAGAATACAGATGCACCTTTCATTTGATCAAATAATTCATCTATCCTTGGTAGAGGATATCTATTTTTGATGGTTACTTTGTTCAACATCCTATAGTCAATGCATAACCTCAAGGTACCATCCTTCTTCTGGAAAGACATCTAGAAATTCTGCAAGGACAGGATAATCTATAGGGCTTTTCTCTATATTATTAAAATCATTAACCATGATGGCAATGATGGAACATCCTTTTCTTTGGGCCTTCTTGAGTTGCATTGCTGAAATGTATCTCAATTCAAGAGGACTTTGAGACCCAAAAATTTCAACGGAATTCCCAAAATCATCCATGCAACTAATGACCTTATCTTCACAGTTCACTATGGCTTTATGTTCAGTCAACCAATTAATACCTAAGATCACATCATATGATCCTAGTGGTGCAACATAAAGGTTTACTTGGGTTTGGAAACTAGGAAGTTCTAATTCACTGCAAAATAGACAAGTATCTACCCTCTTTTCTGCTCGATTTCCATACTGAACCATCCATGAATTTGAAATATAACCAGGTTTAACAGATATTCTAGAAACTACTTGTGGATCAATAAAACATTCAGTAGCTCCTGCATCTATTAAAATAGAAACTGTTTGTCCAAAGAGCTTACCCGTAATTTGGATAGGTGCAGCTTGGAAATTAGCTTGACGATTGTCGATAGCAGTGTGAATCTGGTGTTGAGGGGCTCCTTGCTGATATGCTCCTCTTTGTGTTGGGGTACATTGTGGACAATTGGAGGCGTAATTACTCCCTCCACAATTATAACACCCATCCCTAGGACCAGGATGGTCACCTGACCTTCCTCTGTCCATATTCTGTTGAGCATTGGTGTTATTGTTTGCTTTCTTATTTCCATCCTATTTCGCTCTTCCTTTTCCCTGGGTGTTGGGTCCCCTCTTAATATTTCTTATCTGCTGATTGTTTCCATTGTGGTTCCTTTGGAAATTTCTATTCTCAAAATTCGGTCGGTTGTTCTCATTCTTTCGGAGGTTCCCCAACTGTTGTAACTTCTTCTCTTGCTTAGTTGCCTTTTCAAATACCTCTAGCATAGTTAATGGATTATGGATATCCACCTCCGCTCCTATATGGGTTCTTAAACCCAAAATGAAATTCTGAATGCAAAACCATTCATCCATCTTGTATTGCGGAACATACTTAAGGAGATTAGTAAATTTCTCCTAGTACTGTATTACCATCATACTACCTTGAGTAAGGTTTTGAAATTTTGTCATCTTCTTGTCGAAGAATAACTGTGGAAGCCACCTTTTCCTGAAGGATTTGTAATGCCCCGCCAGGAAACCCCATAGGGTTTAAGTTAAAAACACTCAAATAGAGTGTAAATATTTTTTTTTTAAAACTATTTAAGAGTATTACTGATTAGTTACAACATTAAGATAATTTGGAGTTATCTAAAACTAGATAACACAGCGGAAGGCTAAACAAACCTAAGGAGTTTCCCAACGCGATTACGTAACCTTACACCAAACTCAACTCATGTCAATTGATCCCATAAGCCAGATATCTTAATTATGAGATAATGCATAAGACATGATTATATATATGTTCAATGATTTGACATCTTATAATTTTAGGAAGCGTTCATTTACTTTGGGTGGTTAGGAGGCCATTGAGGTTATTTACTCGATGCAATTTAATTCATAATATCATTAAGAGGCCTCCCAAAAGGTTCAAAGCATTTAATATAATGAAGTTCATTCATTGGGTTTAAGGTATCCATCCACAATTGATATCATCCTTTAATATTAAAAGTATGGCTAATAAGATGAGATTCAATCATTAAGGATTAGACTACAATTAATAGAGTGAGGTTCCATCATTTGAATTCAAGCATACCCAACTAATGGGTCATAGTTTCTTTACGGAGGATAAAATGTAAGTAGCCATATGGTTCATTCATTGAAGTTTTAATAATGCTAATAAATGGACTAAATTCATTAAGGTGAAAATGTATTAGGAACACATGAGTTCATCCTTTAAATTAAAATATAGTTAGCAAGATGATATTCATCATTACAGGATTAAAATATAAGTTCATAGTGACGTTCTCCCATTAGGATTAGAATATAACTATCTTATTGCATGTCACTCTCTTTAGTTAAATGAATTTAATTTGAAAAGATACATTTACTAGAATTAAGATATAAACAACTATACGAATACTCCCCTATTAGCTCAATTTTAGCAATCATAAAGAGATTCTTTTATTAGGGTTATAATTATGGATAAATAGTTGAGTTCACCCAATTATCAAGTTATTTTTGGTAAGGTTTACTTGTTGAGATTAAAACATAAGTAACTGAATAAATTCATCTAATATAGTGCAATATAACTAACATGGCGATACTCATTTAAGAAGATAAAGGTAAACACCTATATGATGTTCATCCTTTAGATTTCAACTTAGGAATTACGACATTAATTCTAACTTGTTTCCCATTCACATTCGTTCAATTTACCAACTTAAATCAAGCTAAAACAATAAGGGTAACCTAGCGAGATTCTTTCCACCATTATTTCCTTTAATTAACATAAACCAAATTCTTTTCCATAATCATACTTACAATGTTTTATGAACCTAATTACTACATTTATCAAGATGAATAATTTTATGCACTTAGATTTAACTTCATTAAATTCCCATCATACACTTATGAAAAGAAACCATACACAATAACTTATAATATGAAATAAAGAAACAAGACATCGCATAACATGGATATGATCTCGGAGTTCACCCCTAAAGGGCTACATCTCCGGGTCTGCTCAACTGCAAGACCCCTCTGGCATTCAATATAATTAGGAATACATAATTACATGTCTTTTACATCTTTACCACTTAGGTGAACACATCCAGTATACAAATGACCACCTTGGTCCATAAATACATCTCTACAAGTTTTCCAACCAAGTTCACATAAATGTAAGCATCACTCATCCAGATATGTTACTTAATCCTTAGATAAACATCATTGACATATTGGTCTAGAACTATACACTAGTACCCCACTCTAGCAACACAGCTATACCCTAATCAAAGAAATTATACTAAAAAGGGAACCTTTGAAATGAAAAGAAAACACCCCCCCAATAATTTATAAATCTCTTGCGTACATATAAAGCAAGTATACGTGAATCTCAATTTATATTTAACCAATTAGAAATAACACCCACATTTATCCATAATTAATAATTAATAATGCTATATATATAAATCAGAATGTAGCAAAAAAATCAATATATGATTTATAACATATATTACTATATGAGTTATCTAAATATCAATTATCTAAATCCCAAATATTATTTAATACACAAATTAAATAATATTAAATGAATAAAGAAAAAAACTAAATTTAAATAATTAAAAACTCCATTTAAAATTATCATTTTTTTTTTATTAACTTACTATTATATCGTTAGTTTATTGTTTTTATTTTAAAAACAATAAATAAATAAAATATTAAAAAAAAGAAAAAAAATGCAAATTTGGGGTTACCCACGTGGACCCCACGTGGGCCCCCTTGGTAGCCCACGCTACCATTGGTAGCGCTGCTACCAAATGGTAGCAGGTTGCTACCTCTGGTAGCGCTGCTTCCATTTGGTAGCAGTTCACTACCAATGGTAGCGCTGCTACAACTGGTAGCAGTGCTGCCCGTGGCAGCCCATTTCCTCCCAATGATGAGAGATATTCTCATAATTTTTTTTTTTCTTATTTAATATTTTTTTTTTAAAAAAACATAGTATATGCAGAATATCAATAAAAGATAAATAAAACACCAAAATAACTCACACAGTCTGAAACACAGACTTACAATATTTTCCAGCAAACCCCATTTTTTTGAAAACAATCACAGTCACAGCCATTTCTCTTCTTTTTTCTTTTGAATGACAAGGGTTTCAAAATAATAGAAGAAATTGTTGAATAACCCTACCTTTAAGCAAATATTTGGCACAAGGAAGCTCTCTTCTCACACAAAGATCCAACAAAACTAATCTTTAACATTTTTTCTACAATGAAACTTACTCATGGGCAAACAATGGAAAATCAGAAAAACCAAAATTGCAAGAACAACATACAAGTCCCCCCTTTTTTTTTTGGTTAAAAGAGATTCCTACCTCAACAAGCTTTCCTGGAAGGATTTTGATGATGAGCCCCCAAATTTGCTACTCTAAAACTCCATCTTTGTCCAAAACCTCCAATCTCCCTTCCAAAACCATTTTTTTTTCCAAAAAGATGACCCAAGGAAAGAACCCCCAAAAACATTTCAAAAACTAGGTTAAATGAGAAACCCCATTTTTTGACCTAATTTTCAATTTCGAATTTAGGCATTTTTTTTTTTTTTAAATAAAAGAAAGTGAAAATGGAAATCATTCCTTTCCACTATTCAATACATCTTATTCGCTTTTCTAATTAAAATTAAAATGCTTCTATTTCTTATTTAATTCTAATTTTAAATTTCTCCATATTACTTTAGCCAACATTTTTATTTTGAACTATTTAACAAGGGTAAGGTATTTAAATTAATTTAAATTTCCAAAAATCAATCCTTTATACTATATCAACTTAACAAGTAAAAAGAAAATAATTTCTTTTAAATAATAAAATTTACCCTTTCTCTTCCAAAATGCAAAAATGATTAATTTATTTCTATTTCCCAAATGACTTTAAATCTTTCCTTTCTAAAACGCATAACTCATTAAATTCGTTATTTTTTTAAAAAATTAACTATTAAATTAACTCGCTTTAACATAATAAAGTGACCTTTTTAATAAATGACTAATCTCATAAAAGAAATCTATTTATTCTAATTTTTTCAACTACTATTGCGTAAATGAACACATTAATTCAAGTTAACTACTTTAAGCTTGCTACAATTATAATTAAAGTGATCTCTTTAAATTAACGGTTAATCATATAAAAGAAGCTACCTATTTTAAATTTCTAAATTACTAATGCGTACATCTACTCATTAAATTGAATTTAAATACTTAGGATAACAAACTCCACTTACCCTGTGCAAGGCACGCAAATCGAGGAAGTCCACCAAATCACACGACACACAACCCAACGAAAAGAAAGCCCCACGAACCACACATGACGCTCACCCGACCATGGCTAAGGCAAGACGAGAGTTTTATGACCCCCAAATATGAATTTTGAGGATGGAGGAGGTTTACTCAAACCTGCGAATCCCGAAGGAGATGAACCTCGCCCTAGGTGGTGTTGTACCTGCAATCTCCTGTACCCATGAATCACGCAAGCATACATATACATATACATATTCAATGAAGGCATTAGCTCGAGATTTATCACAAGAGTTAGGAAACAATTACATTTACACAAGAATCGATGCAAAAGCACAATAGTAGGTATGCACGATTATTTATATTATCTAAACTACACATTGCATCACGGTTAACCTACCATTCAAGAAGGACACATAGGAAGTCAACCAAGGTCAAATGGGTTTTACAAGTCCAACTAGGGTAGGGGCATTACAGGATTGTAAAAACAAATCCGAAGTGATCTCTCTTGGTTGTAGTTTCCTTTCTAACTTTTCATTGTCCTACCAAGTAGCAACTTCACCAAACAACTAATAAGCAGCCCAAACTGCCTTGGTTTCATTTGACATGTTGCGGAGACCAAAATATTTCTCCATTTCAATTACCCATGCTTCTGCACAATCGCCAATTGTTTTTCCATCAAACTTTGGTGGGGCTATCCTTTTCAAATCCTTTGCCAGCTCTTCTTCTATTCTGGCTTGGTTGTCGGGTTGCTCCTCAACCCTTGGGGCTTCCTGTCGAACTTCTTCTACCCTTCGAACCTCTTGTTCGAGATCATTCATCCTTGCACTTTGCTGATTGAGCAGATCAAGAATTTGATCTAACCTTTCATTCCCATTACTTGACATCGCCCTTGTGGTTCTTGAGGCCATTTCTATTTATTAATTTTGCAACAGGGAGATATTGATAATTCTTAGCGATAAGAGACATATTTGCAATGTTACGTCTTTCGTAACTTTTATAATATTCCCTAACTTGTGGCTTTATAAAACAACTAGAGAGTTTAATACTCCTATTGATTATTTAAGGAAAACAATATAAATTTAAAATATAATGATATCAAATAATTTCATTCTACTTCTTTCCCATTTACTATATAAGTTAGGTTCAAAGTATATATATAGATATCATTAAGAAATAGATAATTTTTAACTCAAAATATAATAGAAGACATCTTTATTTGATAATAGAAGAGATTACATCTTTATTCTATAGTAGAAGGGATTACATCCTTATTCGGTAATAGAAGGAAAGACATTTTTTGAAGTGTTGTAACACGTTACATCACTCATCAAGAGGAGTTACGAGAGTGGACTCTTCTGACTCATTAGGACTTAATGGGGTATATCCTTCCGATTCAGTCTTACTTAGAGGGGTATACTCCTCGGATTCTTCAGAATTGATCACTATTGGCCTGATAGGTGAATATTCCAACTCAGGCTCTTTTTCTTTTTCAGGGATATTCTTCTAAGTATGACATTCAGTAGGGTCCTTTCCTATTACAACACTCTCTTCTAGGACTAGTTTTGCTTCAAAAGGAGCGTCATCCAAAACCAGCTTGACAGGTGATTGAGGATCCTTTTTAACCCTCAGGTAATGGGCATACCTTGCTACTGACTTTCGGGTTGTCTTCTTGGTACGAACCATTTCTGTAATGTTTAAACATAAAGCAATTAATTTCCAGATTTATCTTAGCCAAGTGACTCATATAGGTCCTAGTGTTATAAACCTAGGCTTTGATACCAAAAATGTAATTACATCAATCTGGGATCTAACCCTAAACTATTCTTTATTCATAAATAAACTTAAAATTTCAATCTCTAAGCATATTTTATACAAGATATAAGAAAACATCGAATATATCATAATAATACACATGAATAATACAATATCCAATACTAAGAAGTTCTTATTTCCTACTTAGGCTTCCAAATTGCCTTAAGAATATACAAGAAGATGCATCCGTCGATCTTTAGTCTGAGTCGCTTCCTTCTATCTTTTGAACACAGATGAGAACAAGAATCAGGTGCTTTTTCTACCCAACCTTGAAGCTTACGCTTCCTCGAAATTCTTGGTCAATCAAGAATACCCGACCCTGCATGAATTGGTTTAACCAAAGAATTTGAAAGCAAGAGGGAATCTGGTGCGTGCCTAGATAATATATGCATTTTCATTTTTCCTACTTCATTCTAAGAAACAATCATTCGCTATCATACTAGGATGTGGTAGAGAGTATAAATAAGGAATTTCCATCTTTTTCTATGGATAATTCAAACAATAACTTGGCTGAGTATATGCCATGCACAGCAAAATAATAGTTGGAAAAAGCAACTATTCTCCCTAAAACATCCACATTCAGCACCCATCCCGAAAGGTAAATTTTCTAACTCAAGCTTAACACTAGCTTGATTCCCTCAAGCACAAATTCTATTGAGAATACGATCTTTCTTTTAAAACAAAAATAGAGATATCATTTTTTCTTACTAATCATTACTTGTCTAATATATCTGTCAAAGACAATCTTTCATATTTTGGAAAATGATAAACTTTTATAAGCAATAATCTTAAAATCAATCTTTCATCTAAAATAAAGCACATACAAGAGAAGGTGTTATACATGTATGAAATTAATCTCATATATAACCTAAAGTATGCAAACACATTCTTAAAATAGAATTAGAACTAAATATTTTTATGCAAAATACGATATTAACAACATCTTTTCTCCAAATTCTTTTCTTCTATTCCACAATGGTTTACAAAGCATTTCAAATAAGAATAATAATTGCTACCCATTTGGACGTACATACCTATTATATAAAGTTCCATTTCTACACATTTTATACCAAATATAACAAATAAAATAAAACATAAACAAAGGATTCTAACCTCTTGGAAACTTAGAGTGGTTTGTATGATTTTGAGCTTGTCGTTCTTTCGTCAAATGATTCCACGCCTTGATCACAAGTCTCTCTCTCTCTCCAACTATTCTTATCTCTATCCAACTATTCTTCTCCTCTATATCCAACTATTCTAACCTTCCCTTCAAGAAATTATCTCTGTTCTAATCTCATGTGAGAAAGATTGCCCAATGTGTGTGTTTATACGTCTATTTATTCTAATCTTTAGCTATGTTTGTTGCTATCCTTTGGGTCTTATTTACTGTTCCACTATTTCTATTGTCATGTGGTTGTAACTATAATCTCCACGCAGTTCTATGAATTAAATACCACCCTCAATTTGTGGCAAGCTCGAGTCTTTTATTGTTAAAAACCTCCAACCATTTCAGTTGGAGCTTGATTGCTGCATCAGTCGAACACGGAATCTGTCAACTTCTCAGCTTATCCACCGAAGAGTCACGTTGCATGCCAAGTCATGTTGCATGCCAAGTCACCCACAAAGGGTTCATGGGAGTGTTTAAGTCTCCATCATGCTCTGGCCTGCGTAATTGCTTTGACAGTGGCTACCATGGGTGGAGGGAGTTTGCTAACAAACCGACCAAAGTAGCTCTTCCTTCGGCCTCAAACGGTAGACTACCTTAACCCGCCACCTTTTACTATTAATATGTTTAATATTATATATATATATATTAAATGAATTTTCATTAATATTAAACATTAAACTTTGTATAATAAATTCTTTGATAAACCCCCCCTTTTATTTTAATAAAATATATAAATCAGATTTTCATTACATAATTTAATGTCAAAAATACATATACAATATTTACATACATGTTTACAAGTACATAATCAAATTATTATTAGAATTCACACACACACACACACACACACACACACACATATAATGCGTATATATTTTTAATCTCAAATGATTACATATGTATAGACAAAATTCTTGACGAAGTCAAATTTCACGATAATTGGATGATGATATATGTATATGATTGAATAAATTTCTCATATATATATTATACTATTATTCAATTTACAAAGGTAAACTCATAAGTACAATTTTCATACATTTATACATATCTAAAAAGAATATTAACCTAGGCACAATATTCATTTTTGAATCATTTATACATTTTATCTCTTTTAACAATAAAGCATAATATTTCACAATTACTCACACAACTTAGATTTAATTCAAAAACTACTCACATCATGCAATTAATGCACATGTATAAACAGTTAAATCAATCTACTTCTCATTACAAATTCTTCATTTCAATTTGAACAAACACTCAAATAAGGTCATTTAAATCATTCATATTTTCAAGATGCAAATTATAAAGCCTAATGTGGTGTGTGAGAGATTCCCTTTTCCATCGAAGTCATTTAGTTAAAAGCAATTCTACCTAATTCATGTTCTCGCCTTCGACCTCCTTCACCTCATCCTACATTACTTGCACTCAAAAATTTATGAGTATTGACAAACCCAAAAGAATATTAAATGTCGAATTTCATATCAATTGTAGGAGTAAAAAGCATACTATATTTCCTCATACTAGATTATGAATGATCTAATCTATTTTAAATTTCAAAATCACATTACATCTTTAAATTGCACATTATTAAATAAAATGATTTGTGACAAATTGATTATGTAGATTGGATATCCAATATCATGCCTATCGACAAACTAAATGGGGGCATCCATATTTGTACTGACTTTAGAGATCGTAACAAGGCATGTCCTAAAGATGACTTCCCCCTACCAAAAATCAACATAATCATAGATCTAACAGTAGGACATGCCATGCTTTCACTCATGGATGTCTTTTCAGGATACAACCAGATAAAGATCGCACCAGAGGATCAACATAAGACGACCTTCACATGCCCATGGGGAACATACTACTAGAATGTAATGCCTTTTGGTTCAAAAAATGTAGGAGTGACCTATCAAAGAGAAATGACCACCACGTTCCATGATATGATGCATACCATAATGGAAGATTATGTTGACTTACTAGCAAAATCACTAACAAGAGAAGATCATCTGGAAATATTAGAGAAAATCTTTAACAGACTAGAACAATATCATGTTCGACTCAACCCAAAGAAATGTGTCTTTGGAGTAACCTCAGGGAAGCTTCTAGGATACATTGTCTCAAGCAAAGGAATTGAGGTTGATCCTACCAAAGTCAAAGAAATCATGGACATGCCACCTCTTGGTGCAGAGGCACCTAAGCACATAAGCATAGTAGGAGGTCAAAAGTCATAATATGAACAATTTATTGTATTTGAGTCATTCATAATGTATTAAGGTTATTTGAGTCAATTAAATCATAATATGTAAGCTAAATGAGTCATTTTGTCCAAATATATCATATTTGGTCCATATTGAAGTTTTAAAAGTGTCCATGTAAGAGTTAAAGTCATTTATGTCAAAAATTGTAAAAATTGCAAAGTTGCAATATTGCCAAAAGTGCAACAAAAGTGTAAAAATGAAATCCATTGGTTATGAGGTGGTTGGAGAAGTTAGAAAGGAGTTGGAAATGGTTTATAAAACCATGTTTGGTCAAAATCAAGAAGGGAGATCAGTTTGGAGGGGATTTGACAAAGATTATCCATCAAACCCTCAAACTGTCATGAGGTTTTAAGGAATCTATGACTGTCATAGATCCATGGAGGATCACATTTGATGTAATTTTTATATTTAGATGTTATTTATTGATAGATTTATGAAATATCTTTCATATTAATCCTTTCTTGTGCATTTTTGTGGAGTATTTGGCAAGATATGTTTGTTTTTTCAATGATTGTCAAAACCCTGCCAAGGGTTACCCAGTTTTGGGAAAATGATCATATCTTTTTATTTAACCGTTGGATCTGGCTGAAATTTTTAGAGAACTTGTTTAACTCAGTGATATAAATTTTTACTGAAGCGATTGTCTTTATAAGAAATATGTAAAATGTTATTGATGACTATTTGTTACAGTTCACGGTGAAAAGCAGATTGGTGAAGGCAGCAACAACCCGGTTGTAGCATTTGGTGTGGTCACATGAGGGATAATATTGAAGAAAGGATATATTTGTTGGAAATTTCTCTGAATATTCTTTCCATTTCTTTTTGTCTTACTTTATTTGGTTAAGAATTGAATATTTTGTGATTATTTTGGTGAAAACAGTTGTTAAGGGATGAAACCCTAAACTAGGGTATTCCATGGCAATAAAGAATTTGTTCTCTCATGTTATGGTGAATGTTATGATCTAAAATATTGAATGAATGGTTTTAAGGATGTAATATAACCTTTGAAATTTTTTTGAAGTTGAGAAGAGTGATTTATCTTTTTATATGTACCTTCATTCAAGGGTAAACTTTAAACTTGAATCAAGAGACATATAAAAAGATAAATCACTCTTCTCAACTTCAAAACAATTTCAAAGGTTATATTAAATCCTTAAAACCCTTCATTCAATATTTCAGATCATAACATTCACCATAACATGAGAGAACGAATTCTTTATTGCCATGGAATACCCTAGTTTAGGGTTTCATCCCTTAACAACTGTTTTCACCAAAATAATCACAAAATATTCAATTCTTAACCAAATAAAGTAAGACCAAAAGAAATGGAAAGAATATTTAGAGAAATTTCCAACACATATATCCTTTCTTAAATATTATCCCTCATGTGACCACACCAAATGCTACAACCGGGTTGTTGCTGCCTTCACCAATCTGCTTTTCACCGTGAACTGTAACAAACAGTCATTAATAACATTTTACATATTTCTAATAAAGACAATCGCTTCAGTCAAAATTTATATCACTGAGTTAAACAAGTTCTCTAAAAATTTCAGCCAGATCCAACGGTTAAATAAAAAGATATGATCATTTTCCCAAAACTGGGTAACCCTTGGCAGGGTTTTGACAATCATTGAAAAAACAAACATATCTTGCCAAATACTCCACAAAAATGCACAAGAAAGGATTCATATGAAATATATTTCATCAATATATCAATAAATAACATCTAAATATAAAAATTACATCAAATGTGATCATCCATGGATCTATGACAGCCATAGATTCCTTAAAACCTCATGACAGTTTGAGGGTTTGATGGATAATCTTTGTCAAATCCCCTCCAAACTGATCTCCCTTCTTGATTTCGACCAAAAATGGTTTTATAAACCATTTCCAACTCCTTTCTAACTTCTCCAACCACCTCAAAACCAATGGATTTCATTTTTACACTTTTGTTGCACTTTTGGCAATATTGCAACTTTGCAATTTTTACAATTTTTGACATAAATGACTCTAACTCTTACATGGACACTTTTAAAACTTCAATATGGACCAAATATGATATCTTTGGACAAAATGGCTCATTTAGCCTTACATATTATGATTTAATTGACTCAAATAACCTTAATACATTATGAATGACACAAATATAATAAATTGTTCATATTATGACTTTTGACCTCCTACTATGCTTGTGTGCTTAGGTGCCTCTGCACCACCTCTGAAGAACATCAGTCAGCTAAGGACATTACAAGGGTGACTAAAATCCATCCAAAGATTCATTCCACAATTGGTAGATAAGTGTCACCCCTTTACACACTTGTTACACAAGAACATCTGCTTTTAATGGGATGCTAGATGTTAGCAAGCATTCCAGATACTTAAGGACTATCTCATGAATACACCATTGCTGATTCCACCAGATCCAAGTAGGCCTTTATTACTCTATATCTCAGCAACAAATACAACATTAAGAGTGCTACTAGCACAACACAATGCAGAGGAAAAGAGTGTACCATTTACTACATCTCTCGCACACTGGCTGGCTATGAACTCAATTACACACCTATTGAGCAAGCTTGCCTAGCAATAATATAGGAAGCCACTAAACTAAGGCAATATCTGTTGACACATAAAGTACAACTCATTGCAAAGATTGATCCACTAAAGTACTTACTCAACAAAGCAGCATTGATAGGCCGCTTGGCCAAATGGGTGATGATTCTAAGTGAATTTGACATCGAGTATGTGGACCGTAAGGCTATTAAGGGTCAAGATATTACAGATCAGTTGGTCGATGCTCCCATCATAAGCGATCATCCTCTCATTTCAAATTTTCCAGATGAAGAGATATTCATGATCATAGTAGCACAACCATGGAAACTATACTTTGATGGTATATACACTAGGCATGGCTTGGGGGCAGGCATTCTGTTTATCACCCCTCAAGGCGACAACATCTTGAAGTCTTATAGGCTCACATTTCCATGCACAAACAACATAGCTGAATATGAGGCCTTGATCACAGGACTCAGGCTAGCCATACAATGGAAGTTACAAGAGCTACAGACATATGGCGACTCCAAACTGGTCATCTGACAAGTAACATATGAATATCAGACCAAGGATGATAAACTCATGTCATACAAGCAAATGGTGGACAGTTTAAAAGCATCATATACTACTATCACCTTTGAGCAGATACCCAAAGATCAGAATCAAGCTATTGTCGCTATGGCTACCATTGCATCTCTCCTAGATCTTCCTCAAAATTCAACACGCTGTGAGTTCTTGGTAGAACAACTTTGGATTCTCGCTTATGATATCCTTGAATCTGAGATGATATGTCGCCTTATCAGTTCTGAATCCCCATGGTATGGTGAGTACTACACCTATCTACACAATCACATACTTCCTCCTAACCAATTGAATAACCAATGATGCTCTGAAAAAAGGATCAGAAAATCTGTTCGACGACAACACACACAAGAGCACAAGAAGTAAACGTTAGTGTTAGCAACAAAAGATTATCCTAAATAGGCATATCAAGAGAGATATTAAGCATGAAATAGAAAGCATACAAACATAGAATAGATAAACTATACTCCTCCAAATGCTAATCAAGATGCTCATAGTTGCTCCTCCCTTGTTCCTCTCCTCTCCAAGTTCCACATGAGTGTAACTCTCAGCTTTTAGCACTAGCCACGGATGCCATATGGAGATTCAAGATGGCTGAATATGATAAACAAATTCTATGTAAGTGTAGATAGTAATGCTATGAAAACTCTTTATGCTAATACCAGTATAACAACAATACTCTAAAGCTTCCTTCTTTGCTTGAGGAGAAGGGTTCTATTTATAGAAGAAATGGGGAAATGAAGGGTTAAGATTGAGGAATCTTAACAAGGGTTAGGATTGAAAGATATTCAATCCATGTGAGACTTTCAATCTAATCCCATGTTGAAAAGTGTCACCATGAGGAGGCTTGAGAGGAGAGATAAGGAGCATTGAATGCTTTAGGGGACATGATGGTTACCCTAGGGGGTTGGGTTAGGGTTAGGTTAATGGATATTCATTTTATCCAAGGGATAAATGAATGTGCAAGGGTTAAATGGTTACCTTAGTTAAAGAAATAAATGATTTGAAGAGACCCAAGAGTCAAAAGGATGGTTAAGTTAGAGGAAAGTCTCTAACCAAAGATAAAATGTGAGTTAACCATAAATGGTTATGTAAGAGCCTTTAATGGTTTGGAAGACTTTAGAGGCTAACCATTTGAAGACATAAAGACTTTAATGGTTATTGAAGACTTTGGAGGTTTTTGAGAAGTGACTTCCTTTTATTTAGGAATGTGACAATGATTAGGATAGGATTAGGCTAATTAGAAGGAGTTAGAAGAATCTAGAAGGGATTTAAGCATGCAAGTGGATTTTGTAGGAGAATACAAGTGGGAGGAATTTTGGGATTTTCAATTGAAATAAAATCATTTATTTCAATGAAATGGTGTAATTTGCATTTGGATAGATATTTAAATAAATATTAATTTATTTAAATGTGAATGTGAATTTTGGATTTTATTTAAATAAATCTTAATTTATTTACATGAGAAAAAGGAAGATAAAGCATTAAATGTTTGAAGACTTTGAGAGAAACCATTAAAAGCTTCAGAAGACTCTAGAAGGAAGCCATTAAGCTTGAAGACTTTAAGGGAAACCATTAAAGGCTTAAGAAGACTCTAGAAGGAAGCCATTAAGTTTGAAGACTTTAAGGGAAACCATTAAAGGCTTGAGAAGACTCTAGAAGGAAGCATTAAATGCTTGAACACTTTGAGGGAAACCATTAAAGGCATGAGAAGACTCTAGAGGGAAGCCATTAAGTTTGAAGACTTTGAGGGAAACCATTAAAGGCTTGAGAAGACTCTAGAAGGGAGCCATTAAGTTTGAAGACTTTAAGGGAAACCATTAAAGGCTTGAGAGGACTCTAGAAGGAAGCCATTAAGTTTGAAGACTTTAAGGGAAACCATTAAAGGTTTCAAGTGGGTGAGGATAAATAGGATTTTAAATAAATAATTTATTTATTTAAAATAGTTGTGCAACTTGCATTTGTAGGAAAATGCAAGCGGGTGGAGGATAAAGGTGATTTAAATAAATGTTAATTTATTTAAATGTGAGAGATGGGATTTTGGGGGATTTAAATAAATATTAATTTATTTAAATGTGAGAGAAGATTTAATTAAACAAATATGATGTATTTATTTAATTAATTATTTGAATTTGGTTAAGTGAATTAAATCAAATAAATTGAATAATTAATTTAATTAATAGGAGAAGAGGGTTAAGATGAATTATTTAAATATTAATTTGTTAATTATTATTATTATTATTATTATTATTTTTTTATTTTTTTTAATAAAAGTGGAATATCCACTAAACTTATATATTAATAATAAAGAGTTTACATTGGATTCAAAACAAGGCATACCGATAGGAAAGAACCCACAAGAAAACCTTCGGTTGTAGCCTTTTAAAATAGATACAAAATAGATACTACCCTTACAGCATATATACTATCTAGCCATACCCCCCACCCTCCTATTTCTACAATTTTTACAAGAGTCCTTATAGGACAATTTAAAAAACCAGAGTATCCCTAGTAGAAGAAGATGATTGTGAAGAACCGTCAAGTAGATAAATGGGATAAAATTCCCTGTTAGGTCCAAAGCTAATCAACTGAGCAAAAATGAATTCGTATAACCTTCCAGCCTGCAAAAAACCATTCCACCAGCTACAAAAAGGAACTTTGTTAGTTGTCCAAAAACCAAGAACTAGAGCTCTCATCCAGAGGTTCATGAGATGAGTCCGTAGGCAGAATCACCCTTAGAGGGAACACCTCACAAGCAGGAGTAGAGCACAAAAAACCATAAGTGATTAATGAATGCAATGCCTGAATGACAACCCAAGCTTTAGCCACATACTGATCAGGAGCCAAATACAACAAAAAATCCATAGAGGCCCAAGTGTTTTCCATGGAATCACATATCAAACCCATTTATAATTCATGAAGTAATTGGCCAAACTAGCCATTAGCCAAAAGCTCATGACGAGGGAGAAAGCCACCATAGTAAAAAGAACCCATATCAAACTGATAACTAGCCAATGTAGGAGAAACCAATGCCCAATTGCATACTGTCAGAAGGAGAAACGTGGACACCAGGAGGTGAACCAAGTCCATATCCAGTAAAACATCAAAATAAATAGTAACAAAGTGAGAGAGAAGCTCAGCATAAGAAACTTGAGGACAAACCTGCAACCACCGGCATCCCAAAAGCCTACGGAATTCAAAATCCTCCACAGGAGTAAATAAATTAAAAACCTTACCAAGCTTGACAAAATTGTCCTCATTTTCATTTTCTTCCCCCAATGCTCGGGCTTCTAAAACCACTTTGTAAACACCAATTTGTAGTGAAGAAGACATTTGCATTAGGAAGGGCTCCGAAAAAGCCACAAAAAGCATAACATAATCTGCTTTGATAATAACATAAGATAATGTATTTGAAAGAGAAAATTGTCCTAAATTTTCCATAAAGACACTGCAAAATATCCATTTCAAGCATGCTTGATTAAATCAAGTCACACGAATTAATAGCCTTCAACTAAAATCCATAAGTGGCTCTCCTGCAAGTAAGGAAACCACCTACTAATATGATTATCTCATAAACCAAGTTTGACAGGACCGAACAAACACAAGGCGGTCATCGATATGGTACTTATATCAAGGAGTAACATCTCAAGAACGTACCAACTATTTAAGAAGTTATAAGCATGTGAAATCTTATTGATGGACTAAAAATAAAGACTACATAGATCACACATGTTGTCAGTCTATAAATTCAATAAATGACATTATCAATGCCAAATACTCAAAGACAAAAAGTCATATCAATATCAAATAATGGCCTTTATTGTTGGGATGGGGTTTGGGATAGACTAGCCTAGTCTATGCTCTTGGATCCTTTCCTTGGATCACCAGGTGTTCTAACCACACCCTAGGGTCTCTAGGACTCCCCCTTCTTGTGTAATCCCCTGACCTTGCCCAATCCACCCACCAACAAGTTGAAAAACTACTCCTAAGGTCTCACCTACTCATCAGATTCAAGAAACCCTTATTTAGGCTAATAAGGGTTAGGCTTGTTCCACACCTTCCTAGGTCTTAGCAAGGTTAGGTCAGGTCTAATTCATGGTTTTTCCACCCAGTCATGTGGCTCCAAGAGGTTTCAAGCTTTCAACCCCTTACCGATTTCACTATTTTGTGTTTTTGCCTACAAAATAGGGCTACAAGGATTTTGACCAATTAGGCCTCCTACCTGGTCCTTTAGGGCTCCCTCTCAAAAACGATGCACTTTCTTGTAAAACTTCCTAAAAGACATACTAATTATTTGGCAAGGACTCAAGGATTTTCTAGGTTTTAGGCCTCCAAGTGTCCGTACACTACCCTAAGTGGATTTTAAGGTTTTTAAGGGTTTTTAAGGGTTTTTAAGTGGGTTTTTAGGCCTGCCAGGGACACAATGTAGGTTTGATGCTCTTGCCACCTTGTTTGGATTGGTGGAAGCTCCTCCTTCACACAAATGGTGCTTCACTCACCCCTCTACAACTCCTCCAAAGGGTGCCTCCTCCTCTGACCTTCCTTGCTCACCAAGACCTCTGCAACTTGACCCTTCCTAGCCGGGCACTATCCAGTCTCGCCTAGGAGTGGGTCTTTATATGGCCTCCTTGAATTTTCAAGGACCCTTCTTGCATTGAACAATAGTATAGGGTCTTTACTCTCATTCCCCATGGTTTCATGGTGATTCCACAATGGGGAATGGAGTTATGAGCCCATTTATTCAAACCAGTCCAAAACTGGATAGAGAGAATGTAATTTACAAAATATTTACAAACACACCTCACTTAAAAACCAAAACCTAATCTAATTGCTCAAAATGAAAGTGAACACACCATACAAGACACTCCACACATTTTTTCATGAAAATCAATCCATTAATGATCTTTCTTTACTCCATTTGTGCCGATTGGCAGCAAAAATTGCAGTCACAGTCAGTCAGTTTGCTTGGGTCGTACAACATCTGACATCCAACCCATTAACTTAGGTTTTGAAAATACTTATACCACCCTATCCTCAGTCTGTGTGCCCATATTAGGGTTTTCCACACCAAACTAAAGATTTTGGTCACTAGGTGGAAAAGTTGCTTGACAACTTTTAAAAGTTGTCATGCAACTTTTGCAACTTTTGAGCAACTTTCTCAATGTTGCTTTTCTTGACTCCTAGACCCACATTGGGCCAAACTAAGAAAACCACCATGCTATGAAGGACCCCTAAACACCTCAAAGGCATACATACCCTCTATTTTCAAGAAAATCTCAATCTTGACTTATGACCCTAAGACCTCAACTAGGACCTTAACTAGGACCAATGAGCACATGGCTCTTTATTTTATATACAATGGCTTCATAAAGAAGCAAGAACACACAAAAAACAAATTGTGGGAGCCCTTTGAAGGGTGCTCCTACACCATTTATAAATCATCCCACTACCTTGAACATAATCATAAGGAAATCACTCCTCGACCTTTGGTATAGAAACAATTAAACCTTTTAGATTAACATACACACTTACAATAGACTGCAAAAACCCTTTTAACCATAACACCCGGGATATACTCCTCACCATCTAGCTCAAAACAAATTTTAGAGCACATCATATGTAAATAGTGACGTAAGCCAACAATTTACACATGTGATGCAAATATAATATGAGCCGAGAGGAAGATGACATGCATACCTCAAGAAGGAAAATAGACGGATGATGTTACAAAAAATTTCATGACCACTTAGTTAAACCACATCGCTGAGAGGACACACCTCCTCAGATTAAAACTTAGGATGAAATACAAATTGTAATTTACCTGTCCACACCTTATGAGAAACACACATTAACATCTAGCCCAAGTGCAGAGTTGTAAGAATACACCATATGCTAATAGAAACTATAGACATCTAAAAATGGTCAACGCTTGCGGAGTCATACTTTAACATTTGTGCATTGCCTTATTTTATGGTTTTTGCATCGCATTAAAATTTCTCCCATGTTGCACACTTGGTCTTTATCATTTGCGAGCATCGAGTCCTTCTTCTGCATTCTTCATCTATCTCGCTTTCAAATTTGGTCTTGTCGATAACAATCTTCAATCATGATTTTGGTCGATCTTATCCTGGCGCATCAATGTGCGTGCTCATTTGGCATATTTTGACATCGTCAATTCGATTTCAGTTTGGACATCGTCAATTTGATTTCAGTTTGGACATCGTCAATCCTAATCGATAATAGAATTAAGGTTTTGTTCTCTTGTCAATCTTGTCAATTTTGCGATTGATTTGTCATCGATCCTTGTCCTTGTCAATCTTGTCATCTTGCGATTGATTCGTCATCGATCCTTGTCCTTGTCGATCTTGTCATTTTGCAATCGGTTTGTCATCGATCATCGTCCTTCTCAATCATGTCAATTTGGATCAATTAGTCATTGTTCCTCGTCAATTGGTGCATTTATCAATCAAATCGTTTGTTAGCATTGGTCCTTTGTTAATCAGAATCATGATCGAATCGACATCAATTATCTTTTGTCAAGACCTAATTGTCATCCTTGCATTTCTAATTCATCTTCTAGGGTTTTATGATTTATTCATTTAACCTTGTTTGTCATTTTCCCTCTAGGTTAAATAATTTATTTATTTATCCTAAGTCTTCTTGTCACAATTAAATATTTATTTAATTGGCTAACTAATTCCTCCCTCTTTTTGTGAATGAATTAATGAATGAAAAATTATTAATTAATTTACCTAATTTTCTAATTTCCCAATTTATAATTCATCTAATTTTCTATTTTCTCCTATTTTTTATTTCTCCTAAATTCATGGGAATGACATAGCAAATTTATCATAATTTGTCATAATTTGTCAATCAATCAATCTCGCATAGAAAGTGTCAATTTGTCATAATTTGTCATATTTGTCATTCTTGATTTGAAATTTCCTTTCAAAATCTCTTCATGCTAATCTTGTCATCTCTCCAATTTGTCTATAAATTGGATGAATTTCTTCAATCAAAGGATCCCCGAATCAATCACGCTTCTAGTATTCTTGCGCTACCATCTTGTCAATCTTGCTTTCACATTATGCTTATGCACTTGAAGGTGAGATCCACAAAACAAAGCAATTTGAAGGAGAAAGAAGGACAATGGAGAATCATGGAGGAGACATTCGCATTTGTGATGGTTTGCATTTGAATTGAATGTTTTATTTCCATATCTCTATTGAATGTTTGTAGGTTTTGTTATCATTGCAATCTGATTTTGTGATTGAGCTAGGCTAATGTTTATATTGCTTTGATGATTTCCAAATTCCTATCTACATTAATTGGTGAACCCGACATGAACTAACAATTTAACCATGTTTTGAGTGCCTTTTGAGCTGATTTGTAGGTGAAAAACTCAAGAAATAGGGCAATTTAGGGCTTTCTGGGCACTTATGCGCCTATGTAGGATGGATCTGCGCCTGTGTCAAGGGATCTGCACCTGTGTCAACACATTCTATGCCTATGTCAAAGGGATCTGCGCCTATGTCAGTGCATTCTATGCCTATGTCAATGCATTCTGCACCTGTGTCAAGACATTCTGCGCTTGTGTAAGGCCAGAAACAGAGGTAAAAATTAGTGTTTTTACTTGCAAATTACTTTGTTTTGCATTCTGTTCTGGTATTCTGGCTCTCTTTGGTACTGATTCTCTATGTAGCACCTTGGCATTACGCATGGCAAAAACAAAAATGAAACTACTAACAAATCTTATGCAGGTTTGCTAGTCAAAGACCAAACAAATCAAACTTCTAACTTAGTGATTTTGCAGGTTGCCTTATATTCCAACCAAACTTTGTGTTTTTAATTCATAATTAGGCACCTAGTATGTTTTGTAAGTAGGATGGAATGAACATGTGTTCACTTTGTTTGTTGAGTTTGACATTGGAGTAGGAGAGTATGCTCTCATCCTTCTTAGGGTGATCAGAAATCTAGATCTTCGATACCATTCTCATGTTTTGGATTGTGTGTTACCTTTAGAGGGCCTGCCTTCTCGACCATTTTCTTTCTTTTGCAAGCAAGTGACAATCATGAGAAGGGAACGACCCAAGTGAGTACAACTAGAGTACCTTGGCATTCTAACTCACTATAAATAAATACCTGATGGGCGAAAGCTTTGAAGGAAGGGTTACGTGGGAATTGTAGTTACTTGGGAAGTGATGACCCTTGCACTCTTTCTCATATCAGCATCTAAGTAGGACCTCATGGTCTAAATCGTGCTTGTGTGACTACATTTGTTTGGTATCTTGGTGGGTCATGTTTCTCAATCACGCTTGCGTGACACCAAGGAGTAATGCTTAACAGAAATCCTTATTAAACACCTTGTATTTAGAGGCCAAAATCCTTCTAGTTGCTTGAGAAGGAGGAGTTCAGATACTTGGAAGAGATACTAAGTTCACCATGGGGAGATTTCCATGGGGACTGATGCTTGGCTGCCCTAAGAAGTGAGTGCCATGGAGGGGAGCCCGTGGGGTCAAGCATCTATGTATTCTCCTTGAATCTCATAATGAGTCTACCTCTCAAGTACCTACTGTCCTTACCTACCATAAGAAATGTGTGAATGAGCATGATTGTCTTGAGTCTAAGTTAAAATATATTGTTTTCTTTGCTTGTCAAAAGTTGAGTTGTGTCTCATTTCAAAAACAAGACAAATTGATTCAAAACAAGGTTAAACACAAGAGTTTTTCATTCAACAAAGTTCAAAACACCTTCAAACATGGTTGTCAAACATTTTTCAAAATCTTGTCTCAACATTCATGTCACTTAGATTTAGGTTCATCCTAGGTTTGAATTTTGCAAATTCATTTTCAATTACCAAGGTTAAGTTTCACCTAGGTCATACTCCTTTTCATATCAATAAGGGTCATCCATTTGCATGTGTCCTCTTGCATTAGAGTAATACCATTTCATAATTCAACCTTAGGTTGGCATTGTCATACATTTGCATTTGCATCCTTGTCCTCATAACATTAGGTCACATTTGCATACCTTAGGTCTCTTTGTAGTGTCCTAAAATTGCGACACTTGCAATTTCAACTGCATTTCGGTCTTCACGATGGCGACGCAACACGCAACCTGAATGGAGACCCCGAAACCTGATTATGACACTAAAAACTGCATTTTCTTGCACCCTGGCCTGAACCTCCTTTGCACCCTGTTGTCCCGGGAGGTGGGACCAGAGCACCCAGCGCCCTGGTCCCCCAGGACCATGGCGCCCAGCGCCCTGGTCCCTGGGTCCTATTTTGGGCCCGGTCACTTTTGGACTTCGGGTCTTTATGTTTGCAAATTGGAAAATTATCTTTCCTAGTCGGCCTAAGGTCAGGAAAATCAGTCTATCAGCCCTAATTGACAAGTATATAAATGACATTTTCGTCTTTCATTCGATATGATGGAAAAAGGCATGGAAACTATACTCAAGCATTCAAGCATTCAAGCATTCAAGCATTCCTTCAAGCAATTGATCATTTCAAGTCTCCATTCAAGGCCAAGTGTTGCATTCAAGACAAGGATTCAACCATTGAAGAGGAGATCACTTACAACATACTACTACAACATACAACATACAACATCTATACCTTCACACATAAGGATACAAACATCCTTACAACAAGGTATTAGTACTTGTTTTACATTACAGACATTTACATTTATAGCATTGCTCATTTCTTAGTTAATTCCAAAACCGGGGTTTGACCTAAAGGCAAACCCCTAATCCCTAACCCCCCAATCGTCTTCGCTTTTCTGTGTGTAGGTTGCAGGTACGCGGCTGAAATTGAAGATCTGGAATCCTTGTGCAGAGACGAACAGATCCCCCTTCATTTCGCGGATTTTTCGGAGGACCGTGGCGCTTGGGCGCCATCGTCCCGGCAACTTTCGCTCAAATTTGCAGGACAGCGCCGTATCGACATTTTACTGCTAATTTCAGGTCCGCAGCTTCATACTGTATTCCTATCTCAGTTTATAAGCGAATCTTTCTCACTTTCTATGCATTCCTAGCTTAATTCTTCTATGCACATTCTTTACAAAAGAGGGTAGCCTTGCTGTCATAACCCTTGAAACTCATTCAGCATCCAATCTTGCATTGCGTGGGATTGGATCTTGTGGGTTTCAACCCCTCTTTTGAATGTAAAGTCTCTCCCCTAAGTGAAAACCATCAACCCTAGTGAATCTCCCTTCTCTCTCCTTGGAGTTGGAAGAGGGGAGAGCAACTAGGGTTCGATCGCGATTTTCCGCTTTACATTTTGGTGAACCCGACGTGAACATCCTTTCTGATTATTCATGGTTAGATCTAAAAATTGGATTCCTTGATTACATTTCCATGTTTGATCTTTTGCAAATTTTAGAGGTTGATTGCATAAAAACCCTAAATTTTCTTTTTAGTAATTAAGCTTGTGAAATGTCTAAATGTTAATGCTTGTTTCAGATCTACCCTTCTATTACAAATTATCAACTCATATTTGTGCTTTAATTTTGAAAATTAAGTGGTTAAGTGTTAAAACCCTAATTTTTAAAACCCTCTTGATTCAACCTTTGTTCGACAATTTCACTGATCAAAACATCTCCAAATCAGCTGTAACTTTGGATTCCGCAATAAAATCACAATATCTTTTATCCCTGAAAATTTGGAAAAAAGTTGCGAGGACCATGTGCACTCCGAGCGCCATCGTCCCCAACATTTTTTCCGAAATTTCGGGAGCTAGATCTTACTGTATTTTCCTGCTAAAATCCAGAATTTTGGCTGATTTTATCAAATCTAACACTTTCAAAATTACAGTCAAAGTTGGTCTAGGGATTGCTTGTATTAACACTTCTAATCATTCAAAAATCATTGAAATTGAAATTTTGTGTCAAAATGGTGTTCTTACTGTCCTAAATCTGAAAAGTGTGTTTGCATTCATTCGAAATTTCAGTGCTTTATTCAAATTCTTACAATTTGTGACTTTTGAAATTAAGTGCTTAATTACAACAACTTTAATTTCCGCTTTCAAAATTGAATTTTGCGTGAAATTGAGTCAATTTTTAAATTTCAAAATTTGCATTGCTCTTGACATTCCCTCTAAAATCATAAAATTCAAAATTTCAGTTTCCCTCTCTTTTTCAAAATTCAAATTTTTGCATTTTTCGACAATCTTGGTAGGGTTCAATTTCGAGATTGCAACTTTAATTTGGCCTATCTACAGATCGTAAAACCACTCAATTTTTTCAGATTAGCTCCAAAATCATCATAACTTTCATCCCTGCAAATTTCAAAAAAAGTTGCCAGGACCGTGTGCACTCCGAAGCGCCACGGTCCCTGACATTTTTTCTGAAATTTCGGGAGATTGTCCTGATTGTATTTAACAGCTTAAATCTGGAAGATTGGCTGATTTTACTGAAAATTGCTACCTCTAAATTCAAAACTTTCTCTCTCTCTCTAGTGCATGAGTTTTACAACAATAAGCCCTACTTACACTATTCCCGTTAGACGAAGCCGTAGAATTAAGTCTTTCCGAGGTTTAACTACTGAGGAGATGGAACCTAATTTGAATAGCCTTTTTAACGAGGACATGGGTAATTCCTCTAATCCTCCTAATGATGAAGAAGCTCTCCATGAGGTTTTTGAAGAACAACTTTCAAAATTGGATAACCAATTTGACGATTTTCGACAGTGGATGTCTCAAGAATACCCTGATAGTCAAGCTCTTCCTTTAATTGAGGGTTTAAAACGTATGCTTCAAAGTGATAAGAATGGAATTGATATTTTGCGTGGTATTGCACACATTGTGGATTCGAATGTGATGCCTATGAAGAGTTGTGCTGAAAATTTGGGTTATACACAACCTCCTACTCAAGTCAATCATTCTATTCCTTTGATGACTTCTATTGCTAGTATACCTACCTTTACATCAAACATAATGGCTACTTCTACACAAGACATTCCTCCTGTGATCACCAGTCATGGGGGCAATCCTTCCTCTTCAATTAACCCTCTTCCTTCATTCAATCTGATTTCTTCATTCGTCCCTTCAATGAGTGTTCCTATTACATCTCCACAAATGAACATGATGCAAGGGGGCAATTCATTCAATCATTCCATTCCTCCTTGTAGTGTTCCTCCTGTCCAATCATCTCCTATGACTAACTATCATAGAGTCCCACCACCTTACTCTTTACCTTCTTTCAATAACATAACACCTCCATCTCAATCTAACACATCTAATATGAATTCTTCGACTGAAGCGACCATTAACAATCTTGCACAAACTGTCTCTTCTTTACAGCAACAAATTGCCTCTATGAATCAATCTAAGTTTAGTGTGCCCACATTTGATGTCGCGAGCCCACTTTCTCTTGACATTGTTCGAGCTATTCCCCCTAAACATGTTGAAATCCCGCATTTGGAGCTTTATAATGGTGAAGGTGATCCTCTAACACATGTTAAGACTTTTCAAACAATCTGTACTGATTTTGCCTATGACCAAAGGTTGCTTGCAAAATTGTTTACTAGAACATTAAGAGACAAGGCCCTACAATGGTATTGCTCGTTGCCTTCTTATTCTATTACTTCTTTCGAACAACTTGCAAATGCTTTCATTCAACAATTTCAAAACAATATAAGTCCTAAAGTTACTTTGATTGATTTAATGCATTGTAAACAAGGTGTTAAAGAGAAAGTGACTGATTTCATTGGTAGATATAAGCATTTGTATGCTCAAATTTCTTTTCCAGTGCCTGACAATGATATTCAAAGAATCTTTATTTCTAATTTACAAAAAGATATTCGAGACAAACTTCTGTTTTCTGAGTTTACTTCTTTCCAACAGTTGTGTGCAACTCTTCACAATTATCAACTAACTGTGAGTCAAATGGAACAATCACATCCTATGGCTCTGAGTGATAAGGATGATAGCAGTCAACAACCATTTGGGAAGTTTAAACCGAACAGAGATTCCATCAAATTCAATGAAAACATCATCAACAACAATGTGAATGCAGCATCAGGTGTGCCTCCTATTTCTAAATTTTTCAAGAAAGAAAGAAAGTATACTCCTTTGAATGAATCATTGCATAGTATTATGAATAAGTTATTGGAACAAAATGTGCTTACTCTTCCTCCTATAAGGCAAATTGATCCTGCAAAGATTACTTCACCTTATTTTGATAACAAAGCTTTTTGTCAATTTCATCGTCAGCCTGGGCATGATACTGAAAAATGTTTTTCTTTAAAGGGTAAAATTCAAGATTTGATTGATAATAATACTATTTCTGTTTCTAGAGTGAATGATAAAGGCAATACATCTGTAGCTCCTCCTAATCAAAATCTTCAGATTTTCACTGATCCATTACCTTCTCATACCTCTAATGCGATTGAGACTAATGATTCCTCTCTTTCATCTGATGGTCTTGTGTCTATGACTCCAAATGTGATTAACTTTGTAGAGCAGCAAGAAAACCCTAAAGAACCTTCCATCACATTTGATTCCAGTGAAACCATTAGGGCACCTGATGGTCCTTTATACATAGTTGCAAAAGTCAAGAATACACCTTGCCGTGGAGTGCTTATTGATCCTTCGTGCATGGTTAATATCATTACTGAAGAATTTCTTTTTACTTTGCAATTGAATCAAGTGATATATGACAAAACAGATGTGATTGTGAAACTATTTGATGCATTTTCTTCTCCTGCAATTGGTTCTATTACATTGCCTATTCAGGTCCATAACAAATCCCTTGATGTGAACTTTGCTATTATTCCATCTTCCGAACAATTTCGTGTGAAGCTTGGCTATCCTTGGCTATCTTCCATGAAAGCTATTGCTTCTCCTATTCATAAGTGTTTGAAATTTCCCCATAATGGTGAAGTTGTTACTGTCAATCATAGTCTCTTTAAACCAGCTGAAAGAACTTCTAGCGTTCCTATTGATTACTTTTGGCCTAAACAATTCCAATCTCTTCCTCCGCAAAGTGATCATCTTTTTAAATCTTATCAAAAGTGGAAAACAGATATGATCCTATCTCTAAGTGAACCTAGAACACCCAAACTTGACATTCCTATCGTTCTTGAGAAGGAAGTTCTTCCTTTGAAAGATAAAACTAATGTCTTTCCTCAAGAAGATTCCCAACCCATCCCTATGGATGTGACTATGCCTATGATTAATAAACTTCCTAAAAGTAGACCTATTCCTCCTCGTCATGATGGACTTGGTCTCCTTCCTAAACCAAATATTCCTCCCTTATATGGAGCAGTTCCTCCTCCTTCCTCTTATGGAGAGAAGAGACCTTCCTCTTCTCCTATTATTCAACCTAAGAGACCACAACCTAAACACCCAAGTGATAAGGCTGAGAACATTCCTCCTCCTCAATCTTCTCCACTTCCTACTAAGACTGGATGAAATCGTTCTGCACGTGAACGCTGACGAAAGCGTCATCTTAGAGCTCAAGCAGCTGCTTCTCAAACTTTGCAATCTCCAAAAACACCTTCAACAAGCATTATTCCATTTTCTCCAAAATCTCCAAAACATAAGATGCATGATGGTCTTGATCCTGTGCGAATTAAAGACCCTATTTTTATAAATCTTGATGATTCTATAGATGAAAATGTTATTCATGATGAAAATGTTACTTCTCTTGCTTCTGATAGTGAATATGAACTTGTTGATATTGATAACCATTTATCTAATAAATTTTCTAAAGCACTTATCCTAGCTCCTAGACAAGAACAACGTGGCTTGGAACATGAACATAGCCCTTGTTTGGATCTTGTGATAGCTCCATCTGCTGTGTTGAATGTTCCTCCTCTAGCGTGTTCCCTGCCTTCCCGAAACATTGATCAGCAAGATCGGGGGGTAGATGACGTGCTAGACTAGTTACATTAGCATAGCAGATTCTCTCCTCCTCTCTTGTGTTACTTCTTCTATATGTTATTCTCATTCTTCTATTTGTTGTCCTTGGTGTTGTCTACTTGAGGACGATGCAAAGCATTGAGATCTCTTTTGGTCTCTCTCATGTTGACTCAAAAGACACATGTGTTCCCTTCTTCTAGGTGACCTTCCTTGATTGGGGAATGAAGAACAATTATGCATACATACATATGATACACATGAATTATCATACAGCATACTAACCCCGAGGAAAGCGAAGTCACCTTGTGCTTTGTGTTTTGTGTCTATTATCCTTGGGCTTATCTCACACTTGGGGGCTAAATCCTTGTGATAACGTGCTCCTTTCCCTTCTCATTCCTTATATGTATCACTACCTTAAAGCAATCACCCCTGGTGAGGCATGTGCGATCGCTTTAACGTAGGGGGGCATACATCCCGTTCATATCTTTTCAAGATACTTGAGAATTTCTTGGCAAATTTAGCCTTGCCTTGAAAATTTTTGATATCTTTCTTGCATGACTCATAGTGAGGGAACCTTACTACTGACAGTCATGGTTCTCCCTCGTGATCTTCCCTTTTACTTTGTCAATCGAAGTCATAAGATCCTTAGTCCACTGGGGGCTTGGTGTATCTTGCCTCCTTGACGTGGTGAAAGTCTTTCAATGTTGTTTCCTTGTACTTTACCGGAAGTATGAGCATACGCCTATACTCCCGCTAAAATGGGGCCTAAATGTAGCGTCCTAAAATTGTGACACTTGCAATTTCGACTGCATTTCAGTCTTCACGATGGCGACGCAACATGCAACCTGAATGGAGACCCCGAAACCTGATTATGACACTGAAAACTGCATTTTCTTGCACCCTGGCCTGAACCTCCTTTGCACCCTGCTGTCCCGGGAGGTGGGACCAGAGTGCCCAGCGCCCTGGTCCCTGGGTCCTATTTTGGGCCCGGTCTCTTTTGGACTTCGGGTCTTTATGTTTGCAAATTGGAAAATTATCTTTCCTGGTCGGCCTAAGGTCGGGAAAATCAGTCTATCAACCCTAATTGACAAGTATATAAATGACATTTTATTCTTTCATTCGATATGATGGAAAAAGGCATGGAAACTATACTCAAGCATTCAAGCATTCAAGCATTCCTTCAAGCAATTGATCATTTCAAGTCTCCATTCAAGGCCAAGTGTTGCATTCAAGACAAGGATTCAACCATTGAAGAGGAGATCACTTACAACATACTACTACAACATACAACATACAACATCTATACCTTCGCACATAAGGATACAAACATCCTTACAACAAGGTATTAGTACTTGTTTTACATTACAGACATTTACATTTACAGCATTGCTCATTTCTTGGTTAATTCCAAAACTGGGGTTTGACCTAAAGGCAAACTGCTAATCCCTAACCCCCCAATCGTCTTTGCTTTTCTGTGTGTAGGTTGGAGGTACACGGCTGAAATTGAAGATCTGGAATCCTTGTGCAGAGACGAACAGATCCCCCTTCGTTTCGCGGATTTTTCGGAGGACCGTGGCGCTCGGGCGCCATCGTCCTGACAACTTTCGCTCAAATTTTGCAGGACAGCGCCGTATCAACATTTTACTACTAATTTCAGGTCCGCAGCTTCATACTGTATTCCTATCTCAGTTTATAAGCGAATCTTTCTCACTTTCTATGCATTCCTAGCTTAATTCTTCTATGCACATTCTTTACAAAAGAGGGTAGCCTTGCTATCATAACCCTTGAAACTCATTCAACATCCAATCTTGCATTGCATGTGATTGGATCTTGTGGGTTTCAACCCCTCTTTTGAATGTAAAGTCTCTCCCCTAAGTGAAAACCATCAACCCTAGTGAATCTCCCTTCTCTCTCCTTGGAGTTGGAAGAGGGGAGAGCAACTAGGGTTCGATCGCGATTTTCCGCTTTACACTCTTCATTAAGCTTAGGTCATTATCATATCATATTAAGGTCATTTGCATAGTAATTGTCCCTTTGCATATAGTGTCAAAACTAGGTTTTGTCATACTTGAGTGATCAAAATCTTTGAATAAACCCTAAGTCATTGTTAAGAAGTCTAGACCTTATCAAACTTTTGTCTTTTTGTCATCCATGTCATTTGGTCAAACCTAGCTTAGTATCCAAGCATATAGGGGAGACATTGTCATTTTGTCCTTTTGTCACTTGGTCCTTTTTTCCTTTGAGGTCTAGACATCATTTCAATTTCCTAAGGGTCTCATTTTTAGATTTGTATTCCAAAAAGTTTGTCAAAATCTTGAAAAAACAACAAAAACATAGGTTGCATTCTTGCCTTAGATTGCATTCTCATCTATTTAGTTTGCATTTAGTTGCATATCATATATTATCCTTGAAAAATTCCAAAAATATTGCATTTGCATAGTGACATGCCTGTTGAAACAAGGTCAAAATCTAAGAAGATGGGCGAACCAACATATCAACCCATTGACAACATATCAAACTCATAGTTTCAAACTAGTCAAACAGTACAAATTGAAGGTTCGTCAAGCACATCATTACCACCATATGGAATGGTTCAACTTGGACCACCTCCATTATATGAACCAGTGTTTGTACCCATGAAACCAGGACATGGGAGTGTTCCACCAACACCAAGGTGAAATGCACCTTTTGATTGGAATCGAACGAACCTGAAACATGAAATTCAAACATTATATGAGGAACAAACTCTTTCACAAGGATTTGGTTCAGATCAAGGCATTCAACAAGAAATAAATCCAAATGTTTTACCAGATTCTTCATCAGATTTCGATGCTTCCGATGATGTTAATATGTTCCTTAAAGATCCTAAGATGACAAAAAGGATGGATAAATTCTTGAACAAGGTCTTTAAGATGTTCCCACAAAAGTATCTTGACATGATGAGTAATGTGACCTCCTCAAGTGAGAAAATCAATGTGCAAAAACAACAAGGCGGTGAGCTATTAAGTTTCTCTCTGCATCCAAATGAAGAAAATGCGCAACAAGAAACTCAACCTACCTTGATGAGTAAATGTGCTTCAAAGGAATTGACAGTGACTATTCCTCAAAAGTCACCATTTGAAACAATAAATAATCCATTATTTAACACAACACCTGTAACACAAGTGTAGCGTCCTAAAATTGCGACACTCGCAATTTCGACTGCATTTCAGTCTTTACGATGGCGATGCAACACGTAACCTGAATGGAGACCCCGAAACCTGATTATGATACCAAAAACTGCATTTTCTTGCACCCTGGCCTGAACCTCCTTTGCACCCTGCTGTCCCGGGAGGTGGGACCTGAGCGCCCAGCGCCCTAGTCCTTCAGGACCAGGGCGCCCAGCGCCCTGGTCCCCCAGGACCAGGGCGCTGGGCGCTCAGGTCCCTGGGTCCTATTTTGGGCCCGGTCTCTTTTGGACTTCGGGTCTTTATGTTTGCAAATTGGAAAATTATCTTTCCTGGTCGGCCTAAGGTCGGGAAAATCAGTCTATCAGCCCTAATTGACAAGTATATAAACTACATTTTCCTCTTTCATTCGACATGATGGAAAAGGCGTGGAAACTATACTCAAGCATTCAAGCATTCAAGCATTCCTTCAAGCAATTGATCATTCTAAGTCTCCATTCAAGGCTAAGTGTTGCATTCAAGACAAGGATTCAACCATTGAAGAGGAGATCACATACAACATGCTACATACAACATACAACAATACAACAAACAACAACATCTATACCTTCGCACATAAGGATACAAACATCCTTACAACAAGGTATTAGTACTTGTTTTACATTAAATTTACAACATTTCTCATTTCTTGGTTAATTCCAAAACCGGGGTTTGACCTAAGGGCAAACCCCTAATCCCTAACCCCCCAATCGTCTTCACTTTTCTGTGTGTAGGTTGCAGGTACGCGGCTGAAATTGAAGATCTGGAATCCTTGTGCAGAGACGAATAGATCCCCCTTCATTTCGCGGATTTTTCGGAGGACCGTGTGCACGTCGGGTGCCATCGTCCTGTCAACTTTTGCTCAAATTTGCAGGACAGCGCCGTATCGACATTTTACTGCTAATTCCAGGTCCGCAACTTCATCCTATATCCCTATCTCAGTTTATAAGTGAATCTTTGTCACTTTCTATGCATTCCTAGTTCAATCTTTCCATCTACATTCCTTACAAAAGAGGGTAGCCTTGCTTTCTTAACCCTTGAAACACATTTAGCATCCAATCTTGCATTGTGTGGGATTGGATCTTGTGGGTTTCAACCCCTCTTTTGAATGTAAAGTCCCTCCTAAGTGAAAACCATCAACCCTAGTGAATCTCCCTTCTCTCTCCTTGGAGTTGGAAGAGGGGAGAGCAACTAGGGTTCGATCGTGATTTTCCGCTTTACAACAAGATCAAATGAGGACCACACAAATATTGACAGCTGTCCCTCAACAAGAAGTGGTTCCTCGCATGCATAAAATTGGATCAAAATTGAAGATGCAAGAAAGCTTTACGACTAGAATGCCTGATCTCACCAATGTCCAAAACAATTCCACAATGCAACAAAGTTCCTATGTCCCATTAAGTTCAATATATTTTCCAAATACTCAAGTACTTGTTATGCAAACTATTGTGACAGATCCTTCGATAATGGCGACACAAAGAGCTACAGATAGTGGTTTACACCAATAGCAAATGTTGCAACAATTGAGTAATACACAAAAGGTACAATCGAATGTGCAAACAAACAATGCACAACAACAACAATATTGCATTCGACAACAAGTTGCAGTGCCTTCTACCCCATTAAAAGTTAATGCAAACTTGCAACCACCATAATGGATTGGACAAACAACACAGCAAGTCAATGCAAGTGCCATACCCCATCTTAAGGAGAAACAACAAAAACCTCCCAAACAAAGTTTTTTGCAAATGATGGGATTTACATCAAGACAACAACAATTGGCACAGAGTTAGCAAATTCCTATTCGTCAACATCAACAACAACATGTGCCTCAATATGTGCCAAGACAAACAAGTTATCATACTTCACAATCGCAATTGATGTCTGTGCAATATCAACAACACCCTTAATTGCAATATCAACCTAGGCTACAAACGATGATTCCACCACAAGAAGCACAGCAACAAGGTCAATATCAAGGCATGGTACAATGACCACAACATGAGGTGTACCAAGAACATTATATGCCAAAGACACCAAAGACATCAATTTCTGAGCATCAACAACCAATGGAAAATAGGATGTATCGACAAAGTGTACACCCAAGAGTAAATGATGAACTTCCAAAATCTTCGCTACCTAACGCATTTGCACAACAACTTGAGAAGTTGCAACGACAAGTCGACACATTGGAAACCAAAGGAACAAAGAAGTTGTACACAGATCAAGATTTATGTCCTAATCCATTTGACAAGAGATTGTACATGCCTCCCTTCCCTAAGCATTTTGAGGCACCTAATTTTGAGAAATATAAAGGGAATGGCAATCCAAAAGACCTTATTCGAGCATTTTTCATGGCATGTACTGAAGTAAGTTATGAGGAAACATATTTAATGCGCTTGTTCGCATGAAGTCTCACTGGACAAGCCATGGATTGGTATTCGCATCTGCCAGGGAATATAAAGACTTGGTCAGAATTGGCTCAAAGTTTTATATCTCACTTCGCATTCAACATTGACAGTGACGTGACCATGTCAGATTTATGCAACACCAAGCAAAAGAAAGGTGAACCATTAGTGACTTTCTTGCAATGATGGCAAAGCTTGTATAGTCGTTCTTCCATAGATATACCTAAAGAACAACAAGTGAACTTATTTATTCAAAATATGGTCCCAGAAATGATGTATGAACTCAAATTGAAAAGTCCCAACACCATTGAGAAACTCATTAAGAAAGGGATGAACATTGAAACTGCTCTTGTAGCTAAGGGAATCATTAAGCTCAACAAAGACAATGACAACACAAACAATTCAGGGGATAGAAATAGATTTTGGTACAAAAACAAGAATGTCACTAATGATGGAGTTGTTGATGCAAGAGCGGTGAATGCAAATCAACCCCCATTCACAATCAAGAAATTGAGTGCTCCTAATATGTCAACTATGGAACAAAATCAAACACCAGCAAGCAATGTTACTCAACAATACACTCAACAATATAATCAACAACAAGGTCAGCAACAAAATCAGCAACGAAAACCTTTCCGATCAAGGGATGGACCTCCTTGACAATTTACGCCATTGGGAGAGCCTATCGAGTCAGTAATGAAACAATTAATACAAGCAAAATTTATCAAGTTACCAGATATCAAGGCAGAACCATTGGTAAAGCCGCATTGGTGGAATGATAATGCATATTGTGAATACCATCAGTCAAAAGGACATAAAACTGCATCATGTTTTCAATTGAAACATATGATTCAAGACTTGTTAGAGCAAGGAGTAATTGAGGTAGATCTGCCCAACGCGACCTCTAACACTGATCATACAATTTTCAAAACTCCTTTGCTTGATCATGACAACGATAAAGCATCTTCTTCAAAATCTACCCAAACAACAAATTATGCAAATACTGGTTATAACAATTTCATCAATTGTTTTCGAGCATCAAATGAGTATGTTTCCACCCTAAGAATAAAGGGACAAGATCCTTCTTGCACAGTCACCACTCATCGATCAAAAATAGTCCTGAAAGGAGCTCCTGCAGTTCCTCCTAAATCAACTTCTACAAGTCAATATAATCTCCTAGATCATCTGGGGAAGACACCTGCACAAATATCAATTCTTGAATTGTTGAAAATGTCCCCTATGCATCGCGCAGCCCTAGATAAAGCTTTAATTGAGTCCACTATCCCGACAAACATTGATGTTGACCAGTTTCAAGCCCGAATAAGACATCTAGTTGTTTCCCAACATGTTGCATTTTCTGATAACGATATTTCATCTGATAAGCTCCCTCATAATGATCCTTTACATCTTGAAGTCTTTGTCAATAATTGCAAAATTCGATGAGTCTTGATAGATGGCGGAGCGGGTCTTAACATCTGTACCTTGAGAGTGGTCATTGGTCTTGGTTATATAGAAAATGATATTGATTCTTCTAGAAGAATAACAATCAAAGCATATGATGATGCTGAGTGCCCATCTAAAGGGATAATTACATTGCCTATCAGAGTCAGTCCAGTGATAGAAAACACTTTCTTACAGATCCTAGACCTTGATCTCCCTTACAATATGATTCTTGGCCGTCCATGGATCCATGCAATGAAAGCAGCTCCATCCACTTATCATCAATGTTTAAAATATCCTTACAATGGAACTGAGATAACAGTTCTAGGAGATCCTAATCCATTTCAATTTTGTGCTACTCTATAGGATTCCCCACAGTAGTAAGTCCCAGTTAATAGAGAGGCCCACTCACATAGTTATGTGGATCCTAATGAATTGTTAGAAGTTGTCAAAGGTAAATTGAAGATACAGGACCAAGGATGCGGAGAGTATTCAATGGCGATGCGGAGAGTATTCAATGGCTCAAACATTCCTCATTGGGAATTTACCAATATCTCCAAAATCACATGGCAAACCACATTTGTTGCAAAAGGAACCTAAGATAGTCATTCAATATCAGCCCCCCACTACATTTACAAGATGGGGTGAACTTGACAAAGAAGCTTTGGATGATGATGTCATAGATTAGCTTTATAAGGATCCAACTGAGACCCCACCTATCAGGTTGCTATTGGAGCGGTACGACAAAGGATTTACTATGCTACAGAAGAAAGGATATGACGACTGCAGTGGCTTAGGCCCTGACAAGAAAGGAAGGATAGAACCTATTATACCCAAGATGCAACCTCCAACTTTAGGGTTAGGTTATGTACCATTGTGAATTGGACCCTCATCTACCAAAATGACCACGTGTAGAAAGGGGCATGTCTTTGATGATGAAACAACACCTGAGGATACCCGACCCGAAACTGATTCCAATGAATGGGAGTGGAGTTATTTTTCTTCTAGCTCCTATGCCCTTGACAATATTTTCCTTGACCCTGATGATTTGCCCATGGAAGACAAACATGAAATAAATCCCCCTCCTAAAACATGTCCTAATGCTTGGATAGAGTCATTCTGGGACCCAAGCTCTGAATCAAATGCGAGCAGTTCAGATAGTGATACCATGGACATTTACATCTTTACCATCTCGGCCCTCTCTCTCCTTAAAACCAATGATGATATGCCCCTTGTCTATCCACAGCTTATCCAACATGACCAACAAGAACCACTCACATTGGATTGTTTTCAAAATGACGAAGCAATTGCAGAATTCCTTGGACTACAGGAAGGCATACCACAAGGTGATCATAAGGCAGGATTTGCTATTGATCTAGATTCCACAACATATTTTGCGAAGTCAACTCCATCTTCCAGTCGTAAAAATGAAAAAAGAAAAGAAAAAGTACAAAATCAAAAAGATAAGTCTTTGAGTGAAAACCGTAAGGCACTCTCTAATCATAAAAAAGTAAAAATAAAAGACGTACTTGTGGGTGAAAACCTCTCTGAGGCACCCAAAGGTGGAAGATTGGACATACCCCTATCAAGTCAGGATAAATCAACATTGCTTGTGGAAATGACTGAAGAAATAAATTTGGGTACACTTGACAACCCTAAGGTCATTCATTTTGTTGCTTCTCTATCAAAATAGGAAAAGATAGATTTTGTCAATTTCTTTCTTGAGAAAAAGATCCGTTTTGCGTGGTCCTATGTAAATATGCCTGGCCTTGATCCAGAATTAGTCCTTCATCACTTGCCATTAAAAGCAGATGCCAAGCCTGTCAAACAAAAACTCAGAAAGATGCATCCCCAAGTGGCTCTCTTGGTCAAGGTAGAACTAAAAAAATTACTAGACGTGGGCTTTATCAGACCCATTGATTATGCAGACTAGATTTCAAATTTGGTACCAGTTAGCAAAGTAACTGGGGGCATCAGAATCTGTATGGATTTTAGGGATCTCAATAAAGCATGCCCTAAAGATGACTTTCCACTACCAAATATAGACATCATAGTTGACATGACTGTTGGATATGAGATGCTCTCATTGATGGATGGTTTCTCTAGCTATAACCAAATTTGCATTGCTCCTGAAGATCAACATAAGACTACATTCACATGTGCTTGGGGTACTTACTGCTGGAATGTGATGCCCTTTGGTCTTAAAAATGCTGGAGCAACATATCAAAGAGCTATGACAACAATTTTCCATGATTTCATGCATACTTTGATGGAGGACTATGTTGATGACTTATTATGCAAATTTGTCACAAGAGATAGTCATCTAGCCATCCTAGGCCCAATCTTTGACCGAATGGAGACCTACAAGCTCAGACTCAATCCAAAGAAGTGTGTCTTTGGTGTCACAGCCAACAAATTACTAGGGTACATTGTTTCTCACAGAGGCATCGAAGTCAACCCTGCCAAGGTTAAAGCAATAATGGATATGCCTCCTCCTTCCAATCTCCGTCAACTAAGAAGTCTACAAGGAAAGCTATAGTCAATCCACTAGTTTATAGCTCAATTAGCAGATAAATGTCATCCTTTCCAGCATTTATTGCATAAAGGTGTCACTTTTAAATGGACTGAGCAATGTCAATCAGCATTTCAAGCTCTCAAGGATTATCTGCTATCGCCACCTATTCTAATGCCTCCTATAGAAGGGAAGCCATTTATATTGTATATTTCTGCAACTGAAATGGCACTAGGAGTTCTCTTGGCCCAACAGGATGAGAAAGGCAAAGAGAGGGCTATTTATTATATCAGTCGGACATTAGTGGGCTATGAGCTGAATTATTCAACTATTGAATAGGCATGTTTAGTAGTAGTCTTTGCAACACAAAAGCTTTGACACTATATGTTAAGTCATCAAACATTGTTAGTTGCAAAAATTGATCCCTTGAAATACTTGCTTAGTAGGGCAGCTTTGACAAGTCACCTAGCAAAGTGGGTTATGATTCTCAGTGAGTTTGATATTGAGTGCACAGAGCGAAAGGCAATAAAAGGACAAGTCATAGCGGATCAACTTGCAGAGGCTCCTATTTATGATGATCATCCCATGTTGACCAATTTTCTGGATGAATCAGTCTCTGCTTTCACATCTTCTAATGAATGGAAGTTATATTTTGATGGATCCCATACCAAGTTCGGGTCCAAAGCAGGTATATTGTTTGTCACCCCTCAAGGTGATGCTATTCCAAAATCCTACACAATAACTTTCCATTGTACCAATAACATTGCAGAGTATGAAGCTCTGGTCACAGGACTCCGAGTAGTGGTCCACTAGAACATCACACATTTACAAGTCTATGGAGATTCTCAGTTAGTCATCCATCAAGTTAATGATGACTATGAAACAAAAGATGAAAAGCTTATTCCCTACAAGCATATGGTATATTTCTTCAAGACAAAATTCACGGCTATCCATTTCAGTCAAGTTCCAAGAATTCAAAACAAGTCGGCAGATGCGATGGCTACGATTGCTTCCATGTTAAATATGCCCCACAATATGGACAAATGTGAATTTTTGGTCGAACAGTTGCTTGTCCCTTCTTTTGAAATTCTGACAGCAGATGTGATGTGTGTTCTTGTTGGTCCTAACTCCCCATGGTACAATGACGTCTATCAATATTTGAAATCCCAAACCTTACCACCTAACGTTTCCGCTAACCAATGTCGAGCCTTCATCCGACAGACAACCAAATATGTCATCATTGCCGACACCCTTTACCGTTGTTCCTTTGACCATACCCTCCTCAGGTGTTTGGATTTTGATGAAGCACAAACGACTTTACACGAGGTTCACGATGGTATATGTGGGGGCCATTTCAATGGTTTGAGCTTAGCCAAAAAGTTGATTCGTGTTGGGTATTATTGGCCCACTCTGGATAAGGATGTTCATGATTTTGTTAAGAAGTGCTACAAATGCCAAATCCATGGAAATTACATTCATGCACTAGCCCAAGAGCTTCATTTTGTCATATCTCTGTGGCTCTTTTCTCGATGAGGATTGGATCTTATTGGCAAGATTCACCCAACATCTGCAAATGGACACAAGTTTATCATTACAGCCACAAAGTATTTTACAAAATGGATCAAGGCTATCCCCATGACCATCACTGGTGTGCAAATTTCAAAATTCCTATTGAATTATATCATATGCAGATATGGGGTTCCCCTTGCCATAGTCACAGATAATGGCCATCCATTCAAAAATAAAGATGTCAAGGAACTCTATGAAAAGTTTCACATCCAACACTGTTTCTCCAGTCCATACTATCCATAGGGTAATGGTCAAGCCGAAGCATCAAATAAAACCATTATCAAGATCTTGAAAAAGGTTGTTAATGACGCTGGTCAAGATTGGCATGTACAGTTGAATCCAGCACTATGGGCTTATCGTACTTCTATCTGCACACCTAGTGGCACAACACCTTATTCCTTGGTGTATGGTGCGGAAGCCATTTTACCCTTGGAAGTGGAGATTCCTTCTTTGCGTGTTTCCTTGCAACATCTGATTGATGATGAGATGCATAGAGTCTCTCGGTTGCATCAACTTGAGATGTTAGATGAGAAACGTCAGACAACCTTGACACATTTGCAAGCATATCAAAACTATCTCCATCGCTCTTATAATAAGAAGGTCAAAGGGTGACACTTCGAAGTGGGAGATCTAGTTTTAAAGGCAAACCCCAAGATTGCACAATCTACTGACATCATCAAAGGCAAGTTTGAACCTAATTGGGTTGGGCCTTTCATAGTTACTGCAGCCTATGGCTCAGGGGCATATCAGCTTGCCACCCTAGAAGGTGAACCTTTGTCTGATCCTATAAATAGCATGCACCTTTGCAAGTACTGGGCATAATTTTCTATCAGCAGTTTTTCAAATATGATCCTAAAAAAATACAAAAAAATCAAAAAGCTCAAAAAATACAAAAAAAAAAAGAAGAAAAAAAAAAGAAGAAGAAAAAAAAAAGAAAAAGACAAACAAAAGTAAAGAAAAATTCACCCTCTAGTGAAAACCTGGCAAACAGGTGCCATGTGTAAAAAGATCATTGCTCTGTCATCTATCATGACCTCTAGCTATGCTTTCTCTTTGCAGGTTTATCACGCCTATCCTTGTCCTGACCCAATGTTTTGTTCTAGGCCTATGATTGGTCAACATCATTGTCTTGCATACTCTGGTTTCCAGTCCCTATGCATATGTTTTGGTTCTGGTCTCTATATATGTCTTTCAGATGTGCATTGGGTGTGTGCCCCTTGTCATGATCAATTACTGGAACTTTCAAATTGAATAATGATCCTGAAAAAATCCAAAAAAATCAAATAATGTCCTGAAAAAATCCAAAAAAATCAAATAATGTCCTGAAAAAAATCCAAAAAAATTGAAAAATGTCCTGAAAAAATCCAAAAAAATCATATAATGTCCTAAAAAATCCCTAAAAATCAAATAATGTCCTGAAAAAAAAAAAAAATCCCTAAAAAGTCAAATAAAAAATTGAAAAAAATGAACAATTTTTTTTTTCAAAACATTAAAATCCAAAAACAAGCATTTTTCAATAAATGATCCCTTTGTGCATAGACAGATCGCTGAGCATACATCCAACGACTCGCAATCACACACTGCGCTTTCATGAAATCATGCATTAATAGATGAACTTTTTCAATCAAACTAGACATGCAAACTGATCACAATTGTCATATCAATTGAACGTTAACATCAATATCATTTGTCCTTGTCACTACTATCATGGGTCTTATACAGGGTGTGGTATACTCAAAACCAGACTGTGTCCTGTCTTAGACGGGGTACCACATTCCCTGAAACCAGACAACATGATCGTCCTATCAACACTTTCAACTTTTGACAATGAAGATCAAGATGTTTGTTTGACTTGTTGGAATTAGCGAGTCTTATCTTTTTATTGATTTATTTTTGGCTTCGATCATGTTCCTATGTTGCTCGATGATGTCACTGAGTGATTTAGAGTGACCGGGATGGTTCATAGTCCCTTTCTTTTTTGTTGTGATTGTTGTTTGTGGAATGTTTGTTACAAACTAGGGCAACTATATCATTGGGTGTTTGTGATAAGTACGTTCACTTTGTGAATGCCGCACATACCTCGACCCTTGATGTATGTACCCTAGGATGCATCACTCATTCCTTGTGTGTGATGTGTCTGTCTTTTGCAAAAAGGGTTGCGTTTCAGCTCTTGCCTTCAATGCCATGATGCTCTGCATCCGTTTTGCTACATTAAATAAAGCTTCTCACCTATTTCTGTGCATTGGTGAAAGCAAGTTTTTTCCTTCATCTCTAATTGTCCTCTGTCTAATTTTTGCTTACTAACATTTCTTCCATCAGTCTTGGCAGTCCATTTGAACCTATCATTTTCTATCATTCTTATCGATCAATTGGCCTCTTTTCTGGATGTTTCCGGCCAATTCCTCGAGGGGGCATGCATATGTCATTGTCAGTGTCTGGGGCATTTTCATTATTGTTCTTTGAAACAACACTTAAAATTGCATTGTCTCAAAGAGGGGAAAAATGTAGACGTCTAAAAATGGTCAACGCTTGCGGAGTCATACTTTAACATTTGCGCATTGCCTTATTTTAGGGTTTTTGCATCGCATTAACATTTCTCCTATGTTGAGCACTTGGTCTTTATCATTTGCGAGCATCGAGTCCTTCTTCTGCATTCTTCATCTGTCTCACTTTTGAATTTGGTCTTGTCGATAACAATCTTCAGTCATGATTTTGGTCGATCTTATCCTAGTGCATCAATGTGCGTGCTCATTTGGCATATTATGACATTGTCAATTTGATTTCATTTTGGACATCGTCAATCCTAATCGATGATAGAATTAGGGTTTTGTCCTCTTGTCAATCTCGTCAATTTTGCGATTGATTTGTCATCGATCCTTGTCCTTGTCAATCTTGTCATCTTGCGATCGATTCGTCATCGATCCTTGTCCTTGTCGATCTTGTCATTTTGTGATCGGTTTGTCATCGATCGTCGTCCTTCTCAATCATGTCAATTTGGATCAATTAGTCATTGTTCCTCGTCAATTGGTGCATTTATCAATCAAATCGTTTGTCAGCATTGGTCCTTTGTTAATTAGAATCATGATCGAATCGACATCAATTATCTTTTGTCAAGACCTAATTGTCATCCTTGCATTTCTAATTCATCTTCTAGGGTTTTATGATTTATTCATTTAACCTTGTTTGTCATTTTCCCTCTAGGTTAAATAATTTATTTATTTATCCTAAGTCTTCTTGTCAAAATTAAATATTTATTTAATTGGCTAACTAATTCCTCCCTCCTTTTGTGAATTAATTAATGAATGAAAAATTATTAATTAATTTACCTAATTTTCTAATTTCCTAATTTCTAATTCATCTAATTTTCTATTTTCTCCTATTTTTTATTTCTCCTAAATTCATGGGAATGACATAGCAAATTTGTCATAATTTGTCAATCAATCAATTTTGCATAGCAACCTTGTCAATTTGTCATAATTTGTCAATCAATCAATCTCGCATAGAAAGTGTCAATTTGTCATAATTTGTCATATTTGTCATTCTTGATTTGAAATTTCCTTTCAAAATCTCTTCATGCTAATCTTGTCATCTCTCTAATTTGTCTATAAATTGGATGAATTTCTTCAATCAAAGGATCCCCGAATCAATCACACTTCTAGTATTCTTGCGCTACCGTCTTGTCAATCTTGCTTTCACATTATGTTTATGCACTTGAAGGTGAGATCCACAAAACAAAGCAATTTGAAGGATAAAGAAGGACAATGGAGAATCATGGAGGAGACATCCGCATTTGTGATGGTTTGCATTTGAATTGAATGTTTGTAGGTTTTGTTATCATTGCAATCTGGTTTTGTGATTGAGCTAGGCTAATGTTTATATTGCTTTGATGATTTCCAAATTCCTATCTACAGAAAACATCAAAACCTCCTATCAACACATGTGGTACAAATACAATTTAATCTGAGAAGAGGATAATATGTATACCTCAAGAGGAAATGGAAACAATATCTCAATATAAGTAGCTTAACCTTTGGGATGGATCATATGCTCGAGAAGGATGTCTTGAGGAATGTCACTTACTGCTACATTCTTATGATGTGCACCAGAGTCAATAGCCATATTAGCCAGAAAATATGTTATTTTATTTATCTCTCTAAAGCAATGAGATAATGCGAAAGTATCAAAGAAGGATAATTTCTCCAAAATATGGTCAATTATGTACTTCAAGTGCCAACAATTACTCTTACAACTCAAAACACTTTGAATGACAACCATTGAATCCCCCTGAATTGAAAGATCTTTAATCCCTAAGGAGATAGCTAGTGGCAAGGCTTGGCATTCAGCAAAATTGTTTGACTAAGACCCAAGTGCATGACATTGAGCAGCTATTAGGACTACAATATGGTAAAAAATGGCCATACTAGCCCTAGCCAAACCCGGATTACCCCTAGAAGCACCATCAAAGTGAAGCTTGAAATGACCCAGAGGAGGATGATCCCATCTAGCAACAAGTCTCTTATTCCTAGTAGCTAGACCTCTTGCAACAAACCCATGGGAAGGGATGAAAGAAAGAGATTTCCATGTCCTTGTAATCATGCCATTCCAATGAGAAAAAGATGTCAGATTATCTAAATTCATATGAATATATGACAAGGCCACCTCCGAAATAGAAGCCTCTATCTTGGCTAAGATATCAGAGAACAAAGTAGATAACTTTCTAAAGATCCTATTGTTTCTTTCTAACCACATGATCAAAATAATAATCAATGGAGATATAAGCCAAAGGCAGGCATAAAAGGAAGAGGAGAACAAGATAGGCCATTCTCTAAAGTGGGAGAGAAGGTCATAGCCAATAAAAAAATACAGACCTAGTTTCTCAAAAAGCCATTGCCAGCAACCAAAAGCAAAGTCACAATGAAGGAACAGGTGAGAGGACAATTCCAAATTATTGTTAAACAAAACACAAGGGAAGACAATAGAAAGACCCATCCTATCCAACCTCATCCTAGTAATAACCCTGTCTTGAACAACAAGCCAAGCAAATGCTCCAGCCTTCGGGAGGCAAGCTGGATGCCAGAATAATTTATAAGGCCAAGAAGAAAGGTCCTTAGCCGACATAAGATAATTGTATCCATCTTTCACTGAGTATTTGCCAGATGTGTTCTTGGTCCAAATAATCTCATCTTCCCTCTCAAACAAGATGATAATTCCATCTTTAAGGATATTACAAAAATCTGCTTTTAGGCTAGGACTAATAGATAGAAAATCAATCGATTTCCATTTAGCCACCTTCACATGTCCATTATGCACAACATTAAAATAATCAGATAAGAAAACCCCCCATTTAACCAGAAGAATTGATTTCAAAGGTGACCAATCCCTAATAGAAACCAAAGGACAATGACCATTCCAAGCATCATCCCAAAATCTAATTTTACTACCATTATGCACAACCCAAGAAAGATGCGACAGTAAGACACTTCTACATTTCCCCATAAAATTCCAAATAGCCGACCCCTGAGGCAGACTCAAGGCACAAAAAATAGACTTCCTAGCTCCATTATAAAGGTACTTGGAAAACATGATCCTAGCCCAAAGGGAATCCAGTTTATCATACAATTTCCATACTAGCTTAGCCCCCAGGGCCAAATTCTGATTCTCCAAACTACGAATTCCAGACCCCCCAAGTTCTTTAGGAAGACAAACCTTGTCCTAGGCTAACAAGGGGATCCTAGATTTCCCATCTTTATTATTAATCCAAAGAAAAGCCGTCAGGATATCCTTTAAACTGACAATAGAAGCCTTTGGAGCTTTTAGAATTGACATTAAATAGATTGGCACCGCATTCAACATAGACTTAATCAGCACAATTTTCCCAGCCATGGTGAGCCATTTATGGTTCCATGACAAGATTTTCTTTGAAACCCCTGAAACTACTTTATCCCAAAAGCTCACCTTATCCTTTTTAACAAAAAAGGGGATTCTGAGGTAGCTGCAAGGGAAATCCCCAAGTTGGAAACCCCAAAACTTCTGAAGCTTATCCTAGAATAGGGAGTGAGTGTTTAAGAAAAAAATCTTAGATTTTTCCTTGTTGACCTTTTGACCCAAAAATGATACATAATTCCTAACCACTTGATCTATGACTCTAGCCTCTTGCAAGGATGCACTGCCAAACAATAGAGTGTCATCAACAAAAAGGAAATGGGAAACCTTTTGATCAAAGTTTTGAATTTTGATACCCTTCCATAATCCGTTCACCTGAGCTAATTTGATTGCCCAACTCAGAGCTTCAGCTAATAATATAAATAAAAAGGGGGACAATGGATCCCCTTGCCTTAGCCCCCTAGAAGAGTGGAAGAAGCCACAAGGGGACCCATTGACAAGAACTGAGAATCTTGCCAAGGAAATACAAGGCGTGATCCATTTTATCCAAGCCAAAGAAAAACCCAACCTTGACAGAACAACTTTTAATGGATTCCATTCGACCCTATCATAGGCCTTCATCATATCTAACTTAAGGATCATGGCAGGGTATTTCTGGGCTGAAATCAAATCTAAAACCTCATGAGCAACTATAGCCCCTTCAGAAGTTTCCCTATCAGGGACAAAACCTCCTTGCTCAAGGGAAATTATTCTTGGTAAAAGTTTGGCCAATCTCATAAAAATCACTTTGGCAAAGATCTTATAGATGGTGTTACATAAGGCTATAGGTCAAAAATCTGCAAAGGTTTTAGGGTCCTCCTTCTTAGGTAAAATAACAATTAAGGTAGTGTTTATCTCTTTAAGGATAGACCTATTTTTCCTAGCTTCCTCAAGAGCCAAAAGGACATCCGGACCCACAAAATCCCAACATTTCTAGAAGAATAAAGGAGTGAAACCATCAGGCCCTGGTGCCTTATCCAGATTCATAGAAAAAACACCCCCCTTAACCTTATCTAGTGAGAAAGGAGACATTAGCATTATATTGTCATCGGGAGAAACAAGAGAGGGGATGTGAGAAGAGATATTGTTAGAGTCATCGATATTCTCGGATGAAAGAAGATTCTTAAAAAACTTTACTGCTTCCCTAGAAATGTCCTCTTCCTCTGAGAGAATATTCCCCTGACAATCCTGAATACAAGAGATCCTACTCCTAGCCCTTTTCATTTTAGTGGTAGCATGATAAAATTTTGTATTCTTATCTCCATCAGCTAACCAAAGCTCCTGGGATTTTTGTCTCCAATATATCTCCTCTCTTGCCAAGATTTCTTCTAATTCACTTCTGAGAGACCTAATTTCATCCAACACCCTAGAACCTATACCATGAAGCATCACATGCCTATTCAAAACCTCTATCATATCTAAGATCCTTTGTTTTTCTACAAAAATATTCTTGAAATGAAGGGAGTTCCACCCCCTGATATTTAAAAAAAAAATGATCTTCTTGACAATCTAGAACATTCTAGAACCTCTAATGAATGGCTCAGCCTCTCCCCACCATTGTCACAGGAGGGGAAGAAAAGAAGGATCCCTAAACCACATGGGTTTGAATTTAAAGGGCAGTTTATGAGAAGGTCTATCTCTCACAATAGACAGGGAAATCGGGAAATGATCAAACCTAGACAGGGGAAGGATGGAAGAGAAAAACTCAATATCTGATTCGAACCAATTGGAGGAAAGTAAAAATCTATCCAATCTTTCCGCAATTTGAGAGAAACTCTTCCTCATGTTTGTCCATGTGAAAAGACCATTATTTGGCTTGCAATAAAAAAGAGACATATCAGAAGTGAAAGCATTAAAGTCATCCATAGACTTCTTATTTGGACAGATCCCCCCTGATTTTTCTCCTAAATCCAAAATTGCATGAAAATCTCCCCCAAAAATAATAAAAGCATGATTTCTAAGGGGGGTTGAAACCCTAATGAGATTTTGCCAAAGCTTATATTTAGCCAAGATACTTGAGGGGGCATAAATGTTAAACACCCATACTTTAAATCTAGAGTCTTTGTATGATATTAATGCTAACATCCAATTTGGCGTAGAAGCGACCAATTCCACATCAATCACAAAATCATTCCATAATAATGCTAGGCCTCCCGATGCCCTAGAGGCCGGACAAAATAAAAACTTCCACCTCTTCCAAGAAGAAAATACGAACTCAGAATTCTCCAAAGAGAGCTTAGTCTCCTGAAGCGTGCCTAAATCCCACTTAACCAAATCTAACTGAGACTTGATCAAGCATCTCTTGTTATGGGCATTTAAGCCCCTAACATTCCATGAGATAATCCTCATTCCTCTCAAGGGGAGGTTGAAACTCCCCTCTTTTCACTCATGGGAGAAGAACAGTTCTCCCTAAAGCTTTTATGTAAGCTTCTCTTAACTGCCACAGATCTAGTAACCGGAGGATTGAGAACACACTTTTTTTTGTTTTTAAAGGAGCTCAAGCCATGGCCACTACTTTTCCCATTACCTAAAGATAATGTTGAAGCCTTCTTAAACCCAAGGGAGGAAGACAAAACCTGCTGAATGCCTGCATCTATTTCCAACCTAAGTTTTATGGTTTTTTGGAGGTGTACCCCTGCCCGGGGATACAACAGAGATAGGGAAATTCAACTCAACTTGGGAAATAGAAGAACTACTAGGCTTTTTAACAAAAGTTGACCAAGGAGACGGGACCAATTCCTGGGGGACCACCTGATTAGAAGCATCCTGGGTGACATTAATAGGAACCTCAAAGGGATTAAAAGAAGGGGATAGAGGTAAACTCTTATGAATTAAATTGAAGTCATTTCCAATAGAACACATAATCTTATCTGAGACCTCTTCCTCTAAAAGATCCTTGTTAGACTTGAGCAAATGCTCAACTTGCTAAACCGTGTGTTCATCTGGAGAAATATGTAAAGGCACCTAAGGCATGCCACTTTAAATGGTAGGCTCACTATACGCTAACTCTTTTACTTTTTGAATTAGAGCAGCATCGTCAAGACTAAAGGGGGTAGACGCACCCAGAGCAATCACCCCAGTATCTGCAATATTATGAGGAATATCCATATGACTAGCCAACCTTTCTAAAGAACAAAGGGCCTCAACTCCTATATTGTCAATAGGCCCCTCCTTTTGAATAGGGCAATGATTGGGGCCTTGCAAGGGAGGAAGACATGTCTAGCAAGCTAGATTAGTAATGCCATCTTTAACCTGAATGAGAGACTTAGAATTACTAATGCCTTCCAACTCAACCTAACCTAAAGTGTTCTCAGCACTCTCCAATTTGTCAACAGAGGTTTTATGTTTAAATTCGATGGCATTATTGAGACCCTCCTGTAACTAGCAATTAGACTCAACTAAGACATGAATGGATTCTTTAACAGGGGCGGTATTGAAGGGAGCATTCACACCTTCCTTATTATTTATACCAGCATTTGCATAATAGAAATCCAAGAATAGGGGAGCATCCATGACAATCAAATTTTGACAAAGGTCCTTATCCAATTTCACAATAGGTTGTTTCCAGATGCCCTCATTTGATTTGAGATTACATGAAATCAGGCATACAGAAGAAGGGGAAATCAACATGCAGATTTTTACCAGAACCTTCCCTTCCTCAAAAAAAGATTTAGATGTCAAAAAATTCTCAAAGTTATCCCCTATGGATTTCAGCACTTCCGGATCCATGAATTCAAAGGGGAACTGAGGCAATCCAAACCAAACCGGTAGAGTTTTAGATTTGACCCACTCTGGGACAAAAAAGGGTTTCCAAGCGGAAACCCTAAAAAAAATATTAGCAAGCCAATGACATGAATTCACAAGCACATCATCCTTAAAATGGGGGGATTCAAAAACCAAAACATAGGAATTTGAAGATAACAATTGAAAACAAATTAGTGTAGGCCAGTGTTTATGCAATTTAGAGTGTAATTTAGACAAATTGGTCTGAGGACCCCAGAATTCCCCTAAGAGAGCCACAACATGAAACTTAGAGGCCCTTTCTACCACAAAAGAACCATGGAAATCAAAACACAACCGCAAGAACCATACCTCTTTCATCGGGGCTGTATCAACCATGTTACCTTTTTCCACACCAGAGGAAGGAAGGGCTTTATTGCTCAAGATTATCACGTCTTTGCTAGAGATACCAATGACACCCACCTATTTGATAGACCTGGCTGCCCTTGAAGTAGCATTGACTCCCATAGCCACCACTTCAGCAAAATAATGGTTAACAGTATCGGAGAAGCCCGACTGCTTCATGTTATTGTTCCTCCCAACACCATTCTGACCTTGCCGATTTAAAATCCCCATACGATGATGTGAAAAACTCTTAAAAGAACCCTGAAAATATTTGGAGACCGGACGAAAAGCTCTATGATGCCTTCCCAAATTTGGAGCCCTATCTTCCCATCGCCCCTTGGAGAACACCCATTGAGGCACATGTGGCAGATCATCCCAGGCCACATCTGCCCAAGTGCCAAACTGCCTGTTGTTACCTAATTTTGAAGTCGTAGCCATAATTAAGTTTTTATTTTATTTTAAAATATTAATTAATTATTGATTGATGGTTAAATAATCAAATAAATACTAAATATTCATTTAATTAAGTGGAAAGATTTATGTGACTACAACCAACATAAAACTTTCATTTGCCAAACCGCTCGATATACCGTTATTGTTGAAACCCTATACTGACGTAGTCTTGACGATACTCTCCTTTGATTTCTGGAACAAGATGAGATAACAAAGGCCTTGGAAGAGGTACATAAAGGAATTTGTGGAACTCATGCAAGCGGTCCGTCACTAGCCAATAAACTCATGTGCACTGGATACTATTGGCCATCCATGGAAAAAGACTCCTATTATTTTATCAGAAAATACAAGAAATGCCAAGTTCATGGAGACCTGATACATGCACCAACACAAGAATTGCAACCAATCACAACACCATGGCCTTTTTGTCAATTGGGACTTGACCTTGTGGGTAAGATTCATCCATCTTCATCCAATGGCCATAAGTTCATAATTACCGCTACAGAATACTTCACAAAGTGGATCGAAGCTATTCCACTTACCCAAGTCACCGGCAAGAAGATCGCCTCATTCATTCTTAACTACATCATCTGCCGGTATGGTGTACCCATGTCCATCATCATAGATAACGGTCTTCCTTTCAAAAATCAAGATGTATGTGATCTCTATGAAAATTTTCATATCCAACAACACTTTTCCACTCCCTATTACCCACAAGGCAATGGTCAGGCTGAAGCATCAAACAAGAACATATTAATAATCCTCAAGAAGATAGTCAACGATGTGAGTCATGATTGGCACGTTCAATTGAATCCAACACTATGGGTGTATTGGACTAGCATTCGAACCCCTACAGGTGCAACTCCCTACTCACTAGTCTATGGTGCAGAAGCTATCTTACCTATCGAGGTCGAGATACCATCTCTACAGGTTTCCTTGCACAATCCCATCGATGATGAAGCATACAGAGTATCCTGTCTCCAAGACTTAGAGCTACTTGATGAGAAACGATAAGATGCATACAACCACCTCAAAGCCTATCAATATCACATGAGAAGGAGCTATAATCATCAAGTTAGACCTCATACATTTAAGGTAGGTGATCTTTTTCTTCAAGAGAATCCTCGTAACCAACCAAACAGAGAATGTCAAGGAAAGTTTGAACCAAACAGGCTGGGTCCATATGTTATCACTACTGTATTTGGGTCCGGGGCATATCAGTTGTCTACTTTAGAAGGAGAACCGCTAGTAGATCCAATCAACAACGTGCTCCTTAAAAAGTTTTATACATGAGATACACAAAGCATCAGGCTCCCATACATACCAGAAAAACACCAAAAAAACATTCAGATAAATGTCTTGAAGAAAATAAAAAAACATCAAAATAGTAAAGAAAAATCATGCATCCAAACGATGAAAAACCACTCCGATGGCACCTTGGGTAAGTGTGATGGTGAAAACCTAGCAAATAGGTGCCACTTGTAAAGGCTATGGCTCCATTGTTTTTCAGACTTGTTGTGATCACATTCACTCATCCATCAGTCCAAAACCATGGCTTGTTATTGATTTGCAATCAAGGAAAGTACTTCATGCATCTTGCATCCCGCTTTTTCATAGCCATATCTAAACTAGCGGCAATGCCCTTAATCTAGTTGATGGAAGTGGATTCTACATTATTTTATGATTCATTGAGTTCTTCATTCAAAACTATCTCACAAAATCCAAAAACATTAGAAAACATCAAACAAACAAAAACATGGCAACACCTTGTACATACATTTTTCAAAGCAGATACCAAACAAACATTGTAAAATAATCAAACGATGACCACTTATCACATAAACCAAACAATCAACATCAACACGCAAACTGTCTTAACAGGGATGAATCTTTCCTCACCAAAATAAAGACAAGATAACATTTTCTTTGACAAGAAAATTTTGTTTAAGCTATCAAGTACTTGGTCGATTTGTTAGTTATTTATTCATTTATATCAGGTTCCTACGCTACTTTGGGATATCCACAAGTGATTAGAGTGGTCGGGATGGTTCCTAAGCATTGTTTGTATGTCTTCTATGAATTATTCCAATGAAGTTTTGGGGCATGTACTAATGGTGTCTACATGGGAAGTTCACTAAGCTACGTGATCTTATGCAAAATACAGTCATGGATCACTATGGCTTGCTAACTACAATGTATACCTCGACCATATGAGCATGAACCATTATTGAGGGTCCATATTCTATATTCTTTATTTATGCTGCTTGCTTGTAGGTACAATGCTCCATCCTTGGTTCCTACTGCCTCATCCAAGATTGATACTACCATGCTCAATGATGAAAAATAAAGCACTATGGATTGTCATCCCATCTCATCTGTATATATTGCCTTCTATTGCATTCCATCCATCCATACATCCATAATAGATGCATATCATGCATACATAGTAGTGATAATGGATACTCTATTTTCCTCTTCTTCCATATGAATGCATCATAGGTCCTCCATTTCTTCTATCTAACATCGAACCCCACCCTCAGCCTCCCCATCTTGGTAATAAGCATCACATACCGTACATCATCTCCCATCAACCCAATCAAGCCAATTACTTTGTCTACATAGGCACATCGACTCACACACACCTAGACTATCAATAGATACTCTAATCAAGTATCTTTGGGTCTCAACAGGTAATCAATTATGGCAAACCTAGACTACAATAGGCATTTATCATAATGACCTAGTCTCAACAGGGCTGCTATGATTCACCACAACCATCCATCACATGCACACACTATCAATTGATCAACCAATCAAACACAATCATAATAGACAATTACATCAATTTTCTAGGTCTCAATGAGTATTTTGTTTCAAATACCTTGACTTCATCGAGTGATTACATCAATTGTCTAAGTCACCATCAGGTCACTTTGATTCACTTACTCAGACTTTATCATGTCCAAGCGAACAACTGACATCAACTGTCATGTTTTGACTTGAATGGGGCAATTAAACTAATTGCACTAGATTCTCCAACCAATTTTGATTAATTGTACAGTATCAATCAAAAGCACAACACCACATTTGCACTGTATCTCCTGCATAACCTATGGGTACTCATTGGCTTGTGATTTCTCTGTATTCACTCTGTTTTCTTCCATTCTTTTACCAATATTGCTAATTTCTTTTATTCTACCTCCCCTCCACTTCTCATTCTTTTTCAAGAGATCACTCGATTTTTCAAAAAAAAATTCAGTCCATCTCTCGAGGGGGTATACCACCCACTAAATTGCATTTATGGGGCATATTTATTCACACCTATTTTTCTTTCTTTGAAACGGCGCAATAAAATCGCACCGTCTCAAAGAGGGGCAAATGTAGTCACATAAATCTATCCACTTAATTAAATGAATATTTAGTATTTATTTGATTATTTAACCATCAATCAATAATTAATTAAATTAATATTTAATTAATTCATCTTAACCCTCTTCTCCTATTAATTAAATAAATTATTTGATTTATTTGATTTAATTCACTTAACCAAATTCAGACCATTAATTAAATAAATAAATCATATTTATTTAATTAAATCTTCTCTCACATTTAAAGAAATTAATATTTATTTAAATCCCCCAAAATCCCATCTCTCACATTTAAATAAATTAACATTTATTTAAATCACCTTTATCCTCCACCCACTTGCATTTTCCTACAAATGCAAGTTGCACAACTATTTTAAATAAATAAATTATTTATTTAAAATCCTATTTATCCTCACCCACTTGAAACCTTTAATGGTTTCCCTTAAAGTCTTCAAACTTACTGGCTTCCTTCTAGAGTTTTCTCAAGCCTTTAATGGTTTCCCTTAAAGCCTTCAAACTTAATTTCTTCCTTCTAGAGTCTTCTCAAGCCTTTAATGGTTTCCCTCAAAGTCTTCAAGCATTTAATGCTTTATCTTCCTTTTTCTCATGTAAATAAATTAAGATTTATTTAAATAAAATCCAAAATTCACATTCACATTTAAATAAATTGATATTTATTTAAACATCTATCCAAATGCAAATTACACCATTTCATTGAAATAAATGATTTTATTTCAATTAAAAATCCGAAAATTCATCCCACTTGCATTCTCCTACAAAATCCACTTGCATGCCTAAATCCCTTCTAGATTCTTCTAACTCCTTCTAATTAGCCTAATCCTATCCTAATCATTGTCCCATTCCTATATAAAAGGAAGTCACTTCTCAAAAACCTCAAAAGTCTTCAATAACCATTAAAGGCTTTATGTCTTCAAATGGTTAACCTCTAAAGTCTTCCAAACTATTAAAGGCTCTTACATAACCATTTATGGTTAACTCACCTTTTACCTTTTGTTAGAGACTTTCCTCTAACTTAACCATCCTTTTGACTCATGGGTCTCTTCAAAACATTTATTTCTTTGACTAAGGTAACCATTTAACCCTTGCACATTCATTTATCCCTTGGATAAAATGAATATCCATTAACTTAACCCTAACCCAACCCCCCAGGGTAACCATCATGTCCCCTCAAGCATTCAATGCTCCTTATATCTCCTCTCAAGCCTCCTCATGGTGACACTTGTCAACATGGGATTGGTTTGAAAGTCTCACATGGATTGAATATCTTTCAATACTAACCCTTGTTAAGATTGCTCAATCTTAACTCTTCATTTCCCCATTTCTTGTATAAATAGAACCCTTCTACTCAAGAAAAGGAAGAAGCATTAGAGTATTGTTGTTATACTAGTATTAGCATAGAGATTTTTCATAGCATCACTATCTACACTTGCATAGCATTTGTTTATCACATCCAACCATCTTGAATCTCCATATGGCATCCATGGCTAGTGCTAAAAGCTGAGAGCTATAGTCATTTGGGACTTGGAGAGGGGAGAAACAAGGGAGAAGCATCAAAAGGCATCATGGAAGCATCATAGGGAGGCTCTTGTCCTTTCTTTTGTTTTGTTAAACTTCTTTCATTCTTTTTTTGAAATCTCTTTTGATATGTTTGGAATGGTTTTTAGTTCTTTGTTTTGGTTTTATGGTTGAAACTAACTTATTAACATTGAACTTTGTTGTTGCCTTGTCTCCATCTCCATGACATCAACTAGTATTAAGCATTAAGTTTTGGTTAAATTAATTTTGGTTGAATTTATTGGACAACTGATTCACCCCCTCCTCTTAGTTTTCTCTGGGACCTAACAGTATATGGATGACCAGTGCTGTTTGATTTTGAATTTTCCATAGAGCTGATCTAGATCTTTGTTTTTGAACTGCCCTCCAATGTCAGTCATAATTGAAGAAGGTATCCCATACCTACAAATGATATAGTTAAGGATGAATAAAGCTACTTGTTTACCAGTTGCTTTGATTAGCATAACCACTTCTACCCACTTAGTGAAGTACTTAGTGGCAGTTATAATAAACTTGTGTCTGTTAGATGATGCATGATAGATTTGGCCAATGAGATCAAATGCCCATTGTTGAAAAGGCCAATGTGTGATGAAAGGTATTAGATCCCTTGCTGGAGCATGTATGAGATTCCCATGTAGATGACACTTCTCATAAGTTTTAGCAAATTTTATAGCATCTTTCTCCATATCTGGCCAGTAGTAGCTAGCCCGTAGTAGTTTTTGAGCTAAAGTTAGACCGTTTGAATGAGATCCACAAATACCTTTATGGACTTCAAATAACGTGCGTTGGGACTCTTGAGTCTCTAGACACCTAAGCAAAGTACTATCCAAACCTCACCTAAATAGATCATTAGCGATGATGACATACCATGGAGCATTTCAGATTAGGTTCATTTTCTCATTACAAGTAAGATTAGTAGGAATAATTTGGTCACACGAGTAAGAGTAAATGTGGCTATAGCGAGATGAGTCATTTCCAATTATAGAATAGACCATCTGGGACTCTGGGGAATCATAAGCAGGATAATGTAACTCTTCCACTAGGAATTCATATCAAAAGTTAGATTCTTGTAACTATGGTATAGATGCCAGGGTAGCTATAGCATTTGCTGATCTGGGAATCTGTTGAAACAATACAGAGGTAAAGTATTTCTTGAGGTCATCAACCATTCTCTTATAAGGCATCACTTTCTCATCTTGAGTCTAATATATATCATTGATTTGGTTGATAATCACCTGAGAGTCTCCTTAGATGTATAATTCAACAACCTTCCATTTGATGGCCAGCTTGATCCCATTTACCAAAGCTTCATATTCTGCAATATTGTTTGTACAAGGAAAGAGAATCTTGTAAGCCATTGGGATTGAATATATTTGAGGAGTGATCAAAAGTATTCCAGCACCAAAACCATGTTGAGTGAAAGACCCATCAAAGAACATTTTCCATGATCGCTGAGTAAGGTGTATGATGGATTCATTTGAAAAATTCTATGTGCAAAGGTTGATTGTCTTCAAGTGGAGCATCATCAAGTTGATCTACAATAACATGTCCTTTGATAGCTTTGCGTTCTATATATTCAATATCAAATTATGTAAGAACCATAAACCATTTAGCCAATCTTCCTATAAGTGTTTCTTTGCTAAGAAGGTATTTGAGCGGATCAATCTTAGCCACCAGCTTAATAGAATGTGCTAACATGTAGTGTCTTAATTTTTGTGATGCAAAGACTAATGCTAAACAAGATATTTCTATGATGGTATAGTTCATCTCATAGGACACCAAGGTCCTGTTGATATAATATATAGCTCTTTGCTTTTTATTCTCGTCCAGTTGTGCAAAAAGTGCCCCCAATGATGTATTTGTAGCTGATATGTAGAGAATCAATGGTTTACCTTGAATTGGTGGCATCAATATAGGTGGATTAGAAAGATAGTCCTTGATTTTCTTTAGGTAATGTTCACAATCTTCATCCCAGTTGTATTTGACTCCTTTTCGCAATGCCTTTGTGAATGGTTGAGCTTTATCTGCTAGCTGAGAAATAAAGTTCCTTATTGATTGGAGGTGTCCTTGTAAACTTCTCTTTTGACTGACATTCTTTGGAGGTGGCATTTCCATGATAGCTTTAACTTTTTCTAGATCCACTTCAATTTCTTTCACTGAAACAATATATCCTATAAGCTTACCAAATGTAACTCCAAATGCACATTTCTTAGGATTTAATCCGAGTTTGAATTTTTCCACTCTGTCTAATCTTGGACCTAGTTCTGATAGATGTGTTGATTTTTTCATAGATTTAACTAGAGTATCATCAATATAATCCTCCATGTTTTTGTGCATCATATCATGAAAAATTATTGTTACATCTCTTTGATAAGTAGCACCTGCATTATTTAAGCCGAAGGGAATTACATTGCAATAGAAGGTTCGCCATGCACAGGTGAATATTGTTTTCTCTTGATCCTCAGGTGCAATTTTGATCTGATTGTACCCAGAAAAACCATCCATTAGAGAGTACATTTCATAGCAAATAGTCATGTCCATGATCATATCTATGTTGGGTAGTGGAAAATCATCTTTTGGACAAACTTTGTTTAAATCTATGAAATTTGTGCAAACACATATTGACTTGTTAGGTTTGGAAATAGGTACAATATTAGATATCTATTCAGCATAATCAATTGCTCTGATGAATCTAGCTTTTAGTAATTTTTCTAGCTCAGCCTTAACAAGTAATGCAACATGAGGATACATTTTGCGGAGTTTTTTCTTAACAGGTTTAACTTCGAGAGTGATAGAAAGATGATGAATTATGAGGTCAGGATCTAAACCCGACATATTAGCATATGTCCATTGAAAATTGATCTTCTTTTTCGTGAATAAATCAACAAATTCTTTTAGTTCATCGACTAACAAGGATTGAGCCACATGTATGGTGTGATGAGCTTCTTTTGTTCCAATGTTTACTGGATGTGTAGGTTAAATTAGCACTGACGATCGCTCTTGAAGGTAACCAGGAAAAATGTCAAGTATCTCACCTTCAAGCACCTCATAGAGGTTTTCATTGTTAGGTACGTCCTTTATTTTTACTATTTTTTATTCTAACACCACTACAGTGTGGTTTTCACCATCAGAACTCTTGTTTTTCTTTTTTTTGATTTTTACGACTAAGATACTTGACATTTGTTGTTATCATGTTCTCACTTTGTTCACTGGTGGAAGAGTTCATTGGTTCAACTGCATTAAGATAGCAAGCTAATGTATAGTCATTGGTGAAGGTAAGTATATTCAAAGGTTGATGTTGGAGGGTACAGTCAATAAGTTCAGGATGTACTAGTGATAAAGATTTAACATGTTCAAGGGATTTCACGGTATTGTCATCACAACCTTAGACTGATAAGTCGAGTTCCATAAGACTACCTTGCATAAGTGTCTCGAGACCAAGAAGAGTACAACATGATCATTGAAGTATACGTTAATATTTAGGGGACCTAACCCAATAGACCTACCACTAGCATCGTCCTCTACTTCAGACTGGACTAGATATCATGGTTTGATAGTAATAGGTTCAACAGACAAAGTCTCAACATTCATGATAGAGTAGTCATAGTTTGGTGTCGAATAGGTATTGTCATAAATAGAGTTTATGTCAGAGTTATCAAAGTCATAAGATGAAGTCTCCGACTCTTCTTCAAATGGTTTAGTAAAAGTATGTATAGTATCAATATCTACATCTTTGATGATGCAAGTTCCTTGATGATTTGGTTCAATGATTACTTGTATTTGACATACATGTTGACATAACCTTGATGACTCTATTAGTCTTTGTCATCTTTTCCATTCAGCTTCCTCTAGACTAATTATCGGCTTTGTTTCTGTAGCCTCCAATTCTTCTTTTATAGTTTCATATCTGATTTGTTCTATCTCATTAGAGGGAGATATAGTAGGTGAAGAATTTTCTTGTGCTCTTTCTTCTTTCAGCTGTTGTTCATAGTCTTCTTGCCTTTTTAGACTAATTTCCTCTGTTTTTGTTTGTAGCTTCAAGTGTATTATCTCTTGTGCTTCATCTATGATATCACTAGATTCTTCAGTAGATGTATCTAAGAGAGGATCTGGACCCCATTCATACTCATTTGAGTTAGTTTTTGAATTACCTATTCGCATTCTACCAGTGTATGTGACCAGAATGTTCAGTGGTACAAATAACTCTTTAATTCCTTTGATTTCTTCTCTCACATCTTCTGGGATTTCTACTCCTTGTAGTGTTATTGCTGATACAATTGGAACTTGGTTACCAGTTTATTCTCTCTTGATTGCCAATTCTTCTTGTTCATTTTCATACTCTTTCTAAGTTGGATGAGTATTTATTTCATGTGATGTTGAAGGTAGTATCTTTTTCCTCCTCTTAAACTGATGATGAGAAGTATGTTTCTGATCTAATGAATTTATTAGATTGTATCCAAGTCCATCTTTATCCTTTGTAGACTTAGTTTGTAGCTGAACAGGTTCAAAAATACCTTCTTGACACTTGCCTAGAGAACTGATAGCTGAATATCCCATGCGGTGAATCATCTTATAGCATGGACCATATTGTGCCGGGGAAATTTCACAATGATGTATTTCTTTGTTTTTACTATCTTCTTTGAAAAGCCATTTGAGAACAACATCCTCTTCTATTTCATCTGCAAGGGAAGTAGATGACTATATAAAAAAAACCCTCATAAATGATATTTGGAGTTGAAGTTTGTGGCTTCATAACCTCTGATGGTTTTCCAGACTATCTTGGTGATGGAGGAAGATACATTAGTGAAAGTACAAGTTCTATTTTCTATCCATCCATGCCAATATCTATGATTTTCAATTTTTTTTCTAAATCTTTCATCAAAGTTTCTAAACTTTTAGCTGTATAGGTTGCTCTGTTATAAGGAACAATGGTATTAGTACACTGCATTAATGCATTACGGGTATAGCTTGTATCAATGGGAATACTGACTTCAATTCCATTATAAGGAAATTTCAAGCATTGATTATATGTGGATGGTACTTCTTTCATTTCATGAATCCATGGCCTGCTTAGTAAGATCTTGTATGAAAGAGGAAGGTCAAGCACCTAAAAAGTAACATGTCTTTCCATAGGTCCTACCCTGATTAGTAATAGCACCAGACCTTTAGAGGTTTTCTCTTCTTCATCATAAGATTTGATTGCTATTTTCTTTGTTAGATCAATGACATTTTCAAAAAATCCTAGTTGTGTCATTAGATTGTAGGTACAAATATTCAACCCAGCGCCTCCATCTATCAAAACACATTTGACTTGGTGTTTATGGATCATAGCTTCGATATGTAATGGTTGGTTATGCAGGTGATTCAGTGAGTTGTCATCTTCTTCAGAGAAGGTGAGGTAATGAGGTGAAGTCAGGTGACCCACCATAGATTGGAACTGATCTACATCTAAATATTTAGGGACATTAGTAGTGAGAAAATATTTGTTGAGAATCTCTTTATGAGCAGAAGAGATCTTAAGCAATTCAAAAATGGAGATTTGAGCGGTAGTTATTTTCAATTATTTGTTAATGCTATAACCGGGAGAGGATGATGAAACCAACTATTTAGATTTAGTTGTGATCATATCAAGTAAATTGTTTAAAGAAATTGACATGTTTGATGTTGTTTGATCAGGAGTTGAGGAACTAGCTCCTTGGAGAGTAACCTTCTTTTGAGCGTGGGTCGCAACATTTGCAATTTGTACTTTATTTTGTTTATCTTTGATTATGATCACATTGCAATACTCAGATTGGAAAGATTCAATCATGTTGATCAAATTGTCATTGTTAGTGTAGGTGTAATTTACTTTGGCACCGCCCTTGGATTTTGAGGAATCACCTTGTTCATAAGCAGGTAAGGGATCTTTAAAAACTTTGTGATCAACATTAGTCATGTGATTTCCAACAACAATTTTTCCAACATCGATGAGGTCTTGAATCTCATGTTTGAGCTTCATGCAGTTGTCTGTTGTATGACCCTTGTTTCGATGATATTCACAGTATTCGTTTTCCCTCCACCATTTGGATTTAACTTCTGGATCATATGGTCTAGAGTTGTCTGGCAATGTTATCAGATCATTTACCAATAAAGTCTTAAAAGCTGATTCATATGATTGAGTAAAATAATTATGTGATTGAGGAGAAGAATTATGTGACTAGCAAAGGGAAACCAGCAACATGATGAAGATAGACAAAGCATGGTGAATACTTGGTAATGTAAACTAGGATTCCTATTCATCAATCACAACAGCAATCAAAGGCGTGGATATTTGTATTTCCATCAATGCCAAAGGGGCAGATTGTTGGCATTTGCATGAAAAATGTATTAATGATATGTTATGTTGTCATTGATATCAATTGAACCGGTAATGGTATTTATGATATTGCTGATATTGTTGTTGTTATTGATATTGTCTTGTAACCAGTAGGAAGAGCTTTGTGGAAGATGTTGTAAATCAATATGTAAGTTTGTGATTTGAACTGGTAAACCGGTGTATAAGGTTAAACCCTTTCTATACAATGTAACCAGTAAACCCTACCAGTTGTTTTTTGTTAAACCCTAACCGATCAAGTTTGTTGGTTTAAGATCTAATAATGAGGGGTAATGATGGAAACACGTGTGATCATTGTATGAGGATAAGTTCAGATTGTTTTGGCACATTTGTTTGTTTGTTTGATTGTCTAGGGAATGAGAAAAGTGGATTGTATTTAATGCACAACACGTGATGAGTTACATAGTCCAATGAAGTGATGATCATGGAGCGGTTGGAATTTTCTTGAAGAATGTGTATTGATTGCTATGTAAATCCAACGATCACACTTGAACCGATTTGTTTCTAATCTCTATGAGAGAATTAGGTTTTTTTTGTGTTACCAACCTAAGTGATTTGTATTTAAGGTCGATGAAGTTGTTTCTAAAGTTATTGGCAAAGTGTTGGGTGAAAGCAGTTGAGTGTGTGGTTGCCTAACCGAAGAATGGATATGCAGTTTGTGTAATAGTATATTGAAGATTAAAATGATCTGATCAAGCAAATGTAGTGATATTCAGACAAATAAAAAAAAACTATTGTTTTCTAACAATTACAACAGAATTGAAATCCCCTAACCAGGTAAGCTCTAACAAGCTTGGTTACTTCTTAAATTCTCTAACAAGGTGGTCCATTAGCTTGGATTCTCAAATCCTCTACCAAGGTTACTCCTAATAGGGTATTTTGCTTTTCATCAAGGCATTTTGTAAATCCCTTAACTGAGTGATTCCTAACAGGATCAGTTCTTAACATGACTTATTGTAAAAGCTTTAACAGGCTTGTCTCCTAATAGGGCAAACTTCAAAAGAGTTCAAATAGCTACCTTGTGAGTCTCATCTCACCGTGGTTTTTACCTATTTGGGTTTTCCATGTATAAACATTTGTGTCAAGTCTTGAATGTTTTTGTGGTTATGATTTATTTATTGATTTGATTAACTTATGATAAGACATGATAACTAGAAGCATTGAGAGATGGAGTGTGTTGATGTATGATTAAGCATTTGGATGTTTACAAGTTGAATGTTGTTTACTGTTAAGTTGTTATAACAATTAACCGATTGATGTTGAGTATTCTTATGAGTATTGATCTTGATACTAAAAGTTTACTTTGTGAGTTTGAGTTTGAGTTTGGGAAGTTTGTATCAGTTTACTGATTCAACGCCCCCCCCCCCACTTCTTAGTAATCTACTGTATACTTATTCTTTCATCATACTATCAATTGGTATCAGAGCATCTCAGGTCCTCTTTAACCTAAAAGCCTAACAGCTTGAGGAAAAGATCTTGTAGATCATGCTAAAGAAGGAAGGTCCAAAGTTCAACAAAGATAACTATAGGATATGGAGCGACAGAAGGAAGATTTACATTAAGAGTCTGGGAAGTCAGTATTGGGATCATGTAGAAACTAAGTATATTGCACCTATTAGAACTCTGACTAATGATTAGAAGAACAAACAACAAGAAAATCATCAAGCATTGGAGGCTATTATCAATTCCCTATCTGATGCTGAATATGTAGATGTTCATGGTCTTGAAATTTCATATGAAGTATGGAAAAAACTTGAAGAGATTTATAGTGGTGATGAACATGTTAAGATTGCTAAAGAGGAGAGCCTAAGAGGAAATTTTGATGACATGAGAATGTCTGAAGGTGTGAATATCCAACAGTATGGTCAAAGGATAAAAAAGATAGTTGGTGAAATAAAGATTCCAGGAGGGAAAGTGGAAGATTCCATAGTGATCAGTAAGGTACTGAGAACCCTACAACTGGTCTATGCTATCTGAGTTGCAGCCATTCAAGAGCTTAAGTCCATTGACAAAACTAAGGTAACTCTTGACTCTATCATTGGCAAACTTACTGCTTTGAATTAAATGGTTATGATGGTAGTGTACAGAAATCAGAATCTACTTTCAAAGCTTCTGTCTCTAACCCATCTGTGAGATAAAGTAGAGATACTTGTCATGGTTATGAATCTAGATCCAGTAGAGATGTTGATGAAGACAACTTAGTGGAACTTGAAGCATTGTTGGCAAAATGACTACCTAGAGGCACTAGTAAATATAGAGGTAAACTGCATTTAAAATGTTTTACATTCAACAAGATTGGTCATATAGAAGCTAACTGTCCTAATGGTGAAAATGAATACAAGAGAGACAAATTCAAGAAGTATAAGGGCAAAGAAAAAAGAGATTGTCTTATAGCGGTTGACAGATGATGATGCTAGTGAATATACTGTGTTTGTAGCTATTAAGGAAGAGATATCAGATCAGAAGGCACTAGTGTCCAGGATGGATAATTCTGATGATTGGATCATTGATAGTGGTTGTTCACATCACATGACTCATGATCAGAGAAAATCTATTTCCTTGAAGGAATTTGATGGCATTGTTGTCATATTTGGCAATGACTCACCTTGTATGGTTAAGGTAAGGGAGTTATTTCTCTTAATGGGAAGAGCAATGCTGACGATGTTTGAAGGCCTAAAGCACAATCTTCTAAGTGTGGCACAACTTAATGACAAAGGATACCCACTTGAGTTTAGAAATGGTATGTGCAAAATCTTTGACAACAAAGGTGAATTGATTGCAACCAGGAAACAAACTAGAGGTAATCTATTTCATCTTAATCCTAAAGTTAGCAACTGTTTGATTGCAAAGATAGATGATAGATGGCTTTGGCATAGGATATTTTATCATATAAAATTTGATAACATTTTTAAAGTGAGAAAGTCCAAGATGGTAAGAGGTCTACCTCATCTAGACAAATAGGTTAATGCTCTTTGTAAAGAATGTCAGTTAGGAAAGATGACTTCTTCAACTTTCAAGAGCAAGTCCTTCTTAGTAGAGCACTTGTTAGATTTGGTTCATATAGATCTATGTGGACCAATAAGAACAAGAAGCATTCAAGGTGATAGATATTTCACGATCTTCACTGATGATTGTTCAAGGATGATGTGGGTCACATTCTTGAAGGATGAGTATGAAGATTCTGGTAAGTTCAAGGCATTCAGGGCCTTAGCTGAGAAAGAGAGTGGCAAAAAGATAAAATGTCTTAGAACAGATCAAGGCGGTGAATTTACTTCTAAGGAAGTCACTAAGTACTGTGATGAGAATGGTATCAAGCGGCAGATTTTTTACCAATGACACCATAACAAAATGGTATAGAAGAGAGGAACAATAGGTCAATGATTGAAGCTGCCAGGGCAATGTTGATACAAGGAAGTGCAGTGAAAACATTTTGGAAAGAAGTTGTAAGTACAACTGTCTACACAATGAACCAAGTTCTGGTGAAAAGAGGTAAGGACAAGACCCCTTATGAATGTTGTTATAGAAGATCACCCGATGTTAGATATTTTAAGATATTTGGAAGCAAATGTTTTATTAAAAGAGGTGATTGCATATTTCTTGGCTATTCCACCAAGAGTAAGGCCTATAAATGTGTCAACAACCGGACACAAAGAATTGTTGAGAGAGCTGATGTTCAAGTAGATGAATGTCCTGAAGTCTCAGATGGAACCAGTTCAGAGAAAAGGATGAAGATCCTTGCATTTTTCTTTTGGAACCTAGAATTGTTAAATCAGAAACCGATAAAGCGAATTTTGATGTACTTGTTCAACCAGAACAAATAAATTCATAAGAAGATGATAATGAAGAAGCTAAACCTAAAGAGAATGATCATCTTATTCCTAGGTATGTAAGACTGAATCACAGTCCTGAGCAAATTATTGGGGATAAGGATGCTGGAGTACTAACTAGAAGAAAAAAAATAGAGAATTCTTGCATGATCTCCACCATTGATCTTAGAAGTGATAAGGAGGCATTTGGTGATGACCATTGGGTTAAAGCTATGAAGGAGGAATTGGATCAAATTAAGAAGAACAACACTTGGATCCTGGTACCCAGACTGGTAAACAAGAATGATATAGGTACTAAATGGGTATTGAGAAACAAGTTAAATGAAGATTGTGTTGTAGTTCGCAACAAGGCAAGATTAGTTTGCAAGGGTTATGCTCAAGAAGAAGGACAAGATTATGGAGAAACTTTTGCACCAGTAGCAAGATTGGAAGGTGTCAAAACTTTACTTGCATTTGAAGCCCATAAGAAGTTCAAGGTATACCAGATGGATGTTAAGTTTGAATTTTTTAATGGGATTGGAAGAAAAGGTTTACATAGAGAAGCTTGATGGTTATGCTTTGATAGATGAGAAAGACATGGTATGTAGATTGCATAGAGCTTTGTATGGATTAAAGAAGGCACCCAGAGCATGGTATGAAAGGATTCATACACATCTGATGAAGATAGGATTTGCAAGAACCAATGATGATAGTAATATTTATCTCAAGTCTTAAGGAGATGAAATACTGGTCAATGAAGTATTTGTTGATGATATTATTTTTGGAGGCAATGATGTCATGAGAAATAGTTTTGTAGATGAAATGAAAAATGAGTTTGAAATGTCTTTAGTAGGGGAAATAAAAAATTCCATAGGCTTGCAGATCTAGCAAATGAAGAATAGTATTTTCATTACTCAATCTAAGTATGTGAAAAAGGTTTTGAAGATTTTTGGCATGAGTGACTATAAACCAGTTGGGACACCAATGGTTATAGGTTGTAAGTTATCCAAGGAAGATGCATCTAAGTCTGTTGATGAAAAGGAATATAGGTCAATGATTGGCAAATTACACTATGTTGTTCACAACAGACCGGATATTGCCCATGCGGTTGGTATAGTTGCAAGATTTCAGAAGAATCCAAAGGAAGCACATCTGATAGCAACCAAGAGAATTTTTAGATATCTGAAAGGTATAGTTGACTATGGATTATGGTATCCATATGGAGGAAACTTTGATTTGAAGGCATACGTAGATGCTAATTGGGAAGGAAAAATTGATTACCGAAAAAGTACTATCGGTGGAGCATTCTTTCTAGGAGGAAGGCTAGTTTCATGGAGTAGTAAGAAGCAGAGTTGTACTTCACAATCTACTGTTGAAGCTGAGTATGTTGCAGCTTATATGAATTACACATAGGCTATTTGGATGAGGCACATTTTGAAAGGTTTTAAGATGAAGATCTCAGAACCTATAAATATTTTATATGATAATAGAAGTGCCATTAATATTTCTAAGAATCCTGTTTTGTACGCTCACACCAAGCACATTGAATTGAAGTATCACTTTTTGAGGGAAAAAGTTCAAAGGAAAGATGTTATCTTAGAGCATGTTTCTACCAAGGAGTAGCTTGCGGATATCTTTACCAAACCTCTACCTAAGACTACATTTGAGTATCTTAGAAGCCAGTTGGGAGTTGTCCCTCTTCATGAAGTTAGTTGAGCATGATGCTGATTGCATCAGTCCTTGAATCACTTGCAGAGTTTTATATGGATTGATGAAGAAGTGGATGTATTCCATAGGGGGAGCATCAAGTTGTAGTATGTTGTTGATGCACAATGAAATTTTGACATTACATGTTTTACTCTCAATTTGGCATTGTTGTCAAAGGGGGAGAAGAATTATGTGATTGAGGAGAAGAATTATGTGACTGGCAAAGGGAAACTAGCGATAGGATGAAGACAGACAAAGCATGGTGAATACTTGGTAATGTAAACTAGGATTCCTATTCACCAATCACAACAACAATTAGAGGCATTGATATTTGTATTGCCATCAATGCCAAAGGGGAAGATTGTTGGTATTTGCATGAAGATTGCATTAATGATATGTTATGTTGTCATTGATGTCAATTGAACTGGTAATGGTATTTATGATATTGTTGATATTCTTGTTGTTATTGATATTGTATTGTAACTAGTAGGAAGAGCTTTGTGGAAGATGTTGTAAATCGGTATGCAAGTTTGTGAGTTGAACCGGTAAACCGGTGTATAAGGTTAAACCCTTTCTATGCAATGTAACTGGTAAACCCTACCAGTTGTTTTTGTTAAACCCTAACTAATCAAGTTTGTTGGTTTAAGATATAATGATGAGCGATAATGATGGAAACAAGTGTGATCATTGTATGAGGATAAGTTCAGATTGTTTTGGCGCATTTGTTTGTTTGTTTGATTGTCTAGGGAATGAGCAAAGTGGATTGCATCTAATGCACAATACGTGATGAGTTACAAAGTCCGATGAAGCGGTGATCATGGAGGGGTTGGAATTTTCTTGAAGAATGTGTATTGATTGCTATGTAAATCCAACGGTCACACTTGAACCGATTTTTTTGTAATCTCTATGAGAGAATTAGGATTTTGTTGTGCTATAGACCTAAGTGATTTGTATTTAAGGTCGATGAAGTTGTTTGTAAAGTTGTTGGCAAAGTGTTGGCTGAAAGTAGTTCAGTGTGTGGTTGCCTAACTGGAGAATGGATTTGCAGTTTGTGTAAAAGCAGATTGAAGCTTAAAAGGATTTGATCAAGCAAATGTAGTGCTATTCAGACAGATCAAGAAAGCCTATTGTTTTCTAACAATTACAACAGAATTGAAATCCCCTAACCGGGTATGCTCTAACAAGCTTGGTTACTTCTTAAATCCTCTAACAAGGTAGTCCATTAGCTTCGATTATCAGATCCTCTACCGAGGTTACTCCAAATAGGGTATTTTTCTTTTCATCAAGGCATTTTGTAAATCCCTTAAGCGAGTGATTCCTAACAAGATCAGTTCTTAATAGGACTTATTGTAAAAGCTTTAACAGGCTTGGCTCCTAACAGGGTGAACTTCAGAAGAGTTCAGATAGCTACCTTGTGAGTCTCATCTCACTGTGGTTTTTACCTATTTGGGTTTTCCACATATAAATATTTGTGTCAACTGGTGAATGTTTTTGTGGTTATGAACTTATTTGTTGATTTGATTAACTTCTAATAAGGCATGATAGCTAGAAGCATTGAGAGATGGAGTGTGTTGATATATGATTAAGCATTTGGATGTTTACAAGCTGAATGTTGTTTACTATTAGTTTTTTATAATAGTTAACCGATTGATGTTGAGTATTCTTATGAGTATTGAGCTTGATAGTGAAAGTTTACTTTGTGAGTTTTAGTTTCAGTTTGGGAAGTTTGTATCAATTTTTTAGTTTACTGATTCACCCCCCCTCTCAATAATCTACCGGATACTTATTCTTTCATCATACGATCAAGCTTGGATTCAATAAAGGTACTGCTGACAGTAATTTTTATTTCAAAATTGATCAGAATAATATTTTGATTGTTGAAGTTTTTGTTGATGACATTATCTTCAGAGGAAATGATTGCCTATGTAAGAAATTTCTTGAAGAGATGCATAATGAATTTGAGATGTCTATGATTGGTGAAATGAAACTTTTTTTAAGATTGCAAATTACTCAATTGAATAAAGGTATTTTCATATCTCAGTCTAAGTATGTGAAGGAATTGTTAAAGAAATTTGGTTTCGAGGACTCTAAACCAGTGGGTACACCTATGGTGACCGGATGTAAGCTGGCAACGAATGATGATTCTCCAAACGATAATCAGACAAGATATAGATCTATGATTGGTGGATTGTTGTATTTGACTCAGATTAGACCTAATATAATGAATTTTGTGTGTTATGTTGCTAGATTTCAAGATGATCCTAAGGATTCTTATGTTATTGCTATAAAAATGATATTCAAATATTTAAAAGGGATAATTGGTTTTGGTTTGTGGTATTCTAAGAATGATGAATTTACTTTGAGTTCTTTTATAGATGCTAATTGGGCAGGTGATGTTGATGACCGGAAGAGTACTACAGGTGGTGCATTCTTTTTGGGTAAGAAGTTGGTCTCTTGGGCAAGTAAGAAGCATAATGCTATTTCTTTATCTACTGCAAAGGATGAATACAATGTTGCTGCTAGCAATTGTACTCAGGTAATTTGGATGAAGCATATGTTGAAGGATATAGGAATTATTTATGCTAAGCCTATTACTATATGTCGTATGTAAAATTCATCATTATTCAATTAGAATCAAAGGGAAATCACGAATCCCTATCTAATCAAAGAATCCTAAATAAACCAATGATATAATGCAAAACAAAGTAATAAGAATATAAAATATTCAATTAAGACTCCCTATTACATGACAGCATATGGCTTTCATTGTTCTTCTCTTCTTCGTGGTATGATGGCTCTCAAATATTGCATTGGCAGCCTACAAATGACACAAAGATTCAAAGTTGGTGATTGTTGAAAATGGAGATTGAATGATGAATTTATAGATTATTGGAGAGGATTGATTGAGAGGTGGAATAGATTGATTAAGAGGTGGAACTCGGGTGAGATCACATGCTGATTGATAGTTGAACTGCTAATTTGAAGGTGGAACATAATAGAATGAATAGTTAATTGAGCTAACTAATTGAGGAAAAAGTTGATTGAAAGATGAAAAAGAATGATTGGAGGAGAATTAAAAAATGATGTAATTAATCAATTAATTGAAATGATCAATTAAAATAGATGGAATAGTTAACTGATTGAAAGTTTTTTGGAAAAAAAGAAAAGTGGAAGATAGAAATAGAGATTGGAAAGATAATGATTTAATTAATTAATTTAGCATGTGCTTGAACTTTGACTTTGATTTTCAATTTAATCTTTGCATGAGATTTAATTCAAACATTGAATTTATTTTAAATTCAATTTATTATTTGAATATATAGAACTTGACTTTGATTTTCAATTTGATTTTTGAAATTATGCATAAGTATTTGAAATTAGAAAAAAATAGAAGAATATGAATTTGAATTTGAATTTGAAGAGTTAATAAAATTAAATGAATTAGAAGAATTAAATGTAATTAAATGAAATTAGAAGAAATTAAATGAAATTAGAATTTGTGGATTTGGAATTGGAATTAGAAGAATAAATTAGTTAATTAAATGATTTAAAGAAACAATTTAATTATTTACAAATTGAATTTAATTAAATAATAAAGATTATTTAAATTAAAGGATTAAAATAATAATTAATTAAATAATTAATATTTAATTAATATTTAGAAGAGGGTTAAATAACTAATTGATGAGAAGATAGAAATTGGAATAATTAGTAAGATGATAGAAGACATATCAATTCAGAAGAATAAGATTAATTAACTTAATTAAATAATTAAATAATTATTTAATCAATTAGATGAATAATTAGTACATGATCAATGAGATATTTTTAGGTGTGTACATTTACCCCTATTTGAGACAATGTCAGAATGATGTTGTTTCAAAGAAAACGAAAAAAATTATGCCCTAGAATGACCCGGTGACGCTTAGGGTGTAATGTCCCCTTAAGAGATTGTTTATGCATTAAAGGTATGAATGATCTTTCGAATGAAGAAGAATCTGAGATAGAAGAATAGTTGGTTGATTAGAGATAGAGATAGGTAATGTGAAGATGACATTGAGATAGAATATGAGAAAATGAACCTTAGAGTGAAATAGAATGAAAGATAAGAATTAGAAGCAACTGAGGATGATTTATAGTAGATCATGGATTGAAAATGAAGATGATGGTTTTCATGAAATTTTGTGGCTTTATTCATAGCACAATATATATTCATCACTGAGCCTTATTATGTAACAATGGAGCTTTGCACATCAGGGTATAAGGAACCAAGAAGTAAAGATATCTCATTGAAGAAACAAACACATAGAAGACAAAGAGTGAACCCTCCATTCTGGGAATAATGCCAAGGGTCGAGGTATGTGGGGTAGTCATAAGCATATTTATTATTCATGTGATACTTTCTGAAAGAGCGTACCAATCACAAACACCCACTAGAACTATTGCCCCAGAACTTCATTGGTTCACACCACAAACAACAAACAAAGAAAAAGATCATGACCATCTTGGCTCCTCTAGTCAATCGTGGACATCCTTGAGTAGCATAGGAACATGATCTATCGTCGAATGACAAAAGATAAAGACTACCTGGGACAAAATTCAGCAACCATACAGATATGTGTTTTTGTTTTGATTGTTTGATGTGATGGTTGATAATGTCTGATCTCAGAAAATTTGGACCCCATTTAAGACTGATATATTTGATTTCGAGTGTATCCATCTTTGTTTAAGACAAGATAATGATCACTTGATATGGATATGATACAATTGATAAGACAGCTTCATCAGTTGATTGCAGATATTTGAGTGGATAGTTGTATCCTTTGTTAATTTCGTGTGAAGTGTTTTCCAGATATCTACTAGGGTGTTTGATTCTTGCGAGACATTTAATTGCAAGTTTTTTTATTGATTTTTGATTGTTTTTGGTTGATTTTGTGGATTGATATATGATTTTTAGGATTTTGTGTTTTTCAATGTTTTTGGATTTTTTCAGGACTTGATTTGAATGTTTTTGGTATTTTTTATGTTTTTACAATGTTTTTGAATTTTTTGTGTTTTCCCAATGTTTTTTTGAATTTTTGTGTTTTCCCAATGTTTTTGGTATTTTTGAAATATTTTCCAATGTTTTTGAATTTTTTTTCTTTTCCCAATGTTTTTGAATTTTTGTGTTTTCCCAATGTTTTATTTATTTATTTATTTATTCAAGGCTTTATATGCTTTTTAGGATTTTTTTAGCTATGACCCTAGTATGCAGACCTATATGACATGATGATCTGCAGAATGCATGTGGAGATAATGAATTTTTTACATGACTTGTGTTAATGCAATATTCATGATGAAGATGCATTTCCTATTCGAACAAGGATTCTCGTGTTTGTTTAGCATGTTGTAATACACCAATTGAATTGGAGGTACAAAACATTTCATAGATAAGTGGTCAATCAATCCTTAAGGTCCTTTGGAACATCCAAATTAACACACTTAGTGACTAGGATTTATAATTGGAGATGCAGAAAAATTCCTTATTGGCTCTTGAAACTTTGATCTTCTTTTACCCATGTGTGTGCAAATGAGCTAATTCTCACTCTTGTGTTCACTAAAGATCCTTAGCATCCTATATGACTAGCTACATGGATTATTCTAACTTCAAAAGCATCCCTAATAGAGCCTCACTGTCAGCAAGCTTTTAGAGCTCCAACAAGGTTATAGATTGTAATCTCTTGAATATTTCTCTATTGCCAGCAGGCATCCATAGCCCTGATGGAGTTACTCGCATGTACCCATAGTTAATATTTTTGTTGCATTTGTATGTGTGATATTTTAGTTATATATCATTTCTCTTTTGCCTTGAGATGGATATTTGGCATAGCACTTTTTCTTTTCATTTTATTACCTTGACTTGTAAGTAATGAAACCTACTTGGGTGTGACAATTATAGTGGCGCTGAAGTAGAATTTTAGATTTTTCACTAGTCATATGATTAACTAGGTGTCTTGAATGAATTAGAGATTTTGTTAATGTGTTTGAGATATATAAGTTGATAGATTTTGGGTTAACAAGTCTCAAATAGTGAAATCACTACCCAACCACAAGTAAAGCATCGTCACCGGTTAATGTTGAAAATGAATGACCTTAGGACCTCAAATACTTCATGTTTGAATATCTAAGAAAGGATACAACCCTTGTTTCTCTTGAATGCAGACAAATGATAAACTTGGACAGTTGCCTTGTTTTATTGATGCTGATATATGCCAATGCAAAAACTATATGCCATGAAAATTGTGAATGTGATGTGCTTGAAAAGAAACTATATGCAATGGAGTGCTTTTTAAGAAAATGATATGCAATGTGGAAAGCAAAACCTAAACTAACCCAGCCCTTAGATGCAGTATCATTTAAGGTGCATGTTGTTCATAGGGTCAAGAAGTGGATCTCCCTCCATGGTAGCCAAGTTATATGCTTTGTTTCCTATGACCTTTATTATGATAAAAGGACCTAGCTAGTTAGGTTCAAATTTCCCTGGATTTTCACGCTCTGTTAGGTTCCTTTGGTTCTCCTTGAGAACTAGATCTCCCACTTCAAAATTTCTTGGTCATACTCATTTATTGTAATTCCTTCTTAGTCTGTTCTAGTAGCCTTGCAAGTGACTTAAAGAAGTTTGTCTCTTTTCATCGAGCATTTCAAGCTCTTGTAATCTTGCAACTTGATAGTCTTCCTCTGATATGATGTGTTTTAAGGAGACTCTTAAAGAAGGTGGTTCTATTTCAATAGGTAAGATTTCTTATGTACCATAGACCAATGAATAGGGTGTTGCTCTTGTAGGTGTGTGTAATCCTATTCTATAAGCCCATAGGGAGGGATTTCACTAGAGATGCCAGTCATGTCCTACGTCAGTAAAAAATTTCTTCAGAATCTTTAATATTGTCTTGTTGGTTGCCTCTGCTTGTCCATTACTTTGCGAATAATAGGGCATTGCAAATATCTGTTGTATTTGGAATTGTTCACACAATTCTCTCATTTCTTGATTCTTGAATGGACATCCATTGTCAATCACTATACACATTGGAATCCCATACCGATAGATGATGTAGTTAAGAATGAATTTTTCTATCTGCTTACCCATGATGTATGTTAGAGGGATTTCCTCTACCCATTTGGTAAAGTACTTGGTAGTTGTTAAGATGAATTTGTGCCTATTGGATGAAGTAGGATTAACTTTACCAACAAGATCTAATCCTCATTGTGAAAATGGCCAGGGTAATGTGATAGGTTGGAGATCTTGTGTAGGTGCATGAATGAGGTCCCCATTCACTTGACATTGTCTACACTTCTATACATATTTATAGGAATCCTTTTCCATAGTAGGCCAATAGTATCTAGTTCTTGATAATTTCTTTGATAGTGTCGGGCCACTTGGATGTGCACCACAAATTCCATCATGTACCTCTTTTAAGGCAAGTTGTGCTTCTTCAACATCATGACATCCAAGAAGTGTCCCATCAAGACTCTTTATGTGCAACGTGTTAGCAATAATAGTGTGTCTAGATGCTTGATTAATAAGAGTCTTCTTTTGATTTCTTGATAGATCAGGAGACATATACTGATTATGTAAGTATGTGTATATCTCATTATACCATGGGGATTTAGGACCCACAATTACACATATGTATTTTGATGAGGGAATACCATATGTCGGTACCATCAATTATTAGGCATGTCTAGGAGAGACCCTACTGTAGCCATGGCATCCGCTGCCTTGTTATGCATTCTTGGAATCTGTACAAAAGTGATGTTACTAAAGTTTTCTTTGCAATCTTCTACCATTTATTTATAAGGCGTCAATTTATCATCTTTTTTGTTATAGTCACCATAGAATTGCTTGACAATTAGTTATGAGTCACCATACACTTGTAGTTATTTTATCCTCCACTGTATAGCGGTATGAAGTCCTATGATGAGAGCTTCATATTCAGCTATATTGTTTGTATAGGGAAAATTGATTTTGAATTACTTTAGGATAGAATCACCTTGAGGGGTGATAAAAAGAATCCCAGCTCCTACTCCATGATTTGTGTAAGATCGATCAAAGTTTAATTTCCAAGCGATGGATGTTGTCAATGTAAACACAAATTCATAGGAAAATCCACTAGTAGCAGGTGACTATCTTGCAAGGGAGCTTATGCTAATTGATCTACTATAATCTGCCCTTTGATTGCCTTTCTATCCACATACTATATGTCAAACTCACTTAAAATCATGACCCAACTAGCTAATCTTCTAGTTAATGTTGCTCTGCTCAACAAATATTTGAGTGGATCAAATCATGCTATGAGTTGAACTTTGTGACTCAGCATACAGTGTCTAAGCTTCTAAGATGCAAAAATCACTGCTAGACATGCTCGTTATATAGGAGTGTAATTAAGCTCATATCCAATTAGGGTTCTACTTATATAGTAGATTTCTCTTTCCTTTCCTTGATCATCATGTTGTGCCAAAAGGGCTCCCAAAGATGATTTTTTTGTTGATATATATAGTAATAAGGGCTTTCCTTGAGTAGGTGGAACTAATACTAGAGTATTCAAAAGAGAATCTTTTAAATCTTGAAAAGCTTCTTGGCACTATTCTATCCATTGAAGGTGACTCCTTTTCTGAGTAAATGCTGAAATGGATGACATTATCTACTACTTGTGCTATGAACCTTCTTATAGACTATAATCTTCCTTGCAACCCTCTTAACTACTTCTGTGTTGATGGAGGTTGCATATCCATGATCGCTTTGACCTTTGTTGGATCTACCTCAATTCCTCTATTAGAAACAATAAAGCCTAGAAGTGTTCTCATTGTGACACCGAACACACAATTCTTTGGGTTTCATCTAGCATTGTATTATTCTAATTGATCAAATATCTTAGCAAGGACTTCCAAGTTTCCTTCTCTTGTTTATGATTTAGCCAACAGATCATCAACATAATCTTCCATGATATTGTGGATCATGTCATGAAATAATGTTGTCATAGCCCTTTGATATGTTGCTCTACCGTTCTTAAGAATAAATGGCGTGACGTTCCAACAGTATATTCCCCATGGATAGGTAAGTATAGTCTTGTGTTGATCTTCTAGTGCAATCTCGATTTGGTTGTATCTTGAGAAACTGACCATTAATGAAAGAATTTAATTCCCAGTAGTTAAGTCAACTATCATGTTTATGTTAGGTAATGAGAAATCATCCTTAGGACATGCCTTGTCTAGATCTTGGAAGTCTGTGCAGATTCTTATGCCCCTAGTGGGCTTAGTCATAGGTACTAGGTTGGATATCCACTCTGCATAGTCAATAGGTCTAATGAAGCCCACATCCAAAAGTTTTTGTAGTTCCACTTATACCAGTAATGCAATCTATGGATGCATCTTTCTAATTTTTTGTTTTTATGTTTTGATTCCTGGTAATGTTAGGATTCCCAAAGATACTGAGAGGGGGGGGAGAATCAGTATCTAACCGGTTAATGGATTTTCTAAACTTATTAAATGAATTGCATGCCAAAACAGTGTACCGGTAAACCAGAAATAATGCAGTAAATAAGATCAGTAAACACAACATAGAAAGCACACCATAACACAATATTTTGAATGAGGAAACTCGGTGTGGGAAAAACCTCGGTGGGATTAGTGACCCACAATATTCGCTCACTGGCCAATAAGTGAATATTACTAATACAATAGGGGCCTGCACATGCAGGAAGGCCAACTGCCTAAAGCTCATTGCTTAAATACAAAAAGGGAAGTCTCACTGACTTACAAAAGTGGATTATATAAATCCAATGTCATGTACTGCTTCAGTTCAGCATCTGCTATGCCAGGTTCAGTACCGGTTTAAGCTCAACAACTTCCAAAACCCTATTCCAAGGTCTGCCTTAATATTTGCATCTGCCTATTACATTCCTTCCATGTATTTCACATCTTACAAATGATTTACAAGATCTCATACTTATATGAGTCCTAGTACAATTCGCCTTGTCGGCTTACAAAATGATTTTACAATTAAATACAAAATACAATAAATAAAATCTTGTCAGCCAGGGTGCCAGTAAACATCTTTGTCGATGCCAGTGCCGGTGTCTATGCCTATGTCGGTGTCTGCCGGTGCCATAAGATTGTAAGGTTGTCATCAATGGCAATACCTTCAATCACCTACAATATCTCATTAGAGTGTGCAGTTGCTAACAATCTCCCCCTTTGGCATTGATGGCAACACTCATGAGAAAAAGCCAAAAAGTATATCCAAAAGTGTTGTCCAAAACTGTCTTACCAAAAAATTTCAATGTGTGCTCCCCCTGAGAAGATCATCTCTTCTGTCATACATTTTTCTCATCCTCTACTACTCCCCCTTTGGCATCAATGACAAAAGTTGTCATTCAATGTCAATTGAGTGTATTTCATGTTATGATCCTTGTAACTGATGTGTTTACAAAAGCAACATTCAGACTGTTGTAGAATCTTTCACTGTCCTTTAGTGTTGCTTCAGTTCTCTAGATTGTACCAGTGAGAAAGTGAATTTTCTCTTCTGGCGTCTTAAGTCCTAGAACAAGAGCCTCAGAAATATCTTTTCTGAAAGAGATGAGGATATCCAGTTTAGGACCTAATCTGCACTTCAGTTCCTTTGCCTTAAATTTTATCCTTTCCTTATCTTTTTCAAGTTTTTCTATTTTCTCTTCAAATCCTGCAATTTCCTATTCTACTACCAATATTAAATTTGATGAACCTATTAAATTGTCAGCAATATCATTGATTTCCTTTTGTGATCTACTGATCTCTTTATCTATATCTTTTGTCAAAATGTTTGTCTTACATGTGTCTCTGTACAATTTCTTGAAGTCCAAAATTGTCTTGCCTAGTACCGGTAATAATATATCCATATGTTCTTTATTATTCTTGACTATCTCCTCAAAGAATTTTTCATTCTCTTTATTCATTTTCTCTCTAAAAGTCTCCTCATTGACTTGATCAATTGTTAGAAGATTGTCGGTTATGTACTTAGACAATGTGTCTAATTGGCCTAAAGAGTCTTTATTCTCTATGTTACACTTGGGTGCAATCATCTTCAAAATTGGTATGGTGTCATCAATAGCCTTATATGATAGTGCATTACAATCTGTTATTTTCTTGATTGAATCTAATAATACCTCTGTCACATTAGTTGGTCTAAATTCAGTCATGGAGGTTCCAGATGACTCTCCAACTACCTTCACAATTTGTAATCCGTCGGTGGTAGTAATAGCATTGCTTTCCTCTTTCTCTGGAGGGTCAGTTTGTGTCTACATTTCAACTACCAAAGGTTTAGGTTTTTTAGTTGTAGCCGGTGGCACTGTCTCTGTATGTACCTATGAATGAACCTGTTAGTCTACTTGTTTCTATGTATTCTTTGCCTTTTTCTTTGATGGTGCCTCTGATGATTTTCAGTGGTATCCACTACCAATTTTTATGTTTGTGACTCTGTGTTTTCTCCTGGTTTTTCTGTGCTTACTTCTGAAATGTCTACAACCAATATCTCAACAAATTTTTCATTGCTATTAGTTGTTGGTTGCTTAGTAGATACATCATTAAGTACACCAGTGCTATCTGCTTTTCTTGTATCTGTTGTCTGTTCAGTTTGTTGCTCACTCCCAATTTCAATGTCTTCAGTTGTATCTTCAACATTTGTCTGAACTGTTGTGTCTTCTATCAATGGCTCAGTTGCCACATCTTTTTTCTCACTTGATTCTTTATCAACCACAATGTTAACTTTCTGTGTGTCAATATTCATTGTGTACAACACCTCAAAATTAGGATTTGTATCCTCATGTGGTGCTTCCATACTCTCTGTTGTTGGTGGTGTATCAACATTTTATGCCAGTGGAGTATCAAAAAGAGGTGGGGGTAAATTATCTGTTATCTTTATACTCAGAGGACCACCTACTTTACCTTTCCCCTTATCCTTATCCTTTTCTTTTTGATAGACTTTAAAAGTCTTTGGTCTCTTAAGCTCTTCTTGTTTCTCTTTCTCAACAAAGAATATATCCCATTTATATGTTGTCTCTTCTGTGATCTCATTAACTCTGCCAGCCATTAGTGCTACATGTCGACGACTGGTTGAAAATACTATCCGGTTAGCCTCACTTATCAGTTCATCAATTTCTTCTGTTAAATTTACTAGGTGAACTGCAAGTAGTTTTTCTATCTTCATCTTTTTGTCCAATTCAACAATTGCTGCTCTCCTTGCTTCTAACCTTCTATACAACTCATTGGGTAAAATATCTACAACCTCAATCAAAAATTTCTTGTAGATATTCAAGTGTAAGATAACATTGTTTTCAATGCTTTTCTTTTCATTAGTATTAAAAGTATCATACAACTTGCTAATGTTTGATAAGTTACCATTTTCCCTTATCTCATTCAAATGATTGTCAAGTGGAGGAACAACTTGTTTTTCTTTTCTTTTCTTTGGTGTTAACTTCTTTGCTGGAGGCCTAACTGCCTGTTGTTTCTATCTTGTTCTCTTAGGTATAGGAGTGGGTATCAGTGAAGGTTTCCTTTTCCTTACTACCCTTTTAAACTCTACTAGTATTTCACTGTCAGAGGAGGCACCAACTGGTGAAAGATGTGTTTCCGGTTGTAGTCCTTCCAAGTCACTTTCCTTAATACCAGTTTTATTCAATACATCTTCCTTGATTGCTTTTGCCTACCTTGTTCCTTTTCTAACTATCTGTTCAGTTTTCTTTATTCTTTTCTGAGATTGAATACTGCTTTCAATTGTTTTGGCATTTCCAAATATTTCTCCAATTGGTTCTTTAGGAGCTTCTAGGAGGGCTTTTGCATAATTTTCAATTATGTTCTCATCTACCTCATATCCCATTTCCGTAACCCAAATAGTCCTTGGGACCACTGCCTCCATCCAAATTTCATCTTTCTTTATCATAAAGCATATCTCCTTTGGATATTTATCTATTATAGATTGAGATAGCCTTTCTCTAATTTTCATTCTAGCCTTCAGTGTTTAAAAATGTTCATTTATGTTCTTTTCTCTGTCATCTCCCATGTTGTTTAGTATGTCCAGAAGTTGTTTTACTGTTGGTATGTCAAAACCAAAATCCTTTCTACCAATATTGGGTACTTCTTTGGTTATATACAACATTAAACACACAAGTAGGTTGTCAAATTTGAAAGTCCCTTTCTTATCCCCTTTGATCTTCTTTAGATTGTCTATTAGTTCATCCTTCAACCATTCGCATATGTCAATCTTTGCATTGTTGTTTACCATGTCATAGGCACTCTTGATACATAAGCTAGAAAAAGAGTTTAATCTGTTAGCATGAGTAGCTTTGTATCCAAGAATCATGCTAATGAACCTTACATTGATATCCTTTACATCATTTACTCTCAAGGATCTCTTGTCAAAGGTTGTGCCGGTTAGGGTTATTATAGTGTCATTCGGAACCTTTTAGTATTGTCAGGCTTGTTATCGATGGAAGGTAAGCTTTTCACTGCCCTAACTACCTCTTTCGTTATCTTATGAATTGAATCTGTTAGGTCCTAGAGACAATTGAGAGGGGGTGGTGAATTAGTTGTCAAATAAATTCAAACCAAAAACAACTTATCCAAACTTAATGCTTCATACCGGTAAACCAAACTCTATGCCAGTAGTAGTTTATCAGTTAATTGCAGCACCGGTAAAGATTAATGCATGAAACAGAAAGAAAATAACATCCACAACACATAACACCAATATTTGTATGTGGAAACCCTATAAGGAGAAAAAACACGATGGGAAACCTTAGCCACAATCAGATGATACTACTACAGATAGTATGTGTATACAAATGGGGTCTACACATGCAGAAAGGCCAAGCGCTTAGAGCTCACTTCTCAAACACAAATAGGAGTCACACTAACTACAATTGGATGGTTAAATCCAATAATGATGTACTGCTCAAAATAGCATCTCCATATGGTGGATTCAATACCGGTTTAGTTCTGATATGTCTTCACAAAAACCTTGCTTCACCTTCAAATAATGTCTGCGTGTATAGCTCTGCTTATTCTCGCATATACCTTCTTATAATACCCTTTTTCCAATTGCCTATCGATCTTACAAATAAGATCTTAGATATATACCATAACCTAAGACCAATTTTAGTAGGTCGGCTCTAGATGATATTACAATGAAACAATTTACAAGTAATTCAATAACCGATGCAATATCCAATTCAACATGTTGGCTTAATGTGTTTACAATAACAACAAAATCATCTCCAAAGAGTGTCGTGCTAATCTGGAATAGATAAGCCTGTCGGTTCTTATTCTGGACCTATTTGTCGGTAACAACAAATATGCAAACATGAATATGCCAATGAACAAATCTCTAAGACAAAGTGTCCAAACAATGTCTTCAACATAACCAAGTGTTTTCCATGTCATTCCGAGTGCTGGTGAACAATATATCCTATTGGTGAACTAGATACCGGTGACTGTGCATAAGTCACTTGCTTGCTAGTGAAAATTGCCAATCCTCCAAAGTGCTAGAGTTGATAAGAGTTAATAGGTGTTGACATCAATGACAAAACCATATCAACATATCCTAAATACCAACAATCTCCCCCTTTGGCATTGATGGCAACACAAGATAGAAAAACTATCAAAGTGCCAAAATAGAAATGCCAAATACCTAAAACCAACAATCTCCCAAAAGAGATCATAACCAAAAATCAAAATTCAGATACAAAGAGTAATCAATCTCTCCCAAGGTAACAATCTCTCCCAACATGTGTTATCCTTGTGTTTTTCCATATCAATCTCTCCCCGTTGACATCAAATGCCAAAGCTAATACAAAAACTAGGTTCAAATACAAAATACCAACTAGTTCAGCATACCAACTACTCCCCCTGAGAAGTGGCTCTCCTCATCAAAGCCGGAGTAAAAGATTTCTTTGTTAATTCTGTCAGTTGATGACAAACATAAACTATTGAAGTCTCTACCGGTGGGGGTATTACCCCAAGATAATCTCAGAGATATTCAAAAGTCTCCTTAGGCAAAGGTTTAGTGAAAATATCTACAATCTTCTCTTTAGTATTCACATAAACCAGTTTTACTTCTTTTGCTTCAACATTCTCTTTCAGAAAATTTAATTTGATAGAAACATGTTTAGTTTTAGAATGTAGTACTGGATTCTTAGACATATCAATTGTTGTAGTGTTATCACAATAGATAGTTATAGGTTCCTTGCATTTTACCTTTATGTCCTTCAACATTTGCTTAAGCCATAATACCTATGTACAGTTAGTGTTGGCATATGGACACTCCAATGAGACATTGTGTGTGATTGAAGGTTTTGTCATTGATGGCAACATTGCAATCCTATGGCACCGGCAAGACATTATACCGGCAAAGCATTACATAGGCAACCTTGAAATCCTATGGCACTAGCAAGATATTCTATAGGCAAAGCATTATTCAAGCAAGACAGTGCACCGACATCAGCAAGATCACTCTACACCAGCACCAGCACCGGCATAGAAGAAAAGATGTACACTGGCACAAAAGAAAAGATGTATACTGGCATAGAGGCCGATAGAATTTTTGATATGTAATATTTTGTTTATTATTGTAAGCCGACTTGGCAAATTGTAAAATGACTCTTGTATATAAAAGAGATCATTGTAGAAATTTGTGAGACATGGATAGCAAGCAAAAAGAAAATTATTAGGCAGACCAAATGTGTGAATTATAGGTCAAGGGTATATGTAAAAAACAGAGCAAGAATCGGTACTGAATCTGGCATTGAAGATGCTATTGTAAAGCAGTACAAAATATTGGATTTGTATAATCCTCATTGTAAGTCAGTGTGACTTCTTATTGAGCAGTGTGCTCTAGGTAGTTGGCCTTCCTACATGTGCAGGCCCCTATTGTAAGTAATATTCTCTTATTGGCCAGTAAGTGAATATTGTGGGTCACAAATCCCACCGAGGTTTTTCTCACACTGGGTTTCCTCGTTAAACATCTTGTGTTATAGTGTTCTTTTCATGTGGATGTTTTTGATTCTATTAATTACATTAATTCTTGCATACCGGTATACTGTTACTTTATGTTCTGCATGTTCAGTCTTAAGAAAATTTCATTAAAATTTCATTACCGGCCAGATACTAATTCACCCCCCCCTCTTAGTATCTGTGGGAACCCTAACAGTTAGTTGCTACTGCAACATATTCTAATTCTGCTATTGATAAAGATGTGCAACTTTGTTTCTTACTCAACCAAGAAATTAATCTGCTTCCAAGAAAAAATGCTCCACCGGTGGTTCTTTTTCTGTCATCCACATCTCCAGCCCAATTTGCATCTGTGTATGCACATAATTCAAAGTTTTCATCTCTAGGATACCATAAGACAAGATTTGTAGTGCCTTGTAAGTACCGTAAAATCACTTTTACTACTGATTCATGATTTTCTCTAGGATTACTCTGAAATATTGAAACAATACATACTGCATTCATAATATTAGGTCTTGCTTGTGTCAAATACAGTAGGCCTCCTATCATAGATTTGTACCTAGTTGGATTAATAGGTGTAGATTCATCCCTTAGTGATAATTTGTCATTTGTAGTCATAGGTGTGCTTACCGGTTTAGAGTTCTCCATCCCAAATTTCTTTAGTAACTCCTTCAAGTACTTGGATTCACTCAAGAATATACCTTTATCAGTCTATAAAATCTACAATCCTAAGAAGAATTTTATCTCTCCAATCATAGACATTTCAAATTCTTGTTGCATTTCAATAGAAAAGTCTTTACATAATCCATCTTCTCCTCCAAAGATTATATCATCAATAAAAACTTCTATAACCAAGATGTCATCATTAGTCACTTTATAGTATAAGTTGTTGTCAGCATTACCTTTAGAAAAACCAATCTTCAAAAGATATTTATCCAATCTAGCATACCAAGCTCTTGGAGCTTGCTTCAACCCATATAAAGCTTTCCTTAACCTACAAACCATATCTTTGTTATCTGTCAAAGAAAATCCATTAGGTTCCTCAATGTAAAATTCTTCTTCAAGATCTCCATTCAGAAATGCACATTTAATATCCATTTGATATACTTTGTAGTTCTTGTGTGCTATAAAAGCCAAGAATAATCTGACAGCCTCAATTCTAGCTACCAGTGCAAAGGTTTCATTATAATCAATTCCTTCTTTCTAGGAATATGCCTTACACACTAGTCTTTTTTTATTACTGATTACCTTACCATCTTCATTAAGTATGTTTCTGAATACCCATTTTGTTCCAATTACATTTTTTTCTTTAGGCCGGGGAACTAATGTCCATGTGTTATTCTTCTCAATTTGTTCTAGTTCCTTTTCCATAGCTTTAATCCAGTGTTTATCTTCACACGCCTCATTAATTGATGATGGTTCTATTAGGTCCCGAAGACAACTGAGAGGGGGGGGGGGGTGAATCAGTTGTCTAATTAATTCAAACCAAAAAAAATTTAGCCAACTTAATGCATAATACAGGTAAGCTAGTTAAGTATGTCGGTAGACAGTGTTAACAGTAAATTGCTATACTGGTAAAGATTAATGCATGAAACATAAACATAAAGTCACCCACAACACATAACACCAATATTTGTATGTGGAAACAATGTAAAGGGAAAAACCATGGTGGGAAACCTTACCCACAATCAGATGATACTACTGCAGATAGTAAGTGTACATAAATGGGGTCTGCACATGTAGAAAGGCCAACAGCCTAGAGCTCACTGCTCAATCACAAAATGGGATTCACATTGACTATAGTTGGATGGTTAAATCCATAAGAATGTACTGTACAAAATAGCATCTTTATATGTTGGATTCAGTACCGGTGTAATGTTGATATGCTTCTACAAAAACCTAGCTTCACCTTCAAATGATGTCTTCGTGTATACCTTTGCTTAATCACGCATATACCTTCTCACAATTCTTCTTCACCTTCCATATTCGATCTTACAAATAAGATCTTACATTTATTGTTAGTCACAATATAGAAAGCTAATGTACTGAGAGGGGAGGGGTGAATCAGTACTCCAAAACTTTTCCTTTGTACTAACCTTACTGTTATGCATAAATAGAATAGTGCAGTAACATAAAATAAAACTATAATCAACAGATAACAACATACATGATTCACTCCATAACACATATATTTTGGTCACGCAGAAACTCTTGGTTAGAGAGAAAAACTGTGGTGGGGATGGCACCCACAACTTCACTACTGCAATAATAAAGAATGGTCGGTTAGAGCTACATTTAGCTATTTCTTATAGCTTACCCTGTTAGGAGTATTAAGATCAGTTAGATCTACCTTACTAAAGGATTTTTATAACACTATATAAGTGTAGCACCTGGTTAAAGGATTTAAGATTTATAGACTTGGTTAGAGTCTTTTACCCTGTTAAAGGTTTCTCTTACAACTTCAAAATATTACAATATAATCATTACAAATATCTGCAACTTTACATCTGAAATGCTAAAGCAGATTCTATGTGCTCTGAATAAGATTACCTAGCTTCTATCATACCTCGGTAACCCATAATGAAACTCGGTAAACCCTTCTATTTACTCTGTTCTATGACTGTTCACTGATAACCTTCTCGGTGACCTCTCTGTGTCTTTGTAACAGTCTTCCTTCATGCATACACACTACTATCTCATTGCATCTCTTATTACATCATAACATGTCATATATCTAACCCTGGAATCATGTTGTATATATAGATCTCTTACAACGGTGATCTGATTCATTGCTTCGATCTTACAAAAATATTCTTCGAATGAATAACTGAACAAAATATCTCATAGGTTAGATTGGCCTTGTAATCATACATAATCTCATAGTGCAATTTCCAATGCAAAAACGGTTAGATGTGCCTCGATCTTGTAACACATTTTCATGTGCATGTCCAGGTTCAGTGTATCTAGTAAAATGTTTCACTTGGTGAATATCAACTCGGTGAGTTAACTTTACCACTCGGTAGCCATGAACCTTTACTCGGTAAATAGCTCGGTGAATACTATGTTCTGTGACTGCTTTCTTTAGTAACTGACTAGACTGTTCATACCGACTTCTCTTTGTGTACCGACTGCATGATTTGGTAATACTAACCGACTAGAAAATAGTATGACTTTGGATATGAAACTAATGGCAATTTGATAAGTAGTAACAATCTCCCCTTTTGACATTAGTTGAGATGTTTGACAAAAACTACTTACAAAGTCATAACTCAAAAAAAACTATATACGTGACAATATGTACAATAGTCAATAGTATATGTAGATATACTCCCCTTATCATTATCCTGTACATAACTTTGAATTTTGCATGTTTGGTTCTGTTCTGTACTTGTGTGCTCTGAATGCTCTGTATATTCTGCTCGGTATACTCCCCTTGTATACAATACTCAAAATTGTGTTATCAAAACTGTACTACTCTCCAAGTGTAGAATTACTCCCCCTTTGCTGAGCTTTCCTCTGTGTAGTAACATAATATTACTCCCCATTTTTTGACAAACATTAAAAACTTAATTTGCATCCGGAGGTAGTAACTAATCAAAAATAGTTTTATACTTGGTCCGAGCGTCAGTGAGGGCGACTAAGAGTGAGTCCTTGAGACTTTCCATTAATGAGTTATGTGCTTGAATACCAGATAAGAGTGATATCAAGCCATCAAGAGTGCTTCCCTCTTGGGTAGTTGATAAGCTTGTAGCTCGGTTGAGTTTCTCTTGGACTGATGAGAGATGAGGAAGGAATAATGTTTGAAGGGTCATTATATCCATACTAATTTTATGGTCTTCATTCCTCAGTTCTAACTGTTGAGCCATGAGCTATTGTAGCTTTTTGTAAAAATTCTAAACTGAATTAGGCTCAGTGGTCAACTTGGATGAGAGATCGGTGATCTCTTTCTCAATTGCATCAGTTTTATTTTTGATGTCTTTAATAAATAAAGAAAATGTACACAATTTCTGGAATAAATAAAGAATGTGCTTTAGTTGAGGGGACAACTCAACAATGAATTTGACAAGTTTTACCTTGCCAACAACAATTGATTTTTGGACTTCCTCTATCATTGTTGCTATGAGCTCTTTATCCTTGAGCTTGCTTAGGTACTTGAATGCATCAACTCCAGATGTTTCAATCTGATTAAGGAGTTCATCCAACTGAATATAGATGGCTGCATTGGTTGACACTGTTGCTGATGGTAGCATTTCTGTGAGCAGTGTCCTAACCTTTTGAAGTACCTTGTTCTTTTCATGTATTGCCAGTTGTTTCTCATGTTTGGCCTTTGCTTTGCATAGTTCACTAAATTCAGTGAGTGCTTGCCCTTTTAATTTGGAGATGTCGACATTGGGCAACATGATCGGTTTAGATAAGTCAAATTTAAAACCATGATTTCTCACCTTCTTCTCTTTTCCTTTTGTCTGGGGCACTAAGACAAGTTCTTGTGAGGCTTGCTATCCCTCGGTAGGTTGCTTGGTAGATGCAACACTTTGCACTGTTCCTATAGTAGTTGCAGTGTCTTTGGATGGCTCGATGCTAGGGGTCTTTGCTATAATATTTGTTGTGCTTGTTTGTCCCTGAGACGATTGATCTTTTGTTGTGTCTACTACAGCTTCAGACTTGTTACCTTCGGTAACTTGTTCGGTGTTCTTGGGAGCTTCAGTTGGGACTATTGGCTTCACTGGTGGATAAGGCTGAACTTGTTCTAAGACTGATTCACTAGACACAAGTTTTGCATAAGTGGTGCCTTCAATCATTTCTTGCTCTGGTGCGGCTTCATCCATTACATCTTCATCAATTTGTATTGTGTCAACTGGGTCTGGACCTTGCTCGGTGACATCTGGATCTTGCTCGGTGACATCAACAATTTCAATTTGAGATTGTTCACTGACATCCTTTTGTTTGAAGATCTCGTGCCACTTGGCCTTAGTCTCATTCTCCACATCAATATATAGCCCATTCATCAATTTTAAGGCTCTTTGTTTTATAAGAAATTTTGAATTGTATGTGGACAAATGCTCCTTGATTTTTGCTACGGACATGTCAGGAAATAAATGGACAAGACTTCTTTCTCTTATTTGTCTCTCTGAATCCATTGCATATTTCCATCTGTTATCAATATGTGAGTAGAGTTCACTCGGAAGTGACTTTGCTAGTTCTAATGGTGCTAACTGAAACTTCAGAAGTGTACATATGATAGCTTCTTCAATTTGTCATTTCTCATTATTGTTCCTAGACTCATACTTAACATATCTAAATCCTGCAAATCCACTGTAATCCTTAAGATTGGCACAAAAGTTTTCAACATTGTGAATGTTTGCCTTTTTTCTCTTCACAATCTAGAATTTGTTAGAATCATCAGACTCTGTATCACTCGACTCTTTTGCCAAAATGAGTCTTTGAGTAGATTTATTATAAGTCTTTGTTACCTTAGGAATGACAATAGTCTTTTGTTTCTTGCTCGGTGATGAAGCTGATGCTCTGGTGTTGGGTCTCTTTGTTGGTGGAGTTGGCAAGGCCTTTGTGATGTCCTATTTCTTTCTTTTTAGAACTTTTCCCTTTTGGAACTCTGTGCTCAATGTTATTGCATCCTCCTATTCTTTTGATTCTTCCTCGATAATGGCAAGATTTCCTTTGACAGGTGTAGATGAGGATTCTTCTTTGAATTTCTCAGATAAAGCTTTTATCATCTTTGTAGCTTTCCTTGCAGCCTTAGGAACTACAATGCTCATTTTTACTTTCTCCTTTACCTCTTCATAGGTTCCATACCTTAGTTCAGTTGCATGCCTTGGCAATGATAGGTAGGCATCAATTTGTTGTTGTGTGATATAATAATCAATTTCATAACCCATTGGTTGCAACAACTGAATCCTTGGTTCAATAGCATTTACATAGCAGTAATTAGTGTCGACTTCAAAACATATATCATCCTTGTATTTTTTGACCAGCTATGGTGGGATCCTGTACCTGTTGTGCATTTTCTCTTGGAATTTGCTAAAGTAATCATCCATGACATCATTAAAGTTATCTCCTAACTTCTTGATGTAATCATTGATCTGATGGGTGATAGGTCGGTGTAGCTCCCATACTACTTTACCGACTAAGGGAAAGAACTTTTCAAAATAGAAGAACATATAGACAAGTAGTGAACCGAACTTGAGTGTGTTTGCCGAGTTGTTCTTCTTTGACTTCCTTATTGTGTTCAGGTTCTCAAATAAGTTCTTTAGTAGCACTTCACATAAGTCTACTTTCATTCCCTTCTTTACTATTTTGTAAGACAGGTCCACTGCAGCACATGGTACACTATTTTCCCTTGCAGATTGGAAGAAACAGTAACCAATGACTTTGATTGCAAATTTTAGTTCAGCATCAGTGACATTATTCAATTTTAGTCCTCGATAATCGGATTCTACTCTGGTTAGACTGATTAGCTCCTTTTGTGATATCATTTTCTGTGCACGAGCATGATCATAGATGGGATATCCAGTGATCAGGTGAATGACTTCCTTCATGATCTTGAACACTTGCTCTTGTAGCCACATGAAATCATCATGTACTCTGCTCAATACAAACTTAACCCATTGGGGTTTGAACACACAAGGATAGACTAGGGCTTCAGTTAATCCCTTGATTCTGATATGTTCAAATTTACTATCCAGTTTGTCGTCAGTGCATAGTTCATCATATGTGTCACTAATCTCTACATGATCGAGTTCCTCAACATGGCACTTGGTAATGAATCTGACATCTTCTACCAATAAGACTCGATCCAGGATGAGTGAAAATGCAATTTTATCATCTGGTTCTGAGGCGACTTTAGGAGTTACGGAATACTTTAGAGATGGCGTCTCCATATTTTGGACAACTACAGGGTCTTGGATCTTGGTTGCCATGGTAGATCTCGAGTAAAATTTGATAGGTTATCCTTAGGGTTTACAAGTGACTTACTCTTCACACTCGATAGACACTAGCAATTTGACTAGATCAGAAACCAACTAAACAACATGAATAGATTGATGTAAATACCTTGAAATTCACTCTGAATGAAGTTTGGTCACTTTGATTCACTCTGCTCTGCTTCTAGAAAACTTGGGTGAATGATAATGACCATGAAAACACTTTTAAGTACTCAAAAATACCTTATCGGGCTCTGTGCAAGTTAGGTCAAGATATTAAATGCACTCGGTTCACCTTTTACCGATTTACTTCATTTTCCTATTTTCACCAAGTACCCAACTTTGCTTTATTAACCGACTTGATAGGTTTCCTGTATAGTATGAAAACTGACTAATTGCATCTTAACTATGCAGATTTTGAATTCTATTCATAATAAAATAGGAACTGTTATGATTTGACTTTTAAAGAATGCAGTCCCTTCATACCTTTTCTTGATTAATTTGAGATAGGTGCACCTAACTCGGTAGGTAAGGTGCTTTCTTCATCAGACATAATTTCTTTCTTTTTCCAAATCATCTTGAATTTTTCTTTTATCTCCTCAGTGTCTCTTCTCGGTTGATCTCTGCAATCTCTAGCTAAATGTCCAGCTTTGTGACAATGAAAACATGCCATACCGGGATTTCTCCATGATTTTCAGTTGTTCATTCCAAACCTTATAAAATAGTTGGAACTTATATGTCCATATCTTCCACAACATTTGCACCATATCCTTGTATTGTAATCCCATGGTACTGCTACATATTGTCGGTAAGAATCTGTGTGAGTTCGGTAACCTCCAGTTTTTGCTCGGTGTGGATACTTCATGTAGTTCTTTTGCTTAAACCAGCACTTCTTGGTACTATGTCCATATCTATTGCAGTTTTTACAAAACCCTTTTAATTTTGCCTTCTAATGGTTGTTAACAGACTTTGTCCTACATTGATTAGGTAAGTGACCATAATTTTTGCAACTATAACAATATCCATTGGACTTAGAGATATTCGGTTGCTTACCTTTTCTGATCTAGCAAATGTTGGCAGTATGACCTTGATTTCCACAGTAGTAGTGAATAGGCTTCTTCCTTTTGATGTTATTTCTTTTTCCATCTTGTTTTGATGATTCTCCTCTCTCAGTAGTATTAATTCCTTTCTCGGTAGAGTCTTTTCCTTTGTAACCGAGTCCTCCATCTTTATAGAGTCTTCTTGTATTCAGTTGCTCATCCAATATCTTTGATGCTTCATAACTTTTCTCCAATGATTCTTTGGATTTCTTTTCTATTTCAAGTTCACCAGTCAACCTTGATACTTCAAGTTTCAATGATTGATTTTCATCATTCTTCAGAATTGCTTCATGATGAGCATAACCTAGTTGATCTGTCATATTTTGTTGAATACCAGTTAACCTTATGATTTCATCATCCTTATCAGATACTAGAGCTTCAAGTTGTTGTTTTTCTCTTTGTAGATCTCTTGCTTTATCCTCAACTCTCCTTAATGCATCTAGTTTTTCAGTCATTTGTGTACTGAAATTTTCATGTTCTCTTTTCATTGCTTTTAGTTGATCAGCCAATGCTTTGTTCTTTTCTTTCAACATTCCAATCATTTCTTCAGTTTCTTCAGATATACTGTTCTCATATGATGTCTCAATTTGTTCCAATATCTCTTGAGAATCGTGTAAGTCATCAAATAATCTTCTCCTTACTTTAAGAGATTTATGCATTTGCCTCTGCATGTCTGCAATCACTTTATTTGCATTATCCAGCTCTTCTAGAAGATGCACAAACCTCCAAGATTGTTTGTAGCCTTCCATTGCTAAGATCTTTCTCTTTAGGTGGTTAAACCCTTTTCCAAGATTCAAGCTCTGATACCAATTGTTAGTCCCAATATAGAAAGCTAATGTACTGAGAGGGGAGGGGTGAATCAGTACTCCAAAAATTTTCCTTTGTACTAACCTTACTGTTATGCATAAACAGAATAGTGCAGTAACATAAAATAAAACTATAATCAACAGATAACAACATACATGATTCACTCCATAACACATATATTTTGGTCACACAAAAACTCTTGGTTAAAGAGAAAAACTACAGTGGGGATGGCACCCACAACTTCACTACTGCAATAATAAAGAATGCTCGGTTAGAGCTACATTTAGCTATTTCTGATAGCTTACCCTATTAGGAGTATTAAGATCAGTTAGATCTACCTTAAAAGATTTTTATAACACTATATAAGTGTAGCACCTGGTTAAAGGATTTATAATTTATAGACTTGGTTAGAGTCTTTTACCCTGTTAAAGGTTTCTCTTACAACTTCAAAATATTACAATATAATCATTACAAATATCTGCAACTTTACATCTGAAATGCTAAAGCAGATTCTATGTGCTCTGAATAAGATTACCTAGCTTGTAGCATACCTCAATAACCCATAATGAAACTCGATAAACCCTTCTATTTACTCTATTATGTGATTGTTCACTGATAACCTTCTCGGTGACCTCTCTCTATCTCTATAATAGTCTTCCTTCATGCATACACACTGCCATCTCATTGCATCTCTTATTGCATCATAACATGTCATATATCTAACCCTAGAATCATGCTGTATATATAGATCTCTTACAACAGTGATCTGATTCATTGCTTCAATCTTACAAAAAGATTCTTTGAATGAATAACTGAACAAAATATCTCATAGGTTAGATTGGCCTTGTAATCATACATAATCTCATAGTGCAATTTCCAAAGAAAAAATGGTTAGATGTGCCTCAATCAATGTATCTAGTAAAATGTTTCACTTGGTGAATATCAACTCAGTGAGTTAACTTTACCACTTGGTAGCCATGAACCTTTACTCGATAAACAGCTCGGTGAATACTGTGTTCTATGACTGCTTTCTTCAGTAACCGACTAGATTGTTCATACCGACTTCTCTGTGTGTACCAACTGCATGATTTGGTAATACTAACTGAATAGAATAAAGTATGACTTTGGATATGAAACTAATGGCAATTTGATAAGTAGTAACATTTATATCATAACCTAAGACCAATTTTAGTAGGTCGGCTCTACAAGATATTACAATAAAAACATTTTGACAAACAATATAATATCCGATGCAATAACTGATTGAACATGTTGGATTAATGCATTTACAATAATAATAAATCATCTCCATAGCGTGCCATGTTGATCTGGAAAAGATAAACCTGCCAGTGTAACCCTAGATAACCCTAAACCTATTTGCTGGTAAAAGCAAATATGCAAATATGAATATACCAATGATTAATTCTTCAAAAAAAAGTGTCCACACAATGTTTCTGACATTACCAAGTGTCTTCCATATCATTCCAAGTGCCAGTGAACATTATATCCTGTCGGTGAACCATATACTAGTAACTGTGCAATAGTTACTTGCTTTCCAGTGAATGTTGCTGGATCTCCAAAGTGCTAGTGTTTCAGTAGGTGTTGACATCAATGACAAAACCATACCAAAATACCAACAATCTCCCCCTTTGGTATTGATGGAAACACAAGATGGAAAAACCATCAAAGTACCAAAACAAAAATGCCAAAAACCAAAAATCAATAATGTCCCAAAGAGATCATAATTAGAAATAAAAAATGCATAATATCTCTCCCCAAGGAATAAAGTCTCCCCCCCTAGGAATAATATGTGTTATCCATGTGTTTTTCCATATCAATCTCTCCATCTTTGACATTAAATGTCAAAGTTATAATAAAACCAAGTTCATATACAAAATACCAATCAATTCAATATACCAACTACTCCTCTTGAGAAGTAGCTTTCTCATCAAAGACTGGAGTAAAAGATTTGTCTTTCAATTCTGCCAGTTGATGACAATCATCAACTGTCTAAGTCTCTACCGGTGGTGGTATGACTCCAAGCTGATCTCTGAGATATTCAAAAGTTTCTTTAGGCAAAGGTTTTGTGAAAATATCTGCAAGTTGTTCTTTAGTATTTACATAAACCAGTTTTATCTCCTTTTCTTCAACTTTTTCCCTTAGAAAATTTAGTTTGATAGAAACATGTTTTATTTTAGAATGTAATACCGGATTCTTAGATATATCAATTACTGCAGTGTTATCACAATATATAGTAATAGGTTCTTTGCATTTTACCTTTATGTCTTTCAATATTTGCTTAAGCCATAGTACCTGTGTACAGTTAGTTGCTGCTGCAACATATTCTAATTCTGTTGTTGATAAAGATGTACAACTCTATTTCTTACTCAACCAAGAAACTAATCTCTTTCCAAGAAAGCATGTTCCTCCAGTGGTTCTTTTTCTATCATCCACATCTCCTGCCCAATTTGCATCTGTGTATGCACATAGATCAAAATTTTCATATCTAGGATACCATAATCCAATATTTGTTGTGCCTTGTAAGTACCAAAAAATCCTTTTCACTGCTGATTCATGATTTTCCCTAGGATTTCTTTGAAATCTAGAAACAATACATACTGCATTCATAATATTAGGCCTGGTTTGTGTCAAATACAGTAAACCTCCTATCATAGATTTGTATCTAGTTGGATTAACAGGTGTAGATTCATCCCTTTGAGATAATTTGTCATTTGTAGTCATAGGTGTGCTTACCGGTTTAGATTTCTCCATCCCAAATTTCTTTAGTAATTCTTTCAAGTACTTGGATTGACTAAAAAATATACCTTTATCAGTCTTTGAAATCTGCAATCCTAAAAATAATTTTATTTCTCCAATCATAGACATTTCAAATTCTTGCTGCATTTTGATAGAAAATTCCTTACATAATCCATCTTCTCCTCCAAAGATTATATCATCAACAAATACTTCTATAATCAAGATGTCATCATTAGTTATTTTGTAATATAAATTGTTGTCTGCATTTCCTTTAGTAAAACCAATCTTTAAAAGATACTTATCCAACCTTGCATACCAAGCTCTTGGGGCTTGTTTCAATCCATACAGAGCTTTTCTTAACCTGCAAACCATATCATTGTCGTCTATCAAAGAAAATCCATCAGGTTGTTCAATATATACTTCCTCTTCAAAATCTCCATTCAAAAATGCATATTTAATATCCATTTGATAAACTTTGTAGTCCTTGTGAGCTGCAAAAGCCAAGAATAATCCGATTGCCTCAATTCTAGTTATCGGTGCAAAGGTTTCATTATAATCAACTCCTTCTTTTTGAGAATATCCATTACACACTAGTCTTGCTTTATTTCTGACAACCTTACCATCTTCATTAAGTTTGTTTCTAAATACCCATTTGGTTCCAATTACATTTTTATCTTTAGGTCGGGGAACTAATGTCCAAGTATTATTTTTCTCAATTTGTCCTAATTCTTCTTCCGTAGCTTTAATCCAAAATTTATCTTCACATGCCTCATTGATAGATAATGGTTCAATTTGAGAAATAAGACATACCTCTTCATTTTCCAATCTTCCTCTTGTCATAACTCCTTTAAATTTGTTTCCAATTATCTGATCTTAAGAATGATTCAATCTTACATTCAGTGTGTCTTAGTTTGTTCTTCTTCTTCAATTACCGTGGAATCCTCTCATGGTACCAGGGTAATTGGATCTTCATTCTGTACTGGTGGATTTAGTGTAGGTTGATTTGTCACAATTTTTGTTGCCGGTTCAGAGTCTATATACCATGAAATTCCTCTGAATTGTTCATCAATCTTTACATTTGTACTCTCAACATTTTTTTGCAATCTCTTATTAAAAAATCTATATGTCTTTCTCTTAGATGAATAACCAAGAAATATTCCTTCATCACTTCTAGGATCAAATTTGCCAATATACTCATCTCTTCTAATATAACATTTCCTTCCAAAAATTCTGAAATACTTAAGAGTAGGAGTATTACCAAACCATAGTTCATGAGGGGTCTTACCAGTTTTACCTTTGATGTGAACTTTGTTGAATGTATAGATAGTAGTGCTAACTGCTTCTCTCCAATACACATGTGGTAGATTTGCTTTAGATAACATACTTCTTGCTGCATCCAAGATAGTTCTATTTTTTCTTTCAACAACTCCATTCTATCATGGTGTCTGAGGTGCTGATAACTGTCTTATGATTCCATTCACTTCACTGAATGTATTAAAGTACTTAGATGTGAATTATCCTCCTTGATCTAATCTTAAACATTTAATTTTCTTACCGGTTTCATTCTCAACCATTGCTTTGAACAGTTTGAACTTTCCAAGTGCTTCTAATTTTTCTTTGAGAAAAGTAACCCAACACATTCTAGAATAATCATCAATAATTAGCATGAAATATCTATTACCTTGTAAGGTTTTAGTTCTAGCTAGACCACATAAATCAGTGTGAATCAAATCAAGAGCATTATTGGATTTGTCTGGAATAATTTTGAAACTAGCTCTAACTTGTTTTCCAAATTGACATTCCTTACAAATTATATTCTAAGGTTTCACAATTTTAGGTAGATCTCTAACTGCCTTAGAAGTATTGATTTTTACCATGCAATCAAAGTTTACATGACATAGTCTCTTATGCCATAACCAACTTTCATCTATATGTGCAATCAAGCATGCCTTTTCACTGTTATTCAAATAAAAGATATTACCTCTAGTCTGATTACCAGTTGCAATTTCCAAACCAGTTCTATTCATGATTTTGCATTTTCCAATTTTAAATTGTAACTGAAATCCCTTCTTAATTAATTGACCAACACTTAAAAGATTATGCTTTAATCCTTCAACATAGTAGACATTGTCAGTGTTATGCTTACCATCAAGAGATATTGAACCCTTACCTTTGACTGAATAGGCTTCATCATCTCCAAAACTTACTAAACCTCCATTGTATTCTTGAAAGTTCAAGAATTTACCTTTGTCTCCTATCATATGATGTGAGCATTCTGAGTCAATGATCCATTCATCCTTTACTTCAACTTTAGCTGCTAGGACTTGTTCTATCGGTTGAGAAGTAGGTGTCGGTTGATCTTCTGTTATAGCAACAAAAACCCATCCATTGTCTATTGGATCCTCATCAGAATCATCAGTCACACCTTCATCAGCAATGTAACAAGATTTGTCTTTGTTCTTCTTAAATTTGTATTTTTGATATTTAGGATTAGGCTTGTATGTTCTTCTAGCTTCTTCTTTTAGTCTAGCATGTCTATCAGGGCATCTCAAAGCCATATGACCAATCTTATTGTAGTTGAAACATTTAAAGGGTGCTTTACCTTCATACTTACTTCCAACTGGACCTTTTGGCATTTTCCTTGCAAATAGTGCTTCAAGTTCTTCAAGCTCTTCATTCTCCTTCCTAGTTTCTTCAAGTTATCTTGCATAAAAGGCTTTCTAGTCTGATTTGTGAAATGATGGAGTAGATGATGTTGATGCTTTAAAGGCCAAATCTATCTTTATAGTAGCAATAGGACCAAATTCCTCAATTTCAAAGGCTGAAAGTTTTCCAATCAATGTATCCCTAGTTATTGATGTATTAGGCATTGTTTTCAACTCATTTATAGAAGTAACCTTCATTTTATATGCTGGTGGCAATCCTCTTGAGATTTTTGAAACAATTTCATCCTCACTCAGGGTTCCTCCACAACATTTTATACCCAAAACAATTTCATTTACTCTTTCCATAAAAGTAGAAATTCTTTCATCTTCTTCCATTTTCAGATGTTCATACCTGACTCGGAAGCTTTCAAGTTTTGCAATCTTGACTATGGAATCTCCTTCATTTAGTGTTTCCAAATGATCCCAAATAGCTTTAGCAGTAGATCTATCTAATAATCCCATGATTTGTTGATCTGATAATGCGCTCAAAAGTGCTTCTCTTGCTTTGCAATCATTCTCCTCATCTTTAGCTAAGGTAGTTGGAGTAGTTTGACCAGCTATAGCAGTAGTATAACCATTCTTTGTAACTTCCTAGATGTCTTTACCAATGCAATTCAGACGTGTCTCCATCTTGATCTTCCATATCCCATAGTTGGCTTCATCAAGTTTAGGACTGTCCTTCCTGAAATAATTAATAGACATTGGATCTCCTCAAGTTGTTAAACTTCTGCAAAAGAGGACTAGGCTCTTGATACCAATTGTTAGGTTCCAGAGACAACTGAGGGGGGGTGGGGGGTGAATTAGTTGTCTAATAAATTCAAACAAGAAACCATTTAACCAACTTAATGCATAATACCGGTAAACTAGTTAAGTATGCCGGTAGACAATGTTAACAGTAAATTGCTATACTGGTAAAGATTAATGCATGAAACATAAACATAAAGTCATCCACAACACATAACACCAATATTTGTACATGGAAACCCTGTAAGGGGAAAAACCACGGTGGGAAATCTTACCCACAATCAGATGATACTACTGTAGATAGTAAGTGTACATAAATGGGGTCTGCACATGCAGAAAGGCCAATAGCCTAGAGCTCACTGCTCAATCACAAAATGAGAGTCACACTGACTATAGTTGGATGGTTAAATCTGTTGGTGTAAATAATTATTCATCACGGATATTATTACACTTTACTTAGGTTTACTTAGGATAATGCATTTCATAGTAGTTTGGATATGAGACACTTGGGTGTTTGTGCCACATTGGGATAGTGTGTGTAGGAGAAATTCCACCTTTTATGGTGTTGATTTTGTTTTTACACTCCACTCTTGTTGTTACACTCCACATTCAGTGGGTGATCCACCTCATGTGGACTATTATATTATTTCTCCTACCTACCCACACCTATTTCCTACCTACCCTTATTTCTTATTGAGCCACATGTCATGTTTGTGTGCTCACATATCCCTAGCCTTGCCTATATAAGCAGGCTCATCTACATTGTATGTAACTATGTAATTTGATTATTGATCATTTTCTATTGATGAGAATACAGTTTATTCTTGTCCCATATTATGTCTCTATTGTGTACATTTCATTGAGCTCTTGATCTTGGCAAAATCCAACATGGTATCAGAGCCATTGGGGCTTCATTGATTCGTCTTGAAGAGGCATTATTGTGACATCAAGAGGCAGATCTGAGGAGCATCATCTTTTGGAGGCATCCTAGACCCGATCCGACCCCGCCATTGTGTCCAGAAGGTCATTTCCATGAATTTTGGTTATAAAGTCGACCTATTTTGGTGAGAAATTTTTTTTCTCCAATTTTTCTATATTCGTACGGATTTCGAATTTTTTATATATTTTTTTTTTTAAAAAAAATAAATTATTTTTCTGAAAATTGTTCAAAAAATCAAAAAAATCAAAAAAAAAAATTGAAAAGTCGAAAGAAAAAAAAATTGAAAATAAAAAAAAAAACAAAAATTTGTGTTTGGGGGTCCGCAGACCCCCGTACCCCGTACCTGCTTGTCGCAGGTTGCAGGTCTGCCACAGCACCGCTCGTACTACCTACTCATCCCGCTCTGTACCTATCACCATCGGCCCACCGTGTCACCTCCCGCCACCGTCCAAGCCGAGCGCCCAGTGCCTCCCAAGCCGCCGCCGAACCTATCACTTCCACTGACGTCGAGCTCCGACGCCGCCCATATCCCCTCTGCTGCCGCGTGCACCTCCGCTCGGCCGTAGCTTCCTCCGGCATCTCCCCGCCACCATAGCCTGCAGCTCAGGTCCTTGCGCTGCCTCCAAGCAGCGCCTCCCAGCGCCCACACCGCCACGCGAACAGGCCCACCTCCTCCGCCATGCGGAAAACCAGCGAACCCGTGCTCGCCACGTGGCAGGCGGCCACTAGCCCGTGAGTACAACCCATACAGCCGAGTCATTTGCAACATCAGCTTTCCATACAGTGTCACGTATGCTTCCGTACACACAGTCATAGTGCCACGTCATCCGTACGGCCTACACAGTCATCTGACCACGTCATCTGTCTGTATAGTACGAACGCCCATTCAGCAGAGGCGAAGTTTTTACGACGGTCATACGGCCATCAAATTTAACCCAATGACTTGCTGACATCAACGCCACGTCAGTATTTTAAAAAAATTTGGCAGGCCCCTCTCATTTGCATTTTTGATTTTGTAGTTCAACTTCAAATGGCCATAACTTGCTCATTTATGCTCCTTTTTGAGTGCAATTTTTTTTGAAATGGGATAGAATTTTGTTCTCTCTGCAGTGGTGAAGAAATTTTTTGATTTTGATACACGGAATTTTCAGAAAATGCAGTTTTTGGTGACTGTACCTGAGTAATCCCATTTTTTTCAACTTCAGAGGCTTTGTTTGGGGTCATACGACCTCCTTTTCAAGTGCCATTTTTTTTGAAAGTGCGTATTTTTTTGTCTACTTTCACATGATGCTATCAAATTGATGCCATTGTAAGTAGAAATTGTACTTTCAGATTTTGGCCATTTTTGCCTCTCTTGGTACTTGTATATTTGCTTGAATCTCAGTTAGATTCATTGCACTATTGATTGAAGTTTCTTGTACTTGTACTTGTATATTTTGCAAGTGGCTCATTGTAATCGCACTAAGTATAAAGTGCCAAAATCATCACTTTGGGGGGGGGTACATTGATTGAGGGAATTTGGGGGGGTGTCTCTTATGCTTTTGTGCTCTTGTGTTCCTTCCTTTTTGCTGCTATGGGTTCTTCTAAGTTTCCTCTCTTAACTCCACATAATTATGCTACTTGGAAAATTGATACATGGAGTAAACTTATGGAAAAAGGACTCACTCATTACATTGATGGAACTATTGTTGCTCCAGCTGATCCTAAGGCTGATCCAGTTGGTCACTTAGATTGGCTCACTAAAAATATCATGGCAATTGGTACCTTAAGAAAGTATGTATCAAAGGATCTCATTTTTCATATTGAGAAATGTACTCTAATTAAGGATGCTTGGCAAAAGTTTCAAGACTTGTATGGTCAAGTTGATGAGATTAGGGGATATCAAATTGATAGTGATCTCACCATGTTAGATCCTAAGAACTTTGATACTATACAAGATTATGTCACTAAGGCAAATGAGCTGAGGGCACAACTCAAAGATTGTGGCATTGATAAGAAGGATACTCAATTGATATTCAACTTGATAGGCAAGCTTCCACAAGAATATGCAACATTTGTTTCTAGTTTCCAAACCCATAGGATGACAATGGGTTCAAGATACACAATGCCTACATTTGATGCTTTCAATGAAATGTTGATGATGGAACAAACTAAGTTGATAAGCATGGGCATTCTTAAGGCTTCTAAGTCTCAAGCATTAGTGGCAAATCAAGGGAACAAAGGAAATCAAGGAAAGGACAACTCAAACAAGAAGAAATGGCAATCAAAGCCTAAGGACAAAACATCATCTTCTCCACAACAAGGAGATTCATCCTCTTCCAAGAGAGATAATTCACCAAAGAGGGAGAGACCTACTTGTGCTTATTGTAAAATGATTGGTCATGAGGAGCATCGTTGCCATTCTAAGAAGATTGATGAGCTCACACATATCATCAAAAAGCATAACATTGATTTGCCTAAAGTCTACAAGAAGGATGATTCATCAACTTCCACTTCCTCACATTCAAAAGGAAAAGGGAAAGCATTCATGGCTTCTACAAGTGGAAAGACTCACTCTTTTGGAACAAGAAAAGGAAAAGCTCTATGTGCCACTACTAGTCATGATTCAAAGAGATGGCTTCTAGATTTAGGGGCTTCTCATCATATGGCATCTTCGCAGTCTATGTTCTCTACATTTGAGCCTTGCACCATGCCACAGATTTTGATGGGAAATCATACATACATGGATGTGATTGGGAAATGATCTATTGACATTGGGGAAACCTCCTTCAATGATGTGTTGTGTGTACCCCACTTGACAAACAATCTCCTTTCTATCTATCAAATCACACATGGCGCAACTAAGAGAGTTGTGGAGTTCACACCTGACTTAGTTTTCATTAGAGACATGGAGACTAGAGCTATCATTGCAACTGGGGTGGTTGATCATGCATCTCGATTAAACTCCTTTTCAGATTGTGTTGATGATGATGATTTCACATTTGATGATTCTACACATGATGATCACACTTATTGTGATGGTTCAGATTTTGAGGAGAACTTTGGACACTTGAACATGGGGATTCTCACATGTGACCCCATTCTTGAGTCTTGTATTTCATCTCCTCATATTGATATCACATCACCTATTGCACCTGATGATGCAGATAGTGCGACAGTTTTGCCTTCATGTGATTCAGTGCAACAGGATATTCATTGTCTTCCAGCTTTAGATTCATGGGATGATTACTTGACAGATATTGCAGGTTTATTTATGGAATCCTACATTGCAGATTTGGGAGACATCATTGATGACATTCATGTTCTCTTTGATGAAGGTGATCCTTCTTCGATTGTTGCGAGGGCACACTTTGACCCTGTTGTTCATTCTCTACATGATCATTCTTTTGAGGTTGAAATGATTGTGGATACTTATGTACAGTAGTTGGAGGAGGTCTTTTTATTTTTTGAGGAGACATGTGAGTCTTTGGGACATGTTCTACATCCATCTCCACTAGATCTTAGAGTGCCTTTTTCAACAGTGTGGCATAGTTTACCACCTTTGGAGGGGGTATCTTTCAGCATCGACATGGGGACACTTGAGCAGTTTTCAGAGATTCCTTTCATCATGAGTTTTCTTCATACATCTTCCCTTCATGATTGGGGAGACTTCATGGATACACCTTTGGTTTTGTTTCTTCCTAAGGGGAGGAATGTTGTTCGACGTTCATGGAGCAGTTTCTTCATACATCGAGCTTCTATCATTGGTGTAGATTATTCATTGAGGGGGGGTCACAGTTTGACTTCTCTTCTTCTCTCATATGGGGGGGACTTTTTCCTCACATGGGGTTTTGTTCCTCACATTCTTCTATGAGAGTTCTCTTGTATAGCTTTCATCTCTCTTTTGGGGGAGGATTTTTTCCCATTGGGTTTTTCTCTCTTTCCCCACTTTGTGAGAGATTTAATTGCATTGGTTTTCATGCATTTGCATTTGTACATGGGTACCTAACATGGCCTCGTAGACGGGACCCATCTTGCATTGCTTAGTTGCATTGTAGACTTGAGTGCATTCCCCTAAGTTGCACTTAAGGGGGGGTGTTGGTGTAAATAATTATTCATCATGGATATTATTACACTTTACTTAAGTTTACTTAGGATAATGCATTTCATAGTAGTTTGGATATGAGACACTTGGGTGTTTGTGCCACATTGGGATAGTGTGTGTAGGAGAAATTCCACCTTTTATGGTGTTGATTTTGTTGTTACACTCCACTCTTGTTGTTACACTCCACATTCAGTGGGTGATCCACCTCATGTGGACTATTATATTATTTCTCCTACCTACCCACACCTATTTCCTACCTACCCTTGTTTCTTATTGAGCCACATGTCATGTTTGTGTGCTCACATATCCCTAGCCTTTCCTATATAAGAAGGCTCATCTACATTGTATGTAACTATGTAATTTGATTATTGTTCATTTTCTATTGATGAGAATACAGTTTATTCTTGTCCCATATTATGTCTCTATTTTGTACATTTCATTGAGCTCTTGATCTTGGCAAAATCCAACAAAATCCAATAAGAATGTACTATACAAAATAACATCTTTATATGCTAAATTCAGTACCGGTGTAATGCTGATATGCTTCTACAAAAAGCTAGCTTCACCTTCAAATGATGTCTTCATGTATACCTTTGCTTAATCTCACATATACCTTCCATATTCGATCTTACAAATAAGATCTTACATTTATATCATAACCTAAGACCAATTTTAGTAGGTCGGCTCTACAAGATATTACAATAAAAACATTTTACAAAAAATATAATATCCGATGCAATAATCGATTGAACATGTTGGCTTAATGCATTTACTACAATAATAAACCATCTCCATAGTGTGCCATGCTGATCTGGAAAAGATAAACCTACTGTTGTAACCCTAGATAACCCTGGACCTATTTGCCGGTAAAAGAAAATATGCAAATATGAATATACCATTGATTAATTCTTCAAAACGAAGTGTCCACACGATGTCTTCGACATTACCAAGTGTCTTCCATATCATTCCAAGTGTCAGTGAACATTATATCCTACCGGTGAACCATATACTAGTAACTATACAATAGTTACTTGGTTGCCAATGAATGTTGCTGGATCTCCAAAGTGCTAGTGTTTCAGTAGGTGTTGACATCAATGACAAAACCTTACCAAAATACCAACAGGTTCAATTTGAGAAATAAGACATACCTCTTCATTTGTGAGTCTTCCTCTTGTCATAACTCCTTGATACTTGTTACCAATTATCTAATTTTCAGAGTGGTTCAATCTTACATATCGGGGTGTCTTCGTTTGTTGTTGTTCCTCAGTTACAATGGAATTTTTCAGATGATATTGGTGTAACTGGATCTTCATTCTGTACTGGTGGGTTCAATGTACGTTCATTTGTCAGTATCTTTGTTACCAGTTCAGAGTCTATATACCTTGAAGTTCCTCTAAACTATTCATCAATCTTCACATTTGTACTTTCAACAATTTTTTGCAATCTCTTGTTAAAACATCTATATGCTTTTCTCTTAGATGAAGAACCAAGAAATATTCCTTCATCACTTCTAGGATCAAATTTGCCAATATACTCATCTCTTCTAATATAGAATTTACTTCCAAATATTCTAAAATATTTAAGAGTAGGTGTAATGCCAAACCATAGTTCATGAGGGGTCTTACCGGTTTCACCTTTGATGTGAACTTTGTTAAATGTATAGACCGTTGTGCTTACTGCCTCTCTCCAATATACATGTGGTAGATTTGCTTCTGATAACATACTTCTAGCTGTATCTAAGATAGTTCTATTTTTCCTTTCTACAACTCCATTCTGTTGTGGTGTCCAGGGTGCTGATAACTACCTTCTGATTCCATTCACTTCACATAATGTATTAAATTCCTTAGATGTGAATTCACTTCCTTGATCTGATCTCAGACATTTGATTTTCTTATCGGTTTCATTTTCTACCATCACCTTGAATAGTTTGAACTTCCCAAGTGCTTCTGATTTTTCTCTAAGAAAAGTAAACCAACACATTCTAGAATAGTCATCAATGATTAGCATGAAATATCTATCACCTTGTAAGCTTTTAGTTCTAGCTAGACCACAGAAATCAGTATGAATTAAGTCAAGAGCATTATTGGATTTTTCTGGAATATTTTTAAAAGATGCTCTAACTTGTTTTCCAAATTAACATTCCTTACATACCGGATTGTGAGGTTTAACAATCTTAGGTAAATCTCTAACTGCCTTAGTATTGATTTTCACAATGCAATCAAAATTTACAAGACAGAGTCTCTTATGCCATAGCCGACTTTCATCAATATGTGTAATCAAGCATGTCTTTTCACTGTTATTCAAATGAAAGATATTACCTCTAGTTTGATTATCGGTTGTAATTTCCAAACCAATTATGTTCATAATTTTGCATTTTCCATTCTTGAATTGTAACTGAAATCTTTTGTCAACTAATTGACCAACACTCAAAAGTAAACATTGTCAGTATTATGCTTACCATCAAGAACTATAGTACCTTTTCCTTTGATCAAACAAGCTTTATCATCTCCAAATCTTACCAAACCTCCATTATATTCCTAAAAATTCAAGAATTTACTTTTATCACCAGTCATATGATGTGAACATCCTAAATCAATGATCCATTCATCCTTAACTTCAATTTTAGCTGTCAGGGCCTGCTCTACTGGTTAAACAGTAGGTTTCGATTGATCTTCTATTATAGCAACAAAGACCCATCCATTATCTGTTGGATCCTCATCAGAATCATCAGTGACTCCTTCATCAGCAAGATAACAAGATTTATCTGTGTAGTCACATAAATCTGTCCACTTAATTAAATGAATATTTAGTATTTATTTGATTATTTAACCATTAATAAATAATTAATTAAATTAATATTTAATTAATTCATCTTAACCCTCTTCTCCTATTAATTAAATAAATTATTCAATTTATTTGATTTAATTCACTTAACCAAATTCAGAACATTAATTAAATAAATAAATCATATTTCTTTAATTAAATCTTCTCTCACATTTAAATAAATTAATATTTATTTAAATCCCCCAAAATCCCATCTCTCACATTTAAATAAATTAACATTTATTTAAATCATCTTTATCCTCCACCCACTTGTATTTTCCTACAAATGCAAGTTGCACAACTATTTTAAATAAATAAATTATTTATTTAAAAACCTATTCACATTATCTAATAATCACATTATTGATCTAATAATCACTTTGTCGAATCAATCACGCTTTGAGTAATCTTGTGCTAATTGTCAATCTAGCTTTCACATTAGGTTTATGCACTTGAAGGTGAGATCCACAAACAAAAGCTATTTGAAGAAGAAAGAAGGACAATGGAGCCACATGAAGGAGAAATCAAGATTGACAATCCATATCCAAAGTCCAACCCCATGACAAACAAGGTTAAATTACTAAATCATTGTCATGCTTACGTCAGGTTCACCAATTAATGTAGCTAGGAAATTGGAAATCATCACAAGCAATTCAAAATACTAATCTAGCTCAATCATGAAAGCTCAAATGCAGTGATCAATCCTAAACACACCCAATAAAGACATGAAAGCAAAATATTCAAGATTAAAAGCTAAGCAAACCAAATGCAGATCTGAATATCTCCTTCATGTGGCTCCATTGTCCTTCTTTCTTCTTCAAATAGCTTTTGTTTGTGGATCTCACCTTCAAGTGCATAAACCTAATGTGAAAGCAAGATTGACAATTAGCACAAGAGTACTCAAAGCGTGATTGATTCGACAAAGTGATTATTAGATCGATAATGTGATTATTAGATAATGTGATTATTAGATCAGGATTGAAGAAATTCATCCAATTTATAGATAAATTGGAGAAAATACAAGATTAGCATGAAATTGATATTAGAGGCAATTGATTTCAAAATGGGAAAATTGAGTGGAAAGAAGAAGGTTATGACACCTTCTATGTCATGAATTATGACATATTGCGAATGCAAAGGTTAGAGGACTAGAGGCTTATGACATCTTACTATGCCAATAGTATGACGCATGAGAAATTCATGCTTCCACCAAAGCACACAAATAGGGAGAGACTAGAGAGAAATTAATTAGGTGGAAATTAGGAATTAAGTGATTTAATTAACAATTTTTCATTTATTAATTAATTCACAAAGATGGAAGAATTAGTTAGCCAATTAAATAAACATTTAATTGTGACAAGAAGACCTAGGATAAATAAATAAATTATTTAACCTAGAGGGAGAAATGACAAACAAGGTTAAATGACTAAATCATGAAACCCTAGAAGATGAATTAGAAATGCAAGAATGACAATTAGGTCTTGACAAAGGATAATTGATATCGATTTGATTTGATCATGATTCTGACTAACAAAGGACCAATGTTGACAAACGATTTGATTGATAAATGCACCAATTGATGAGGAACAATGACAAATTGATCCAAATTGACATGATTGAGAAGGACGATGATTGATGACAAATTGATCGCAAAATGACAAAATTGACAAGTTGATAAGGATCGACCAAATCATGACTGAAAATTGTTATCGACAAGACCTAATTTGAAAGCGAGATATATGAAGAATGCAAAAGAAGGACTTGATGTTCGCAAATGATAAAGACCAAGTGCGTGACATAGGAGAAATGTTAATGCGACGCAAAAACCCTAAAATAAGGCAATGCGCAAATGTTAAAGTATGATTCCGCAAGTGTTGACCATTTTTAGGTGTCTACATTTTGCCCCTCTTTGAGACAATGTGATTTTAGGTGTTGTTTCAAAGAACAATAATGAAAATGCCCCAGACAATGACAATGACATATGCATGCCCCCTCGAGGAATTGGCCGGAAACATGTAGAAAAGAGGCCAATTGATCGATAAAAATGATAGAATATGATAGGAGCAAACAGACTGACAATCAGAGATTGGATGCACGAAGGACAAAGAAAAGAAGACACAAAAGACCATGACCAACATAAGATGGATAGGGTGCACGTCCATCTATGCACTGACAAAGATCTATAAATGAGGCAAAGAGAGTGAAAATTGCTCATTTGCACTAGCCAAAGAGGAGACTTTGTTGCTCTGGAAAAGGACACTTGCAGAGAGATGGCGAACATTCCAATGGCAGATCACCTTGGAGAATGTGTATGCACGTACAGACGACCAAACGACGCAGGAGCAGTGGTATGTATCTCAAAAACCCATGTTTTCAATTTTATGAATTTGACTAGCTTGCGGGACATTGCGAGGCCCATAGGGGATGCAGAAAGGGACTCCTGCGCTTGTGTAGGGTGAATCCTGCACTTGTGTAGGGCCTTCTATGCTTGTGTCATCAATATTGACAATTAGCGCAAGAGTACTCAAGATAAATGAAGAATCCAGAGTCTTCTTCATTATTGTTCACGTCGGGTTCACCATTTAATGTAGATAGGAATCTGGAAATCATCAAAGCAAATAGACAAATTGGATTAGCTCAATCACGAAAACTAAAATGCAGTGATAACAATCCTAAAAAAACTCAATAAAGACATGAAAACAAGACATCAATTCAAATGCAAACCATTGCAAACTTGGATGTCTCCTTCATGTGGCTCCATTGTCCTCCTTTCTCCTTCAAATTGCTTTGTTTTGTGGATCTCACCTTCAAGTGCATAAATCTAATATGAAAGCAAGTAGACAAGATGATAGCATAAGGGTACTAGAAGCATGATTGATTCGACAAAGTGATTAGTCTTGATTGAAGAAATTCATCCATTTTATAGATAAATTGGAGAAAAGACAAGATTAGCATGAAATTGATATTAGAGACAATTGATTTCAAAATGGGAAAATTGAGTTGAAGAAAGAAGGTTATGACACCTTCTATGTCATGAATTATGACATATTGCCAATGCAAAGATTAGAGGACTAGAAGATTAGGACATCTTGCTATGCCAAAAGTATGACGCATGAGAAATTCATGCTTCCACCAAAGCACAAAAATAGGGATAATTAGAGAGAAATTAATTAGGTGGAAATTAAATTTGACAAATTAGAAAATAGGTGGAAATTAGGAATTAGGAAAATTAGAAAATTAGGAAATTAGAAATGATGAAATTAGAAAATTGATGCAAATTAGGTAAATTAATTAATAATTTCTCATTCATTAATTAATTTACAAAAATAGGAGGAATTAATTAGCCAATTAAATAAACATTTAATTGTGACAAGAAGACTTAGGATAAATAAATAAATTATTTAACCTAGTGGGAGAATGGAGAGAAAATGACAAACAAGGTTAAATGAATAAATCATAAAACCCTAGAAGCTAAATTAGAAATGCAAGGACGACAATTAGGTCTTGATATAAAATTGATGTCGATTCGATCATGATTTTGAATTGATAAATGATTTGATTGATAAAAAATTGAAATTGGTTAACAAATTGACCAATATTGATAAAGAGACCAAATTGATATGCACCAATTGACATGATTGAAGAGGACAAGGATCGATGACAAATCGATCACAAAATTGACGAGATTGACAAGGATGAGGATTGATGACAAATCGATCTCAAAACGACAAGATTGATAAGAGGACAAAACCCTAATTCAAAAGCAATAAAAATGAGGAATGTAGCTGAAGGACTCGATGCTCGCAAATGATAAAGACCAAGTGCGTGACATAGGAGAAATGTTAATGCGATGCAAAAACCCTAAAATAAGGCAATGCGCAAATGTTAAAGTATGATTCCGCAAGTGTTGACCATTTTTAGGTGTCTACATTTTGCCCCTCTTTGAGACAATGCGATTTTAAGTGTTGTTTCAAAGAACAATAATGAAAATGCCCCAGATACTGACAATGACATATGCATGCCCCCTCGAGGAATTGGCCGGAAACATGCAAAAAAGAGGCCAATTGATCGATAAAATGATAGAATATGATAGGAGCAAACAGACTGACAATCGGAGATCGGATGCATGAAGGACAAACAAAAGAAGACCCTACACAAACGCAGAAGACCTTACACAAGTGTAGAAGACCCTACACAAGCACAGAAGACCTTACACAAGCGCAGAAGACCCTACACAAGCACAGAAGTCAGTTTATGTAATGTGTCAATTACTCAATTGATTTGTCATTTATTAATTAATTCATAAAAAGAGGAATAATTAGCCAATTAAATGAACATTTAATTGTGACTCAAAGACCTAGGATAAATAAATAATTTATTTAACCTAGAGAGAGAAATGACAAACAGGATTAAATGAAAAAATCATAAAACCCTAGAAGATGAATTAGAAATGCAAGGATGACAATTAGGTCTTGACAAAGGATAATCGATATTGATTCGATTTAATCATGATTCTAACTGATAAAGGACCAATGTTGACAAACAATTTGATTAACAAATGCACCAATTGATGAGGAACAATGACTAATTGATCCAAATTGACATGATTGAGAAGGACAACGATCGATGACAAATTTATCATAAAATGACAAAATTGACAAGAAGACAAGGATCGATGACAAAATAGATTGCAAAATGACAAGATTGAAAATGACCATGATTGATGACAAATCGATCGCATGATGACAAGATTGGTAATAGGACAAAACCCTAATTAGGATTGACGATGTCCAAAATGATGACAAATGAATACGCACATAGATGCGACAGGATAAGATTGACCAAAATCATGACTGATATAGTTATCGACAAGACCAAATTCAAGAGCGAGATAAATGAAGAATGTAGAAGATTGACTCGATGCTCGCAAATGATAAAGACCAAGTACGTGACATAGGAGAAATGTTAATGTGACGCAAAAACCTAAAATAAGGCAATGTGCAAATGTTAAAGTATGATTCCGCAAACGTTGACCATTTTTAGGTGTCTACAATTTGATTATTTAACCATTAATAAATAATTAATTAAATTAATATTTAATTAATTCATCTTAACCCTCTTCTCCTATTAATTAAATAAATTATTCAATTTATTTGATTTAATTCACTTAACCAAATTCAGAACATTAATTAAATAAATAAATCATATTTCTTTAATTAAATCTTCTCTCACATTTAAATAAATTAATATTTATTTAAATCCCCCAAAATCCCATCTCTCACATTTAAATAAATTAACATTTATTTAAATCACCTTTATCCTCCACCCACTTGTATTTTCCTACAAATTCAAGTTGCACAACTATTTTAAATAAATAAATTATTTATTTAAAAACCTATTTATCCTCACGTACTTGAAACCTTTAATGGCTTCCCTTAAAGTCTTCAAACTTAATGGCTTCCTTCTAGAGTCTTCTCAAGCCTTTAATGGGTTCCCTTAAAGTCTTCAAACTCAATGGCTTCCTTCTATAGTCTTCTTAAGCCTTTAATGGTTTCCCTTAAAGTTTTCAAACTTAATGGCTTCTTTCTAGAGTCTTCTTAAGCCTTTAATGGTTTCCCTCAAACTCTTCAAACTTAATGGCTTCCTTCTAGAGTCTTTTTAAGCCTTTAAATGTTTCCCTGAAAGTCTTCAAGCATTTAATGCTTTATCTTCCTTTTTCTCATGTAAATAAATTAAGATTTATTTAAATAAAATCCAAAATTCACATTCACATTTAAATAAATTAATATTTATTTAAATATCTATCCAAATGCAAATTACACCATTTAATTGAAATAAATGATTTTATTTCAATTGAAAATCCCAAAATTCCTCCCACTTGCATTCTCCTACAAAATTCACTTGCACTCCTAAATCCCTTCTAGATTCTTCTAACTCCTTCTAATTAGCCTAATCCTATCCTAATCATTGTCACATTCCTAAATAAAAGGAAGTCACTTTTGAAAAACCTCCAAAGTCTTCAATAACTATTAAAGGATTTATGTCTACAAATGGTTAACCTCTAAAGTCTTCCAAACCATTAAAGGCTCTTACATAACCATTTATGGTTAACTCACCTTTTACCTTTTGTTAGAGACTTTCCTCTCACTTAACCATCCTTTTGACTCATGGGTATCTTCAAAGCATTTATTTCTTTGACTAAGGTAACCATTTAACCCTTTCAAATTCTTTTATCCCTTGGATAAAAGGAATATCCATTAACCTAACGCTAACCCGACCCCCTAGGTAAACCATCATGTCCCCTCAAACATTCAATGCTCCTTATCTCTCCTCTCAATCCTCCTCATGGTGACACTTGTCAACATGGGATTGGATTGAAAGTGTCACATGGATTGAATATCTTTCAATCCTAACCCTTATTAAGATTGCTCAATCTTAACCCTTCATTTCCCCATTTTTTTAATAAATAGAACCCTTCTCCTCAAGCAAAGAAGGAAGCATTAGAGTATTGTTGTTATTCTGGTATTAGCATAGAGCTTTTTCATAGCATCACTATCTACACTTGCATAGCATTTTCTTATCATATTCAACCATCTTGAATCTCCACATGGCATCTATGGCTAGTGCTAAAAGCTAAGAGCTAAACTCATGTGGAACTTGGAGAGGAGAGGAACAAGGGATGAGCAACTATGAGCATCTTGATTAGCATTTGGAGGAGTATAGTTTATCTATTTTATATTTGTATGCTTTCTATTTCATGCTTAATATCTCTCTTGATATGCCTATTTAGGATAATCTTTTGTTGCTAACAGTAACGTTTGTTTCTTGTGCTCTTGTGTGTGTTGCCATCAAATAGATTTTCTAATCCTTTTTGTAGAGCATCATTTGGTGAACCTGATGTGAATCAAAGAGCAACCATTTTGAATACTACTAACTTTTGAATGTTTAAATTGACACACAGGTCATTCTCTTGCACTTTTGTTCTCAGTTTAGCGCCTTCACAAATTGATACTTTAGCGCTATTGTCTATACTGTTGCTCTTTCATGTTAAATGGCGCTTCTGTTTTCACACAGAGTAGAGCTATTGTAATAGAGAGTTGTAAGAAAATTCCTTGTAACTGAAAACCAAAATTTTTAGGTTTGTAGAAGCCCACCAAAACATGTGGATTTTTCTAGCTAATTGTCTTTTGTGCAAGTTTTAACTAACCCCTACAATAGGATTTTTTTTTTAGCAATTTTAGCTTAGGAAATAAATTGGTTCATATTGCTAACTTTGTCTTTCAAGTTAGGATAAAATAAATTCATTTTCCTTTTGTGTTAAAATCAACTACACTTTCATTTGGAGTTTTAAAAAGAACCACATCTTTCATTTGGAGCTCTAAAAAAGAATCACAAAAACAAACACACAAAAATATTTTTTTGCAAAGTTAGGAACAAATTCTTTTGGTGCTTAAAATCAATAAGGCAAATTTTATTTCTTGCATCAAACTAAATTTCACAATCAACACTTCATTTTGTGCAAGTTAAAAAGAATCCCCAATTTGTCAAAGTTATTCTCAAATCGATTTACTTCAAGCAAAACATGCTCTTAATTCAGTTGACGAGGATTTCCAATTCTTAGATTAAAACACATTTTTCCATTGAAGGATAAAAAGAACACCATGACTATTGGAGCAACATCTCCAAATAGTTAGATCACATTGCAAATGATGAGTTAAAAATAACAAGTATCTTTTGTGTTTGGCACTCTTGTGCAAATTTTGTCAAGTGGTCCTACTTCTAACACACACTATCCTCTCCCTTGGCTTTCGTGGTCCTAGGTGCAAGAGAAAAGTGTTAGTAACACTCAAAGTTTATATTTTTAAGAGAGGCCTTCCAAGAGACACATCACTCTTGGGAATGACCTTGCGAGGTAAATCCTTTGTGCCGCTATAGAAATCAGGTGAGAGCGAAAGTTGTAGCCTTGGGTATAGCTGTTCCTACAGTGTAACTTGCTGAAAGGACAAATGGGCTCCACCACAAGTTACAAGGCTCTTAAGTGAGTCACTGCAAAATGAACTTATGTTCAAAAACATCAAACATTACTAAACAGCTTTAAGTATTAGCCCACCCATTTTATTGATTGAGGATATTTGTGATAAATTTAGTGCAAGAGCATAGAAGGTTTTGCTCCCAAGATACTCACCATACGTATTTCCTTGAGTAGAAACATAGCTTTTTGAAAGGTTACTTATAGCCCGATAAAAGTGGTGACTCCCCCATCATAGGGATCATCTATTTGTTATGCTTGTGCAAGACTTAGTATATCACATCCTTACCTGCCACGATGGGATTCATAAGGTATGTAGTACCAAAGTCAAAAAAATATCAAGATGTGAGCTGAACTTATTGCAACTAGCCATTTGACCTTAGGGATAAAGAGTGTTTGAAGTGTTTTTGTTTTGAGTCAAGACCAGTGAAAATTGAGCCGACTTTAGGCTTTGGAAAACACCTAAAATACATTTAAAGGAAAGGGTCATAAAAGTCCAAGGATTGGGTTGATCTAGACCCACACTTATTTGTGCCTTTTTTAGGCAACATTCTTGTGTTTGTGTGCTTGCTTTGTTTTCTTGTCAAAGAAAAATTAAAAAATCAATTCCAAAATAAGTATTCATCCAACACAAACATTTTTCAAAAACCAACAAAGGATGAAAATCAAACAGCAAAAGTATCAAACTATATGACCATTCTTCACATCTTGAGAAAGAAGAATCTTCATCAACACATCAACTTGAAGAAAAAACCATTGAACTCAAAGGCTCTTATCAAAGGGAGGAAATTCTTCTATCTTAATAGACAAATCTTTGTCTCTAATAGAGCTTTTCTACGTCGCATGCATCTCTATCTTCAAGGGAAATCAAATGAGCTTGATCAAGAGTCATTAAACCACCAAGATTTTATGCAATATCGCGCTTTGAGTTATCACAAAAACAAAGGAGGTGAGATCAATCCTGACTTCTTTCTAGATATTTGTATCACATATAACATAGCTCGAGAAGAACCACCAACTCTAGAAAGAGAAGAAGAAGAATGTGTCCCATATGTGACACAAAGCTTTTATTGAAGTTAACATTTCATCCATTACCCCATTCACATCATTACTCCATTCCAAATCTCAAAACATTAAGAGGTTCTTGTCCTAAGTTCTATTTTGACATTTCTTGAATCAAACACAAAAACATCACTTTTTAGAGTGTCTCTACATCTGGATAAACTCATCCTCAGAGACATTTCTACATAGGTTAAAACTAGTCTATGAGTGCAATCCTCTCATTACTAGGTAGTTGAGTCTGTAATACATCTCAGATTTCTCTAAACCTTATCACATCAAACTTTGTCAATCAAACACAACAAGTAATTCAAGAGAGAACTTTGGTACCATCTACCTTTAGTGCTAGAGATTCATATGCGAAACACTTCACCAAACATCAATCTTTCATTTCATCACCAACTCATCATCATTTTCATCAAACTTTAACAAAAACTTATAAACAAAATGGCTCATACCAGATCAAGATCTAGACAACAAGAAATTGAAGAGGAAGAGGAAGAGGAAGAAAATATCAATGAGTTCCAAGAAGCCCTAGGAGGAAATATAAATGATGAAAATACAGGCACTCCTACTCTGGCAACAATAGAAAGGGCACAACACAACCCTCTCTTTAATAGACTTTTTGATGAAATACTCAGGAGCAACGTCGATGCTCACTTTTTAAGACTTGCTCAAGAGGGGGCTAAACTACCCTCTAACTTTGATGTTGCATAACTAAGACAAGCATCAGAATGCCAAAGTCATATTGAGGATGAAATAGGTCAAGAACATATCAAATACAACCTTCATCAAGGTAATCCCCCACCTCCTCCTCCTCCAAATGAAATAGAAATGTTGCGGCAACAAGTTGACAATCTCGCCCAACAACTTCATAGTAGTGTGAAAACTAATCATTTTTCACTTAATGACATTTGTCCCTATCCCTTTGATAGGAATCTTCATATGCCACCTTTTCCATGAGGGTTTGAAACATCCAAGTTCAAAAAGTATAGAGGAAAAGGAGACCCTCGTAATCATGTTAGAGAATTCCATTCAGCTTGCCTCAAAGTGGCATACGAGGATACATACCTAATGCGACTTTTTCCCCAAAGCTTGGGAGGAACAACCACATCATGGTTTTCCTGGTTACCAAGTGGCATTAGGACATTTGAAGAGCTCATCTAGAAATTCCTGGCACATTACTCACACAACATTGAACGTGATATCACAATGGCTGATCTATGTAACACTAAACAAAAACCAGGTGAGCTATTTTCAGTCTTTCTGCAATGATGGCGTCAAATGTATAGCAGACGTTCTCTTCAGTTACTTGAACAAGAACTAGTGGAAATATTTTTTTCCAACTTAAATGACAAAATGGAATTTCACCTAGACGTAAAAGACACAGACTCTTTCAATGACATGATCACAAAAGGCTTAAAATGTGGGTTTATCAAAATATATAATGAACCAAAGGATGGCCCTCACCCACGCTTCAATGGTGACAAGCCTAACTTCTGGAACAAAAACAAAAACATCGTCAATGACAGGGTTGTGGATGCAAGAACTATCAAAAGTGCACAACCTGTGGTACGATTTGTAGGACAAAACCCCCCACCCAAGAATAACATAGTTTCTCCTCCAAGTCAAGGATACAATACATCTCAAGAGGAACCCAGACAATGTCAACAAAATTTTAAACCTAAATGAACATACACTCCCTTAGGGGAACCCATTGAAATGGTGTTACGTCAGTTGGTTTCTCAAAATCTGGTGACCTTACCCAAAACATCAAATTATGAACCTCAACTCAAACCTTCATGGTGGAGGGATACTAAGAATTGTGACTTCCATCAAGGGAAAGGACATAAGACAAGCAATTGTCACAGATTGAAATATCTTATTCAGGATCTTATTGACCGAGGTGAAATCGAAATCGAAGGACATGACCCAAAGACAACAAACAATGATCATCTCATGTTTAAAAATCCACTTCCATCACAAGATCAAATGGGTCCTTCCACTTCAGGGAGAAACACAGATACCACCGATTATACGCAAGCCACATATAATTACACTGTGAATCACCTATATGATGCCAATGAACAAATTACAACTATTACCATCAAAAATCCCAGCTCCACTTGTAATATTGTTACACTTCACGGGAAGATTACAATAAAAGAAGCTCCACAAGGCTTCGCATCTATCCCAAAGCAGTATAACCTTGTGGACTAATTAGATAAAATGCTCGCACAGATATCTATCTTAGAGCTATTGTGCCTATCTCCATCTCATTAAAGAATCTTGGATCAAGCTTTCTAAGAGGCATCAGTTCCTACAAACCTAAATATAGATCAGTTCGAATCCATGGTCAGAAATCTAAGGTCATCACCTTGTCTCATTTTCTCTGAAGGTGACAACTCATCCTTCCAGTAACCTCACAATGCCTCACTCCACATTGAAGGGTTTATCAACCAACATAGGATCAAGTGAGTCATAATTAAAGTCTATGATGATGCAAAGCATTCATCCAAATGAGCTATTGTACTACCAATCTGAGTGGGCCCTATGGTGAAACACATCATCTATCAAGTTCTAGACCTTCCTTTGCCATACAATTTGTTGTTAGGAAGACCTTGGATACATGCCATGCAAGCCGTTCCATCCACCTATCATCAGTGTATCAAGTTCCCACATAATGGTGTAGAAATCACAATCCTTGGTGATGCAAACCCCTTTGCATATTGTCATAATATAAGTCATCAACCAGAGATTACCATTCCCAACAATAGAGAAGCCATCTCATCCACATCATATGTAAATATAGCCTCTCTTTCCAATTCAAACACCACTATACCCAAGCAAGAGAAGCTCAAGATGAAAATAGAAGAGGAAGGTCCTGGGGAGTACAATTTGATCCAACTCTTTTGTGTTGGACACATGCCTACTTCTCCTAGAACTCATGGTAAAACTCAATAGTTAATTCAAATGCCACTGATCAAGTCAGCATGTACTTTGACACCTTTCATCCTTGGAAAGAGTCAAGAAGAGGAAACCAGAGTTGAAGACTTAGCAAAATGGATCTATAAAGATCCTATCACCACCAACATTCTGCAAGCTAAGCTTCCCATAGAACAATATGGAAAAGGCCTTCTCATTATGCAAAGAATGGGTTATGATGGTCAGAGTGCTTTGGGACCTTGCAAGCAAGGATGACATGAACCACTGCAGCCGAAATTAAAGCCCAAAGATAACACAGGACTAGGCTTTCAAAAGGAGATCTTTCCTAAACTCAGATTCAAAGGGAAACCCAACAAACCACTATATCAGCCTATTACAAAGAGGTCACCTTTGGTTATATCAGAAACACCATGCACCACACCAACTACTCCATTAAGGCTCAAAATCCTAGCAAAACCATCTACATCACCCTTCATCCCACCAATCAAACCAACAATCCCATCAGCGACAACAATAACATCAATAGCACCAATAGTAGCAACAACTGTATCAGAACCCACAACAGTATCTATGACACCAGTAGTTCCAGCAGAAGCAGCAAAGTCAACACTACCAATACTCCCCGTATCAGATTCATTGATCCCCATAATCCTTCCTGCAACACTAATCATTTCATCTACAAAACTGATCACACCTACAGTGTTTAACTCAAAGGACATCCCAGTATGGTATAATAATCAGATACTAGAAAGTGACTTAGAGACTAACTTACATGAATGGGAATTTGATTCCATCCAACTTAATACTTCAGATGAGGAAGACACATCACTACCTCCACCTGTTGTCTTCAAAATCCGATTCACTTCAACATCCTTATAATAATATGATCTCTGTGCAGAAGAGATATTAAAGAGAAGAAAATTTCCAGGACAACATATGACAAGGTTTTATTTAACCTTCTACACTTTGGACCTACTCTAAGTCTAGGTGGGTATACCTTTGTGAACTAAATTCACACTTTTAAAAGATAAATCCATAGCAAACCAGTCCAGAAAACCAGTGGATCTAATCACCTTAAAACTTACTGAAACAAAGGAATGAAAATTATACTCATATTCAATATTTGACCTACAAAACATGTAATAGACAACCTCGATCTATACCAATGCCTTATCCAAGGTCACAGAGTTATCTAAGTTCAAACAATACTTTCACAGTCAAATATCTATACATATCCCATTAGTTTGGCTTCTATAGATCCCTATATATACTTGACACATATAAGAATTTATGCATACCAAAGTAAACTATGCTCATCAAGATTCAAAATATCTCACAAGGAATTTACTGGTAGAAGTGATCCCCGCATATTTAATTTCCCTCTTGAAGAGAAAAGCTAAGAAACACACCTACTGAAAGTTTCCTTACAAACCCTATTCAAACGAAATAACCCTGGATTATTTAGAGTGAAACAGTAAACACATGCAAACACATATGAAGACAACACAAAGTTTTTACTCAAAACCAATGGTTTGTATATTGATATTTTCTTCAAAAAAGTATTACAAGAAACCTTTGAATATTCTCCATTAAAACTTGGAAAAGCTCAGATAAATTTCTGCAGCCTTTTCTTTACAATTCTTTGCGATTTCTCTCTCATGTGCTGACAACCTATGAGAAATCTCCTCTGCACTTTTAGATTTGATTCCATCATCTACCCATTTCTATTTTCCTTTATCCACGTTAGTCCTAGGAAGCTAAGAATCACTAACTACTTCCCAGTTTGGTTGGACTACTGACCTATATGCTGGCTTAGCTTTGGGGATTAGAATTTCTCTAATCATAGGGTCTTCCTCATCACTCTTTTCTTTTTTCCTTAGCTAGCACTTCAAGATTAACTATCTATCTAAGAATCCTATCTCTCTCCATCAATTTAGCTTTGACCTCCTTCTCATTATTTGCTTCCTTTTGGGCTCTTAGGGAGATTAAATGGTGAACTCTCCTATTCAAATCTTCAATCTCTTGGGACACTTTATCTTCATCAGGGAAATTTTCTTCGGAATCAGATATATTGACTTGATCTATGTCAATCAAACTAATGTTTCCATCTATTGTTCTAGGCACAAAGTGTCTAATTGCATTTGAACTAGTCCTATCTCTTGCAAAGACACTAACATGGGATAAGTCTTGATTTAAAGCATGTGCATTATCAATATTTCCAAACAATCCTAAATGGAAACCTAATACATCATGTTCAGAATCTCTGGAAGAAGAATTAGACTTTGCATAAACAGGTCGATCAGGCATCTTACCGGTATTATTATTCTTTTGTACCCAAGTAGCATTTGATGGCTCATGTAACACTGATCTCTTCTGACCTCTTCGTGACTACTCTGGCAAACCTTCCTACAAAGTTTCACAAGGATGCTTCTTCATGAATGATCTAGTGTTTTTTCCTCCTTGCATTATGCTCGTTTTCCCTTTTAGAATGATTGGTATTTCACAAGGACTGGTTCCAATATAACAGAGTTGCCACCCACTTCTATGGGATTTATGAAAACAAGCTTAGAATGAAATGCTGCAATTCCACAGACACAATGATTTTCTTTATAAATTTAAGCACAAAATCTGGCTCTAAATTCTTAATGTGACTTTTCCCATCCGGGTCACCACAATATGAATTAAATCTTTCTTAACCAGAAACTTTTAACAATTCATTTACTCCCCAACAGAGTCGCCACTTTTGTTGTCTTCAAAATCTGATTCACTTCAACATCCTTATAATAATATGATTACTCTATGTAGAAGAGATATTAAACAGAAGAAAATTTCTAGGACAACATATGACAAGGTTTGATTTAACCTTCTACACTTCATACCTACTCTAAGTCCAGGCGGGTATACCTTTGTGAACTAAACTCACACTTTTAAAAGATAAATCCACAGCAAACCAGTCCAGAAAACCAATGGATCTAATCACCTTAAAACTTACTGAAACAAAGGAATGAAAATTATACTCATATTCAGTATTTGACCTACAAAACATGTAATAGAAAACCTTGATCTATACCAGTGCCTTATCCAAGGTCACAGAGTCATCTAAGTTCAAACAATACTCTCACAGTCAAATATCTCTACATATCCCATTAGTTTGGCTTCTGTAGATCGCTATATATGCCTGACACATATAAGAATTTATGCATACCAAAGTAAACTATTCTCATCAAGATTCAAAATATCTCACAAGGAATTTCCTAGTAGAAGTGATCCCCACATATTTAATTTCCCTCCTAAAGAGAAAAGCTAAGAAACACGCCTATTGAAAGTTGCCTTACAACCCCTATTCAAACGAAATAACCCCGGATTATTTAGAGTGAAACAGTAAACACATGCAAACACATATGAAGACAACACAAAGTTTTTACTCAAAACCAATGGTCTGTATATTGATATTTTCTTCAAAAAAGTATTACAAGAAACCTTCGAATATTCTCCATTAAAACTTGGAAAAGCTCAGATAAATTTCTGTAGCGTTTTCTTTACAATTCTTTGCGATCCCTTTTTCTACTAGTCCTAGTATCCATTTATAACAATATGGATGCACATAGCTTCGGACTTTCCTAGGAGAATTTGTTACAATTATTGCTTCTCAAGAAGAAGTTACAAAATCTTTTACAAATACGGTTACAAGTCCTTTTCGACCTCTACAACTTCTTCTACTTGTTGTCCGGTTGCAACCTCTTCTAACTGTTCAGGAGCACCTTCTAACTGCTCTACATCCTAGATGGCATATTTTCTTATCCATGCATTATATACATCATCAGCCAGCCATGTGAAATTAATCACTTTTGCTTTAGCCTTACTTAACCTTTTCCATGAATTCCTCATCTTGTTAACCTCTGAATTGAGAAAACCGTAATGAGATTTGATTCTCTCTATCTCTTGAATTGTTACAACAAAAAAGGAAGCATCATCTAAGTCAATAATTCCTTTTATTTTGGCTAACAATTTGGCCTCTAATTCCTTAAACCACACTTGTTTGTCCTTCAATTGATTTGGGCTGGCAAAAACTCCTTGGAGCAATTCAAAAACCTGATTAGTGTACTCCTTTTTGTACAAGTTGATCTTCCTATCAGCATTGTCTATCCCTTCTGCTAATTTTATTAGATCCTTTGTGGTGTCACAAGTGGATTTGATGATAGGATCACCCCGTGCTTCATCATAAGATACACAAATAAGCTCCAAGTCCTGCTCTCTAGGCTTCCACTTGTCAAAAATAGGCGTCAAAATGGCCTTATCTCCATTAAACTCATTCCACATATCTAAAATCTTGCTTATGTTGTTATATAATAGTGAGGCCTCCATGGTGTCTGCAAAACTTGAAATGGTAGCCCTTACTCTTTCTTCATACTTCTTTGCATACAAGGCCTAAGCTTGTTTTAAATTATCCAATTCTTGGGGAGTAATCTCAACCATTTGAGAACTAGAAGGTGCTGGAGATGGTGGGAACTCAATAATGGGGCTGGTAGGCGGAGGTCTTGCATGAGAAGAGGAGATCATCAGTGTTGAAGACTCACCCTAATGGTACTATCCTGTCAATTGGCTTTGCAGCTTAGCAATGATGTTATCTTTACCCCTTACCTCTTCCTTAGCACTATTATAGGCTTTCAAAATTGTCTCCAGCTTAACTTGGAGGTCTGCCTTTTCCTTAGCCTCCCTTTCTGCTACTGCAACACTAAATTTTGCAGTCTCTAGCATAGTGCTAGCAACTTCCACTACCCCTATGTTCGGCACTCTTTTCACTATCATTCCACCAAGGTATCTTGACCCTGGGGTCTCCTTATTTCTCCTATTTTCATCTCTTTTGAGGGACCACATGACCAATGCAGCATTGTGTTTGCTAAAAGTGACTCCCTCCATGGGTTTGGTTTCTTTTCTCACTGCCTCTAATGCCAAGGCATCTGCTATGTTCCACTTAGGGAGAATGGGTACTCCAACTTATGCCACCATATCTCTTCCTTGCTCACCTTTTCTCCTCAACCACAACTGGATCTCTATGAGGATGCTCACCTTTTCTCTTTTCACACCTTGCATTGTATTTATCAATGTTCTACTTCCATACAAATTGCATGAATGCTCCTAATGTAACAAAATTGTTGTCAGCCAAGAAGTCATCACTAGCCTATTTGGTCTCAGGATCCCACTCCTGGCCCTTGAATTCATTGGTAGTGATGTTCATCTCAGCAGTAAGGGGCTCTTCTAGCATTCCCTCTTCTACTTCATCATATGTGTAAGCTATTTCTCCCAGGCTGCCTAACTGTATCAGTTGCTCAGTTGCTGCCTGTTCATCTCCTATGTGAATAGGGAATTGAGATGGAGAATACAAAGGTGTATCAGATTGTATTTCTTCTCCTACTCTCTACTCCTTTGGGCTCTCTTAGATGTCAATGACATCTTGTATCTTCCTCTTTCCTTTAGAGGTAGAGGGCTCCCCTATTGTAGGCATCAAAAGACTATAATTAGACTTCTTGTGCAACGTATAGTCACCAGAAGGGATTTCTCTAGTGGGGGTAGACCTACTTAGAAACATTATTGCCTTTTAAGGGTTGTTTTTAATCACAACCTCCCTTTTTTCTTTCAGAGTTTGCATTGCATCCTCAAAGCAAAGAATTAGGAACTTTATTTTCTCCTCAAAATGGAAAAAGCTAGACAATGGGTCATAGCTGGTATCAAACTGATCTACAAAGTCTAAGGCCTTTTTATAAGCCACCAACTTTTCCTTCCTTAGCTCCTACTCATCTAAATCAAACTCATTTCTAATGAGTTCTTCAGGAAACTGGAACTGATGGGGTCTATCTCTGCATATTGCTCTCTTTCTAAACATGCCATTAAAGAAATCTTTAGGATCGACACACCTAGATACTGCAGTTGACAAATGATAAGGTTTAAGAAAATACTCAAAACAGTTCCAACCTCCCTTGGTTATTACAAATTGGTGAGCTATAGTAACTGTAGGGAAAATAGTCCCTTTACCCCTGCCTGTTAGCTCTGCTTCTTGCACACTACCAATTTGTCTAAGGATTTCTGTAGTTCCTACTTTGAGAGGGACCTGATAGGGCAATAAAAATGGAGTGCCTCTAAAACCAAATACTCTGAAAACTATGGAGACAGGGTACAAGTAAATATCACCCCAATTATGGACAATTTTTATATTTTCTGCAAATTCTTTTGGTCTAATAAATTCCAAAAGAACCTTGGGGATTCTTGGATTTTCTGAACAGAGGAGAGTGCTAATCTTTGACGCAAAACATTTATCAAATTTTAAGGAACTAGCATCATCTCTGTCCCATGACAGCACTGTACTCCATAATTGCACTGGCATCTTTTCTCCATCTTTCTCTTTTATAAGATCCATTCCACTTGCAAAATAATCACCACCTTTGAATAAAAATAGATGCATGAGGAGTGAATACCATCCAAAAGGCCTATCAACCTTCCCATTCTTTATTCCTATCAACCCTCCATGGATAGCATCAATAATAAAGGAAGCATAATCAAAGCTTATTGCAAGAGAAGGGTTCAAAATCTTAGCAATCATTAGCATTTAATGATTGAGCATATTTGCCTCAGCATCCTCTCCTAAAATCTGGCAAAGTGACTAATACAATCCCTTATCCCTAAGGGTGAACAGATTCAATGAGAAGGGCTCTTTGGTGTTGGGTCCTACAACTATCAAACCACCTATCTTCACAAAGAATTCCTTAAGAGGCCCATTTCTAAGGTGGTTCCTTGGTGCACTATATACTTGAGCTAGTGATTTGAAATTAATAGGCTCTAGAAAAAACTCATTAAGCCCAAAAGCACTCCTGAATTCCTCATTGCTTTTTTCAATGAGGGCTTTCCCATTTATATCCCTAATGCTCATTGTGACTGGAACATATTTATGCACAATCTGAGTCAAGAGATCCATATCCATGAATACTCCTGGAACTACCAATTTTCCTACATCTAACTCCCAGATGCTATTCTGCGGGGCTGGGGAATTTCTCATGCCAAATCCAACTTTGAACAACCCCAACCTAGACAACCCAACCTGTGGATCTCTCAACCAGTTATCCTTATCATATAACCCTTCTCCTATCTTTAAATGAGGAGCTGTTGGCACTAGTTCTTTCACTTTTGATGCCTGATTAGTTGACAATGTCAAATATTCGAGAAAATCATCACAAATGGCCCTTTCCTAGTAATTAACTTTCTTTGAGAATTCTCTCTTAGGTGCCATCTTAAAATATGCAAGAAATTAAACTATTACCCCCAACTGGTTCTATGACAAATCAAGACCTCAATTAAAACACACTGCAAAGAAATTGCCACACAAGAGTAGAAGAAAATCTGTTTTTAGCTTGAAGGAATCTGCTCTGCAACTGAATGAATTTGCTCTATATTTGAAGAAAATAGCTCTGCAACAATTCTTTAGAATGATACCTTCATCTGGTTGATATGAGACAATATATAGTACTCAGGCTCTTAACTGCGACATTGATACAGCATGCTTCGACCGTCCCTTCAGAATTGAATTCATGATAGAATTCAAATTTTTCACTCCAATGGGTTACAACACGCCTACACATTTTTCCTCTTCACTCTTTCGCTATTTCGCAAAGCATAATCTTTGAGCAATTTCGTTAAACAAAATCATGCCAACCGTTCGATCAAAAGAAACTTGATCGGTCTTTACACTGACTTAACAGCTTTGCCTTAGTACCAGACCCTACCTTCTTTTCGCCATTTCGCGGGCTTTATCCTCCGAGCACTTTTCCTTCACAAAACTGCGCCAGGTGTTAGATGGAACTTTAACTACTCAACATTTAACTCTTACAGGGACCATCAGCTTCTTCACTAACCGCGCCTTTATCTTGACGGCTAACGGTCTTTCGACTGTTTCGCATAGCTTAAACCGCTTTCAACTTTAGGCCACGAAACAATGCAAAGCGTTGGATCAAATCGGAGATGATCATCCTTTAAGGGAAACCTTTATGCTTGCTTCACTCATTCTATTCTTTCACTGGTTACCGAGTACCACGTGGCACTCAACCATTAGCTTTGGAAAACTCTTTGAGTTTAGTTCAACATCAACCACGTGTCTCTCCCTTATAACCGCCGGTTACACCTTGGCGGGCCCTCAACTTTTTCTAAAACCATGTGTCAATTGACATGTCACCATCTAGCATTACACCTGGATGAACCTTCTCTTCCTTTTGCTATTTCACGAAGCATATCCCTTGGTTTGTTTGCAGCCATGAAACAACACGAGCCCTTGGATCAAAACGGAGTTGATCCCCTTTTAACTTCATGCTTTATCTGTCTTCGGGGCCCAAAAACCTTTTCACTATTTTGTTGGTTTTAAAACATGAGCACTTTACCATTGTGAACTCATGCGGACCATTAGATTGAATTTGACTTGCTCAATGCTTAACAACTTAACTGAATTCGACAGCCCTGGGCCCTCTGACTAAACTTCATCCACCTAGCATCTAGTCACTTTCAAACTGACATGTCAACCTTTCATTTGCTGAGAGAAAAAATTGGATTCCACCTCATCCTTGACACATGTATCTACCAGGTCATTTCTTATCCCGCGGCATGACTCACCTCTGGGACCCACCTTTTAATCCTTAGACTCGACTTGCTGACTATTTTGACCTTCTGCCACGTGCCATCATCTTACTCGCCATCTCGACCAACTGGACTGCCTTCTTGGAGTGCCATGTCATTTCGCTACTTTGCGAAAGCTAACTATCAAGCACCTTCCTCCTGTGAAGCTACACTAACCGTTAGATCAAATGAGACTTGATCATCTGTTATGCTCTTATTAAAACTCCCTTTTCATAGGCTGAAAAACCCTTTCGCTATTTTGCAGGGCATAACCTTCGAGCATCTATCAGCCATGAAATAGTGTGAACCATTGGATCAAATTGGACTTGATCACCTTTTAGTCACTTGGAAAGTCTTCACTACAGGGTCCCACCAAATGCTTTCGCCATTCAATGAAAGGTATTTCACTTGCAAGTTTTGGCTACGAAATAACGCCAACCATTAGATCTTGAACAAGATGAAGCCATTTTAAACTGGACCAAATGCGCCATTGAACACACTTTTCCCTTTTGCCATTTTGCGAGTCTTAAACCACACGCACTTCACCTAACAAAATAGCGAAAACCATAGATCCACCTGAGAGTTGCGCACAACTTACTGGGACCGACAACATTAGGAAGAAAAGACATAAGGCATAAATTTTTATGATTAATTCAACAATCACCTAGGCAAATGACATGGGCGGGACACCTCATACAACCCCAAGACCCATTACTTAAGTGGATAAAGTAATGCAGGAATAGAAACCAGAGGGTTTTTGATCAACATTGAAAGATTTAAAATTAAAACCCTAAACCCTTAAGACCTAACATAGACTTGAAGCAATTGATAATGTGTCTGACTCAAAATTTTAAAAACTTAGCCAATTATGGGAAAAGAAAACCCATTTTTTAAACAGTGATAACATACCCCACAAAGACATCCCTGTTTATGGAGAAGCACAAATAAAGACCTCTTGGGTTCCTGATCTGGAAACATCTTCCACAGACCCTATGTCACATCCTATGCCTAATTCTAACAGGAAGAGTACCATCAACGACCTTCACCACAATGTCTTAACCCTCACTAACACATCTAACAACTTAACCAAATCGATGAGGTAATGCCCATTATCCATCCTGAACTCATCGAATGGAACCAACCTAATCCCCCATGTCTTGACCATTTCCAAAACGATGAGGTGATCATTGACTTTTTGGAACTATGAGATAACATACCAATCGGGGATCACAAAGTTGGATTTGCCATTGAACTTAATAGCGCATCATACTTCAGTGCGGATGCATAATAAAACATGGATCTTCCAGTGAAAACCACACTGTGGCACTGTTTGATCCCACAAAAGTAAAAAGAAAGAGCGTATCCAATGGTGAAAACCTCTTTGAGGTGCCGGAGGATGAAAGGTTTGACATTCTCCCTTCTAGTACACAATAGGAATGATCAATAATTCTCATTGAGGAAACCAAAGAATGCAACGTGGGGACTCTTGAAACTCCTCACCACATACATCTGGCATCTCTTTTAACTCCAGAGGAACAACCTAAGTTTGTAGAATTTTTCCAAAAGCACCAGATTAACTTTGCATGGTCATATGCAGACATGCCTGGGCTTGATCCTGATTTAGTCATGCATCACCTCACCATCATAGAAGGAGCCAAACCTATCAAGCAGAAACCTCGCAAGATGCATCTTCAGATTGCAGTACTAGTCAAAGAAGAACTTAAGAAACTCCTAGATGTTAGTTTTATTAGACCAATTGATTATGCAGATTGGATATCCAATATTGTGCCTATTGGCAAACCAAATGGGGGCATCTATATCTATACTAACTTCAGAGATCTGAACAAAGCATGTCCTAAAGATGACTTCCCCCTACCAAACATCGACATAATAATGGACCTAATAGCAGGACATGCCATGCTTTCACTCATGGATGGTTTTTCAAGATACAATTAGATAAAGATTGCACCAGAGGATCAACATAAGACAACCTTCACATGTCCTTGGGGCACATATTGTTGGAATGTAATGCCTTTCGGTCTAAAGAATGCAGGAGTGACCTATCAATGAGCAATGACCACTATCTTCCATGACATGATGCATACTATAATGGAAGATTATGTTGATGACTATTGGCAAAATCACTCACAAGAGAAAGTCATTTGGACATATTAAATAAAATATTTGATAAACTAGAATAATATCATGTGCGACTCAACCAGAAGAAATGTGTCTTTGGAGTAACCTCAGGGAAAATTTTAGGATACATTGTCTCAAGTAAAGGTATTGAGGTTGATCCTGCAAAGGTCAAGGCAATCATGGACATGCCACCTCCAAAGAACATCAGTTAGCTAAGGACATTACAAGGACATCTACAATCCATCTGAAGATTCATTACACAACTGGTAGATAAGTATCACCCATTTACACACCTGTTACACAAGAACATCCACTTTCAATGGGATACCAGATGCCAGCAAGCATTCCAGATGCTTAAAGATTATCTCATTAATACACCATTGTTGATTCCACCAGATTTAAGTAGGCCTTTATTACTCTATATCTCAGCAACAAGTACAACATTGGGTGTACTATTGGCACAACACAATGCAGAAGGGAAAGAGTGTGTTGTTTACTACATCTCTCACACACTGGTTGGCTATGAACTCAATTACACACCTATTGAGAGAGCTTGCCTAGCAGTAATCTTGGCAGCCACTAAACTAAGGCACTATCTATTGACACATAAAGTATAGCTCATTGCCAAGATTGATCCACTCAAATACTTACTCAGTAAAGCAGCACTGACAGGATGCTTGGCCAAATGGGTGATGATTCTATGTGAATTTGGCATCGAGTATATGGACTGTAAGGCTATTGAGGGTCAAGTTATTGTAGATTAGTTGGCCGATGCACCCCTCATAAGCGATCATCCTCTCATTTCAAATTTTCCAGATGAAGAGATATTCATGATCACAGCAGCACAACCATGGAAACTATACTTTGATGGTTCATACACTAGGCATGGCTTGGGGGCAAGCATTCTGTTTATCACACCTCAAGGTGATAGTATCTCGAAGTCTTATAGGCTTACATTTCCATGCACAAACAACATAGCTGAATATGAGGCCTTGATCATAGGACTCAGGCTAGCCATACAATGGAAGTTACAAGAACTACAAGTATATGGCGACTCCCAACTGGTCATTCGATAAGCAACAGATGAATATCAGACAATGGATGACAAACTCATGCTGTACAAACAAATGGTGGACAAATTAAAGGAATCATTCACTACTATCACCTTTGAGTAGATACCCAGAGATCAGAATCGAGCTGCTGATGCTATGGCTACCATTGGATTTGTCCTAGATCTTCCATAAAATTCAACATGCTATGAGTTCTTGGTCGAATAGCTTTGGATTCCCACTTATGATATCCTCGAATCTGAGATGATATGTCGCCTTATTGGTTCCGAATCCCCATGGTATGGTGATTTCTACACCTAACTCCATGATCACACACATCCTCCTAACCAATCAAATAACTAATTTAAAACCTTCATTCACCAAACCGCTCGATATACCATTATTGCTGAAACCCTATACCGACATAGTCTTGATGGTACTCTCCTTCGATGTCTAGAACAGGATGAGATAACAAAGGCCTTGGAAGAGATACATGAAGGAATTTGTGGAACTCATGCAAGCAGTCTGTCACTAGCCAAGAAACTCATGCGCATTGGATACTATTGGCCATCCATGGACAAAGGCTCCTACTACTTTGTTAGAAAGTGCAAGAAATGCCAAGTTCATGGAGACCTGATACATGCACTAGCACAGGAATTGCAACCAATCATAACACCATGGCCTTTTTGTCAATGGGGCCTTGACCTTGTGGGTAAAATCCATCCATCTTCATCTAACAACCATAAATTCATTATTACCGCCACCGAGTACTTCACAAAGTGGATCAAAGTTGTTCCACTTACCCAAGTCATCGACAAGCAGATCGCCTCATTCATCTTTAATTACATCATCTGTCGGTATGGTGTACCCATGTCCATCATCATAGATAACGATCTTCCTTTCAAAAATCAGGATGTCCGTGAACTCTATGAGAAATTTCACATCCAACACCGCTTTTCCACTCCCTATTACCCACAAGGCAATGGTTAGGCCGAAGCATCAAACAAGAACATATTAAGAATCCTCAAGATAATAGTCAATAATGTCAGTTGTGATTGGCATGTTCAATTGAATCCAACACTATGGGCATATTGAACTAGCATTCGAACCCCTACAGGCGCAACTCTCTACTCACTAGTCTATGGTGCAGAAGCTATCTTACCTATCGAGGTTGAGATACCATCTCTATGGGTTTCCTTGCACAATCTCATCGATGATGAAGCATACAAGGTATCCCATCTCTAAGTCTTAGAGCTACTTGATGAGAAAGGACAAGCTGCATACAATCACCTCAAGGCCTATCAGCAACGTATGAGTAGAAGCTATAATCATCGAGTTAGACCTCGCACATTCGAGGTAGGTGATCTTGTTCTTTGAGAGAATCCTCATAACCAACCAAACTAAGAACATCAAGGGAAGTTTGAATCAAACTGGCTATGTCCATATGTTATCACTATTGTATTTGGGTCAGGGTCATATCAGTTAGCTACTTCCAAAGGAGAACCGCTAGCAGATCTGATCAATAACATGCACCTCAAATGGTTTTATACATAAGCTGCATAGAGCATTAGGCTCCCATACATACCGGCAAAAACATCAAAAAAACATTTAGATAAATGTCTTGAAGAAAATACAAAAAAAACAAATAAATCAAAATTGTAAAGAGAAAAATCATGCATCCAAACGGTGAACAAACCACTCCGGTGGCACCTTGGGTAAGTGCGATGGTGAAAACCTAGCAAACATGCACCACTTGTAAAGGCTATGGCTCCATTTTCTTTCAAACTTGTTGCGATCACATTCACTCATCCATCTGTCCAAACCATGACTCATTACTAATTTGCAATTAAGGATAGTACTTCATGCATCTTGCATCCCACTTTTTGAGAGTCATGCCTAAAACTGGGGGCAATACCCTTAACCTATTTGATGGAAGTGGATTTTGTATTACTTGTGATTCATTGATTCTTCATTCAAAACTATCTCACAAAATCCAAAAACATTCAAAACTATCTCACAAAATCCAACAACATTCAAATCTGTCTCTCCAAATACTAAAAACATTGGAAAATTATCTCACAAAATACCAAAAACATTCAAAACAATCATCAAAATACCAAAAACATTGAAAAACTATCTCACAAAATCCAAAAACCTCAGAAAACATCAAACAAACAAAAACATGGCAATGCTTTGTATATACAAATTTTTGAAAGCAGATACCAGACAAACATGGTGAAATAATCAAACGATGACCACTTATCCAATCAACCAAACAATCAACATCAAACATACAAATTGTCTAAACAAGGATGCATCCTTCCTTACCAAAACAAAGACAAGATGACATTTTCTTTGACAAGAAAATTTTGTTTAAGCTATCAAGTACTTGGTTGATTTGTAGGTTATTCATTCATTTATATATATCAGGTTCCTAAAGCATTGTTTGTGTATCTTGTGTGAATTATTCTGATGAAGTACTGGGGCATGTACTAATGGTGTCTGCATGGGAAGTTCACTAAGCTATGTGATCATAGGCAAAATACAGTCATAGATCACTATGGCTTGCTAACTACAGCGTATACCTTGACCATATGAGCATGAACCATTATCGAGGGTCCATATTCTTTATTCTTTATATATGTTGTTTGCTTATAGGTACAATACTCCATCTTTGGTTCCTACTACCTTATCCAAGCTCGATAATGGTTTTATCTCTTACTATGGTATGAATTTGTCTCAGTATATGATCGACAAAATATCAAGGAGGACATTACAAGTCATGCATGAAAGGAGATAATCCTTGTCTATTCTGCAAGCAATACTCAGGTCAACTTGATCCATTATATCAAGTTGCTTGTATTAACTTGCTATATCCAAATCCATGAAAGGAATACTCAGGTCATCTTGAATCATTATGTCAAGTTGCTTGTATTTTCTTACAACATTTTAAAGCTCAATGATGAAAATAAAGAACTATGGATCGTCATTCCATCTCATATGTATATATTGCATTCCATCCATCCATACATTCATAAATAACTGCATATCATTCATACATAGTAATGACAATGGATACTCTATTTTCCTCTTCTTCCATAGGAATGCATCATAGGTCCTCCATTTCTTCTATCTAACATCAAACCCCCCTCACCCTCCCCATCTTGGTAATCAGCATCACATACCCTACATCATCTCTCATCAACCCAATCAAGCCAATTACTCTGTCTATATAGGGATATCGACTCACACACACCTAGACTATCAATAGATACTATAATCAAGTATCTTCGGGTCTCAACAGGTAATCAATTATGACAAACCTAGACTACAACAAACAATTATCATAATGACCTAGTCTCAATAGGGTTGTTATGATTCACCACAACCATCCATCACACACACACACTATCAATTGATCAACCAATCAAACACAATCATAACGGACAATTACATCAATTGTCTAAGTCTCAACAAGTATTTTGCTTCAAATACCTTGACTTCATCGATCAATTACATCAATTGTCTAGGTCACCATCAAGTCACTTTGATTCACTTGCTCAGACTTTATCTTGTCCAAGCGAACAACTGACATCAACTGTCATGCTTTGACTCGATTGGGGCAATTAAACCAATTGCACCAGATTGTCCAACCAATTTTGATCAATTGTACAATATCAATCAAAAGCACAACACCACATTTGCACTGTATCTCCTGCATAACCTACAGGTACTCATTGGCTTGCCATTTCTCTGTATTCACTCTATTTTCTTCCATTCTTTCACCGTTATTGCTAATTTATTTTATTCTACCTCCCCTCCACTTCTCGTTCTTTTTCGAGAGATCGCCCGATTCTTCAACAAAAAATTGGCCCATCTCTCGAGGGGGCATACCACCCACTAAATTAACATTTATGGGGCATATTTCTTCACACCTATTTTTCTTTCTTTGAAACGATGCAATAAAACCGCACCGTCTCAAAGAGGGGCAAATGTAGTCACATAAATATGTCCACTTAATTAAATGAATATTTAGTATTTATTTGATTATTTAACCATCAATCAAAAATTAATTAAACTAATATTTAATTAATTCATCTTAACCCTCTTCTCCTATTAATTAAATAAATTATTCAATTTATTTGATTTAATTCACTTTACCAAATTCAGACCATTAATTAAATAAATAAATCATATTTATTTAATTAAATCTTCTCTCACATTTAAATAAATTAATATTTATTTAAATCCCCCAAAATCCCATCTCTTGCATTTAAATAAATTAACATTTATTTAAATCACCTTTATCCTCCACCCATTTGTATTTTCCTACAAATGCAAGTTGCACAACTATTTTAAATAAATAAATAAGTTATTTAAAAACCTATTTATCCTCACCCACTTGAAACCTTTAATGGCTTCCCTTAAAGTCTTCAAACTCAATGGCTTCCTTCTAGAGTCTTCTCAGGCCTTTAATGGTTTCCCTTAAAGTTTTCAAACTCAATGGCTTCCTTCTAGAGTCTTCTTAAGCCTTTGATGGTTTCCCTTAAAGTCTTCAAACTTAATGGCTTCTTTCTAGATGCTTCTTAAGCCCTTAATAGTTTCCCTTAAAGTCTTCAAACTTAATGGCTTCCTTCTAGAGTCTTCTTAAGCGTTTAAAGGTTTCCCTTAAAGTCTTCAAGCATTTAAGCTTTATCTTCCTTTTTCTCATGTAAATAAATTAAGATTTATTTAAATAAAATCCAAAATTCACATTCACATTTAAATAAATTAATATTTATTTAAATATCTATCCAAGTGCAAATTAAACCATTTAATTGAAATAAATGACTTTATTTCAATTGAAAATCCCAAAATTCCTCCCACTTGCATTCTCCTACAAAATCCACTTGCACGTCTAAATCCCTTCTAGATTCTTCTAACTCCTAATTAGCCTAATCCTATCCTAATCATTGTCACATTCCTAAATAAAAGGAAGTCAATTCTCAAAAACCTCCAAAGTCTTCAATAACCATTAAAGGCTTTATGTCTTCAAATGGTTAACCTGTAAAGTCTTCCAAACCATTAAAGGCTCTTACATAACCATTTATGGTTAACTCACCTTTTACCTTTGGTTAGAGACTTTCCTCAAACTTAACCATCATTTTGACTCATGGGTCTCTTCAAAGCATTTATTTATTTGACTAAGGTAACCATTTAACCCTTGCACATTCCTTTATCCCTTGGATAAAAGGAATATCCATTAACCTAACCCTAACCCAACCCCCTAGGGTAACCATCATGTCCCCTCAAGCATTCAATGCTCCTTATCTCTCCTCTCAATCCTCCTTATGGTGACACTTGTCAACATGGGATTGGGTTGAAAGTCTCACATGGATTGAATATCTTTCAATCCTAACCCTTGTTAAGATTGCTCAATCTTAACCATTCATTTCCCCATTTTTTTAATAAATAGAACCCTTCTCCTCAAGCAAAGAAGGAATCATTAGAGTATTGTTGTTATACTAATATTAGCATAGAGCTTTTTCATAGAATCACTATCTACACTTGCATAGCATTTTCTTATCATATTCAACCATCTTGAATCTCCAAATGGCATCCATGGCTAGTGCTAAAAGATGAGAGCTAAACTCATGTGGAACTTGGAGAGGAGAGGAATAAGGGAGGAGTAACTATGAGTCTTGATTAGCATTGGGGGGAGTATAGTTTATCTATTCTATATTTGTATGCTTTCTATTTCATGCTTAATATCTCTCTTGATATGCCTGTTTAGGATAATCTTTTGGTCCTAACACTAACGTTTGTTTCTTGTGCTCTTGTGTGTGTTGCCATCAAATAGATTTTCTAATCCTGTTTGCAGAGCATCAATCTATATTCTTCTTAAATCTATATCTTTGATATTCAAGGTTAGGCTTGTATGTTCTTCTAGCTTCTTCTCTAAGTCAAGCATGTCTATCAGGGTATCTTTAAGCCATATGACCAATCTTGTTATAGTTAAAACATTTAAAGGGTGCTTTACCTTCATACTTACTTCCAACTAGACCTTTAGGCATTTTCCTTGCAAATTGTGCTTCAAGTTCTTCATTTTCTCTCCTATTTTCTTCAAGTTCTCTTGCATAAAAGACTTTCCAATCAGATTTTTCAAATGATGGTGGAGATGATGTTGATGCCTTAAAAGCTAAATCTATCTTTATAGTAGTAACAGGACCAAATTCCTCAATTTCAAAGGTTGAAAGTTTTCCAATCAATGTGTCCCTGGTTACTGATGTATTATGCATTGTTCTTAACTCATTTATAGCAGTAACTTTCATTTTACATGCTGGTGGCAATCCTCTTAAAACTTTTGAAATAATTTCATCTTCACTTAAGGTTCCTCCACAACATTTAATACCGAAAACAATTTCATTTACTCTTTCCATAAAAGTGGAAATCCTTTCATCTTCTTCCATTTTCAGATTTTCATACTTGACCCGGAAGCTTTCAAGTTTTGCAATTTACTGTGGAATCTCCTTCATTCAATGTTTCCAAATGGTCCTAAATAGCTTTAGCAGTAGATCTATCTAAAAATCCCATGATTTTCTAATCTGATAATGCGCTCAAAAGTGCTTCTCTTGCTTTGCAATCATTTTCCTCATCTTTTCCTAAGGTAGATGGATTAGGTTGACTTTGAGTAGGAGCAATATAGCCATTCTTTATAACATCCCAAATGTCCTTTCCAATGTAATTTAGATGTGTCTCCATCCTGATCTTCCATATGCCATAGTTGGTTCCATCAAGTTTAGGACTGTCCTTCTTTAAATAGTTAGTACAGATTGGATCTCCTCAAGCTGTTAAACTTTTGCAAAAAGAGGACTAAGCTTTTATACCAATTGTTAGGTCTTGGAGACAACTGAGAGGCGGGGGGGGGGTGAATTAGTTGTCAAATAAATTCAAACTAAAAACAAATTATCCAAACTTAATGCTTAATATCGATAAAACAAAATTTATGTCAGTAGAGAGTTTATTAGTTAATTGCAGTACCGGTAAAGATTAATGCATGAAATAGAAAGAAAATAACATCCACAACACATAACACCAATATTTGTACGTGGAAACCCTGTAAGGGGAAAAAGCATGATGGGAAACCTTACCCACAATTAGATGATACTACTACAGATAGTATGTGTATACAAATGGGGTCTACACATGCAAAAAGGCCAAGCACCTAGAGCTCACTGCTCAAACACAAATAGGAGTCACACTGACTACAATTGGATGGTTAAATCCAATAATGATGTACTGCTCAAAATAGCATCTTCATATGCTGGATTCAGTACCGATTCAGTTTTGATATGTCTTCACAAAAACCTTGCTTCACCTTCAAATGATGTCTACATGTATAGCTTTGCTTATTCTCACATATACCTTCTTACAATACCCTTTTTTCAATCACCTATCGATCTTACAAATAAGATCTTACATATATACCATAACCTAAGACCAATTTTAGTAGGTCGGCTCTAGAAGATATTATAATAAAACAATTTACAAGTAAATCAATAATCGATGCAATATCCAATTCAACATGTCAACTTAATGCATTTACAATAACAACAAAATCATCTCCAAAGAGTGTCGTGCTGATCTAGAATAGATAAGCCTATCGGTGCTTATTCTAGACCTATTTGTTGGTAACAACAAATATGCAAACACGAATATGCCAATGAATAAATCTCCAAGACAAAGTGTCCAAATGATGTCTTCAACATAAAAAAGTGTTTTCCGTGTCATTCCAAGTGCCGGTGAACAATATATCCTTTCGATGAACCAGATATCAGTGACTGTGCATAAGTCACTTGCTTGCCGGTGAACATTGCCAATCCTCCAAAGTGCCAGAGTTGATAAGAGTTAATAGGTGTTGACATCAATGACAAAACCATATCAACATATCCAAAATACCTACAGAATCCAACCAAAAGAACTCCCCATGAACTCTGCTTAACACAATCCTTATAACATCCTTTGGAAAATCAGGAATACTAAGAATCTCCACAAAACCTAGGGTTTCAACTATCTTATGTTCCGGTTTAACATTTCCATTTTCATCACATATAACAGTCTTGTACATGTTCTTAATTTTATCATCTCCTAGTTCTTCTATATGACAATGTATGTAGATTCTAGGATCCTCAGCATAAGCAACTCCTTTAGGTATTTTGAGAATGCTCCTAGGGTATCATCTTTCTTCGCAATTTTGGGAATAATCTTAAATACGGGTCTAGGGCACTTAACAACTTCAATTACAGTAGGGTTTGCAATGAATTCAGGTGCAGTGGAGAAAGCTATTGTTATAAATACCTTAATCTGCCTTTAGGTATGAGTGCTTGAATGATTTGCTTCACTTCTCGCTATGGATACCTTCACTCAGGATTTTCGCACTCTAAGGAAGTTTGAATACTTGGTGAATGAAAAAGAGCCAAAAATACTTGCTTTATAATGTCATTTACATCAACTACCACATTTAATGCCTATTGGTTAAGTGAAACTTAACACATCTATCGATACAGAAGTATTTCAACTTCTCACCATCAATCGAGGGTAAATTAGCATGTTTTTCAATTTGTCGCCATACCCCCAAAAGGCTTCTTTTTAGTTAGATGAAGAATCTCCTGCCAGTGGAGTGATACTCTATTCTACCAATGAAGGAATAGCTTCATTAACATTCATATCTGACTTCCTAATCCATTGTTTTGAAAATATTGCTTCACTTCTTCAACCTTCTCTTTACCTTTCAAACTGGGTCCTTTGTTATTTGTCAGTGATGCCTTACTTCTACAAAATTTTGCAATATGTCCAATCTTGTTACAAGAATAACAAGTCACATTGTTTTTCTTAATAGCTTTTCCATATCCTATGCCGGTATGTGTTCTGCATTGATTAGATAAGTGTCCAAATCTTCCACAAACATAAAATCTTACATTCATTCTGCAATTTTATGAATTATGTCTAGCTTTATTGCATTTAGAACATTGACCAATGGGTGTATTGGTGTTCTGATAGTTTCTAGATCTACACTAATTTGCTCTATGACCATACTTGTTACTATTCATGGTGAAAATGGATAACAATAATAACTATATTGAAAGGCTAAATGAATTCAACCACAAAACCCTAGCCTAACAATGAACAAAGATCCACCATAACATATGAAGATTACCTAAGACAATGCAAATAACTCAAAATCACAAAGATTATACCATCACATGTCCACTAGGGTTTTGATCTCCATTCTTCCTATCTCCATTGATCTTGCTTGATATATATTTTGCTCTCAGATTTTAATATGCACAAGAGCTCAACAAAGAACGGAATGTGGTTGCAAGTAGGATCATAGTGTAGTCAATTGATCAAGTAGTTAGGGTTTGACAATGAAGAAAGCATCTCCTTAAATAGAAGACACAATAAGAAATGGAGGGTTAAGATTGAGAGGTGTAAAAAGAGAGGTCGGCTAGGATTAGAGGGTAGGTAAAAGAAATACCAAAATAATGAAAGAGGTAGGTAGTGAATGAATTAAGAGATGAATGACATGTGTCATGTGTAGAAAAAGATAATGAATTAATTAAATAAATAAAGATTTATTTAATTAATAGAAGAAGTAGGACAATTAAATAAATAAAATATTTATTTAATTTAGGAAAGGGATAATTTAAATAAATAAATGTATTTATTTAAATGAGAAATAAGGCTAGAAGAGGATAAATGAATTAATTAAATAAATAAAGATTTATTTAATTAATAGAAGAATTAAGCTTAGATAATTAAATAAATAAAATATTTATTTAATTAGACATGACAATTTTAGGTGTCTACATTTTGCCCCTCTTTGAGACAATGTGGCTTGTCGCGTTGTTTCAAAGAAGATAAGATGAACTGATACAGAGTTGCCCCAAGATGGGAATAATATGCCCCCTCGAGAGATTGGATGAAAATGTCTGAAAAGATTGCAGACAATCTCTCGATAAGAAAGAGAGGCTAGAATGGACTGACCGGATAAAGTGACAGAGTCACGGGATAAGGAAGACTGACTCGGGAAATGAGAGTGAGGGCTAGGCTAGGCTATAAGATAGATCACGGGCAAAAGACATCCTCATTGTCATCCACACCCCTACGAGATCACAGTGCAGAGCGAGAAAAGAGCAGCAGCAGTCAGCAGCGATGTCTTTCATTCATAGATTCGACTGCGTTCGCCGATTCCAGAGGCCAGCAGATGCAGGAGAGCCGGTAAGTACCAGAAAACCTCCTCGTACTTTCACGCATTTCAAGTTTTGTCATTAATGCTCAATAGGTAGCAATAAATGCACTAGGAATAGGGTAGTTAAAAAATGCAAAAACGCGCAACCGCGTCTGTGTCAGTGCTAGGCGCGTCTGTGTCCAACAGGCGCGTCTGTGTCGGGTCCAAGCGCGTCTATGCCTGGGACCGCGTTTGTGAGTAATGCAAGCGCGTTTGCGAATTCCAGACGCGTTTGTGCGCTTTAGGGACGTCTGTGTTCCCTGGCCGCGTTTATGAAGGATTTAGGCACGTATGTGTTCAGAAAGCGCGTCTGTGTTGCAGAAGCGCATTTGTGCAGTCTATAAGCGCGTTTATGAGTTTAAAGCGCGTTTGTGTGTCAAAAATGCATAGTTTAAGTCTTTTAGGTCAAATCGGCAGTTCTGTGATGAACATACGCTGTCGATTGAATAAGCTGCTGAGAGGATACACTCAAGAAGGTCCTCTAGGAAGACTAGGATAGATCAAGGTACTTTGTGATGAACAGGGAGTGCGAATGTGAGTAACACTTTGTGATGAACAGGGAATGTCACACACGTAGTACTTTGTGATGAATAGGGAGTACCACTAGGATAATCAACAACACTTTGTGATGAACAGTGAGTGTCACTAGGATAGGTAAGCATATGCATTTAGGTAACAAGTAGCATTTTGTGATGAACAGTGAATGCCACGATAACTGACATGATTGACTGTTTGACTACAGGAGTATCTGCCTATGCTGGAGTCACGGGAGAGATTCCCGTTGACTCAGAGATTGCGACTAGAGTTGTCGATTCAGGACAGGATTGCTATTGAGGAGATGGGCCTCAGACATGTGCTATATGTGCCCGAGTTTCGGGCAAACATGGGTTTGCTGACTGCACTGGCGGAGAGATGGCACTCCGAGACTTGCACGTTTCACTTGCCTATGGGGGAGATGATAGTGACCCTCGAGGATGTGTACAGGATACTGCATATACCGATCGATAGAGAGCTGATTCCATATGATTGAGATGGAGACAGGGAGGCGCTTAGACGGGTATTTCAGGATCCCGGTTTGGAGATGAGAGCAGGGCACGTGGCATGGGATACCATGACATGGATAGGATTAGCACTACCAATAGTGTTGGCAGGAGTGATCAGTGAGTTCCTCTGTATTAGTTTTGTACCATTTTATATAATGATGTAGACACCTGCAGGTGATTGTAGCCATATGATTTTGACATCATTGTATCATGACACTTTATATATATATGAGATGATTCATCTTTGCGGAAGCTATATGCATGTGTACCGATGTGATGAGATTTTTCATGATGTATGTTTTATGTGATGCTTATGATATGGATGCAAATATGTATATGATGCAATGCAATATTTTTTTTTGTTCTTTTATGTTTTATATGTGTATGCATGATGCAAATGTGAATGTATGTAATGCAGATGAATATGATAATGCAGATGTAAATTGTGCTAACAGGTGTTGTGTGCAAGATGTGATGCAGTTGTGATATCTATATGTATGTATGAGATGCTTATATGTGGTAATGTAGGTGCAGCTACATGAAATGCAAATATTTTTGGTGTGTCATTATACTCAGTCATGTGATAGCAGGCTACGCGGACTCGAGAAGGACGATGGAAGTCAATCAAGAAAGGGGGATGAAAGATAGAAGATATGAAAGTGAAAGAGATTCTTGTGCATTATCATCATTGAGCTTTATTATGGCAAGTAGGTTATGACAATCGAGGCATATGTTTGACCCAGAAAGTCATTGTACCCGTTTGCATGGAGATAAGACAATCACAAACAAGGAATGCCCTAGTTCATACTAGACTCACAGTGTCCTCATATCCTTGGACAAGTCATAGCATTACTAAGAGACAATCCACAGACAGCAAATGCAAATAGGTGACGATACCCCATCCTCGCCTTTCTAGTCAAAGACATCCTGGAGATAGAATCTCTAGTCAAAGACATCCTGGAAAAGCTAAAAGACATGTCACCAAAAGATAAAATCAAAAGAAAACCAAGACTCGACACCAACATCTACTGTAGTCCTCAAGTTTAGTGTCTCTTGTCACTTGTATAAGTCTTATTTGATTATGGTCACAATGTTTACTTTCACAAAAAGGATAGATAGCACTGAACCATATGTTGTCTGAGTCTGTTGAAAGATTTGATTTGTTGAAGCCCATTGTTACTGCTGTGTCTCATCTAAAACTGACTAAATCCATGAAACTGATACTCTATTGCGGAGAAGATGAAACTTTATTGCGGATCTGTGATGCAAATGTTGCTTTATTGCGGATTGTGCGCGGATAGACTGAAGAAAGCTGGAAGAAACTATACTCCTCAAAACATGTGATGTTCTCAGTTCCACACCCATCACTAGACGTAGGATTTTGCCTTAGCCACAGATAGGATCTGATTTATTATGGATGGAAAGGGAGGCGAAAAGGGAGGTTTATTATGAATGGCTAACCAGTCTTGGGTAGATCAATAACAAGCCATGATGGGAATGGGTAAGTTTATTATGAACGAATTGGTCGTGAGTGTGTGCAAAGTGAAATGATGAAAGAGAATCCTGAAGGAGGGAGGAGCAATGTCTCTACGCATGGCGCTGGTGACCCAGTTTTCACCATGGTACTTGCCCAGGGCACCACCGAAGTGGTTTTCACCGTTGGACAAAATTATTTCTTTTTACTTTTTTCAATTTTTCAATGTTTTTTGTGTCACAAGGCGCCTGTTTGCCAGGTTTTCACCAAGTAACGATTTTTTTGTTTTATAATTTTTTTTTTTTTTGTATTTTTGATATTATATTTTTTTTTTGTATTTTCTAATTAGGATATTCTGAAGAGCTATGTGTAAAACCTGCGAAGGTGCATGCTGTTGATAGGATCCTCCAAAGATTCACCTTCTATAGTTGAAAGCTGATATGCCCCAGAGCCATATACCGCTGTGATGATGTAAGGACCAAGCCAATTTGGTTCGAACTTGCCTTTCTTATCTCTGTCCTGCTGATTCTTGGGGTTCTCTCTGAGGACTAAGTCACCTACCTCAAATGTGTGAGGTTTGAACTTGTGATTGTAGCTGCGACTCATTCATTGTTGATAAGCCTTGAGATGATTAAAAGTAGTATGTCTTCGTTCCTCCAGCAGTTCTAATTCTTGTAAGCGAGAGACCCTGTAATCTTCATCGTTGATTATGTTTCTCAAGGAGACCCGTAGAGAAGGAAACTCGACCTCAATAGGCAATATGGCTTCAGCGCCATAGACAAGTGAGTAGGGTGTAGCTCCTGTAGGTGTGCGGACACTTGTGCGGTAGGCCCAAAGTGCAGGATTAAGTTGGATATGCCAGTTACGGCCAGCGTCGTCGACTGTCTTTTTAAGGATTTTAAGAATCGTTTTGTTAGATGCCTTAGCTTGGCCATTACCTTGGGGGTAATATGGTGTGGAGAAACGATGGGAGATATGGAAGCAGTCACAGAGTTCACGAACATCCTGATTTTTGAAAGGACGCCCGTTATCAGTGATAATGGAAGTAGGAATCCCATATCGGCAAATGATGTAGTTCAAAATGAAGGTAGCGATTTGTGTCCCTGTAACTTGTGTGAGAGGCATGGCTTCAATCCACTTTGTGAAATACTCTGTGGCTGTGATAATGAATTTATGACCGTTGGAAGAAGGAGGGTGAATCTTGCCTATGAGATCGAGTCCCCACTAACAAAAAGGCCAAGGAGATGCAAGTGGTTGTAGTTCCTGTGCTGGTGCATGTATGAGGTCTCCATGAATTTGACACTGCTTACACTTCTTGAGAAACTGATATGCATCTTTTTCCATAGTAGGCCAGTAGTATCCAGTCCTGATAAGTTTCTTGGCCAAGGTAGGACCACTAGTATGCGGGCCACATATCCCTTCATGCACTTCTTGTAACACAATCTGAGCTTCGTCACTCTCTAAACATCTAAGAAGGGTGCCATCTAGACCTCGTCGGTATAGGATATCAGCTAAAATGACATATCGAGAGGATTGGCGAATGAAAGTGCAGTGTTGATTGTTCGATAGATCGGGAGGTAAGATATTGTCACGAAGGTATGTGAATATGGAACCATATAACTGGGATTCAGGACCAACAACACATATCATTTCTGTAAGAGTGATCTCATATGAAGGAATCAGCAGATTATCTACCAAGAACTCATAGCAGGTCTCATTTTGTGGTAGATCAATGAGCGAAGCAATTGTAGCCATGGCATCTGCGGCACGATTCTGTTCTCTTGGTATCTGCTCAAAATCTATCTTTGTGAAGTGTTGTTTCAAATCATCTACCAGTTCTTTGTAGGGCATTAGTTTTTCATCTTTTGTTTGGTAATCATCAGTTGCTTGCCATATGACCAGTTGAGAATCCCCAAAAACACGAAGCTCTTGGATCTTCCACTGAACTGCAATTCTTAATCCAGTTGTTAATGCCTCATATTCCACTATATTGTTGGTGCAAGGAAATGATAAGCGATATGATTTTGGTATAGAATCACCTTGAGGAGTTATAAAGAGTATACCTGCTCCTGCCTCATGCTGTGTGTAAGAGCCGTCAAAGTATAATTGCCATGGCTTTGCAGGTGATATTGTTAGAATGGACTCATCTGAAAATTCTGACTGTAGAGGAACATCATCTATCATGGGAGCATCTGCCAATTGATCTGCAATTGCTTGTCCTTTGATTGCTTTCCTGTCCACGTACTTGATGTCAAATTCACTCAAAATCATTACCCACTTGGCCAGCCGCCCAGTAAGTGTAGCTTTGTTGAGAAGATATTTTAGTGGATCGATTCTGGCAATCAACTTAGTCTTGTGAGTGAGCATATAATGTCGTAACTTCTGTGAAGAAAAGACCACAGCGAGACATGCACGCTCGATTGGTGTGTAGTTTAGCTCATATCCTACCAATGTGCGACTGATATAGTATACTGCTTTTTCCTTGCCGTCAGGTATTTGTTGTGCTAGGAGTGCCCCCAATGCCATTGGAGTAGCTGATATGTAGAGTAACAAAGGTTGATTTGGAATTGGTGGCATCAAGACTGGTGGGTTCAAAAGATAATCTTTGAGCGCCTGAAAAGCCTGTTGACAGTTCTCATCCCATTTGAACTTGATATTTTTATGTAGCAGGTGCTGGAAAGGGTTACACTTATCCGCAAGTTGTGCTATGAATCTTCGTATGGATTGGAGTCTCCCTTGTAAAGACCGAAGTTGACTGATATTCTTTGGTGGCGGCATGTCTAAGATAGCCTTGACTTTTGCTGGATCGGCCTTGATTCCTCTTTTAGACACAATGAATCCTAGGAGCTTCCCGGAGGTTACTCCAAAGACACATTTCTTTGGATTTAGTCTTACCTTATATTTTTCCAGCCGATCAAAGACAACTGAAAGTATGTCCAAGTGGGTGTCTCTGTCTATTCATTTTCCTAAAAGATCGTCCACATAATCTTCCACGGTTATGTGCATGAGATCATGAAAGATAGTCGTCATCGCTCGTTGATACGTGGCGCCTGCATTTTTCAGCCCAAAGGGCATGACGTTCCAACAGAAGGTTCCCCATGGACAAGTGAATGATGTTTTATGTTGATCTTCAGGTGCAATCCTGATTTGATTATATCCAGAAAATCTGTCCATTAAGGATAACATTTCATGACCTGCTGTGAGATCAACGATCAAGTCTATGTTTGGTAATGGGAAATCATCCTTTGGACAAGCTTTGTTGATATCTCTGAAGTCTGTACATATCCTTATGCTGCGATCCGGTTTACTGATAGGTACTAGATTGGAGATCCATTTAGGATAATCAATTGGGCGTATGAATTTGACATCCAATAATTTCTCCAGTTCTGCCTTGACTAGTAATGCCACTTGTGGGTGCATTTTCCTCAATTTCTGTTTTACTGGTTTTGCCCCCGGTTTGATTGTCAAATGATGCATAACCAAATCTGGATCCAGTCCAGGCATATCAGCGTATGACCATGCAAAGTTGACTTGTCGTTCCTTGAAGAAGCTTATGAATCTTGCTCTCTCAAACTCTGTCAATGATTGCGCCAAGAATATGTTGTGTGGAACCTCTTCTGTACCAATGTTTGTCTTTATAGTCTCCTCTACCAACATGGATGATTTTTCCTCATATGATGCTGGGAGAATGTCGAGCCTTCCATCTTCGGGTGCCTCAGAGAGGTTTTCTCCCTTAGATACGTCCTTTCTTTTTACTTTTTTGGGGTCAGACAGCGCCACAGTGTGGTTTTCGCCATAAGACCCTTGTTTTGTTTTTATTTTCACATTTTTGCGACTAGAAGGCCCGACACCCTCACCAAAGTATGCCACGTTGTTGAGTTCTATGGCGTATCCTGCTTTATGGTCTCCAGGGGGAAGATCATCTCGAATGCCAAGATAGTCGACAATAGCTTCATCATTTTGAAATGTATCAAATTGTGCTGGTCCTTCATGATCCCAGTCAATGAGTTGGGGATGAACAAGGGGAAGGTCATTAGTGTTTTTAGGGTTTGCAGGACTAATAGTGAAGATGTGGTTATACTCGGGTATGTCAAGGCAATCGTCGAGGTCATCGATGGCACTCTCCTCATCAGTTTCGATCGTGAGCGAATCCAAATTGTCATCACTAGTAGCGCCTTCTGGGACAGGTGTCCTCATCCTATGTGATTTCAACCTAGGGCCTTGAAACGAAGAATGTGCGGGATCCTTATGGGTTGGTTCTTGACCGACTCTGAACTTTTTGTAAAATTCCTCTTCCTCTGTGGGTTCATCTGGCTCTCTGAATGTCTCGGTGAGCTCATAGTCACTGGAGGATTTGTCTGAACCCCACTCCCACTCATTAGAATCTGTGGAAGGATAATCCTCTTGTTGAACTTCGGCAACTTTGATTCGCCATGCCTCTTTTGTTCTTTTATTGTGAATCTTGGAATTCAGAAAACCGAGTCCCTTGGAGCGTTCTCTTCTTGTAGTTAGCTCAGGTTGTAAGGGCTCCATGACACCTTCTTTGCGTAACCCGAGAGGGATTTTTCCATCATACCCGAATTTTTGTAGAATTTTAAAGCCTTTGCCATAGTTCTCATAGGGTATAATAGTCTGATCATGTGCGTCCTCTTCAATATCTTTATAAAGCATTTTGTATAAATTTTCTTCTTCTAGTTCGCCCCACCTTTGAAAGATGGTAGGATCCCATTTGAGTATCATGATGGAGATTTGCTTGTTAGGATGTGGCCTCCCATATTCTTTTGGAGAGCTCAGGACTTGTCATAAAAACATTGTCTGATTCAGAGTGTATTCTCCCATGCCTTTGTCTTGAAACTTGCCTCTAAGTTCACCTTGTTTGGATGTCGAGGGTTTTAATGACTCAAGATCAACGTATGCCGAAGAAGGAGTAGCCTCACGATTACTGGGAATGATAGTTTCAGTATGTGACCTCAAGTTATTGCAATATATGAATGGATTTGGATCACCATTGACTGTTACCTCGACTCCATTATGAGGAAACTTAATGCATTGATGGTATGTTGATGGGACTGCCCTCATTTCATGAATCCACGGACGTCCTAGCAATATGTTATACGTGAGATCTAGATCTAGGACTTGACAAACCACATCCTTTATGACTGGCCCTATTCTTAGCGGTAAGGTGACTGTGCCCTTGGACGAGCGCTCTTCATCATCATAAGCCTTGATGGTGATTTGGTTTGTAGAATTCACAGCCTTGTCAGAATATCTCAATTGTCTTATGGTACTCAAGGTACAAATATTTAGACCTTCTCCTCCATCTATCAGGACTCGCTTGATTCTATGTTTGTGTATGAAGGCTTCAACGTGTAAAGGTGCATTATGAGGCTGACTTATGGAGGCGTCATTGGCTTCTGTGAATGTAAGGGAGTGTGGAATGGAAAGGTATCCCACCATGGCTTGAAACTGGTCCACGTTCAGATCAGTAGGAACAGCAGTGTCTCTCAAGATTTTGTCAAGGATGGCTTTATGTGCAGGGGATATACGTAAGAGCTCAAGAATGGAGATGAGCGTGGGCGTCTTCCCTAATTGTTCTACAAGGTCGTACTCAGGCTTGGTAGATGAAGGATTGGTATTCTTAGTGGAGGTACCTGGCAATGTAATCTTACCTCGACGAGTTGTAACATGACATTCAGAAGTAGACTCGGAGGAAGATCCCACACCCTTTAGGACAATCTTGGGTCTCTGAGAAGGATTCTCAGGATTTTTGTTCTTGATAGTAATAGTAGAAATATGATTGTCCATCGAGATGTGATTGATAGTAGAATCATAATTGTAAGGTGCTCTAGTGTAATTGGCTTGATCATTTGTGACTTTGCCTTTTCCTTTGTCATGTTTTGGGAACAGTTCCTTAAACATCTCATGCTCTTGATTAGATGAATGTCCCTCAATCTCAATGTCGCCTCTATCAATGAGATCTTGCACAATGTTTTTCAATCAATGGCAATTACCTATCTTGTGACCCTTACTCTTATGAAATTCGCAATACTCATCATCATTCCACCAATTTGGTTTGACCTTTGGTTCATATGGAGGAAAATCTGGGACTGTGATCACTTTGTTTGCCACAAGCTTTTTGAATACTGATTCAAGTGGTTCTCCCAATGGAGTGTACTTCCTTCGTGGTCTAGAAGTTGTTTGAGTGTTCACTTGATTGTTGGTAGAACTTGATCCAGAAAAGACGAACTTGGGTCTCACTGTGTTGGCATCAACAACACCATCATTAACTGTGTTCTTGTTCTTGTTCCAAAATTTTGGTTTGTCCTTTCCTTTAAAGTCCTCTTTGTTTTCTTTGAATATCTTAATGACTCCTTGTTCAATTAAGACTCTTTCTGTTTCTAGGCCCTTTTCAATAAAATCCTTGAATGTAGACAAACAATCTTTCCTGAGATCATAGCCAATAGCCTTATTAACATTTTGAGTGAACATTTCTACCATTTGTTTCTGCGGGATTTCGCAAGAGCATCTGCTAGCTAGGTTTCTCCATCTTTGTAAAAATGTTGCGAAAGATTCTCCTTCCTTTTGTTTCGTATTGCATAAGGTAGTAACTGAGACATCTATTTCAATGTTGTAAGAGAAATGCTGAATGAATGCCTCTGCTAAATCGCCCCATGACTTAATACCAGGAGGTAATTGAGAAAACCATTCCATAGCTTGATCGCCTAAGCTCTGCGGAAACAACCTCATCAAGTATGTCTCTTCTGTCGCTACCTCAATGCAAGCTGTGAAGAATTGTCTTATATGTGCCTTGGGGTCTCCTCTCCCTCTATATTTGTCAAATTTTGGTGTCACAAAGTGTAGAGGAAATGGAGGCATTGGAATGCTCTTATCGAAGGGATAAGGACATATATCTCTCATAGTGTATGTAGGTTTTGATGTACTCATGTCCTCCATTTTCTTTTGTAAATCTCTAATTTGTTGCTCCAAATTGTTCTTGGGAGGAGATTGATTTCTTGTAGCATACCCCATGTTTGAAATGCCCATTTGAGGAGGAGCTTGTTGCATGTATGGATGATACTGATCGTAGACATGTCCATATGGAGGTCTATATTGTTGCGACATATATGGAGCACTTGGCATAACTTCATGTTGAGGGACCCCATATCTGTTTTGTGTGTATAAACCATATTCAATAGGCCTTTCATTTTCCATTGTGTTGCCCCCAATTTTGACATGAGGTCTCTTTGTGTCAAAATTTTGAGGATGTCCTTGAGTATCCACTTGTTTTGATTGATCCATACCTTGAGCATGTGTTTGAGCATAAGGCCTCCATGATGGTCTTTGAGTGTAAGTATCATATGTTTGAGCTTGTGTATGTGGGATTGCTGGCTTTTGAAGCAAAACTGATGGTGACTCAGGCATCACATTCGGTCCTCTATTTCCTCCACTATTTGGTCTCCTTTGATCCATGTTGAGTTGAGTTTGTTGTGAGGGTCGACTTTCCATAAGTTGAGATAAGTCAAAATCATGCGGTATTTTAGCTCCACTATGTGCCATCATGTTTAAAAAGTACTGTCGATCTCTCCTCATTATCTCTTCAACCAATCTATTGGATTGAGGATTCATTATGGATTCTTCTATGTCTGCTGATAGTATTGAATAATTGTCAACATTGTCATTGTGCGTAGCATTGTTGTTTATAGTGTTTGCGCTTTCCACATTTGGATTGTGTCTATAAACATTCATGTCTGGTAATGTAGTGTGCTCAGGATTGTAGAATAGATCATTGTCATACTCATAAGAACTCATGTTTACGGATTCTTGAGCTTCTTTAGCTATTCTCCTAGATTTTTGAAGGCGGGTTTCAACCATGAACTAGGTGTTAGACCAAGATGTGTGAGACTAGATGAAAAATGACAAGAGTATGGAAGACCAAGGGTTGTATGGAGTGTAAATGAATCTTGAGGTGTACTTGCAATGTCCAAAGTGTAAGACCAAGTATGTAAGTAGTAGAGTAGGTATGACTTCCAAAGAGAGGATAGTTTCTCTTGATGAGGTAAGCTGACCTTGACTCTAAGTAAGACCAAATGAGACCCAAAGGTAAGAAACCTTGATGAGGGACCACTTAGCAAAGTGTTGTTGTATGTAGTGTGTTGACAAAGTATGATGAGGACAAGCAAGTGACCTTTTTGACTCAAGTTTAGACAATTTTGAATGTAAAATGAGATGTAAAGCAATGATGGACTATGTGAGACCCAAGGACAGGTTGAATGCTAGATGAAACCTGAAGAAACAACCTAGCAAGCTCAAGTATGCCGAAACTGATTTTCTTTTGTTTGTTGGATTGTTAAAGTTTTCAATTCCTGACACAGACGCCTCTATATACTTCACAGACGCGATTCCCAGACACAGATGCCTCTCTATTTGACACAGACGCTGTTGAAAACATAGACACTATTCTGCCCTTCACAGACGTGCTTATATGACGCAGACGCGGTTAAAATAGACACAGACACGTTTCTGTAAACTTAGTGCAATTTTTCCGATCTGTGAAATTGTTTTGTTGTGACCAAATCCGACTGTTTGACTGTTTTTCGTGACAAGAGGACACAATGTTGATGACTCAATGTTTGCAAACTGTCTAGACTCCAAAAGTGTGTTGTTTGATGTAAAAAGTTTTGCATACACTTGAAGACACAAAAGACACAATGTTTTGTTGTTTTGTCTTTAATGTTTGAGTGTTTAGCATAAGACAAGCACAAATCTTAGGGCTGGCCAAGACAATAGTTGTTGATCCCACATAGGGTTTTACCCCCGAGGCTACGCTATTCAGAGCGGATACTTAGATGCTTGACCTCACTGGCTCCACCCTCGGCACTCACTTCTCGGGTCAGCCAAGCATCAGTCCCCATGAAAACTCCCCATGGCAAACTTTGTATCTCTACTAAGAACCGTATATGTGTGGGCCGCTACCAGAGGTCCGACCTCCTGCCTCAACAACTAGAAGGATTTGGGCTTCTAAAACAAAAAGGTGTTAGTAAGGGCATCCGCTCGTGTGGCCATACATGTGGCACTTTCAGCTCTGTAAATACAGAAGGCTCCCAACCGGTAGGGGTTACGCCCTACAAATGATCAAATAAATTTGATCAAACGGGTTTATGGGGAGACATAGTGTCGGTATGAACTAATCAGCACACGTTATTCATAGTTTTCACCATGAATACATTTGATTATAGTGGTTTGGATGAGGTGGGTTTTCCTCGCTACCACTTGGGTCGTTCTCTTCTCACTAGTAGTCCTAATGACCACATGGGAAGATAGGCCCTCTAAAGATTAAACAAAAAGAGCCTATTGCTCAAGACACAAAAGACAATGATTCATTTTTAGTGCACCAATGGAAGTGTTTGCTAGTCTATGAAAACAAGGCACACAACAAAATTACAAAACCCTAGCCAAGGCCCTGCAACAAAACTGTTAGTAGTTTGGGTTGTTTCAAATGATAACCCCTTCCTACAAGCACACAAGTTAGGTAAATTTTAGAAAACCCAAAAGACTTTGTGAAAAGGGGCCTTCAACAAAATGTTTTTGCCTCCAAAGCAAGCTGCACAAACCAGGTTAGCTAGATCTGCAAGGGTTAGCCGAAAATAAACCATATCCAAAACCCTAAGTATGAAATCCGAAAACCCGAATCAAAGAAAATTGACAAATTACAAAACAGAAAACACAGACGCAGTTATACCAGACACAGACGCGTTTGTATGACACAGACGCAGTTATGTAATGCACAGATGCGCTTGGATACCGCAGACGCTATTCCCGAACACAGACGCGATAAGATCAATCACAGATGCGGTTTTAATTCACAGACGCGGTTCCAGGAACCTGCAAAAAATAAAATCTGGCAACAACACAGACGCGATTCAAGATATTGCAGATGCTTCTGAAACACAAAAATGTGATCCAAACGCTCGTAGATGCGGAAAAACCTAAAATGTCGTCGAAAATTGTCCGATCTGCAACTTCAAAAATGCGAAATCTGCAACAAAATGTTAAATGCAAAGGGACAAACGTCCCACCGGGCGTGCCAAAATGTTCATGGTGAAAATGGATAACAATAATAACTATATTGAAAGGCTAAATGAATTCAACCACAAAACCCTAGCCTAACAATGAACAAAGATCCACCATAACATATGAAGATTACCTAAGACAATGCAAATAACTCAAAATCACAAAGATTATACCATCACATGTCCACTAGGGTTTTGATCTCCATTCTTCCTATCTCCATTGATCTTGCTTGATATATATTTTGCTCTCAGATTTTAATATGCACAAGAGCTCAACAAAGAACGGAATGTGGTTGCAAGTAGGATCATAGTGTAGTCAATTGATCTAGTAGTTAGGGTTTGACAATGAAGAAAGCATCTCCTTAAATAGAAGACACAATAAGAAATGGAGGGTTAAGATTGAGAGGTGTAAAAAGAGAGGTCGGCTAGGATTAGAGGGTAGGTAAAAGAAATACCAAAATAATGAAAGAGGTAGGTAGTGTATGAATTAAGAGATGAATGACATGTGTCATGTGTAGAAAAAGATAATGAATTAATTAAATAAATAAAGATTTATTTAATTAATAGAAGAAGTAGGACAATTAAATAAATAAAATATTTATTTAATTTAGGAAAGGGATAATTTAAATAAATAAATGTATTTATTTAAATGAGAAATAAGGCTAGAAGAGGATAAATGAATTAATTAAATAAATAAAGATTTATTTAATTAATAGAAGAATTAAGCTTAGATAATTAAATAAATAAAATATTTATTTAATTAGACATGACAATTTTAGGTGTCTACAGTTACAGCTAAAACATTTTCCATTAAATTTGTAGGCATTAGGTTGTCTTACCGGTTTACTATGATCATGGTTGTTTGCAGTACTAGAGATTTCACCAACTTCAAAGCCAAGGCCATTAGTATCTCCATTAGGTTTCTGATTTTTTAAAATGTCATCAAGTTCTTCTGAAATTTTCTTGAATTTCTCCTTGTGTTGATTTGCAGTAGCCAACTCATTTTCTAAGAAATATTTTTGTCTCATGAGTTCAGTTTTATCATGCTCCAAGTGAATTATATTTGTTTCCAACATATCATTCTCATGACTGAATCTTAGCTTTTCATTTCCAGTATTATTGATTCTCCTAGCCAAGTCACCTTCATTCTTCTTTCGGTCTTCAATGTCTTTACAAAACCTCATAGTCATATCTTGCATCTCATTCCTCAAGGCCATGTTATCCTACTTCATCTTGCTTACAAGATTATTAAGAGTTTCTTTTTCATCATTATCACTCTGTATCTTCTCATGAAGTTCTCTTCTTTTATTCCTAGCAATAGTGAGATTTTCTTGAAGTCCTTGAATGATTTCCTATGTAGCCTTCAGATCATCTTCAAGTTTCATATTCTTCAATGTTTTTGCATCATAATCTGCAAGAGTTGTTTCCAATTGCTTTCTCAAGTTTTCCATCTCTACCAGTGTCAGAATCTTTCTCAAGCTATTAGGATTTTGAAAATAGAGGACCAAGCTCTGATACCAATTGTTAGGATTCCCAAAGATATTGAGAGGGGGGGTGAATCAATATCTAACCGGTTAATGGATTTTCTAAACTTATTAAATGAATTGCATGCCAAAACAGTGTACTGGTAAACCAGAAATAATGCAGTAAATAAGATCAGTAAACACAACGTAGAAAGCACACCATAACACAATATTTTTAACGAGGAAACTCAATGTGGGAAAAACCTTGGTGGGATTTGTGACCCACAATATTCGCTCACTGGCCAATAAGTGAATATTACTGATACAATAGGGGCCTGCACATGTAGGAAGACCAACTGCCTAAAGCTCACTACTTAAATACAAAAAAGGAAGTCTCACTGACTTACAAAAGTGGATTATATAAATCCAATTTCATGTACTAATTCAGTTCAACATCTTCTATGCTAGGTTCAGTACTGGTTTAATCTCAACAACTTCCAAAACCCTATTCCAATGTGTGCCTTAATATTTGCATCTGTCTATTACGTTCCTTCCATGTATTCCACATCTTACAAATGATTTACACGATCTCATACTTATATGAGTCCTAGTGCAATTCACCTTATCGTCTTACAAAAAGATTTTATAATTAAATACAAAATACAATAAACAAAATCTCGTACATCTTTGCCACTGCCACTACTGGTGTCTGTGCCTGTGCCAGTGTCTGTCAGTGCCATATGATTGTAAGGTTGCCATCAGTGACAATACCTTCAATCACCTACAATATCACATTGGAGTGTACATTTTCCAACAATCCAAATGTTTTTGTAGTTCCACTTTTACCAGTAATGCAATTTGTGGATGCATCTTTCTAAGTTTTTGTTTGAACGGTTTGATTCTTGGTAACAATGGTAAGTGATGTAATACCAATTATGGAACTAAACCTAGCATATCAGCATAGAACCAAGCAAAATTTATAGGACGTTGTTTGAAGATCTGCATGAACTTGTCATTTCTTCTTGATTTAATGATTTTGTTAAGTGGATATTATGTATAACTTCTCCTTCTGCTATATTGCGTTCTTCAGTCTTTTCCATGAGTAATGTTGAAATCTCTTGTTCAATAGGGAGATTGTCTAGCTTTCTTTTGTCATTGTTATCACTTTCATCTGTATCTTCTGACACAGAGACAGTTGCCTCTCTAAAGTATGTTGTTCTATCCAAGTCTATAGCAAATCCTGCTTTATAATCACCTTGTGGAAACCCTTCTCTGACACCAAGGAATTCTGCAATAGCTTCATCATTCTCAAACTAGTCTAGAGTCAGTTTTTCTTCTTGCCCCCAATCAATTAAATGTGAATATATAAGGGGTAAGTCATTACTTCCTCATGTTGTAAAAGATTTTGACAAGATATTTACCTGATTATTTTGAACATGTTTTACTGAATTTGGATGACCTGGTGTATCCTCATAGGAAATGTCATCATCAATGGGTGATTGGTTGTCATCTATCATGTATATTGCTTATGGGATACAATCATGGTTAGATAGGAATTCATAGTCATGAGAATCTGTCACACTTTCTATGTATGTACCACTTTCTAAGGTTGTGTCACTTATCTCATCTTGTTCTTGTAACTGAATTTGTTCTTGACTTGTGGATCTTCTTTGTGTGGTGGATACCCTTCTCAAGCCTATTATAAGATGTTACAGTCTTTCTTCATCTAACTCATTTGGTAGAGCTTGTGTTGTTTCCCCTGGCAAAAGTATTGATAGAATCAGGCTCCTTTGTTGGTGCTAAGCCCATTTCTTTTAACACATATGCTTGTGTAGATATTCTAGGTACTATATTGTTAGATAATTTTATATTAGTTTCTTGTAGAAGATGCCTCATATCTTCACCATCTGATTCCATACTAGGATATGTTGCTGCTTTCTTACTTCTCTGAGATGAAGGGGGAAATACCTGTGTTGATAACTGATTATGAGATATGTACTTTGATGGTAGCCTAGGTTTGTTCAATATGTCAATTGTTCATTGTCTTATCTATGTTATCTTTGGGATGTGTTTATAACCTAACCCTTGATTCTTTGGATGTTCCTGAGGTAAAACAAGCTCTAATCTTCCTTGTTTCTATATTCCCAAGCCCGTGGTACCATCATACCCATGTTTTTGTAGCATTTTGAAACCATTGCCATACTGGTCTAAAGGTAACCTAGGTATTTTCATGTCATACTCTTCTTTATATATCCATTGATTGACATCTTCATTTAAGGATTCTTTTTGTAAGTCTCCCCATCTAATGAATAAGTGTGAATCTAAGTACTTTACTATCTCTTTTTCTTTATCTTGTTTCATCATAGTGTTCTAAGGTTTCCCAAAAGACCTTGGAGAGAGAGGTAATTGTCTCACATCAGAGGTACTTGAAATGGAGTATTCCCCACATCCGACATCCTTAATTTGTAAAGAAGATGTTGTAGTTGTATCTTTCTGTGTTTTTGTGATTGTCGATGAATTCATTTGTGTAGTAAGCGGTGTTGCTTTATTAATGGGTACTTGGTTATCCACACTTGCCTTTAAGTGATTACAGTGTTGAAATGGGTTTGGATCACCATGGATGGTGATTTCAATGTCATTGTATGGAAACTTAAGACATTAGTGAAATGTCAAAGGTATGGCCTGCATGGCATGTGTTGGAGAATGTTGGCTTGATGATGATGATGTAGGTTGTATTACAATGATTTATGACTTGTTTTATTATGTTTTGTTAGTCATCCAAGTCATTTAAGCCAACCAGTATAGGAAGAAGCTTATCAGTCAACCAGTAAAATGGGATAGTGAATCGGTAAATAATAACAGACGAATGTTCATGCAAACGGTACATAAAATTGGTGAAGAGTTAGGTGATTCGGTTTTGCAGGAGTGTTGGAGATTGTATTAGGCAACTATGTTTCATACCACAATAGAAGATTCAACAGGATGAGTGAGTTATGATGTAGAGAATAGTCAATCATGAAGAATAGCTAACCAGTAGAACAATGTCACTAAGATCGATAAACCGATACACATAAATATTTTATTTTTGATTTATAACGTGTTTTGCCGATGTAAGTAAAGTGTGATGAACAAGATTGTCCAGATACATTGAACCCAAGAAATTGTTCCAAGGTTGTTAGCTGACTTAGTTGAGATGTCTATAAAAAGGGTGATGAGTTATGAGATGAAGTATGAGATCATGAGAGTAGATTGAGAATTTGATTGTGTGATGGAAGGTGAAGCTCTATATTGATGCATTGTTGAAGTGTGAAGCAAAATTAAAGAGGATCTTTTCAGGTACAAAGGTGCTATATGCAGATTGAATCTAACTTGAGTCTAAATCCTCCAGCAAGGTTACTCCAAATAGAGTAAAGCTTCTAGCAGGGTTGATATAGTAAACCCCTTCACTGGGTGACTCCTAACAGAGTCTACTCTTAACCGAGCATGTTTATAAGACCTTAACCGGTCAAAGATTTATATTCCACAGATAGTGAATCTTGTGGGTACAAATTCCCACTGTGGTTTTTCCCATTTGGGTTTCCATGTGAATAACATTGTGTTATGGTATACATGTCTTATTTGGTGTTAGCTTATGTGATTATCTTTCTTGCATGCCTATTGATTTTAAAGTTGTCAAGAGATGTAATCGGATTAATATTGTGTTTTCTTGTATTGATTCACCCCCTCTCCTAGTGCCTTATAAATTTATCAATTGGTATCAAAACCTAATTCCCTTAAGGCTTAACCGCTTGGGAAGGATCCCTAAGGCTAATATGGGGGAAGGAATGAGTTACAGAGAGCTGTCTAATCGGCTTGCAGAATCTAAAGAAGCCCTAGGTGAATTGAGAGTTAAATATAAAGCTTCATTGACAAAGACGAGAGAGCTAGATGAACAATTGTATGAACTTAGTGAAAGTAGTTCATCTAAGGAATCAAACATGGATGCATTGGTTAATGAGGTGGAAAAGCTAAATGATAATAAGTCAAATCTGAGGAGAGAACTTGAAGCCCTAACCATCACGATGAGTCAAGAGCTGGAAGCTAGGAGGACTATTGAAGACAAGATTAGAGAAAAAGAGCATGAGATCTTTAAGTTAAACCAAGAGGTTGGAACCTTGACTGCATATCTTCAAGAAGAAAAAGAAGAAAAAGAAGAAGTAAAGGCTGATCTAGACATGGTAATATCTCTTAGAAAAAGTCTTATGAAGAAGAATGAAGATCTTACAAAGGAGTTTGCTGATGCTAATGAGTTACTGTCTAAATTCAACAAGAGCTCTATTATGTTTGATGAGCAGATCTAGTCACAAAGGCAGAAAGGAGAGACACAAGGCCTGGGATACACTACTTTTTGTGTGTGTGAAAAGTGGGTTGTACATGTATCTGGAATACACAACACTTCAATAAGTCATTAGATGCATGGTTGGTAAATCGATCAACAATGAACAATAAACCATCATGAAAGTGACCTATTGCCTTCTAGTAGATGCAAGTTTAGTCTCGCTCTCTTATTTTTATATGCAATACCAGTGACTAGACAACACCTAAATGAAGGATTTAATCTATATGAGCATGAAATTGAGCTAAATGGATGCAAGATTAAGCTAGATAAATGCAAGATATGCAAGATTAATGAGTATTAGGCTAACATTATTAAGTTATGAATGAATATTTAAGCTAAATAATTTAACAAATATGCAATAACTAATATGCAAATATTCTCAATATGAAATCTTAATGAACCTAGAGAAAAAACAACATGATAACAATATAGTCTCTAGGATCCTTGATTAGGAGATGAGAGCCTAAATTTATAGAAAATTCAGAAAGAAACCAATGGCTGAGATCAAATGATGATGAGTGGTCAAGATTTTCCAAGAAGAAGCACAATCTAGGTGAATTGATGTGATTGGTTACTTTTCTCAATTTTAAAGGAAATTGATCTAAAATTAAGATAAAATTAGAAAAAAACTGATTTATTCTCTATTTTATTCAATTTTGAGATTTAATTGTTTTAATTGCTTTTCTGATATTTTTTCAATTTTTAATTTGATTTTCAAGATTATCTCCATTTGATTTCTTTTCTCAAATTTTAATTCTTTTTTCCCAATTAATTCCTTTTTTGATGATTTAATGACAAATTGATTTATTTAATTAAATATACTAGGATATTTAATAAAATAAATAGGATAATTTTTTAAAAAATGATTTACTTGAAATGATCAATTAATTAAATATTTATTTAATTAATTCAAAGTGATTAATTTTCCATGTGACATTGATGATTCAAGAAATTAATTCTATGCTCAAGATTAATTTTAATTGCCTTTGGTTAGGACCTTGGTGATGTTGTCGAGATTAGGGGCCCATGGTTTAGATGACCATGTTTAGGGTATTACATTTGCCCCTCTTTGAATTAAAGTGCGAGCAGCACGTTGGTTCAAAGAATAGTTGATGTCTAGGAGATACCAGTTTTGAACTTGATTGATCACAAACTAGATGAAGAGCGAGGTATATAGTTTGTTTTGAAGTGATGAAACTAAATAGATTGATTGAAAGTGATATTGATCCCAAACTCGATTGAACTAAGACCGATGAAGAGAAAAGATACTGAACTTGAACCTGATGGATCAAGAAGCGGATCTTACTGATCTAGAACTTGATTTAACTAGACACAGTGAGTGAAGATAAAACTGATCTTGAACTTGATGGATCAAGACACAATGAGCGAAGATTAACTATCTAGCTTGATTTGATGCATTGAAACTGAACACCTGCTTAGATTGAGCGTGTGATCAAAGATACTCCTTAAACCCTTGATTGAGTTTAAATGAATAATCAGCTTGATGAAAAGAGATGAAACTGACTAACATTAAGAGATTGATTCAAATGAAGACAATATCAACTTGATTTGATTCAAATGAAACTGATATGCCCCTAGAGATTGATTTGATTCAGATGATCAAGAAATCTCAACTTGAAATGAGGCGATGAAGCTGAGATGCTCCTAGCAATAAGGTCTTGTTTGATGTTCTGTAAAGATTAGCTACTCATCTTGTAATGAATATTTTGAAATAAATTCACGACTTTGAGGATGTGATCACTGATGATGATGTCATGAGTATGCCCCCTCGGGAGCGAAATCAAAAGATTGACACGTTGCACAGTGATTTTAAGCAATTTGATAAAAAGATAAAGAGATTAATAATTTGAGCGCAAAGAATGATTCAGAGGGCCATTTGAAGATTTAGTGTTGATTGATGAGAAATTGAGCACAAATTGAAGAAAAGAATGCATAGTTGATGAAAGTGCTAAGTGGTCACAGTTGTGAAATTGACTAGGAAGATGATCTCGGATTTTGATTTCGATCCCGAAAATGGAATCAGGATGGGCAAATTAGCTTAGGATACAATTTTCACATTCATTGGAGCAAGTTTGAAAATTAGGGTTTAGGCTATATAAGGGGTTCATGTGTCATTTTCAATTCATTTTCATCTCCCAAAGTTTGAAATTTGAAAAGCCTTCTACAAATAAAAAAGGCCATTCTGATTCAAGAGCATTGATTCAAGCACCAGAGATGACATAATAGACCGCAGAACTATGACCCAATGGTAAGTGATCGATCTTAGTGTTTTGTCATATGGTCATAAAACGTTTTTCGTCTGATCTCATCACATGATTCATACGAGTTTGTTCTTGAGTGACCATTGTATCGTGCGACAATCTATGTTTTATCGTATGGGGATTTTTACTCGTGCGGAGTGTAATCTTTACTCATACAAGTTTCTACTTGTCAGGTGAAAACTCGTATGAAAACCAACAAGCATTTTTGAGGGTCGAAACATGGATTTTTTATTTGGCATTTGGCATATTTTGATTTGCGAGCATTTTTAACACATTTTTAACACAATTTGGATCATGTGCTGACAATTTGTATGTTTGATTTTGCAAATTCAGTTGTTGAATATCCTGTTTCGGTGTGTGACAATGAGGCTATTTTGTAGTTTATCATATGCAGATAGAGCACATATTGATTTGTCCAGTTTTGGGTACCTTTTACAGATGTCAGACATCCATGTGAATCACGGGATGCTGACTGCGTTAGTTGAGCGTTTCCATTAAGAGAATAAAACCTTCCATCTGCCAGTTGGAGAGATGACGATTACACCAGAGGACATGTACATGATTCTGAGGATTCCATTTGCTGGAGACAAGCTTGATTATGATTCTACTCAACGATTGGGTGTCCTAGCATTGAGATAGCTATTTAATGATGAGACCATTCTAGAGTGCACCATCACCTGGGATAATATGATGAGTAGATACAATGATCAGTATCCTCTGGCATGCATTTTAGCAGGTATTATCTGATGCTTTGCAAAAAGGATCAGTTTAGTCAATGATAACACAACACAAATAAGAAGAAAAGCCAAGTTGTTAGTGTTAGAAATAAAAAACCAAACACTTTCCTACACAAGCATATCAAAAGAGATACCAAAAGCATGATAGAATGTCTAACCAGGAAGATAAATACGATGAGGCATCTCCAAATGCCTCCTAACATGCCCTTGGCTTCTTCTCCCTTGTTCCTCTCCTCTTCAAGTTCCAAAATAGTGTAGCTCTCAGCAGCTTTTTGCACTATGGATGCTTATGGAGGATTGAGATTGTAGTATTAAGCTTTGAATGTGAAATAAAAAGATAATTCTATGCTATTGATGCTAAACTGATATATTTTAACCAAAATAATAAGATATTAGATGATTATGCTAAAAATGCTCTCTAAAATGTCTATAGCTTAGATGCATACAAGTTTTCAGGATCTGGAGTATGAAGAAATGGGCTCTATTTATAGGAAAAATGGAGCAATGGATGGTTGAGATTGAAAGATTCAATCAAGGGTTGAGTTTGAAAGTTGGGGATCCATGTGCACAATTGGCACCAATGAAATGATGACAAGTGTCAACATAGGGTTGGGTTGAGAAAAGGGGTTGGAGGCATTAAAGGCCTGAGAAAACCTCATGGTTATCTAAAGGCTAAGGGTCAAGTCTAAATTAGACTTACCCATTGGGTTAAGAGTTAATCCAAGGATAAACCTTTGTGCAAATGTTTAAGAGATAATCCTGGTCAAAGCATTAATGGCCTGATGAGACCTTTGGGTTGGATAGAGGTTGAGTCAAAACAAATGTTTTAACCATGTGGGAGGGTTTGAATTAACCATTAATGGTTATTGGAGACTTTGGGGATTAAGTGGTTGAAGGTTGAAAGCCTTTAAAGGTTATCAAAGACTTTGAGCCATTTAGTGGTTGAAGACTTGAAGCCTGTAATGGTTATCAAAGACTTTGAAGTTTTGAGAAGTGACTTCCCTTTGCTTAGGGATGTGACAAAGTTTAGAGGATGGATTAGGCTAATTAGGAAGGGGTTAGAAGAATCTAGAAGGGGATTAGATTTTGCAAGTGGATTTGGTGGGTGAGGAAAAATAAGATTTTATTTAAAATAAAAATTCATTTATTCCAATAAATGTGTGCAAGTTGCATTTGTAGAAAAATGCAAGTGGGGGGGGATAATGATTTAAATAAATGTTTTATTTAATTTATTTAAAAGAGGAAAAGGGGATTCTAATTAAATAAATAGATTTTATTTATTTAATTGATTGTGAATTTGATTTAATGAATGAATTAAAATAAATTGAATAATTTATTTAATTAATAGAAGAATGTTTGGAGATGAATTAATTAAATATTTATTTAATTAACTGATGGCTAGTGGATTTTTAATCAAATAAATAGTGAATATTTATTTAATTAAGCTGGACAGATTTGTGTGACTACATTTTCCCCTCTTTGAGATGGTGCAGTTTATCGCATCGTTTCAAAGAAAGAAAAATAGGTGTGAAGAAATGCCCCATAAAATGTGAATTTTATGGGTGGTATGCCCCCTCGAGAGATGGGCCGAAAATTTTTGAAAAATCGGGCGAGCTCTCGAAAAAGAACGAAAATTGGCAGGGTGGTAGAAGAGAAGAAGTTAGCCATACAGGTGAAAAATAGAAGAAAACGGGGGAAACATGGAGAAATGGGGGGCTCAGGAAGTTCACGGGGACCACGGTGATGAGTAGGGGAGAAGTTACGGTGACCACGAAGGGTATAAATGGGGTGAAAGGGGGGAAAACAGGATCATTTGTGACCGCGACTAGTTGAAAATGAGAGCTCTGATAGTGACATTTGGAGGAGCAAGTAGCAGCTACGATGCCGATTCCGATCACTGAGCACAGATTCGAGCGAGTCCGACGATTCCAGCGGCCAGACGACTATGGACCAGCGGTACGCAAATTCAAAAACTCAATTTTTGTGCATTTTTGCTAGGTTTTTAGCTGAGTCAAGTAAAGTCGGAGCAAGAGCGCTAGAACTTTGGTTTTGGCACTTTTGCTCCATTAATTAGCGCTATTGTGCCGCAATGGCGCTATTGTCCCCTGGTTTGAGCGCTTTTGCTCTTCATTAGCGCTATTGTATGCCAGTTTTAGCGCTATTGGTAAAGTAGCACTATTGTAGTGAGGTTTTAGCGCTTTTGTAGTTGTAGCGCTTTTGTATAGCTTATTGAGCGCTTTTGATATAGTTGTAGCGCTATTATTGAAAACTAGCGCTTTTGTCTTAAGATAAATAGCTGCCCCAGTTTGGATGAAGACCAATCTACTGATGCTAATTTAATGGATGGCGAGGTGAAGTGGGAGTTGTTTTGAACCATAGCAGCCTAATGAGACTTAGGTCATTTGTTTAGGATAAATGCTTGTTGAAGTCTAGGGGGCCATGATTGCTTACCTGTTGAGACCCGAAGATACTTGATCAAAGTATCTGATGATAGTCTAGGTTTAAACTTAAGAAAGTTTGAAAACAAAACAACTGATGGTGATTGATGAATGTCCATGTGCAGGAGGATCTGCGCGTGTTGCAGCTACGCGAGGGCCATCCTACGACACAAGGGTTGCGAGACCGATTAACACAGGCAGAGATAGACTGTATTGCAGCGACTGGTTTGTATGAGGTGATGCACATGCCCGTGATTCGTATGAATCACGGTTTGATCACAGCACTGGCAGAGCGGTGGCACAGCGAGACGTGCACCTTCCATTTAGCTCAGGGGGAGATGACCGTGACATTGGAGGATGTGTGGCGCATCCTACGGATTCTGATTCGAGGAGAGCTGGTCACGTATGATAGATCCTGGGGGACTGTGGTAGTGCAGAGGATATTTGATGAGGATGTATTTATTGATGATGGCTCCATTGCTTGGGAGGATATAGCGGCACTATATGAGCCACTTCCAGCAGTGTTGTCCGGGATTGTGGGAGGACTTCTATGTCTAGACAGACGGTCACATGGGTTGGCGGTCGGATGGGGACAGGCTATCGAGATGATGATGATCGAGGGGACCCGATTTGCATGAGGGTCGTGCGTGCTAGCACATATGTATCAGGAGCTCCATGAGGTAGTGTACCGAGGGAGAGGTTCCTTAGCAGTGGGCATGACGCTGCTACACATTTGGGCTTGGGAGCACCTACTAGTGACTTGACCAGTGAGTCTTAGATTCTGGGCAGTGGACCATCCGTACATGTTTATGTATAGTGGTATGATGAGTCAGCCCCACTTGGGGAAGCTGGAGTGGTGGCGACGGGCATTGGATGACCTAGATGTAGTGATTGGCGGCCATACTTGGAGTGTGAGCCATGGGATGATGACGCAGAGGCACTGCCGTATGTGTTCATGACCCGATTCCTCATTGGGAGGACCTCCTATCATGTGGAGAGACAGGTGCCTGGGAGAGTGATGAGGCAGTTTGGACGGCAGCAGGGACTGCCTAGCGGATCAAGAGAGTATGCACGGGTGATTCAAGAGAGGTATGCATGGGGTCCAGTTCTACCTTATGATCAGGCACTAGTAGAGTTTCAGACACTGCAGGCAAGGCCATGGGACCTACGACCGAGGGTCGTTGATGCAGGGGTTACAGATGAGTACACATAGTATCGGGCGGCGCACCCGATCCTACGAATATCGGACCCAGCAGAGCTGATCCCAGCATTTGAGGATGAGAGGGGACGAAGATGGAGGAGGGCCGGAGGTCGAGGAGATGGAGGAGGAGTAGGTGGAGGTGGAGGAGGTGATGGAGGAGATGGAGGAGGAGGTGGAGGAGGTGGTGGAGGAGGTGGAGGAGGATTGGGGATGCGGTTCCAGCGGAGAGGGAGAGGTGGACTTCCTCTACAAATCTCACAGGGACCATTGATTTCAAGAGGAGTGCAGTTGAGTGGGAGGGGGATGGAGAGGGAGATCCCAATGGACAGAGGGGAGGGGACTACTAGAGAGGGAGGTGTAGGGGAGGCAGCCATGGACACCGGGGAGGGAGCCACTGGAGATCTGCGGGAGCATATTATAGTGCGCTTGCAGATGCGGATAGAGGATTTGGAGGCTGAGGTGGCAGCTAGGGATGTGCAGCTATTTGCACGAGAGTCAAAGCTAACGGTGGTGCTGTGGGAGAGAGATACTGCAGTGGAGAGATTGGTGGAGCTACAGGAGAGAGTCCGGGCTCGAGTAGGAGCACAAGGGCCTACAGGGGAGGTTATGAGGCAGTTTGGGTGAGCACAGGCTGAGATAGAGTACTGGCGAGGTTTATATGAGCAGGTGGTGCCACTCAGTCAGCGAGCTCTCAGTTATACCCAGATGCGGCAGATGAGATCAGATCGATCACAGAGGATGTAGAGCAGTGGGGGAGTGATGGGACCTTTAAGGCAGGAGAGATCAGGAGATGCAGGAGGGAGTGGTGGTTCGATGAGGCCTCCACAGAGAGATGGATCAGGTGGTGCAGGCACCAGTGGTGGAGCAAGGGGAGGTGTTGGGACAGCATCTGGCCAGAGCGGCATTTGAGAGAGCCTTCATGCATATATGTATTTGTATCATTATTTTTTTGGACTGTATCTTGGATGGCTCTTGGTAGCCGATTTTGTAGACTTCATTGTACTCTGATATATGAGATGATATATATGAGGAGATCCCATATTTTGATGATATGCATTTGAGTTATATGGATGTTTATGCAGGATGATGAGTTATGACTTAGATGGATATGTGTATATGTATGCATTGATGAGATGTTCCTTATATGCATGTTTGGATGATGATACTGACATATGAAATGCAGGTTTATATATGATTTGTTTGATTTTTGTTGATGTAATGCTTTTATGTATTTAATGTCATGATGATGAGGTATGCTTATGATGATTTATGAACAGGATCTTGGTGTTTCCTATTTTGATATAATAATGATATGCTTTTTGTGATGATGTAAATGCGATGGTTGAATGAATGATGTTATGTATGGATATGTTTTTAAATGAATGTAAGATGGATAAACAAAATGTAAAGTACAAATGTTTATATGAGAATGTGTTAAATGAATGCAACATGGATAAACAAAATGTAAAGTACAAATGTTTATATGGTACTGTGTTAAATGAATGCATATGCATAATGGATATAAAATGTTAAGAACCAATGTTTTGTAAACAAATGGATTTTATGATTCTAAATGCTTTAAATATGATTTAAGTACAAATGATAATGTGATGATACTATAACTTATGTTGTTTTTAATAACTGCACCTTAATGCAATTAAAAAGAGGATAAATGAATGCAATGCGAATGAATTCTAAAATGAGCATAATAAGATACTTATTAACGAAGAAATGAATGCATCTTTTAACTATAAATGAATGTGTGAAATAATAAATGATACAAGTTGATAAGATGATAATGGATAATTGACACGAAAGGAATGCCTAATAAAATGGTCTAAAACAATCAAAGACAATTTGATCCCATGAATGAATCGAATTATTGATGATTGATGCAATGCTAAAAAATGATTAATGAAAACTAAATGTCAAGAAAATGAACTATATGTAATGTTTATAAATAAAAAAAATAAATAAAAAATTAAAAAAATAAAATAAAAAATGACATGAATTTTTAATGCAAAATGCAACTAAATGTTTAATGCAAGATGCAACTAAATGTAAGGAGGATATGATTATGAGGAATGCAAGGTTTGTAAGACTTTGCATGATGCATTGGTGATGTATTAGAGTACTCGATCGTGATTGTATCCAAGACCAGCTTAATTTTCATATTTTGCATATAAAGCCTACATATGAATGAGTGAACGGATGGGTAATATGCAACGGAATGCAATATATAAACAGATGAGATGAAATGACGATCCATAGTGCTCTATTTTCATCATTGAGCTTTAAAATTTTGTAAGAAAATACAAGCAACTTGACATAAAGATTCAAGATGACCAGAGTATTTCTTACATGGATTTTATATAGCAAGTTAATACAAGCAACTTGATATAATGGATCAAGTTGACCAGAGTATTGCTTGCGGAACAGACAAGGATTATCTCCTTTTATGCATGACTTGGATCATCCTCCTTGATCTTAGGTTGATCATATCCTGAGACAAGTGCATACCGTACTAAGAGATAACACCTTTATCCAGTTTGGATGAGGTAGGAGGAACCAAAGGAAGAGCATTGTACCTGTAAACAAGCAATATATACATAAAGAATAAAGAATATGGATCCTTAGTAATGGTTCATGCCCATATGGTCGAGGTATACGCTGTAGTCAGCAAGCCGTAGTGATCTATGACTATATTTTTGCCTATGATCACATAGCTTGGTGAGCTTCCCACGTAGACACCATTAGTACATGCCCCAGAACTTCATCGGCAATAATGCGCAAACGATACAAAACAATGTTGAAAGATCCCGATACAGATAAACAAATGATTGTACTCACAAATCAACCAAGTATTTGATAGCTTAACATAATTTTCTTGTCAAAGAAAACGTCATCTTGTCTTTGTTTTGGTAAGGAAGGATGTATCCTTGTTTGAAGACAATTTTGAGTGTTGATGTGGATTGTGTGGTCGATTTGATGAATGGTCATTTGTGTGAGTATTTTGTCAATGTTTATCTTGGTATCTGTGGATGAGTATGTACAAGGTGTTGCCATGTTTTTGTGTGATTCTTGATGTTTTCTGATGTTTTTGGATTTTGTGAGACTTTTTTGAATGTTTTTGGATTTTGTGAAACATTTTTGAATGTTTTTTGGATATTTTGATTATTGCTTGAATGAAGAACTTAATGAATCATAAGACAATGGAGAATCCACTTCCATCAATAGGTTAAGGGCATTGCCCCCAGTTTTAGACATGACTATAAACAAGCGGGACGCAAGATGCATGCAGTACTGTCACAATTGTAGATAAATAACAAGCCCTGGTTGTGGATGGGTGGATGTGTATACGAATGTGATCGCAATGAGCCTGAAAGACAATGGAGCCATAGCCTTTACGAGTGGCGCCTGTTTTCCAGGTTTTCACCACCGTACTTACCCAAGGTGCCACCAGAGTGGTTGTTCACCGTTTGGATGCATGATTTTCCTTTACTTTTTTTTTTTTTTTTGAATGTTTTTGTATTTCTTCATGACATTTTTCTGAATTTTTTTGGTATTTTCTGGTATGCAAGGGAGCCTGATGCTCTATACACCTTAGGTATAAAACCGTTTTAGGTGCATGCTGTTGATTGGATCTGCAAGCGGTTCTCCTTCTGATGTAGCCAACTGATATGCCCCGGACCCGAACACAGCAGTGACAACATATGGGCCTAGCCAGTTCGATTCAAACTTGCCCTGATGTTCTCTGTTTGGTTGGTTGCGAGGATTCTCTCGAAGAACAAGATCTCCTATCTCAAATGTACGAGGTCTAACTCAGTGATTGTAGCTTCTGCTCATGCGTTGCTGATAGGCTTTGAGGTGATTGTATGCAGCTTGTCGCTTCTCATCAAGTAGCTCCAAGTCCTGAAGACGGGATACTCTGTAGGCTTCATCATCGATGAGATTGTGCAAGGAAACCCGTAGTGATGGGATCTCGACTTCAATAGGTAAGATAGCTTCTGCACCATAGACCAATGAATAAGGAGTTGCACCTGTAGGGGTTCGAATGCTAGTTCGATATGCCCATAGCGCTGGATTTAGTTGAACATGCCAATCACGGCCGGCATCATTGATTGTTTTCTTTAGGATCCTCAATATGTTTTTATTGGATGCTTCAGCCTGACCATTGCCTTGTTCACGGACATCCTAATTTTTGAAAGGAAGACTGTTATCTGTGACGATGGACATGGGCACACCATACCGGCAGATGATGTAGTTGAGGATGAATGAGGTGATCTGCTTGCCGGTGACTTGGGTAAGTGGAACAGCTTTGATCCACTTTGTAAAATATTCAGTGGTGGTAATAATGAATTTATGGCCATTGGATGAAGATGGATGGATTTTACCCACAAGGTCAAGGCCCCATTGACAGAAAGGCCATGGTGTTGTGATTGGTTGCAATTCCTGTGCTGGTGCATGTATCAGGTCGCCATGAACATGGTATTTCTTGCACTTCCTGACAAAGTAGTAGGAATCTTTTTCCATAGATGGCCAATAATATCCAGCTCGCAGGAGTTTCTTGGCGAGTGATGGTCCACTTGAATGAGTCCTGCAAATTCCTTCATGTACCTCTTCCAAAGCCTTTGTTATCTCATCTTGTTCCAGACATCGAAGGAGAGTACCATCAAGACCGCGTCGGTATAGGGTGTTGGCAATAATGGTATATCGAGTAGTTTGGCGAATGAAGGTTTTTCGTTGGTTATTCGATTGGTTGGGAGGAAGGGTATGATCGCGGAGATAGGTGTAGAACTCACCATACCATGGGGATTCGGGACCGACAAGGCGACATATCATCTCGGATTCAGGGATATCATAAGCGGGGATCCAAAGTTGTTCTACCAAGAACTCGTAGCGTGTTGAATTCTGTGGAAGATCTAGTAGAGATGTGATGGTAGCCATGGCGTCAGCAGCTCGATTCTGATCTCTTGGTATCTGCTCAAAAGTGATAGTAGTAAATGATGTCTTTAGAGTGTCCACCATTTGCTTATATGGCATGAGTTTATCATCTTTGGTTTGATATTCATCTGTTGCTTGTCAAATGACTAGTTGGGAATCGCCATATACTTGCAGTTCTTGTAATTTCCATTGTACGGCTAACTTGAGTCCTGTGATCAAGGCCTCATATTCTACTATGTTGTTTGTGCCTGGAAATGCGAGCCTATAAGACTTCAGGATATTGTCACCTTGGGGTGTGATAAACAGAATGCCTGCCCCTGAGCCATGCCTCCATCCGCCCCGAAGTATGCTGCGCTATTAAGTTCAATGGCGAATCCAGCTTTGTGATCCCTGCTTGGTAGGTTATCCCTTAATTCCAAAAAGTCAATGATAGCCTCATCGTTTTGGAAGAAGTCAAGACATGGGGGATTTGGTTGGTTCCATTCGATGAGTTCAGGGTGGACAATGGGCATTACATCATCGACTAGGTTAAGTTCGTTAGAGGTATCAGTGAGGGTTAAGACGTTATGGTGAAGGTTGTTGATGGTACTCTCCCAGTCAGAATCAGGCGTAGGATGAGACATAGGGTCTGTGGAAGACGTTTCCAGTTCAGGAACCCAAGTGGTCTTTATCTATGCTTCTTCGTAAACAGGGATGTCTTTGCGTGGTGGAGGTGGTGATGTGTCTTCCTCATCTGAAGTGTTAAGTTGTACAGAATCAAATTCCCACTCATGTGAGTCAGTCTCTAAATCACTTTCCAGCATCCAATTACTATACCATACTGGGATGTCCTTTGAGTTAAATACTTCAGGTGTGATTGGTTGATGTACCTTTGTAATGATCGGTGCTGCAGGAAGGTCAATGGGGATTAAAGAATCTGATACAGGAAGTATTGGTAGTATTGACTCAGTGGTTTCTGCTGGAACTGCTAGTGCCATAGATGCTGTTGCGGGTTCTGATACAGTTGCTGCTGCTAATGGTGTTGCTGATGGGATTATTGGTTCGTTTGGTGGGATGAGTGACATTGGTGATCACTGTGTTGGGATTCTGAGCCTCGGTGGGGCAGTTGTGATGGTTCTTGATGCTGCTTTGATTATGAAAGGTGGCCTTTTGGCCGTAGGCTGACAAAAGGGTTTGTTGGGTTTTCCTTTGAATTTGAGCTTAGGAAATATCTCCTTTTCAAAGCCTAGGCCTGTATTACCTTTGGGTTTGAATTCTGGTAGTAGAGGTTCATGTCATCCTTGTTTGCAATATCCCAAAGCACTCTGACCATCATACCCCATTCTTTGCATAATGAGGAGACCTTTGCCATACTGGTCTGTAGGAAGTGTAACTTGCGGTATATCAATGGTGATGGGATCTTTATAGATCCATTCCGCCAGGTCCTCATCTTGTGTTTCTTCCTCTTGACTCTTTCCAAGAACAAAAGGTGTCAAGGCACATGCTGGTATGTTTAGTGGGTGCTGGAGTACCTGCTGTGGTTTACCATGAGTTCTAGGAGAAGTGGGCATTTGTCCCACACAAAAGAGTTGACTCAAGTTGTATTCCCCAGGACCTTCCTCTGCGATCTTCATATTAAGCTTTTCTTGCTTGGGCATAGTGGTGTTTGAACTGGCAAGAGAGGCGGGACTTATATATGATGTGGGGGAAATGGCTTCTCTATTATTAGGAACGGTAATCTCTAGTTGATGGCTGATATTATGGCAAAATGCAAAGGGATTTGCATTGCCCAGGATTGTGATCTCTACACCGTTATGTGGGAACTTGATACATTGATGGTAGGTAGATGGAACGGCTTGCATGGCATGTATCCAAGGTCTTCCTAACAATAGATTATATGGTAGAGGAAGCTCCAGAACTTGACAAATGATGTGCTTTACCATGGGGCCCACTCGGATTGGTAGTACCACTGCTCCTTTGGATGAACGCTCCGCATCGTCATAGGCTTTGATTGTGATCTTCTGACGAGGATCCACTGATTCTACTGCATATCCCAATGCTGTGACCAACTGCAGTGTACAAATATTTAGGCCTGCTCCATTATCGATCAAGACTCGCTTGATCCTATGCTGGTTGATAAATCCTTCAATGTGGAGTGAGGCGTTATGCGGTTGCTGGAAGGGAGAGTTGTCACTTTCGGAAAAAGTGAGACAAGGTGATGACTTTAGACTTCCAACCATGGCTTGAAATTGGTCTGTATTCAGATTTGCAGGGACTGACGCCTCTTGGAGTGCTTGATCCAAGATAGTTTTATGAGAGGGTGACAGACGCAACAGCTCTAAAATGGATATAAGCGTAGGGGTTTTGTCTAATTGTTCCACAAGATTGTACTGCTTTGGGATGGAGGTGGTGCCTTGTGGAGCTGCCTTTATGGTGACCTTTCCGCGACGCGTAACAACATTGCAATTTGAGTTGGGATTTTTGAAGGTTATAGTTGCAATTTTTTCATTGGCATCATACAGATGATTTACAGTGTAATTATATGCAGCCTACGTATAATCAGTCGTATCAGTGCCTCGCCTGGAAGTGGAAGGATCCCTTTGATCTTGTGATGGAAGTGGATTTTTGAACATCAAATGATCATTATTGGTTGTTTTAGGGTTATGTCCTTCAATTTCAATTTCTCCTCGATCAATAAGATCCTGAATGAGATCTTTCAATCGGTGACAATTACTTGTCTTGTGCCCTCTTCCTTGATGGAATTCACAGTGTTCAGTATCTCTCCACCATGCGGGTTTGACTTGAGGCTCATAGTTTGATAGCTTAGGTAGAGTGACCAAATTTTGAGAAATGAGTTGTCGCAACACTGTTTCAATGGGTTCCCCTAAGGGAGTGTATGTGTGTTTCTATTTTTGCTGACGAGGTCTAGGTTCATCGTGAGATGTGATGTGACCTTGATTGGAAGGAACATTTGTGTTATTCTATAGTGGAGGATTTTGTCCTGCAAACCGAACCACAGGTTGTGCATTTTGGATAGTCCGGGCATCCACAACCCCATCATTGACAATATTCTTGTTTTTATTCCAGAAGTTTGGTTTATCGCTGTTGAAGCATGGGCGAGGACCATCTTTTGGTTCGTTAAAGATTTTTATGAGTCCTTTCTTGATGAGTTCTCGTTCACATTTTAAACCCTTGGTGATCATATCATTAAAAGAGTCTGTGTCTTTGACATCCAGGTGAAATTCCATTTCTTCGTTTAAGTTGGAAATGAATATTTCCACTAGTTCTCGTTCAGGTAACTGAAGAGAACATCTGCTAGACATTTGGCGCCATCGTTGCAGGAATACTGAGAATAGTTCACCTAGTTTTTGTTTGGTGTTGCACAGATCAGCCATGGTGATGTCGCATTCAATGTTATGAGAATAATGAGCTAGGAACTTCTGGATGAGTTCCTCAAATGTTCTAATGCCTCCTGGTAGTCGGGAAAACCATGATGTGGTTGTTCCTCCCAAGCTTTGGGGAAAAAGGTGCATTAGGTAGGTGTCTTCATATGCTACTTCAAGACAAGCGGAATGAAATTCTCTGACATGATCACGAGGATCTCCCTTTCCTCTATATTTTTTGAATTTGGGTGTTTCGAATCCGCGTGGAAATGGTGGCATGTAAAGATTCCTATCAAAAGGATAGGGACAGATGTCATTGAGGGAGAATTGGTTAATCTTGACACCACTATGAAGCTGTTGGGCGAGAGTCTCGACTTGTTGCCGCAACATCTCCATTTCATTTGGAGGAGGAGGTGGTGGGTTACCTCGAGGAATGTTATATCTGATGGGATCTCTACCTCTTTCCTCTTCATGACGACTTTGTCTTTCTGATTCTTGTCTTAATTGGGCAAGATCAAAGTCAGAGGGGAGTTTGGCTCCTTCTTGAGCGAGTCTTAAGAAGTGAGCATCCACATTGCTCCTGAGTATTTCGTCAAACAATCTATTAAAGAGAGGGTTATGCTGAGCCCTTTCTATTGTTGCAGGAGTGGGAGTACTTGGGTTTTCATCATCTGCATTTCCTCCAAGTGCTTCTTGAAATTCATTGAGATTTTCCTCTTCTTCCTCTTCTCTTTCTATTTCTCATTGTCTCGACTGTGATCGGGTTTGAGCCATTTTGCTTTATGAGTCTTTGTTGAAGTTGTGTGAAAATGATGATGAGTGTTTGATGAAATGAGAGATTTGATGATTTGGTGAATTGTGTTGCACGTGGATCTCTAGCACTTTGAAGGTAGATGTTACCAAAATTCCTTCTTTGAATTGCTTGCTTGTTTGATAAGTTTTGATGTGATAAGGTGCAGAGAAATCTGAGATGTGTTACAGATTTAACTACCTAGTAATGAGAGGATTCACTCATGAACTAGTTTTAACCTGTGTAGATGTGTCTCTTAGGATGAGCTTATCCTAGATGTAGAAACAATCTAAAAAGTGATGTGAAGTGTTTGATTTCAAGCAATATCTAAAAGAGAACTTGGGACAAGAACCTCTTAATGTTTTGAGAGTTGGGACGGATTGATGATGAAGTGATGATGTATGAGTGAGATGATGGATGAAAATGTTTTCAACTTTCAATAAAAACTCTGTGTCACAAATGGGACAAACTCTACCTCTTCCCTTTCAGGTGTTGGAGGCATTTCTCGAGCTGTGTTGTAGGTGATGCAGATGTTGGGGAAAAAGTTGGGATTAATCTTTCCTCCTTGATTTTTGTGATAACTCAAAGCTCTATATTGCATAAAAGCTCTGCAGTTCAAGGATTCTGAATCAAATTCGTTTTTTTTGCCTTGAAGGTAGAGACGCATGCGATGTAGAAAGACTCTATGGGATACAAAGATTTGTCGATTGATATAGAAGAATTTCCTCCTTTTGATCCAAGCCTTTGAGCTTAATGGTCTTCTTTTCAAGCTGGTATTCTAATGACACTTCTTCTTTCGCAAGATGTGAAGAATGGTCATAAAAGTTGTCTCTTTGTTGTTTGTACCTTGTTTTTGATGTTTTTGGTTGTTTTGATAGATGTTTGGTTGGATGAATACTTTTTTTTTTTTGGATTGACTTTCTGATTTTTCTTTGACAAGAAAACAAAGCAAGCACACAAACACAAGAATGTTGCCCCCTAGAGGCACAAATGAGTATGGGTCTAGATCAACCCAATCCTTGGACTTGTATATGACCCTTCCTTTAGATGTATTTTAAGGTGTATTTCCAAAGCCTGAAGTCGGCTCAATTTGCACTTGGTCTTTAAAATGAACACACTTCAAACACTTTTTATCCCTAAGGTCAAATGGCCAGTTGTGATAAATTTAGCCCACATCTTGATATTTCTTCGACTTTGGTACTACATACCTTATGAATCCCGCCGTGGCAGGTAAGGATGTGATATACTAAGTCTTGCACGAGCATAACAATAGATGATCCCTATGATGGGGGAGTCACCACTTTTATCAAGCCACAAGTGACTTTTCAAAAAGATATGTTTCTACTCAAGGAAATATGTATGGTGAGTATCTTGGGAGCAAAACCATCTATGCTCTTGCACTAAATTATATCTCAAATATTCTCAATCAATAGAATGGGTGGGCTACTACTTAAAGGTGTTTAGTCATGTTCGATGTTTTTGGACATAAGTTCATTCTGCAGTGACTCACTTAAGAGCCTTGTAACTGGTGGTGGGGCCCATTTGTCCTTTCGGCCAGTTACACTGTAGGAATAGCTATACCCAAGGCTATAGCTTTCACTCTCACCTGATTTCTATAGCAGCTCGAAGGATTTACCGCTCGAGGTCATTCCCAAGAGTATCGATCCCTTGGGAGGCCTCTCTTAAAAAGATAAAATTTGAGCGTTACTAATAGTTTTCTCTTGCACCTAGGACCACAAGAGCCAAGGGAGAGGATAGTGTGTGTTAGAGGTAGGACCACTCGATTGACTTTTTGCACAAGTGTGCCAAACACGTAAAACACTTGTTCTTTTTAATCTAGCATTTGCAAATGTGATCTAACTATTTGGAGATGTTGCTCCAACAGTCATGGTGTTCTTTTTAATTCCAAAAAGCAATGTGTTTTGTATTCTAGAATTTGAAATCCTGGTCAATGTAATGAAAACACGTTTGCTTGAAGGAAAAATCACTTTGCAAAAATTTTGAAACAAGTTGATTGTTCTTTTTACTTGTCCAAAAATTGTAGTGTGGATTGTGATTTTTAAGTTTGATGCAAAAAAGAAAATTTGTGTGTTGATTTTAAGCACCAAAATAAAGATGAATCCTAACTAGCAATGGAAGTAAATGTTTGTTTTTAGAGTGTTTTAAGAGCACCAAAGGAAATTTTGTGATTTTAATGATGAGTGGTTAAACCTGCAAAAGCAATGAATAGCTAGTAAAATCGCTGTTCAAGGGGGGCTTCCACAAGCCTAATAATTTCCATGTTTTTCGGTTACAAGGTGAGTTTTACAACATTCTGTTGTAATAGCGCTAGTCTGCGTTTAAACAGAAGTGCTATTTCACACAGAAGCGCTGAAAGAAGGTGTGAGACAGAGAGGCAAAAGCGTTAGAAGTTTTCTAATAGCGCTAGAAGAACTACTAAAGCGCTAAAACAGGTGCAAAAGTGCTGAAAGTTTAGCAAAAGCGCTATTGTAGTGACAATAGCACTAAAATAGAAACTGTCGATAGCGCTAAAACGTGTTCAATAGCGCTAAAGCGCAACCTGTGTGACACTTTCAACAAGCAAACATGTTAGGTAACAAAAAAAGATCAGAAGGTTGCGTGTTCGATTCACGTCGGGTTCACCAAATGATGCTCTACAAAAAGGATCAGGTTAGTCAATGATAACACAACACAAATAAGAAGAAAAGCCAAGTTGTTAGTGTTAGAAATAAAAAACCAAACACTTTCCTACACAAGCATATCAAAAAAGATACCAAAAGCATGATAGAATGTCTAACTAGGAAGATAAATACGATGAGGCATCTCCAAATGCCTCCTAACATGCCCTTGGCTTCTTCTCCCTTGTTCCTCTCCTCTCCAAGTTCCAAAATAGTGTAGCTCTTAGCAGCTTTTTGCACTATGGATGCTTATGGAGGATTGAGATTGTAGTATTAAGCTTTGAATGTGAAATAAAAAGCTAATGCTATGCTATTGATGCTAAACTGATATATTTTAACCAAAATAATAAGATATTAGATGATTATGCTAAAAATGCTCTCTAAAATGTCTATAGCTTAGATGCATACAAGTTTTCAGGATCTGGAGTATGAAGAAATGGGCTCTATTTATAGGAAAAATGGAGCAATGGATGGTTGAGATTGAAAGATTCAATCAAGGGTTGAGTTTGAAAGTTGGGGATCCATGTGCACAATTGGCACCAATGAAATAGTGACAAGTGTCAACATAGGGTTGGGTTGAGAAAAGGGGTTGGAGGCATTAAAGGCCTGAGAAGACCTCATGGTTATCTAAAGGCTAAGGGTCAAGTCTAAATTAGACTTACACATTGGATTAAGAGTTAATCCAAGGATAAACCTTTGTGCAAATGTTTAAGAGATAATCCTGGTCAAAGCATTAATGGCCTGATGAGACCTTTGGGTTGGATAGAGGTTGAGTCAAAACAAATGTTTTAACCATGTGGGAGGGTTTGAATTAACCATTAATGGTTATTGGAGACTTTGGGGATTAAGTGGTTGAAGGTTGAAAGCCTTTAAAGGTTATCAAAGACTTTGAGCCATTTAGTGGTTGAAGACTTGAAGCCTTTAATGGTTATCAAAGACTTTGAGGTTTTGAGAAGTGACTTCCCTTTGCTTAGGGATGTGACAAAGTTTAGAGGATGGATTAGGCTAATTAGGAAGGGGTTAGAAGAATCTAGAAGGGGATTAGATTTTGCAAGTGGATTTGGTGGGTGAGGAAAAATAGGATTTTATTTAAAATAAAAATTCATTTATTCCAATTAATGTGTGCAAGTTGCATTTGTAGAAAAATGCAGGTGTGGGGGATAATGATTTAAATAAATGTTTTATTTAATTTATTTAAAAGAGGAAAAGGGGATTCTAATTAAATAAATAGATTTTATTTATTTAATTGATTGTGAATTTGATTTAATGAATTAATTAAAATAAATTGAATAATTTATTTAATTAATAGAAGAATGTTTGGAGATGAATTAATTAAATATTTATTTAATTAACTGATGGCTAGTGGATTTTTAATCAAATAAATAGTGAATATTTATTTAATTAAGCTGGACAGATTTGTGTGACTACATTATCAGTTGTTTTGTTATGCCTAATAGAGGACAACAGGGTTTTATTTGTGGTTGGGCTAGGATGCTTGAGAGACTGTTGACTCATCTTGAGACAATAGGGTGGGGATCATGTTTTCTTGCCCATATGTATCATGAGATGCATGAGATTGTGTATCGAGAGGGGAAGAGCATGGCAACAGGTGTTTTAGTTTTACAGATATGGGCATGGGAGCATATCCTAGTATGCAGGCCGATAGTTGATGATTCAAGAGAGGTGCACCAGCCTATTGTGTATTATTATTGAGGTTATGTTACTTAGCCCCATTTGGGCAAGACTGACTATTGGAGGAGGTAGCTGGGTGGTTTGATCATGGTAGTATGGAGACCATATAGGGGTCTCAAGCTGTTGGATGATTGGAGAGCTCAGAGGAAGGACATTATCATGACTTGACCTCTCATTGGCCAATCAATATCTATCATTGAGTGGTTTGTAGTATCCAGGGTGATGAGGCAATATGGGAGACCATAGGATATATCCCAGGAGTCCATAGCCTATGCCCGATATGGAGAGGAGGAGAGATGAGGATGGGCCCTGAGACTATTATATGCACTAAGCATGTAGGAGTTAGTGGGGTTACAACAACAAAGGTGGGATTACCTAGAGGATGTTGTAGACGTGGGGGTATTGCCCCAGTACAGAGATTGGTTCCAGAGACATCATTTTCCTCGGTTTATAGATCCTGGAGAGCATGCACCTCTTATAGAGGAGGCTGAGGATGAGGCACCAACATAGGAACAAGTACCAGATCAGGTATAGGGATAGGGACAAGGGCAGGTATAGGGATAGAGAGCAGAGGTACCTAGGTGAATAGGAGGTGATCTCAGTGCTAGTAGCAGCAAGGTACCAACTGGAGCTAGACAAGGACATAAAAGGGAGGGTGGATCCTTAGGGACTATTGGGGTTGAGGCTGGTGGTGCCAAGGTAACTAGAGGGTGGAGGTGAGGAGGAGAGAGAAGATCCTAGGCAAGTGAGGTAGCGGAGGGATGAGAAGGGAGGCAGAGGGGCTGGGAGAGAGTAGGGGGTACTAGATGTAGTATAGTCTCTGAGGATGAGATTGGTAGGTTTGTAGTCATAGTTGGCAATGGTACAGACGCAACTTGTAGAGGTCAGAGAAGAGTGCGATCAACAACTTGTTAAGGTCAGAGCAAAGCGGGATGCACTTCAGTGAGAGGTGTTACATCAGACATGCCAAGCAGTGTATTATGTTGTTGCTTATAGTGTAGCGGTCCCAGTGGCACAACAAGTTGTTCCATATTATCAGTATATGGCTCAATCTAAGGGAGGTAGGGCACCCAGAAAGGATGTTGGTCAGCAGGCACTACCTCCTCCACCTGGTGATGAGGGAGAGGAAGAGAGCTAGTTTGGTTATATCTCCTAGATTTTGTTATATACCCCATTTTTGTAGCCTATATGATTCTTGCTCTGATGAGACATTGTATTTGACAGTTGACATAATTTGTACTTTGAGACACTAAGATTATGATGATATATATGAGGTCTTGATTTGATTTCATCGTGCTTGTGTTGATTGATTATGAGATATTTTTTTATATGCTTTATTCTATATGTATGCATATTTTTTCAGTATGGATTTATGTAATGCCGATAAAAATGGAAGTTTATTTTTTGTTTCTTTTTCATATGCAAATGAATGATGAAAATGAGTAACTAGTAATGCAAATGTTTATTTTTTCATGCAATAATATGAATGCAAGTAAGTATATAATGAAATGCATGATCTATATAAGATGCTCATGTATGCTGCTAACATCTCAATACACAAGTACTCGATCAAAGAAATGATGATGAAAAAGAGACCACTTAGCTAAGAAATGATGATTGCTTCAGAATCTCATTCAAAAGATAAAGAGATCCTTGTTATCATGCCAAAATCACTCGAAATGTATAAAATTTAGAATGAATGCAACCTAAACATAATCATTAGATTTGGTATGCTTAATTTTCATCACTGAGCGTTTTACAAACATAGTAGGAAAAATAGGGTTCCTTCCTTTGTATATGCAATATTAATTATCCTATCCACAATGATCTTTTTTTCATTCATATCCTTGGACAGATTACCCATGCATCTAGATTGCACATTAAAGAAATTCCCTCAAACAAACAAAGAAATGACTCCAACCTCCCTATAGCATACAAATAAGTGGAGTCAAGGTATGTGTGGTGATTTCACCTTGATGTGAAGGCACTTATCACAAACACCCAACAAATTAGATGCTTCCAGATCATCAGATTCATTCCTACAAGCAGAAAACAAAGAAAAGTATTATGCCCCCAATCCTTGCTCCTCTTAGTCAAGATAGACATCCTTGAGTTACTCAGAGGGAATAATAATTGAAAACCAATTTAAAAGACAACACACAAAGAAAATTGCATGCATATCTCAAACAATTTAGTGATTTTTTTCAGTAATCTTGTTTTGTTTGTTTACTCTGTGATAAAATGTTGTAGTGGATAGGAGATAGGTGACTGACATGGATTGGATGACTGAGTACCACTGACATAAATATGACTTGGCTGATACTGCTTAGGACATGTAAATTGATCAGTCGATTACCCTTAGACTAGTACATTGACCGATTTCAAGCCATGAGGGTTCCAAAAGAACCAGGATGTCACAAAAGCGATTAAAAGATATGTACAAGTGAAAGCAAAGATGCAGAAAAGTGGGAATGAAAACATGAAATGCCAATGTTGTGCTGATAGATGGAGCACTTGAGTATAAGAGGTGCCTGTTTACCAAGTTTTCACCTGCTTGGCAAAGATTTTTTTTTTTCAAGACATTTTAGCTGTACAGGTTGCTGGAGCAAAGAATTCTAAGTGAATAATTTCTTCATGTGGATGCTGTTGATCAATTCATAGAGTTGTTCTCCTTCTAATGTTGAGAGTTGATAGGCACCGGAGCCAAAGACTGTAGTAATGATGTAGGGACCGAGCTAGTTGGGTTCAAACTTCCCTTTGTTGTCCCAAAACTGTTGATTTTTTGGATTTTCTCTCAAAACAAGGTTAAAAACTTGAAATTCTCATTGTCGAACTTTCTTGTTATAACCTCTAGACATTCTCTTTTGATATGCTTTCAGATGATCAAACGCGACTTGCCAACATTTATCCAGGAGCTTGAGTTCTTGCAATCTAAATATTCTATAGTCTTCATCAGTAACAAGACCTTGCAAAGAAACTCTCAAAGATGGTATTTCCACCTCAATAGGTAAGACTGCTTCGGACCCATACACCAAAGAAAAAGGTGTAGCCCCAATAGGTGTTCTAATTGTTGGCATTTTTGATGTTTATGTTGTGATTGTCATTGATGGACACACACTTGTATAGAGATCCCCTTTATATGTATAAGCTAGAGCTCAACCGGTATTTGTTCCAACCGGTATGTTGTATTCTAGTCTTTAGACTATTGGTGATTTTGCAGAAAGTGTTTCCCGGTTTGAAGTGGCATATCGACCTCAAGGGGTTCATAGATCTCAACCAGTATTAAGGAGAAAAGGGACATAACATATTCTTACCAGTCTTCATTTTTGTCAAGCTGGCAACCAGTATTTTGTATGAACCGGTAATACTCTATGATGAGTTACCAATCGGCATTTTGTGATGAGTTACCAACCCACCGATTGATTGACAGTACCGACACACTGACAATGCTTTTTGTGTCGTGTTACTGAGCATGTCTAGATTCATTTAACCTATAAAAAGGACATCATGTCTAGGGTTTTGAGTTGTTGTAGTTGTTGTTGTTGAAAGGGTTTATGTTGTGGCTAGGGTTTAAGGTGGTTGTTGAGTTGTTGTAAGAGTGATCTTATCTGAGAAGATCAAGTTGTAACAGAAATAGATAGAGAAGACTGCAGTAATGCTGAAATACATTAGCAGTAAGCTATACTGGATCTAACCAAGCAGTTTGTGCTATTAGATAGATCAAACACTTGTTGATTACTCACATCTTTGACAAGTCTATAGCCCTTAACCGGGTAGGCCCAAAAGCCTTTGTAAAATCCTCTAACAAGGTGGTTCACTTCTGTGAATCTAAAATCCTCTAAGAAGGTAGTCTTTAATCGGAATTATCTCCTAATAGAGATTAAGATTCCTAACGGGATCTGTTCTAGTGAAGAACATTATAAGACCTTAACCGATCTAGTTTCTATTCTGCAGATAGTGACTTGTGAGTTCCATCTCACCGTGGTTTTTCCCAGTTGGGTTTCCACGTGAAATATCTTGTGTTATGGTTGTATTACTTTTGTAGGTGAATGCTTTATTCGCATTTTGGTTTGCATGTGTGATAGTCGGTCTATCTGTTAGACTATTTTACCAGTTTATCTTCAGACCATGTAAGTGTTTAAATACAGAGATTTTTGGCATACTAATTCACCCCCCCTCTTAGTATTCATCAATTGGTATCAGAGCCTACCTTTCTATAAGTTTAACCACTTGGAAAGAGATATGGGGGAATACAACTTGAGGGAGCTTACTCAATGGCTCACTTAGTCTGAGCAAGCCTATGATGATCTTATGGTCAAATACAAGGCAACTCAAGCAAAAAGGAGAGAACATGTTGTAGACGTATAAAAATGACCATATTCCTAAATGAATATTTAATATTCATTTTATTCTCATTCCTCTATTTTAGTTAAATCTAATTTAACTAAATCACCACATTCTTCTATTTAATTAAATAAATTATTCAATTTATTTATTTAAATTCACTTAAGCCCTTTATATCATTTAATTGAATAAATCATTTTATTTAATTAAACCCCTTCTCTCTACTTTTAATTAAATTTACATTTAATTATATAGTTTACCCCAATTAAATAAATCTAATTTATTTAAATCTCCAACTTGCAACCAAATTAAAATAAAACAATTTATTTTAATTAATCATTTATCCTCCACCCACTTGTATTTTCCTACAAATGCAAGTTGCACAACTATTTTAAATAAAAATTATTTATTTAAAATCCTATTTATCCTCCACCCACTTGTATTTTCCTACAAATGCAAGTTGCACAACTATTTTAAATAAAAATTATTTATTTAAAATCCTATTTATCCTCACCCACTTGAAACCTTTAATGGTTTCCCTTAAAGCCTTCAAACTTAATGGCTTCTTTCTAGAGTCTTCTTAAGCCTTTAATGGTTTCCCTCAAAGTCTTCAAGCATTTAATGCTTTATCTTCCTTTTTCTCATGTAAATAAATTAAGATTTATTTAAATCCAAAATTCACATTCACATTTAAATAAATTAATATTTATTTAAATATTTATCCAAATACAAATTACACCATTTAATTGAAATAAATTATTTTATTTTAATTGAAAATCCTAAAATTCCTCCCACTTGCATTCTCCTACAAAATCCACTTGCATGCCTAAATCCCTTCTAGATTCTTCTAACTCCTTCTAATTAGCCTAATCCTATCCTAATCATTGTCACATCCCTAAGCAAAGGGAAGTCACTTCTCAAACCTTCAAAGTCTTTGAAAACCACTAAAGGCTTTAGGTCTTCAACAACTTAACCTTGAATGTCTTTCAAACCATTAATGGTTAACTCAACCCTCTTGCATGGTTAGAGATTTTTTGACTAACTTAACCCTCATGTAACCCAAGGGTCTCATCAAGCCTTTAATGCTTTGACCATGGTTATTCCTTAATCCCTTGCACAAGAGTTTATCCTTTGGGTAAAAGCTTTATCCATTGGATAAACCCTAATCTAATCCTAATCCTTACCTCGTAAGGTAACCATCATGTCCCCTCAAGCATTTAATGCTTCCTACCTCTCCTCTCAAACAATCTTATGTTGACAATTGTCACCATTTCATTGGTGAAAATTGTAAACATGGATTGATAACTTTCAATCCTGACCCTTGATAACTCCTTCAATCTTGACCCTCCATTGCCCTATTTTCAATATAAATAGAGCTCTCCATCCCTCCATTTTATCATCCAAGCTTTTAGTATCTCATTTATGCTCAATTTTAGCCTCTCTTTGCAATAGAAATTAATCTAATATGCATTTTAGAGTATTTCTATTATCATTAGCTTAAATCATTAACTAGTATATCATGTTAGGATAGTATTGCTACTAACCTTGTCATCTTATAATCTAGTTTAATCCATTTTGTAGAAACATGCATAAATAGGATGCATTCATGTTAGAATTAATCTAAAGCATCCATCATTCTTGCATTAGTCATCCCTAAGTCACTTTGCTCAGTGATCTGAGAGCAAAGACATTGGCTTGAGGAACCTTGTGAGATAGAGAACCATGGAACCAACCTTGGGAAGTTGAGCTATCCTTCATAGCTCCAAAAATTGCACCAAGAAGTCCCATGTGTGTGTGTGGACAAGTCTTTTGGAATATTTTCATATATTGAGTTTCATCAACCCACTTTCCCTGCATACATTTCTGGCGCCCACCGAGGGGCCCTACCCCACTAATCAAATCAGTTTTTAAATCTAACCACTTTTGCAGGTATGCAGGAAACAAGAATCGGTGCATGGGGAACATCCCTTAGCGCATCTGGTCAACATTATAATGCATCTGGCTCACTGTTCAGTGTGTGGGACTCATTCCTTAGCACGTACAGACTATCACTTAGTGTATTAACTTTATTAACATTTTCCTATAGGTCTTGATGCAGGAAAACAACAGAGCAACGCATTCAAAAAAATAGTTCAGTGCATCAGGTCTATCTGATAGTGCATCCAGGTTGTTTTGTAGTGCGTAAAGTCCTTTCTGTAGTGCATCACAGATAGAAGGCAAAAATTAAAATTGTAACCGAGTTTAAAGTTAGACTTGTTGAAGTCCACAAAAACCCATATATTTCTAATTACTGTGGTGGGTATTTTTATAGGATTTCTAACATCTTATTGCAGGGAGGAGCTTAGTCTTATTTATAGAACTATAAATAGTTTAAATTTTTACTAACTTGTTTAAGTTAGTTAGAATTTAAAGTCTTTTTAATTCTTGTTAAATAAAATTGAACTCACCTTATTTGGGCTATAAAAAGAACCACAAAAACAATCTTTTTTTTTTTGCTTTTCTAGGAGACAAATTTTCGATTGGGCTCTACAAAGAAAAAAACAATTTTTCCATTTTGCAAAGCAAAGGTGTTTAAAAAAGAACTTCACCATCCTTTGGTGCATAGAAGGATCAATTTTAAAAAAATTCAAGGAAAAAGAACGACACTTTAAATTTTTTTTCACAATTAAAGAGGGAAGATCTTCCCCTTTTGATTGATTTCTTTTGTTGACCAAACATCGAAGTTTTGCTTTGTTGACCAGGTTCTTTTCCTAGATTAGAAAATCTTTGCTTTGAAGGGATAAAATAAACACCATGTTTCTGTGGAGCAACATCTCCATATAGATTTTAGAAAATCACTGAATTGAAAGGATAAAAAGAACAACTTGATTGCCTTGTCTCGAAAGTAGAAGGTATATGCTCTCCCCTTAACTGGATGATCAAAAAGCTAGACTACTCTTACACTTTTAGTCATTTAAAGCATTTACATCCTTTAGCAGGCCTGCCTTCCCGAGGGGTTGAAAAACTCTTAAAGCCATTTATGGCCAGTGTGAAGGGAACGACCTAAGTGGGAAACAACTTTGACGCCAAGTGTTCCAACCCACTATAATCAAAAGTGGAAAGTGACGAAAGTCCTTTTCAATGGTTGCATGCAGCGATTAGCCCTCCCCCAGTATCCTTGAGATACGTAAAGCCTTTGTTCTAAAGGTTGGGAAGCCTCCTAAGGGAGTTTATCATTGACGGCCAAACAGGAAGCTTGATTATGAACCTTAGAAATAGAAACCTTGAGCCGAGTCAGTAACCAGATATTTGTAATATCATAGTGCAAGGGTGGGGAAGAATCTACCCCCAAGATCGCTCACCATATATCTCCCATGATAACTACTCAATTGTGAAGCAATTCACTTTGAGTTAATTTCTGGCAAAAGGCAAAAAAATGGGCACCCTCTAGGGGGTGACACAACTGTTTAAGCTGACGGAGTATCGAGACTAGTGGGCTATGGTATTACTTATGACCTTTGAATAAAGAGTCTTTTTGAAGTGTATTCATTATTAAAAAACCTGTTAAAACATTCGGGATTTGAACACATCCTCGCAGAATATACACTTATTGTTTAGATTAGGCAAAAATGGTTATGCATTTTGTGCTATGTTTGCATTTGTTACTTTAGAAAATCATCCATCAATATTGAAAACTTAAGGCAAAACACCAAAATCATAGAAAACAGTCAAAACAGGGCAGTTTAGCACATAAGAGCAACATCTTAGCACATATCAACCATTACTTAGCACGTCAAGTATTACACTTAGCACTTCACATATTCACAGTAGCACTTCATCACAATTTGGAAACAATAGGAAATAGTTAGCATGTCTAGAAAATAGCTTAGTGCATTGGAGCATTAGATTAGCGCATGGGAGTCAAACACTAGCACATAGAGTTGATCAGTTAGTGCTTAGCAGGCCCATACTAGCACATGACCTTTTGAGTAAAACAAAAAACAAAAATAAACAGTCTAAACTAGTTACCGCGTAGCTGGAGGTAGCCTAGCACGTGTGGTCTTTTCCTTAGTGCATTGAAAACTTTCTGTAGTGCATCCCGTATCTGCTTTAGCATGTGATCAAAACCAGAAAAACAGGGGACAAAACAGTGATAAATTTTGAAAATTTTGAAAACATTTTTGAAATTCTCCTTTCATCAGCTTCATTTTTCATCAAACTAGAATATCAAGACAGGGTGTTAAAAACTATTTCTAGAGCAAATTTCTAGTTAAACAAAAGTTATCCAAACATCCAAAACTGGTTACACGGTAAACATATCTATCCTATCAAAATTGAGAAACATCAACACAAGTGACAAATAGGTCCTTATCTCATGGATTTTATCCCAAACACACTTGTTCAAAACTCCAAGTTGTCAAATCAAGTTTCCATATTGGGAAACTTTATCCATATCATTTGGCACACTTTGTCATGAGGGGGCATCTAAACCTTCACTTTGATAAAGTAAAACTTGAAGTCTTCAAAACAAGATAAGCTGAATCCAAAAACAACTCAAAGGAAACCATTAAATCACTTATGCATGACTAATCCTCATATTGTGAGATGAAAGAATATTTATCATAACACTCAGTTGAAGAAACGACAACCAAGTCCTTTGAAATTTGCCAAAAGAAATAAATTTTTATACATCAATCATCAACTCTTCAAATCTCATCAAACATTTCTTCGTCACGTACGACTCTATATTCAGAACAAATCTAATGAATTTGACAAAGAACCTTTGAAGACTAGAGCATTTTTCCAGAAGTCCGCATTCAGTCAACAAATCAATCAAGGAGGAAAGATCAATCCTGCATTCTTTCCCGACGAGTGCATCACTTACAACATACCTCAATTCAAACCATCAACCCCTGAGCAACACATCGAAGAGGATTTTATCCCCTTTATCACAGAAAGTTTTTACTAGATGCCCATTACTCGCTCTCAACGAAACAAACAAAGTAAAAAACACTAGAATCAAGCATGAATCGAAGGTTATCTAATCCTTTTGAAGGTCCACATCTAGAGGAACCTGAAATCACTGATGAACTCCTTCAAGAATGTCAGGAAAGTGCTTCCTTTCAAAAGCTTGTAGAATGACTCATGGAGATTGACAAAGAAAAATATCTACTCATGCTCACAAGTAAAGGAGTTAAACTTCCTGAAGACTTAGACACAAACATTTTCGGAACAGGATCTTGACATTATGAATATCAAGAACGACAAAGAGAAGAAGAAATTCAAGACCTTGAACAAAACACACCTGAACAAAATATCCCAAAACTGAATATACCCGAACAAAACATACCAAAGCAAAACATACCATTCAACACACCTTTTCAATTGAGAACCAATGCAAGGGGAGATTTCTTCCCTCGACAAAATAATGCACCTTTGGTTGCTCTTACTCATCAAATGCAAATATTACAAAGACAAATGCAAGACATACAACAAGGAACAATGGTACGGTACTCATTAAGTGAAATTTGTCCTTATCCATTTGACAGACGATTGAACATGGTCCCTTTTCCTCCAAATTCAGACGTTCCCAAATTTGACAAGTATGGTGGAAAAAGAGATCCTCGTGATCATGTATGAGAATTCTGCACCATGAGTCTTGAATTCACTCATGACGACACCTATCTGATGAGGTTATTCCCAAGAAGCTTGGGAGGACAAACAATGGAGTGGCTATCCAAAATCACACCTCCTGTCAGATCATTTGATGAACTAGTCAACAAATTCATAACAAAATATTCCTATAACATTCAACATGCTATCACCATGTTGGATGTCTGTAACACCAAACAGAAAAACAATGAAACATTCATAGTATTCCTTCAATGTTGGCGCCATATGGTTTCACGATATCCTCGCGATATTCCTGAAAAGGAGAAAAAGGAAATTTTCATCGATAACTTGAATAGTGAGATGAGTTATAGGCTCAAGCAACCTGTGCTTGCCTTATCAAGAAATCCTCAAGCTACAAAGAATCCCAAAGATGCTAACCTAGATACTAACGCTTATGCACCAAATACCAATCAAAGTCAACCCAATACCAACAACACCAATAACACCAACAATGCTCAAAACAATAACACAAATCGAGGGCCTAATAACAATTCGTGAGGTAACACTAACAATTTTAAAAAACGCACCTACACACCATTGGGACAATCACTAGAGTCAGCATTCAGAGAACTCCTGGCAAACAAAATTATCTCTTTACCCACAATCAGCAATTATGAACCACAAGTCAAACCACCTTGGTGGAATGAATCACATTTTTGTGATTTCCATCGCAACAAAGGCCATCAAACGAATGATTGCATGAGATTGAAAAACATTGTTCAAGACATGATTGATAGAGGTGATTTAACAGTGGATGGTCTCAAGACAAATAGTGACCATGGAGCCTTTAAGAATCCTCTTCCAAACTACAACGAAGATGGAGCTTCAAATTCAAATGATACCTGTGGGGCTCGTATCAATCATGTTTACAATAACACCATCAATCATTTATCAGTTGTAGACAATCATGTAAACATGATCACTATCCGAGACCAGCATAATCATGAATTTGTCAACGTAACAACCAGAGCTCAAAAATATGTCTTGAAGGGACATATGTCAACAACAAACACTGTACCCAAAATTCAATATGATTTAGTCAACCAACTGTGCAAAACTCCTTCTCAAATATCTATACTAGAGTTGCTAAAACTTTCACCAAAACACAAAGACATATTGGAACAAGCACTATTGGAAACCAATGTACCTCAAGATCTGGATGCTGACAAATTCCAAGCCATTGTCGCTCATATGACAGGACCTCATAATCTCACCTTTTCTGAGTAGGATAATATCTCATTAAGCCATCCACATAACACTCCTCTCCATATTGAAGTCATCATCTATAAACATCGAGTAAAATGAGTATTGATAGATGGAGGAGCTGGGCTTAATATATGTACCTTAAAAATTGTCTGTGCATTAGGCTTCTCAGAGGAGTCTATTGATCCACGCAAAAAGATTACTATAAAGGCATATGATGATGAAGAAAGATCATCTAAAGGAACCGTAATGTTGTGAATTCAGGTCGGACCAATATAGAAGGATACTATGTGTCAGGTATTAGACATAGACCTTACTTACAAAATCTTATTAGGTCGACCCTGGATCCATGAAATGCAAGCAGTGCCTTCTACCTATCACCAGTGTGTAAAATTTCCCTACAATGGGCAAGAAATTTCTATATCAGCTGATCACAATCCATTTCAACATTGCAACACAATGGGGGCAGCCCAAGATAGCCTCATTCTACATAATAGAGAGAAACAAAATTCTTTAGCACTAGATCTTCAACAGGACAAGTCTACATCATTGTCTCGAGATTTCAAGCAAACACTGAAAATCAAAGAGCACGACATGGGAGAATACTATTTAGAGCCCATGTGTTTGGTTAACTTACTAACATCACCTAAATCCCATGGATTGCCTACAACATCAACACATCAAGCAATTTAACCCATCACCAAGTTTGATGGCACATTCATCCAGCTGGGCACTTTGGAAAATGAATCAAAGGAAAAGGACATCCTTAGTTGGTTATACAAGGATGAAGAGGAAAATAACAGGATAGTTGCCATGGAAGTAGTCCTACCCATACACATGTATGGAAAAGGTTACTTAATCATGCAACAAATGGGCTATAATGGCAAAGGACCTATCGGAAAACGTAAAGGTGTCACCGAACCAATAGATCCTCATTCACAGTTCAATAGAGACAAAATAGGATTGGGTTTTGAACTCACTCTGCCACTAAGAAGGACACAACACAAATATCAAAAACCTCAGTGGAAAGTAAAGAAGAAGTACAAAGAAGAATCTTGGTAGGAGGCATTATATGAGTCAGCAGAGAAAATATGTCAGGAATGCGAACACCAAGAAAGGAAACAAACTCAAACAAAACCCGTCATTCCAAAGAAGGCAACATCTATAGAAGTACATTATGTTCAAAATCCAATATCCAACAAAGTAAAATCAAACCCTAATAGCATCATTCCTCCTCCAGATGGGACCGTATATGAACAAATACAGAGAGTGGAGGCAAGATCTGACACAAAATCTGAGAAAACTATAAAACTTGTATCAATCATCAAAGACCTGTTCTCACCCTACAACATACTAGTTCACAGCTCTAATAGAATGTGGGATACTACCTCTGAAACTGATTCCAATGAATATGAATGGGGTAGTTGTTCTACTACTACTGAGGATATCTGTGCAAAAGAAAGCCATACACCCATGTCTCAAGAAGCACGCAACACAGAAGATAGACCACTTGAATTTGGTCCACAAGATATCCATGACGCCAAGGAAAACGAGCAGCACCATTATGAACAAGTCTATATGAAAGATGATACCATCGAAGACCTCGATGAAATCCTTAATTTCTTCAACATCCAATCCAATCACAAAAATACCTCCATCATGAAACTTACAGCAGCAGAGCTTGATCCGCTAAATGATTCCTTACCACTTGTCTTTCCAGACCTAATTGACTGGGATGAACCCGAAATACATGATATACCGATTTTCCTGAATGATGAATCTATTATCCACTACCTATGTACTGTTAATCAAGAAACAGGCTCTACCAGTGAACAAAGTGACGATGTCTTCAACCAAGGGAGTGCCAAGTCTCTCAGTCACAAAAATGAACCAAATAAAGGATCCATTGCTGAAAACTAGTCAAAGGCAGCTATAGATCACAAAAAAGTAAAAATAAAGGACTCATTTAAGGGTGAAAACCTTTTTAAGGCACCTAAAGATGGGAGACTTGACACTCTTCCTGAACATTTTCATGAGCAATCACCCATATTGATTGAGCCCACTCAATCAATCAATATTGCTACTACAGAAGTAGCCAAAAACATACACCTGGCAAAATCTCTAACAGAGGAAGAAAAATCAGCATTTGTCAAATTTTTTAAAGAAAAGCAAATCAACTTTGCTTGGTCATATGCAGATATGCCTAGAATTGATCCACACTTAATCATGCATCACTTGTCCATTACTCTAGGAGTTAAGCTCGTTAAGCAAAAACTGCGGAAGATGAATCCCCATGTGGCACTCATGGTCAAAGCTGAACTAAAGAAACTATTAGATGTCGGATTCATTTGACCTATTGACTATGCAGAATGGATTTCCAACATCGTTCCAGTATCAAAACCAGATGGTAGTATCGGAATATGCACTGAATTCAAAGATGTCAACAAAGCCTATCCAAAGGATGACTTTCCTTTGCCCAGTATCGACATAATTGTAGACCTCACAGCAGGCCATGCAATGTTATCACTAATGGATGGTTTTTCAGGATATAATCAAATCAAAATAGCCCCAGAAGATCAAGACAGAACAACATTTACCTGTCCTTGGGGAACGTATTGTTGGAATGTTATGCCTTTTGGCTTAAAGAATGCAAGAGCTACTTATCAATGAGCAATGACAACAATCTTTCATGACATGATGCATACCTTCATGGAAGACTATGTGGATGATTTACTAGCTAAATCCTTCACCAGAGCAGAACATCTAAGCATCTTAGAAAAGATTTTTGATCGATTGGAGAAATTCCAAGTCAGACTCAACCCTAAGAAGTGTGTCTTCAGGGTTACATCGGGCAAGTTACTAGGCTATATAGTCTCAGCTAAAGGTATTGAAGTAGATCCAGCAAAGGTACAAGCCATTATGGAGATGCCACCACCAAAGAATATCAGTCAACTCAGATCTCTACAAGGACGACTTCAATCAATCAGGCGATTCATCGCTCAACTACCAGATAAAAGTCTCCCATTTAACCATTTGTTACATAAAAATGTACCATTCAGATGGGAAGCCAAATGTGCAGAATCTTTTTATCAAATCAAATAGTATCTGATGAATCCACCAGTTCTAGTACCACCAATAGCAGGAAAGCCACTCATTTTATACATTTCAACAATAGATATATCACTAGGGGCACTATTGGCACAAGAAGATCAACAAGGAAAAGAACGAGCTATATACTACATCAGCAGGACTTTGAATGACTATGAACTCAACTATACATTCATTGAGAAGGCTTTTCTAATAGTAGTCTTCACTTCTCAAAAATTCCAACATTATATGCTCGCACACACAATTAATCTAGTGGCAAAAATTGATCCTCTCAAATATCTACTTAGCAAGGTAGCTCTTACAAGCAGATTGACTAAATGGGTCATGATTCTTAGTGAATTTGATATCCACTACACAGAACAAAGAGCTATCAAAGGACAAGCAATTGCAAATCAGCTAGCTGAAGCACCGCTACCAGGAAAACAAACTATGGAGATTGAATTTCCGGACAGGGACGTTCTTGCTATTTCTACCAAACAATGGACCCTATACTTTGATGGATCCTACACACAAAATGGTTTAGGTGCTGGCATTCTATTCATCACTCCTGAAGGACACACTATACCAAGATCATATAGGCTTATGTTCCCATGCACAAATAATGTGGCTGAGGCATTGGTTATAGGCATCAAAATGGCCATAGAATGGAAAATCATAGAGTTAAAGGTCTATGGAGACTCACAACTAGTCGTCAATCAAATCAGCAACGACTATCAGACAAAGGATGACAAACTGCTACCCTACAAGCGAATGGTGGATGACTTCAAGCAATATTTTGTACACATCACCTTCGAGCAAATACCAAGGTTGAACAACAAAGCAGTTGATGCAATGGCTACTATCACTTCATTACTACAAATTCCAGAGCAATAGAGTCGTTATGAGTTTTTGGTAGAGCAACTGTTCACCCCTGCCTATGACCACTCTGAATCCCATGTTATCTATGCCTTGACTGGTTCAAATTCTCCATTATATAGACTGATATACAACTACCTTAAGAACAATATCTTACCCATTGACCTATCGAGAAACCAAAAACGTAACTTTATCCGACAAGCCGCTTGTTATACCCTCACTGCTGATACTTTATACCATCGAGGTCTAGATGGTACTCTTCTTCATTGCCTTGATCATAATGAATCTAACTCCGCTTTACATGAGCTTCATGAAGGTATTTGTGGCACACATTCAAGTGGTACTACTCTTGCTAAAAATCTTCTGAGAATGGGATATTACTGGCTGACAATGGAAAAAGACTCTTATCACTTTGCAAAAAAGTGTCCTAAATGCCAGATCCATGGTAATTTGATACATGCACCAACACAGGAACTGCAACCATTCACGACATCCTAGCCCTTTTGTCAGTGGGGACTAGACTTGGTGGGAAAAATTCATCCTTCATCTTCAAATGGACACAAGTTCATTATAACTGCAACAGAATACTTTACCAAGTGGATAGAAGTAGTCCCCATGACCATAGTGACTGGGAAACAAATTGCCTCTTTTATCCTAAATTATCTGATCTACAGATATGGTATTCCAAGCTCCATCATCACCGATAATGGATGACCTTTCAAAAACCAAGATGTCTAAGAACTATGTGAACAATTCAAAATACAACATCGGTTCTCTACACCATACTACCCACAGGGGAATGGTCAAGCAGAAGCATCCAACAAGACAATATTGAAAATCCTAAAGAAAACAGTGAATGATGCAGGCAAAGATTGGCACGTACAACTCAATCTAGCACTTTGGGCATACAGAACTAGCTTTTGCACACCTACAGGAGCGACACCATACTCATTGGTATATGGATCATAAGCTATTTTACCCCTAGAGGTAGAAATTCCATCTCTCAGAGTCTCTCTAAAAGGCTTAATCCTAGATGAACAGTATCGAGTTAATTGACTACAAGAACTTGAATTGCTAGATGAAAGACACCAACATGCCTACACTCATCTCAAAGCATATCAGCAACGCATGTGCAGAGGCTACAACCACAAGGTCATTCCTAGAAATTTTAAAGTTGGTGACCTAGTACTCAAGGAAAATCCTAGAAATCAGCAAGATCGAGAAAAGAAAGGGAAATTTGAACCTAACTAGTTAGGTCCCTATGTCATCATATTAGTCTATGGATCAGGTGTTTATCAGCTAACAACTTCAGAAGGAGATGTGCTCGATGAACCAACTAACAACATCCATCTGAAGAAGTACTACACTTAAGTAGTCTAATGCATGGAAAAAGTGAAAAAAAAATTCAAAAAATCAAGAAAAAGCAAATAAAAAGGTACAATAAAAACAATTAGTGAAAACCTGGCAAACAGGCACTATTGTGAGAGGACAAATCCTCTATCTATCTTTATTCTCGAGCCTGTTATATAGCCATAAATCCAAATACTAATGGCCATTGCCCAACACCTTTATCAAACTAGGCATTATCCAGGACATACTTAGCGTAGTCACTCTCCTGGCCTATCCACAAATCATTTCATCATATCCCACCATGGCTTGGTAATCATTTTACATATCCATGTTAGGTGGTAAATCTAGCTAGGGGAAACATTGATCTACATCCTATCCTATCAATAAAACAAGAACTTGCAGCGAACCAAGAGAATCATGTTAAGACAAACATTCATCAAAACATGAAGAGAACCAAACACGAATACACTTAACGGATTCATAACACATGATGGATGATTTTCTGAAGTATCAAATGTTTTCATCTTGCATGAAGTTCTTACTATTTTGGCACTTGAACTCTTTTTGAACTATTGGATCCTCTACATTTTCTCAATGACGCATCGAGCTAGAGAAAGTCATGGAGCCTCCAATATCTTTTTAGTTTTTTGTCTATGAGGCGATTATTTGTACTGTGCAAATACTTGTCTCAAGATGTGATTCAATGCATATCACTGAAGACATGAATCCACTTTGCGCATACAAATGGTTTAATCTTGTCTGTTTATATGCAATCGACACTCAGGTCGTCCTGGTTCAATTATACCTTGATGCTTGTGCCATCTTACAAAATCAAAAATCATATAAATTTTTTTCAGGTCATTATGGTTCAATTATACCATCATTCTTGTATAGATTTTTAACATATCCCAAACAAATTAATGCTCAATGATAATACCTACAAAGAAGGAAAAAACATGTGACTATACAGGGATGACAAATGTAGAATGACGATGCTCAAATTAGTTGCATATCATTTTACAATTAGTTGCATATCATCTTACAATTAGTTGCATATCATTTTATAATTAGTTGCATATCATCTTACAATTAGTTGCATATCATTTTATAATTAGTTGCATGTCATCTTACAATTAGTTGCATATCATTTTACAACTAGTTGCATAACATTTAACAATTAGTTGCGCACAACATATCATTATCATACATCTCATTTTCATGATACATCTCACAACATATTATTATCATACATCTCATTTTCAAGATACATCTCACATCAAATCATATTATACAAGATACATCTCATATATCATGCATTATCACATCATATTCATCACATATCAAATCACATGCATCTATCTAAGTATTGCATCATCATCAAAGAAGCAACAAAATCATATAGAAAACATCATCCTTAACACATCACATAAGGATCAAAGAAAATGGTGTCATATATATATCTCAAAAATGATCAATGTGCAAAATATGTCATGTCTGTGCCAAAAACAACAAAATGATCAAAATACAATAGAGAAAACGTCTCTCAAGTATGACTATCTCCTGAGGGTGATGGTCTCGTAGCAGATGTCCCAGCACCAGGATCCCTAGGTGGATCCTAACGAACAGGCCCTGTCACACCTCTACTCTCTGTCCTTGACCTAGTCTCCCTAGATCGACTGGATCTCGAAGCTATGAAACTCAAAACTTGACGCTCCCTAGGAACCACATCCTCATAATGCCTTCTGTAATACTCTGCCTCTTTGGCTCTCAAAGCCAACTCCCTTGGGGTGTCTCTCATCAAGCCACCCACCGCTGCTCTCTCCAAAATCTCTACTCGAGCCACACCTCTGAATAATATCCCTATCAACCTGTGTCAATTATGGTATCAATGACCATGGTCTCAGAAATTGCTCTCACGACTGAACAACTCCAAGTCACTCCTGTAAAAAAACCAAACAAGTCCAATATCAGTTTCTTCATCCAATCAATTCATATCGCAAATCAGATTCATATCAACTTGAAACATTGAAAATCTAATCAAGTTCCACATCATATCCAATCCATTTCCATATCACATCATATCAACTTGTAAAACAACTCAAGTTTCACATTCATATCAACTTGTAAAACAACTCGAGTTCCACAACCATATCAACTTGTAAAACAACTCAAGTTCCACAATGATATCAGCTTATAAAACAACTCAAGTGCCACATATATATCAACTTGAAACATTGCAAATCAAATCAAGATATCTATCCAAAAACCATATCGAAACTCATATTGGACAACTTATCAAAACAATGACAGTAGACACACAGACTACCACTTCGCACTTATCCCCGAAAAACTAGCAAAAACCTACCTATTTTTTTCTTCATCCAAAATCCCACTTTACCCAAGATTTTCCACTCACCGCTGCGCTATCCTAATCTACCCGGATGCTACCATATTTCATTAAACTCTACGTGCTACACAACCAATCGTATGTGCTATGGTTTAACCCAGACGCGCTAAACCGTTAAATTCATGTGAAAAAATTCCAAAACATGATAAAAAATGACAAAATAAAACTCGAAAAGGGGTGAAAAATGATGACTTACCAGTGGTCCATACGTGGCAGGCCTCCGATACCTTCAAACGTGCTCGAATTGATGAGATGCAAATGCAATCGACATTTTGTCTTTTCTCCAAGTGTCACTTTCTCCAAAGTTAGCAAGCACAAATGAGACAAAATAACTCACTTTTTCCCTTTTATAGGGCAAATGAAAATTAGGGTTGCGTGGACGAACATGTAAATTGCTCATTGTCTCATATCAAACCCTCGCAAACATCATTATCGGGAGATGAATCAACTTCTTGCATTCAACATAGACTCAAATTTTCAAAATTTTGATTCATCTCCCGACGGGGCATTATCAACATCATTTATCAAAATCTAGGGCACAACATGAACATCTCGACAAGACATCACACTAATCATAACCAAATCATGATGACACATCATTTTCTTTGAATCAACATGTGCACACACATCACTTCAAAGAGGGGCAAAATGTAGACGTATAAAAATGACCATATTCCTAAATAAATATTTAATATTCATTTTATTCTCATTCCTCTATTTTTGTTAAATCTAATTTAATTAAATCACCACATTCTTCTATTTAATTAAATAAATTATTCAATTTATTTATTTAAATTCACTTAAGCCCTTTATATCATTAAACCCCTTCTGTCTACTTTTAATTAAATTTACATTTAATTAAATAGTTTACCCCAATTAAATAAATCTAATTTATTTAAATCTCCAACTTGCAACCAAATTAAAATAAAACAACTTATTCTAATTAATCCTTTATCCTCCACCCACTTGTATTTTCCTACAAATGCAAGTTGCACAACTATTTTAAATAAAAATTATTTATTTAAAATCCTATTTATCCTCACCCACTTGAAACCTTTAATGGTTTCCCTTAAAGTCTTCAAACTTAATGGCTTCTTTCTAGAGTCTTCTTAAGCCTTTAATGGTTTCCTTCAAAGTCTTCAAGCATTTAATGCTTTATCTTCATTTTTCTCATGTAAATAAATTAAGATTTATTTAAATCCAAAATTCACATTCACATTTAAATAAATTAATATTTATTTAAATATTTATCCAAATACAAATTACACCATTTAATTGAAATAAATGATTTTATTTTAATTGAAAATCCTAAAATTCCTCCCACTTGCATTTTCTTACAAAATCCACTTGCATGCCTAAATCCCTTCTAGATTCTTCTAACTCCTTCTAATTAGCCTAATCCTATCCTAATCATTGTCACATCCCTAAGCAAGGGAAGTCACTTCTCAAACCTTCAAAGTCTTTGAAAACCATTAAAGGCTTTAGGTCTTCAACAACTTAACCTTGAAAGTCTTCCAAACCATTAATGGTTAACTCAACCCTCTTGCATGGTTAAAGACTTTTTGACTAACTTAACCCTCATGTAACCCAAGGGTCTCATCAAGCCTTTAATGCTTTGACCATGGTTATTCCTTAATCCCTTGCACAAGAGTTTATCATTTGGGTAAAAGCTTTATCCATTGGATAAACCCTAATCTAATCCTAATCCTTACCTCTTAAGGTAACCATCATGTCCCCTCAAGCATTTAATGCTTCCTACCTCTCCTCTCAAACAATCTTATGTTGACAATTGTCACCATTTCATTGGTGAAAATTGTAAACATGGATTGATAACTTTCAATCCTGACCCTTGATAACTCCTTCAATCTTGACCCTCCATTGCCCTATTTTCACTATAAATAGAGCTCTCCATCCCTCCATTTTATCATCCAAGCTTTTAGTATCTTATTTATGCTCAATTTTAGCTTGCATTTAGCCTCTCTTTGCAATAGGAATTAATCTAATATGCATTTTAGAGTATTTCTATTATCATTAGCTTAAATCATTAACTAGTATATCATGTTAGGATAGTATTGCTACTAACCTTGTCATCTTATAATCTAGTTTAATCCATTTTGTTGAAACATGCATAAATAGGATGCATTCATGTTAGAATTAATCTAAAGCATCCATCATTCTTGCATTAGTCATCCCTAAGTCACTTTGCTCAATGATCTGAGAGCAAAGACATTGGCTTGAGGGACCTTGTGAGATAGTGAACCATGGAACCAACCTTGGGAAGTTGAGCTATCCTTCATAGCTCCATAACTTGCACCAAGAAGTCCCATGTGTGTGTGTGGACAAGTCTTTTGGAATATTTTCATATATTGAGTTTCATCAACCCACTTTCCCCGCATACACATGCAGAGAAGCTAATGGAGCTATTTGAAAGTAGCTATGAAGATGAAGCAAATATGGAAGCCATGATTGTAGAAGTAAATAAGCTGAATGATTCAAACTCCAATCTAAGAAAGGAGTTGGAAGGACTGACCATCCAATTTAGTCAAGAGCTTGAGAACCGGAGGAAAGCTGAAGATCGGGTAAAGGACAGAGATCATGAGATCTCCAAGTTGAAACAAGAGTTTAGTGCACTGACTGCTCGCCTTCATAAGAGCAGGATGGAAAAGGAAGACATGCAAGGAGAACTGAACATAGCCATCTCTGAAAATGCAAGCCTATTGGAGACCACTACTGCTATTTCCAAAGAACTCTTTGAGTCAAAGGAAATACTTGCTAAGTTTAGCAAAAGTACTGTCAAGCTAGAGTAAAAGCTTGAGTCATCTAGACCGGTAAAGAATACCAATGGTCTTGGTTTCTCTAGACATGAGGAAGGAGAATCCTCGGGAACAAATGCTGAAGCATCCAAGAAGCAACCGACACTCAAAGGAAAAGGTAAGCAAAAGTTCAAACCTATTTGCTTTAACTGTCTTAAAGAAGGACACACTGCCAATGTATGTAGGAGCAAAGCCTACAATAATTTTCCATATTTTATCAACAATATCCCTAGATCCAATAAGTTCAATGGTCATTGTTATGCATGCAACAAGTTTGGGCATAAAGCATCTAAATGTAGGTCTGCCATGAACAATATCGGAAGATATCCTCAGAGGACCCAAGGAGCTGGTTTGGAATCTTTTGTAAACTAGAACCCTAACCGGTTTAATACCTACAATTATCAGTCAGGCAACAGTGGTTATCAATTGGCAACCAGATGGAGAGAAAACTATTGGACTTGTCATCGACATTATCACACTACTGCTAAATGTAGAAGGAAGAATGGAAATATGAACAATGGACCTTGGAGAGCACCTAGATTGGTTTGCTATCACTGCAACAAACCGGGTCACATTGCAAGATTCTGCAGAAGCAAAAAAAGTATATCTGATGATATACCGGTCACTCAGAAAGGAGAAGTTGATGTTGAAAAAGTTCAAGTGGACATGAACAAAACTTGGAGGAAGAAACCAACAATGTTGGAAGAGGAACCGGTTTCTGCACCTAGTGTGGAAATATCAGAATCGGCAAACTAAGCTCCAAAGAGGCTTAGGGGGAGCAAACAGTGAAATGATTGTGAACCCCTGATTACACCAGTAAAAAACCTTAACTGGTATGTGATACCTGTCGCTTGGCAGAAGACCAGAAATGATAAAAAAGGCAAATTAGGGTTTACGACCTAATAGAGGAGCATTAATGGCGGTAGGTGAGAGACATGTATAAAAGCATATTTCAAATCATTTCTCACTATCTATTTTCGAGCGAAGAAAAGTTTTCAAGTGCAGAGTGAAGAAATGGCAATTTGAGCTAAGATTTCAAGAAATTGATAAATCTTGAAGGAGATTCAAATCTAGTTTGCAAGCGGTCGAGGAGAACACAAAGCGGTGATTTGGCAACCGACAGAGAGTGGAGTGAAGCAGAATCAGGAAGCCCTAAATTCACATTGTAAAGGTATTTTTCGTGTTCTTGAAATACTCAACAATGGCTTCCGCATCTCATACCAGTTCTAGTACATCCATTGAGTCAGAAAGTTTTATTCAGAGGAAGTCCAAATATAATGCCTTATCACAAGTTTCAGCTGGAGTCATAGCTGAAGAAGGAATTTCAGATTATATTGATTGCAAAATAGAAGACCTAGGGACTTTAGCTATTCACACCCAGTTAGGCTTATTTTGCGGCAAGGACAAAAAGATCAAACCAGCGTTTAGTATCCTAGAGAAGAAGAAACTCCATAATGTAGTATACTTTTTGGAAGATTTTATGGAGGATCATACCAAGATCATTTTGAGTAGAGTACATGGTGACAAGATGTACCTAGAGAGGACGCATGATATCACGCCTTAGGCAATTCATGCAGTCACTAGTTTCTGTAACATAGGGGAAGTACCAGCCCTAAGAATGGTAAGCAAAACCGAAATGCCCAAGCTCACCAGTTCAACAAGTGACTCATGGGGTATGACAGTTAATCCTATCAAGGAAGATCTGGTGAAATAAACCTGCATGGTGATAGGCTACATAACATTCTCAGCCAGTAGGATTAATTTTGTATTTGCTGTAGCGGTAAATGCCACTTACCGGATGATTAAAGAGGATGCATCATTTGACCTATGCACCGGTATGCAGAGGCAACTCCTGTTGAATCTAAAGGTGATCAAACAGGACAATGCACTGAGGTTTAAGTTTGGACAACTATTGGTAGGGTTGTTCTTCTATTTCTAAGGCTACTTTCCTAGAGTAGGAGATGTCCAGTGGTCTCCTAACCAATTGGTAACCAAGAAGATCAAGGAAAGCATACAAGCCATTGGAACCGGTTACCCTGAAGTACTGAACAAATATTTTGATGAGTTCAGAAGAAAGATGAGTCAAAGGGTAAGGATCTCAGGTGATATCGTTAAGAAATATGAAGATGACATCTGTTTCACCATTCAGGTGGACAAATGCTTAATGGAGGCTATTGAGCCTAGAATGGAGGAAGTGGAGCCAATGGGCTATGAGGTTATGTATGATATGCTGGAAGGGTATACCTCAACCCTTATTTCCTTGCCTCTTGATCCTAAGGCTAAAAGGATTGGAACCTACTTGGAGAGGATTGCACTAGCTGAAGAACCATCTATTAAGAAAGGAAGAGAACTGGCAGCAAAGAAAGCCAAGGCAGTGCCTACAGCATCGGCTCCGGCTACCACTGCAACTCCAAGAGTGACCAAACGGTCACCTGCAAACAAGAAACCGGAGGTGACACCAGCAAAAGTCTTTGAAAGAAAAAGGAAGACTAAGACAAATGAATCGGACTCTAAAGAAATCGAGTTTGATGAAAAGCCAAAGAAGGTCAGATAGACAAAGAAAATGAAGAAGAATGAACTGGTAGCATCCGCACTGGTAAATATTGATATCTCCTCATACAAACCTTTGACACATTATCAAAGGACAATAAAGAATATTAGGAGAAAATTACTTCATGATTTAGTTGATTATTATGATGATTTCAGTGAAGAGGAAAAAGAAGAAGTATTAAAGGAAATCATTATTTATTTGTGTAAAAATGACCGGTCACCATCAGAGATTAAATCTCAGACACCGGATTCTTTATTTAAAGCATTGGATAATAAATGGTGCATTGCCATTGAAAAAGAACAAGAGATTAGGGAGAAAGTCTTTGCACAGTACTTTCCCGACCTCTCAAATTTAGAATTATTTGATGTGTTGGACCAAAATAAAGGACTCTTCTTCACAAGGAGAAGAAGACTTTGGTTGTTGGAAGGAAGAGTTGATGATGTTGAAAAAGACACTCATCAGTATATGAATCGTGCTATTCAAGTTCACAAAGCACGAATGGTCATCCAGCAAGCAGAAAAAGAACCAGTCATATCCAAACCGGATGAAGTTTTTGATGAAGAAGGAAACCCGATTGAAGAATCAATCGACACTATTGATGTCGATGCCCTGGATGTAGAAGATGTCACTCAGGACATACCTTCTGAGGGAATAGAATAGGGGCAACAAGCCGAACAGGGCGGTGAGCAAGCTAAGGACACACAGGAAGTGGCTAAGGAATAGGAAGAGAAGAAGAAGAGGGATGAAGATGAGAAAAAGAGAAAAGAGGAAGAGAAGAAAAAAAAGGAAGATGAGAAATGAAAAGATGAAGAGAAGAAGAAGCAAGAAGATGAAAGAAAGAAGAAAGAAGAAGAGGACAAAGAAGAAAAGAAGAAGAAGGAAGAGGAAGAAAAGAAGAAGAAGGAAGAGGAAGAGAAGAAAAAGAAGGAAGAGGAAGAAAAGAAGAAGAAGGAAGAGAAAGAGAAAGAAGAGGAGAAGAGGAAAGAAGCATATAGGAAAAAGAAAGAAGAGGAAGACAAGGAACAAGAACAGAAGAAAGAAGAAGAGAAAAGGAAGAAGGAAGATGCAGACAAGGTAGCGAAAGCAATGGAGAGCACACAGATGGAGACTTCGAAGGCAACCGGGAGTCAAGCCAAACCAGCTGATATCTCCAGTCATATCGATCTCTAGTCTACAAGTGAGTTAGAGCTTATGCAAAGCATCAAGGTTGCTCAAGAGCGCCTTGAGATCATTCGCAGGAAAAAGGAGCAGGACATAATTCAGGTGGTTGTAGACACCCTTACCGGTTTAATCCCCGGTACCAATCTTCCTAACACTGAAACATCACTAGCACAACTCAAACTACTATGTACTATAGTGGATGATTAGGTGCAGAGCCTAGAAGAAGCAGCTGAGGCAAATGTCAAGAAAGAGAATCAAAAGGCTCTTAACATTGCTCTAGTGAAAAAGTTGAATGAGCTTCGGTCTGAACTACTGAAATACCAAAAGGACATAAGGAATGCTTTGGAAGAGGGAAACTTGCTACTAAGAAAAATTTGTCTATAATGCCCTACTCTAGTCAGCCTTGTAAAACCTGTTTGACCTTGGTTGACTTCCTACGTGGCATTCTTGAATGGTGGATTTACCGTTACGTAACATTGTAGATTAGACTATATGAATATTGTGCATACCTATTATTGTGCTTTTGCATCGATTCTTGTGTAAATGTAATTGTTCCCTAATTCTTGTTATAAATCTCAAGCTAACGCCTTCATTGAATATGTATATATATGTATGCTTGTGTGACTCATGGTTGCAGGAGATTGCAGGTACTATACTGCCTAGGTGCAAGGTTCATCTCCTTCAGGATTTGCAGGGTGGAGTATACCTCCTTCATCCTTAGGATTTGGATTAGGTGGTCATAAAACTCTCGTCTTGCCTTAGTCATGATCAGGTGAGCGTCGTGTGTGGTCCGTAGGGTTCCTTTATCATTTGGGTTGTGTGTCGTGTGATTGGTGGACTTTATTGGTTTGTGTGCCTTGCGTGTGGTAAATGGAGTATGTTATCCTAAGTATTTAATTCCAATTAATGTGTGGATGTATGCATTTGTAATTGAGAAATTTAAAATAGATAGTTTTCTTTTATATGATTAATTGTTAATTTAATGAGATCACTTTATTTATATTTGTAGCAAGCTTAAGTATGTAATTTGAATTAATGTGTTCATTTACGCATTAGTAGTTGAGAAATCAAAATAAATAGGTTTCTTTTAGGTGATTAATCATTAATTAAAAGGATCGCTTTATTTATGTTGTAGCGAATTTAATTTAATAGTTAGTTTTAAATAATGAATTTAATTAGTTTATGCGTTAAAAAAAAGAAGGAAATATTTAAAGTTATTTGAAATATAATTAATTTAACCACTTTTGCATTTTGGAAAAGAAAGGGTAAATTTTATTATTTAAAGAAAATCATTTTTAATTTGTAAAGTTTGATATAGTGTAAAAGGTTGATTTTGGAAATTAATGTAATTTAAATACTTTACCCTTGTCAATAGTTCGAAATATAAATGTTGGCTTAATTAATATTGAGAAATTAAAATTAAGATTAAAATAAGAGAGAAGTATATTAATTAGAAAATCAAGTTAAATCAATTTAGTAGTTGAAAAGAATTATCATTTCTTTTTATTTTAAAAGGGCTTAAATTTCGAAATTAGAAATTAGGTCAAAATTGGTTCCCATTTAACCTAGGTTGAAAAATATTTTGGGGGGTTGTTGAATTTTTGGAAAAGAAAAAAATATGGGGATGGAGATTTGGGGATTTTGGCAAAGATGGATTTCTATAGCTGCAGGTTGGGGGCTCTTCTTCGCATCTTACTAGGAATGCTAAAGAGGTAGGATCCCAGTTTTTCCCTTTTGTTTCTTTGCTAAATCAAAATAAAAATGGTATTTGGTGGATCTTCATGAAATGATGGTTTAAAAATATCAATGAATGCTCTTAAAATTTGAGTATTAGTTGTGAATATTGTTTGTTTTTGGGTTCAAGAATGTTTAAATGGTTTCGTGTTTGAGCAAATCTTGTTATCTGAAAGCTATTGTTTTATTTGGGAAAACCATGAACTTGCTGGAAAATTTCCCCATTTTATTGTTTTGAACATTCTGGAAAAATATATCTATCTGTGACTGTGAATGAATGAGATTTGGGTTTTTTGAGAAATGATAGAAAATGCTATTTTAGAATGTTGACAATATCTCCAAATTTACAAACTAGGTTTCTACGATTTTTTTTTGGTTTCTTCATGACTTTTCATTATAACTTTTGTATAAATTTCGTAAAAATAAAGTTTTGGGTTTTTGAGAAATGACAGAAATCGTGTGGCTGTTAAAACAATTTTTTTTTTTTTTATTAAATTTAAATTTTGATTTAAAAAAAAATAAAAAAATAAAATGTTTTAATGTTATTAAATTTTAATTAATATATTTTATTAGTTATATATTATATATTAATTATTAATTAATGTATAGATTTAATTATATGTTAATTGTGATAATTTTTATAATAATATATATTAATTGTTGATTCCTAATTTGGAGTATACTTTCAAATGCATAATAATTATTGTTTAGTCATTGCTTTATTAATTTAGGCACGTATATACATAGAGAAGTATATGCTAATTCATACCTTTAGATCGTGTATTTGTTAAGTATATGCAAGGGAATTATATTTTTATGGGAGATTTTTGAATTAAAATATTATTATTATTTGGTGATGTTTAAAAATAATATATTATCCAAGGATATATTATTTTCGGATTTTAATGTTATAGGTCATTTGGTAAATTTAGAAGTGGAATACTAAAGTTTAGGAGTAATTGGAAAATTAAATGTTTTATCATTGGATCTTTCTTTTGAAAATTAAAATGAGATGCTATTAGAAATAATAGAAATTTAATAATGTACCATTGGAAAAATTAGTAAGTTAATGATATCTCATTTGATAAAATAAATGGGTTAGTTTTACTCATCCTCGGCATTGGGAAATAGACAAATGGAAATATGGCAAGTTTAATTTATTAGTATTCGCTTAGTTTAAAGTGATGGCAAGACCCTGTTATGTTTGTTTAGACTCTGTTGTCCGTCTGGTTGCTTGTGTTTGGTCATAGTCGGTCAAGTTCCTAGTTAGGGAACCGTCAGACAAGAGACCTTTGTAATTGCTTTTGATGTGTTCAGTTGGATCAGCTTCTATGAAGGAATCATTTATGTATTTATTGACCGAAGCGGTCGTTGTATAGTGGTTGTGTTCGCCTATAAGGCAAGATGTAAATGACATGAAACTTGTGTAACCTTAACTATATTAATTGCCAGAGGGGTCTTGCAATTGAGCAGACTCGGAGATGTAGCCCTCTAGGGGTGAACTCCAAGATCATTTCTATGTTATGTGATGCTTTTATCTCTCTTGTTTCATTCTTAGTGCTAGTATGTATGGATGTATTTTGTAAGTGTGTAATGGGGATTAGATGAAATTAAATTTAGAATGTAGGTATATAGTCCCCTTGTTAAATGTGGTAATTATGATCATAAAAGATTGTAGATATGAATATGAAAAGTATTTTGTTTATGTTAATGAAAATAAGTAAGCATGGGAGGAAACTCACTAGGTTGCAATTAATGGATTAACTTGTCATAATACCTAAATTGTAAATCTAATGGATGAACTTTTGTTAGTTACTCACCTTTTTATCTTAACAAATGAACATCGTCATATTAGTTAAATTTCACTAAATTGGATGAAATCCAAATAGTTATTTACGTTTTATTCTAAATAAATAATCTTCACCAAATTAGCCCCATTCTAACTATAATTGGACAAAATCAATTGGTTATCCACATTATAACCTTAATGAATGAACTTCATCATAATAGCTATAATTGAACTAACAAAGGGGAAACTCATTTAGCTATTTATATTTCAATCTTAATAAATGAACCGCATCATATTAACTCTATCTTATCTATAATGGGTGAACTCATCGAGTTAGTTATATTTTAACCCCAATGGATGATCTCCATTATGTTATATACATATTTAATCCTTAATGAATGAATTTCATCTTATTAGCTATATTTAAATTAATTGGATGAACTCATGTGGTTATATTACATTTACACCTTAATGAATGAACCCATTAGGCTATTTACATTTTATCCTCTATAAATGTACTATGACTTATTAGTTAGTTATGTTTTAACCCTAATGGATGAACCTCATTATGTTAGTTTACATTTTAAACCCTAATAAAAGAATCTCCTCTTATTAGTCATAATTTAACTATAAAGGATGAACTCATTTGGTTGTTTACTTTTAAACCTAAATAAATGAACCTTGATATATTGGTTACATTGTATCTAAAATGGACGGACTTGTCAAGTTAACCATACTTAAACCTTAATGGGTGAATTATTAAGTTAACTATGTTTTAACTTCATTGGGTAAAATCCCTCTTGTTAGCCGCTTCTGCGATCATAATAGATGAACGCTTCATAATCTCTATAATGTTAATTCACTAAACAAATCATATCCATGTTCCAAGTAATAACATGTAATTAAGTTATTCAGTTTAATTGGATCTAATGTCGTGAGTTGAGTTAGGTGTTAAGTTACATACTCATGCTGGGGAAACTCCTTAGGTTTGTTTAGTCTTCCGCTGTGTTATCTATGCATTAGATAACTCCAATGTATCTTAATGTTGTGACTTAATATTAACACTCTTATTATTATAAAAAAAAAATATTTACACTCCATTTGAGTGTTTTAGCTTTAACCCTTCGGGGTTTCCTAGCGGGGCATTACACTATCAACCTCATCTGTTCTACAATGATGTGCTAGCTAAGAAGCAAAAACTTCAAATGGACTTACAGTCCTACTTGAGCACATTTAAGCCACCTTATGATTTGTTTGCAACATATGGGCAAACCATTCACCGGTTCCAGATCCAGTCAACCAAAATGGAGCAAGAGATCAGTACACGATCTAGAGATTTGCAGGAGCTACAACTAGTTTTACTTCCACGTCTACAAATTCTTTAGAAGTGTTATCTGAACCTGGATGCCTTAATAGTTACATAGGAGCTGAGCACAGTTGATGCCATGGAGGAACAGGTATACCAGATACAAATAGAAAGAGAAGTAGCCACCTCCTTACTTGAGTCCTGGTCTCTAGCCATGAAACAATTTTTGCAGGACTATAAATCAGTTTTTGACAAGTATTATTCATTGTTGTCATAAACTTTTTATATATATCTAATGGAAACAAGGTTGTTCAGCGGTACTTTGTCATTGTTGGCAAAGGGGGAGAAGTACTCTATCTATTTTGGAGACAAATAGGGAGAAGTATCTAATTTTAAAATTTTGATATATGTTGTTGATATATACTATGTGCTTTGATATCTCAATGTTTATGCTTTGTATGCAAAATTTCTATACATTGTGTTGATTAAGGGATAGTGTATATGCTTAGGGGGAGCAATTTTGTTAATGGCATGTTTTTGTTGTAAAACACTTAGATGTCAAAATTTTATTTTCCTAAGTGTTTCCATCAATTCCAAAGGGGGAGATTGTTGTCATTTTTTATGTTTTTGTTGTGATTGTCATTGATGGACACACAATTGTATAGAGATCCCCTTTATATGTATAAGCTAGAGCTCAACCGGTATTTGTTCCAACCAGTATGTTGTTTGTATGCGGGAAAAATGGGCGAATAAAACTTAATATGTGAAAATTTAGTTAAATACTAGTCCACACACACACAGGACTTCTTGGTGCAAGCTATGGAGTAACGTAGTATTACTCAGCTTCCCAAGGAGGGTCCCATGGTTCTCTATCTCACAATGTCCCTCAAACCAATGTTTTTTCTCTCAGATCACTGAGCAAAATGGTTTAGGGATGGCAAATGCAAGAACGAGGGATGCTTTGATAGTTTTTAATATGAAAGGTATGCTAAGCTATGCCTGATCTTAGAAATGCAATAAACTAGATGATAAGATGACAAGATTAGTATGAATATGGTCATTTTTATACGTCTACAGTTGTATTCTAGTCTTTAGACTATTAGTGATTTTGCAGAATGTGTTTCCCGGTTTGAAGCGGCATATCGACCTCAAGCGGTTCGTAGATCTCAACTGGTACGAAGGAGCAAAGTGGCATAACATATTCTTACCCATCTTCAATTTTGTCAAGCCGGCAACCGGTATTTTGTATGAACCGGTAATACTCTATGATGAGTTACCAATCGGCATTTTGTGATGAGTTACCAACCCACTGATTGATTGACGATGCTGACACACTGACGGTGATTTTTGTGTCATGTTACTGAGCATGTCTAGATTCATTGAACATAGGAAATTGTAATGTAATCCTATTGGACCGACATGAAATCAAATTCCTTCAAAAGGACATCATGTATAGGGTTTTGAGTTGTTGTAGTTGTTGTTGCTAAAAGGGTTTATGTTGTGGCTAGGATTTAAGGTGGTTGTTGAGTTGTTGTAAGAGTGATCTTATCTAACAAGATCAAGTTGTAGCAGAGACAGATAGAGAAGACTGAAGTAATGTTGAAATACATTAGCAGTAAGCTATACTGGATCTAACCAAGTAGTTTGTGCTATTAGATAGATCAAACACTTGTTGATTACTCACATCTTTGACAAGTCTGTAGCCCTTAACCGGGTAGGCCCAAAAGCCTTTGTAAAATCCTCTAACAAGGTAGTCTTTAATTGGACTTATCTCCTAACAGAGATTGAGATTCCTAACAGGTTCTATTCTGGTGGAGAACATTGTAAGACCTTAACTGGTCTGACCTTAACCGGTCTGGTTTCTATTCTATAGATAGTGACTTGTGAGTTCCATCTCACTGTCGTTTTTCCCAGTTGGGTTTCCACCTCAAATATCTTGTGTTATGGTTGTATTGCTTTTGTGGGTGAATGCTTTATTTGCATTTTGGTTTGCATGTGTGATAACCGGTCTGTTTGTTAGACTGTTTTACCGGTTTATCTTTAGACTATGTAAGTGTTTAAATACAAAGATTTTTGGCATACTAATTCACCCCCCCCTCTCAGTATTCATCACTAATACTTGTTCTATAAGCCCATAGTGCAGGATTGAGCTGTAGATCCCAATCCTTTCTAGATTTATTTACAGTTCTATGTAAGATAGTCAAAAAAAAATTGTTAGATGCTTCAACTTCTCCATAACCTTGAGGGTAGTATATGGATGACCAGTGTTGTTTTATTTTGATTTTTTTGTAGAGTTCATCTAGATCTTATTTTTTGAACTGCCCTCCATTGTCAGTCACAATGGAAGAAGGTATCCCATACCTACAGATGATATAGTTAAGGATGAACACAACTACTTCTTTATCAGTTTCTTTTATTAGAGGAACCGCTTCTACCCACTTATTGAAGTACTCAATGGTAGTTAATAAAATTGTGTCTGTTAGATGATGCAGGATATAGTTGGCCAATGAGATCAAACACCCATTATTGAAAAGGCCAATGTGTAATGAAGGGTATTGCATCCCTTGTTGGAGTGTGTATGAGATTCCCATGTGGCTGACACTTCTCACAAGTTTTAGAAAATTTTATAGAATCTTTCTCCATATCTAGCTAGTAGTAGCTAGCCCTTAGTAGTTTTCGAGTTAAAGTTAGACCATTTGAATGAGATCCACAAATACCTTCATGGACTTCGAATAATGCACATTGGGACTCTTTAGTTTCTAAACACCTAAGAAAAGTACTATCCAAACCTCGCCTAAATAGATCATTAGCGATGATGACATACCGTGAAGTATTTTGGATTAGGTTCCTTTTCTCATTACGGGTAAGATTAGCAGGGATAACTTGGTCACATAGGTAAGAGTAAATGTCCAATAGAATAGACCATCTAGGACTCAGGAGAATCATAGGAAAGATAATGTAGCTCTTCCACCAAGAATTAAAAGAAAAAATTAGATTCCTTTAGTTGTGGTATAGACACCAAGGTGGCCATAGCATCTGCTACTCTGTTTGTTGATCTGGGAATTTGCTGAAATGATACAAAGGTAAAGTATTTCTTGAGATCATCAACCATTCTCTTATAAGGCATCAATTTCTCATCTCTAGTCTGATATATATCATTGATTTCATTGATAATTAGCTGGGAGTCTCCATAGATGCGTAATTCAACAACCTTCCATTTGATATCTAGTTTGATCCCATTTACCAAAGCTTCATATTCTGCAATGTTTTTTGTGCAAGGGAAGAGAATATTGTAGGTTTTGGGATTGAATATTTTTGAGGAGTAATAAAAAGTATTCAAGCACCAGAACCAAGTTGAGTGAAAGAGCCATTAAAGAACATCTTCTATGATCGTTGAGTAAGGTACATGATGGATTCATTTGGACATTCTATGTGCAAAGGTTGATTGTCTTCAAGTGGAGCATCAACGAGTTGATCTGCAATGACCTGTCCTTTGATGGCTTTGTGTTCTAGATATTCAATATCAAATTTCGTAAGAACCATGACCCATTCAGCCAATGCTCCTGTAAGTGTTGCTTTGTTGAGAAGGTATTTGAGCGGATTAATCTTAGCCACCAACTTTATAGAATGTGATAACATTTAGTGTCTTAATGTATGTGATGCAAAGGCTAATTCCAAACAAGCTTTTTCTATGATAGTATAGTTCATCTCATAGGACACCAAGGTCCTGCTGATATAATATATAGCTCGTTCTTTTTTATTTTCATCTTGTTGTGCCAAAAGTGCTCCCAGTGATGTATCAATAGCTGATATGTATAGAATCAATGGTTTACCTTGAATTGGTGGCATCAATATAGGTGGATTATAAAGATTGTCCTTGATTTGTTTTAGATGTTGTTCACAATCTTCATCCCAATTGTATTTGACTCCTTTTCGTAATCTGTTTGTGAATGGTTGAGCTTTATCTGCTAGCTGAGAAATAAAGCATCTTATTGATTGGAGGCATCCTTGTAAACTTCTCATTTGACTGATATTATTTGGAGGTGGCATTTCCATGATAGTCTGTGATGCAAAGACTAATGCTAAACAAGATTTTTCTATGATGGTATAGTTCATCTCATAGGACACCAAGGTCCTGCTGATATAATATATATCTCTTTCCTTTTTATTCTCATCCTATTATGCCAAAAGTGCCCCCAGTGATGTATCTGTAGCTGATATGTACAGAATCAATGGTTTACCTTGAATTGGTGGCATCAATATAGGTGGATTAGAAACATAGTCCTTGATTTTCTTTAGGTGTTGTTCACAATCTTCATCCCAATTGTATTTGACTCCTTTTCATAATGCCTTTGTGAATGGTTGAGCTTTATCTACTAGCTGAGAAATAAAGCGCCTTATTGACTGGAGGAATCCTTGTAAACTTTTCATTTGATTGACATTCCTTGGAGGTGACATTTCCATGATAGCGTTAACTTTTTCTGGATCCACTTCAATTCATTTATTTGAAATAATGTAACCAAGCAATTTCCCCAATGTCACCCTGAATGTACACTTTTTAGGATTTAGCCCGATCTTGAATCTTTCCATTCTATCCAATATGAGGCCTAGTTCTTGGATATGTGTGGATCTCTTCATGGTTTTTACTAGGGTGTCATCAACATAATCTTCCATGTTTTTGTAGCATCCTAAAATTGTGACACTTGTAATTTCAACTGCATTTGGGTCTTCACGATGGCGGCGCAACATTGAACCTGAATGTAGACCTCGAAACCTGTTTACGACATCAAAAACTGCATATTTCTGCACCTTGGCCTGATCCTTCCTTGCACCCTGCTGTCCTGGGAGGCAGGACCATGGTGCCCAGCGCCCTGGTCCTTCAGGACCATGGCGCCTAGTGCCCTGGTCCCCTAGGACCATGGCGCCCAGCGCCCTGGTCCCTGGCCCTATTTTGGGCCCGGTCTCTTGTTGGGCATCGGGTCTTTAAGTTTACAATTCAGAAAATAATGTTCCTAGGTCGGCCTAAGGTCGGAAAAATTAGTCTCCTAACCCTAATTGACAAGTATATAAACTAAATTTCCTCTCCCAAAAAAAGAGAGAAAACTTATGTGTGCAAGAGGCGGAAGCAACATTCAAACATTCAAGCATTCAAGCATTCCTTCAAGCAATTGAGCATTCTAGGTCTCCATTCAAGGCTAGGTGTTGCATTCAAGACAAGGATTCAACCATTGAAGAGGAGATCACCTACAACATACAACATACAACATTCATTACACCTTTGCATGTAAGAATAAAAACATTCTTACAACAAGGTATCAGTACTTGTTTACATTACAAACATTTACATTTACAGCATTCTCATTTCTTGGTTAATTCCAAAATTGGGGTTTGACCTAAAGGCAAACCCCTAATCCCTAACCCCCCAATCGTCCTCTCTTTTTTGTGTGTAGGTTGTAGGTACATGGCTGTAATTGAAGATCTGGAATCCTTGTGTAGAGACGAACAGATCCCCCTTCATTTCACGGATTTTTCGGAGGACCGTGTGCACTTCGGGCACCATCATCCTGTCAACTTTCACTCAAATTTGCAGGACAGCATCGTCTCAACATTTTACTGCTAGTTTCAGGTCCATAGCTTCATCCTATGTCCCTATCTCTGTCTACAAGCAAATCTTTCTTACTTTACATGCACTCCTAGTTCAACCCTTCTATCTACATTCTTTACAAAAGAGGGTATCCTTGATGTCTTAACCCTTGAAACTCATTTAGAATCCTATCTTGCATTGTGTAAGATTGAATCTTGTGGGTTTCAACCCCTCTTTTGAATGTAAATTCTCTCCTAAGTGAAAACCGTCAATCCTAGTGACCTCCTTTCTCTCTCCATGGAGTGGGGGAACATCTAGGGTTCGATTTTCCACTTTACATTTTTGGTGAACCCGACGTGAAACATCCTAATTCTGATTATCCATGGTTAGATCTAAAAAAATTTGCTTCCTTAATTACATTTCCATGTTTGATCTTTCGCAAATTTTAGAGGTTAATTGCATAAAAACCCTAAATTTTCTTTTTAGTAATTGAACTTGTGAAGTGTTTAATTGTTAATGCTTGTTTCAGATCTACCCTTCTATTGCAAATTGTCAAATCATAGTTGTGCTTTAATTTTGAAAATTAAGTGGTTAAGTGTCAAAACCCTAATTTTTAAAACCTTCTTGATTCAACCTTTGACTGATGATTTCACTGATCAAAACACCTCCAAATCAGCTGTAACTTTGGATTCCGCAACAAAATCACAATATCTCTCATCCCTGAAAATTTTGAAAAAAGTTGCGAGGACCGTGTGCACCCTAAGTGCCATCGTCCCTGACATTTTTTCTGAAATTTCGGGAGCTAGATCTTACTGTATTTTTTTGCTAAAATCCAGAATCTTGGTTGATTTCATTAATTCTAACACTTTCAAAATTAAAGTCAAAGTTGGTCTAGTGATTGCTTGGATTAAGGCTTATAATCATTCAAAAATTGTTGAAATTGAAATTTTGTGTTAAAATTGTGTTTCTTACAGTCCTAAATCTGAAAAGTGTGTTGGCATTCATTCGAAATTTCAGTGATTTATTCAAATTCTTGCAGTTTGTGACTTTTGAAATTAAGTGTTTAATTGCAACAACTTTGATTTCTGCTTTCAAATTTGAATTTTGCATGAAATTGAGTCAACTTTTAAATTTCAAAAGCTTGCATTTCTTTCAGTATTCCCTCTAAAATCATAAAATTCAAAATTTCAGTTTCCCTCTCTTTTTCAAGATTCAAATTTTGCATTTTTCAACAATCTTGGTATGGTTCAATTTTGAGATTGCAACTTTAATTTGGTCTATCTACAGATCGTAAAATCACTCAATTTTTTCAGATTAGCTTTAAAATCATCATAGCTTTCATCCTTGAAAATTTTGAAAAAAGTTGCGGGGACCGTGTGCACTCCGTTCGCCACGGTCCCTGACATTTTTTCAAAATTTCGGGAGATTGTTCTGATTGTATTTAACAGCTTAAATCTAGGAGATTGGCTGATTTTATTGAAATTTGCTACCTCTAAAATTCAAAATCTTCTCTCTCTCTTTAGTGCATGAGTTTTACAACAATAAGCCCTACTTACACTATTCTCGTTAGACGAAGCCTTAGAATTAAGTCTTTCCAAGGTTTAACTATTGAGGACATGGAACCTAATTTGAATGGCCTTTTTAACGAGGACATGGGTAATTCCTCTAATCCTCTTAATGATGAAGAAGCTCTCCATGAGGTTTCTGTAGAACAACTTTCAAAATTGGATAACCAATTTGATGATTTTCGACAATGGATGTCTCAAGAATACCCTGATAGTCAAGCTCTTTCATTAATTGAGGGTCTAAAACGTATGGTTCAAAGTGATAAGAATGGAATTGATATTTTGCATAGTATTCCACACATTGTGGATTCGAATGTGATGCCTATGAAGAGTTGTGCCGAAACTTTAGGTTATACACAACCTCCTACTCAAGTCAATCATTCTATTCCTTTGACAACTCCTATTGCTAGTATACCTACTTTTACATCAAACATAATGACTACTTCAATACAAGACATTCCACCTATGATCACCAGTCATGGGGGAAATCCTTCCTCTTCAATCAACCCTCTTCCTTCATTCAATCCAACTTCTTCACTCATTCCTTCAATGAGTGTTCCTATTATATCTCCACAAATAAACATGACGCAAGGGGGAAATTCATTTAACCCTTCCATTCCTCCTTGTAGTGTTCCTTCTTTCCAATCATCTCCTATGACTAACTATCATAGTGTCCCACCACCTTACTCTCAATCAATACCTTCTTTCAATAAAATAATACCTCCATCACAATCTAATACGTCTAATATGAACTCTTCGACTGAAGCGACCATTAACAATCTTGCACAAACTGTCTCTTCTTTACAGCAACAGATTGCCTCTATGAATCAATCTAAGTTTAGTGTGCCCACATTTGATGTTGTGAGCCCACTTTCTCTTGACATTGTTCTAGCTATCCCCCCTTAGCATGTTGAAATCCTACAGTTGGAGCTTTATAATGGTAAGGGTGATCCTCTAACACATGTTAAGACCTTTCAAACAATATGTACCAATTTTGCTCATGACCAAAGGTTGCTTGCAAAACCGTTAACTAGAACATTAAGAGATAAAGCCCTACAATGGTATTGCTCGTTGTCTTCTTATTCTATTGCTTCTTTCCAACAACTTGCAAATGCTTTTATTCAACAATTTCAAAACAATATAAGTCCTAAAGTTACTTTGATTGATTTAATGCATTGTAAACAAGGTGTTAAAGAAAAAGTGACTGATTTCATTGGTAGATATAAGCATTTGTATGCTCAAATTTCTTTTCCAGTACCTGACAATGATATTCAAAGAATCTTTATTTCTAATTTACAAAAAGATATTAGAGAAAAACTTCTGTTTTCTGAGTTTACTTCTTTCCAACAGTTGTGCGCAACTCTTCACAATTATCAACTGACTGTGAGTCAAATGGAACAAGAAAAGCCTATGGCTCTGAGTGATAAGGGTGATAGTAGTCAACAACCATTTGGGATGTTTAAACCGAACAGAGAGGTCATTAAGTTCAATGAAAACATCATCAACAATAATGTGAATGCAGCATCAGGTGTGCCTCCTATTTCTAAGTTTTTCAATAAAGAAAGAAAGTTTATTCCTTTGAATGAATCATTGCATAGTGTACGTTAGGAAATAGGAAATCATCACAAACAAAGATAAACATATTAATCATTAGCCCAATCACAAAAGCACAACTGCAATGATCTATCCTAAACAACACTCAATAGAGACATGAAATAAAAACATTCAAAACTAGAAATTAAGCAAACCATAAGTATGATTTGAATGCTCCTTCATGCGGCTCCATTGTTCTTCTTTCCTCTTCAAATGGTTTGGTTGTGGATCTCACCTACAAGTGCACACACATAATTGAAAGCAAGTAGACAAGATTATTGATCAAGAGTACTAGAAATGTGTGATTAACTAGAAATTCGATAATTTGATTAGGTGTCAAGAATCAAGGGATTTGATTGAAGAAATTCATCCAATTTATAGACAAATTGGAGAGATGGATCAAATTAGCATGATAATGATTCGAATGGAAATTCAAATCAAGAATAGCAAAGTTATGACAAGTGTATGACAAATTGCTATGCAAGGATTTTATGACAATTTATGACAATTTATGACAAATTGCTATGCAAGGATTTATGACAAGATTTTGAAATAGAAATAGACATTTAGGAATTTAGGAAATTAAGTTGGAAATTAGAAAATTGACGAAAAATTAGGTAAATTAATTAATAATTTCTCATTCATTAATTAATTTACAAAAATAGGAGGAATTAATTAGCCAATTAAATAAACATTTAATTATGACAAGAAGACCTAGGATAAATAAATAAATTATTTAACCTAGAGGGAAAATGCCAAACAAGATTAAATGAATAAATCACAAAACCTTGGAAGATGAATTAGAAATGCAAAGACGACAATTAGGTCTTGACAAAGGATAATTGATATCGATTCGATCATGATTTTGAATTGATAAATGACCAGTGTTGATAAATGATTTGATTGAGATTGGTTGACAAAAATCAATGACAAATTGACCAAATTGACATGATTGAAAAGGACAAGGATCGATGACGAATCGATCGCAATATGACAAGATTGACAAGGACAAAGATCGACCAAAATCATGACTGAAGATTGTTGTCGACAAGACCAAATTCGAAAGTGAGACAGATGAAGAATGCAGAAGAATGACTCGATGCTCGCAAATGATAAAGACCAAGTGTGTGACATAGGAGAAAATATTAATGCGATGCAAAAACCTAAAATGAGGCAATGCGCAAATGTTAAAGTATGACTCCGCAAGCGTTGACCATTTTTAGGTGTCTACACATAGTATTATGAATAAGTTATTGGAACAAAATGTGCTTACCCTCCCTCCTATAAGGCAAATAGATCCTGCAAAGATTAATTCACCCTATTTTGATAACAAATCTTTTTGTCAATTTCATCGTCAACCTAGGCATGATATTGAAAAATGTTTTGCTTTAAAGGGTAAAATTCAAGATTTGATTGATAATAATACTATCTCTATTTCTGGTGTGAATGATAAAGGCAACACATCTGTAGCTCCTCCTAACCAAAATATTAAGATTTTTACTGATCCATTACCTTCTCATACCTCTAATGTGATTGAGACTAATGATTCTTCTTTTTCACCTGATAGTCTTGTGTCTATGACTCCGAATGTGATTAACTTTGTGGAGCAGCAGAAAATCCCTAAAGAACCTTCCATCACATTTGATTCCAGTGAAACTATCAGGGCACTTGATGGTCCTTTATATATAGTTGCAAAAGTCAAAAATACAACTTGTCGTGGAGTGCTTATTGATCCTTCTTGTATGGTTAATGTCATTACTAAAGAATTTCTTTTTACTTTGCAATTGAATAAAGTGATCTATGACAAAACAAATGTGGTTGTGAAATTGTTTGATGCATTTTATTCTCCTACAATTGGTTCTATTACATTACCTATTGAGGTTCATAACATACCCCTTGATGTGGACTTTGCTATTATTCCATCATCCGAACAATTTCGTGTGAAGTTAGGCTATCCTTGGCTATCTTCCATGAAAGCTATTGCTTCTCCTATTCACAAGTGTTTGAAATTTCTCCATAATGGTGAAGTTGTTACTATCAATCATAGTCTCTTTAAACCAGCTGAAAGAACTTCTAGCGTTCCTATTGATTATTTTTGGCCTAAACAATTTCAATCTCTTCCACCATGAAGTGATCATCTGTTCAAATCTTATCAAAAGTGGAAAAAAGATATGATCCTATCTCTAAGTGAACCTAGAACACCCAAACTTGATATTACTATCATTCTTGAGAAGGAAGTCCTTTCTTTGAAAGATAAAACTAATGTCTTTCCTCAAGAAGATTCCCAACCCATCCCTATGGATGTGACTATGTCTATGACTAATAAACTTTCTAAAAGTAGACCTATACCTCCTCGTCATGATGGACTTGGTCTCCTTCCTAAACCAAATATTCCTCCTTTATATGGAGCAGTTCCTCCTCCTTCCTCTTATAGAGAGAAGAGACCTTCCTCTTCTCCTATTATTCAACCTAAGAGACCACAACCTAAACACCCAAGTGATAAGGATGAGAACATTCCTCCTCCTCAATCTTCTCAACTTCCTACTAAGACTAGACGAAATCATTCTGTACGTGAATGCCAACGAAAGCATCATCTTAGAGCTCAGGCAGCTACTTCTCAAACTTTGCAATCCCCAAAAACACCTTCAGCTAGTATTATTCCATTTTCTCCTCAGCCGAAAATTGAGCCAAAATCTCCTAAACATAAGATGCATGATGGTTTTGATCCTATGCGAGTTAAAGATCCTATTTTTATAAATCTTGATGATGATATAGATGAAAATGTTACTCTTCTTGCTTCTGATAGTGAATATGAATATGTTGATGTTGATAACCATTTATCTAACGAATTTTATAAAGCACTTATCCTAGCTCCTAGACAAGAACAATGTGGCATGGAACATGAACATAGCCCTTGTTTGGATCTTTTGATAACTCCATCTGCTGTGTTGGATGTTCCTCCTCTAGCATGTTTCCTACCTTCTCGAAATATTGATCAGCAAGATCGGGGGGTGGATGACGTGCTAGACTAGTTTCATTATCATAGCAGACTCTCTCCTCCTCTCTTGATCTCTTTTGTTACTTCTTCTATGTGTTATTCTCATTCTTCTATTTGTTGTCCTTAGTGTTGTCTACTTGAGGATGATGCAAAGCATTGAGATCTCTTTTGGGTCTCTCTCATGTTGACTCAAAAGACACATGTGTTCCCTTTTTCTAGGTGACCTTCCTTGATTGGGGAATGAAGAACAATTATGCATACATACATATGATATACATGAATTATCATACAGCATACTGACCCCAAGGAAAGCGAAGTCACCTTGTGCTTTGTGTCTATTATCCTTGGGCTTATCTCACACTTGGGGGCTAAATCCTTGTGATAACGTGCTCCTTTCCCTTCTCATTTCTTATGTGTATCACTACCTTAAAGAAATCACCCCCGATGAGGCGTGTGCGATCGCTTTAATGTAGGGGGGCATACACCCCATTCATATCTCTTCAAGATACTTGAAAATCTCTTGGCAAACTTAGCTTTGCCTTAAAAAAAATTTGGTATTTTTCTTGCATGACTCATAGTGAGGGAACCTTACTACTGACAGTCATGGTTCTCCCTCATGATCTTCCCTTTTACTTTGTCAATCGAAGTCATAAGATCCTTAGTCCACTCGGGGCTTGGTGTATCTTGCCTCCTTGACGTGGTGAAAGTTTTTCAATGTTGTTTCCTTGTACTTTACCGGAAGTATGGGCGTACGCTTATACTCCCACTAAAGTGGGGGCTAAATGTAGCGTCCTAAAATTGCAACACTTGCTATTTCAACTGCATTTGGGTCTTCACAATGGTGACACAACATTGAACTCGAATGGAGACCCCGAAACTTGTTTACGACATCAAAAACTGCATATTTCTGCACCTTGGCCTGATCCTTCCTTGCACCCTGCTGTCCTGGGAGGTGGGACCATGGCACCCAATGCCCTGGTCCTTCAGGACCATGGTGCCCAGTGCCCTGGTCCTTCAGGACCATGGCACCTAGTGCCCTGGTCCTTCAGGACCATGGCACCTAGTGCCCTGGTCCCCCAGGGCCATGGCACCCAGCACCTTGGTCCCTGGCCCTATTTTGGGCCCGGTCTCTTGTTGGGCATCGGGTCTTTAAGTTTGCAATTCAGAAAATAATGTTCCTAGGTCAGCCTAAGGTTGAAAAAATCAGTCTCCTAACCCTAATTGACAAGTATATAAACTACATTTCCTCTCCCAAAAAAAGAGAGAAAACTTATGTGTGCAAGAGGCAGAAGCGACATTCAAACATTCAAGCATTCAAGCATTCCTTCAAGCAATTGAGCATTCTAGGTCTCCATTCAAGGCTAGGTGTTGCATTCAAGACAAGGATTCAACCATTGAAGAGGAGATCACCTACAACATACAACATACAACATTCATTACACATTTGCATGTAAGAATACAAACATTCTTACAACAAGGTATCAGTACTTGTTTACATTACAAACATTTACATTTACAACATTCTTATTTCTTGGTTAGTTCCAAAACTGGGGTTTGACCTAAAGGCAAACCCCTAATCCCTAACCCCCCAATCATCCTCTCTTTTCTGTGTGTAGGTTGCAGGTACGCGGCTGTAATTGAAGATCTGGAATCCTTGTGCAGAGACGAACAGATCCCCCTTCGTTTCGCAGATTTTTCGGAGGACCGTGTGCACTCCGGGCGCCATCGTCCCATCAACTTTCACTCAAATTTGTAGGATAGCATTGTCTCAACATTTTATTGCTAATTTCAGGTCCGTAGCTTCATCCTGTGTCCCTATCTCCATCTACAAGCGAATCTTTCTTACTTTACATGCACTCCTAGTTTAACCCTTCTATCTACATTCTTTACAAAAGAGGGTATCCTTGATGTCTTAACCCTTGAAACTCATTTAGAATTCAATCTTGCATTGTGTAAGATTGGATCTTGTGGGTTTCAACCCCTCTTTTGAATGTAAAGTCTCTCCTAAGTGAAAACCGTCAATCCTAGTGACCTCCTTTCTCTCTCCATGGAGTGGGGGAACATCTAGGGTTCGATTTTCTGCTTTACAGTTTTTATGCATCATATCATGGAAGATAGTGGTTACTGCTCTTTGGTAAGTTTCTCCTACATTCTTTAGTCCAAATGGTATGACATTCTAGCAGAAGGTTCCCCATGCACATGTGAAGGTTGTCTTTTCTTGATCCTCAAGAGCTATTTTGATCTGATTATAACCAGAGAATCCATCCATTAATGAGTACATCTCATATCCAGCAATCATATCTACTATCATATCAAATGGTGGGCAATGGAAAATCATCTTTCAGACATGCTTTGTTGAGATCCCTGAAGTCTGTGAAAACCCTAATAGATTTGCCTTCCTTTCATACAAGTACTATGTTTGATATCCATTTTGCATAGTCTATAGCTCTGATAAATCTATCTTTTAGCAATTTTTTGAGTTTAGCCTTGACTAGCAGTGCCACATGAGGATGCATCTTACGGATTTTTTGCTTGATTGGTTTAAGTCCTAGTGTAATAGAGAGATGATGGATGATGAGATCAGGATCTAGGCCTAGCATATCAGAGTATGTCCATGCAAAGTTGATCTTCTTTTCTGAAAAAAGGTTGTTGAAATCTTTAACTCTTCTTCTGATAGTGATTGAACTAAATGGATGATATGTGGTGTCTCTTAACTTCCAATATTTTTTGGTTGAGTTGGTTCAATCAATATTGAATACCTTTCTTGGAAGTGACTTGGTAGCATATCAAGTATCTCACCCTCAGGTGCCTCAAAGAGGTTTTCACCCTTAGGTATGTCCTTTTTTTTTACTATTTTTGATTCTTACACCGCCACAATGTGGTTTTCGCCATCAAATCTCTCATTCTTCTTCTTTTGATTTTTGCGAATAAGATACTTGACACTTGTTGTTGCCATGTTCCCACTTTGTTCACTAGTGGAAGAGTCCATTGGTTCAACTTGTTGGTATTATGGATGTGTTGCATTGGTTTTGTCATTGATGTTAACACTTATCCTTCTAGAGATCTACATTGTTGATTTGGCACTATGGTTATATTGGTTTACTGTTGAACCAACACATTGTGTTCACCAGCAAGGTCAATGACTTATACACAGTCAGCAATATATGCTCACCGATAGGTTATATGGTCCACTGACATAGATGATGACTTGTTATCATCTAGAGATCACTTGATTAAGTCAAAGACATGGTTTGGATACTTGGTTCTGGTGTTTTGGTTATTGGTCTAATCGAGTTAAAATATTTGCTATTACTGACAGATAGGTCTAGGTTATGGATCGGTATACTTTATCTATTCCAGATTAGAACGACACGTTATGGAGATGATTTATTGATTGGATATTATTGTAAATGTATTGAGCTGACATGTTGTATCGCATCAAGACTTATTTGTAATTGATTTAATTCTAATATTCTTAGTGAGCCAACGTACACATTTGGTCTTAGGTTTTGCATATATGTGTAGCATCCTAAAATTGTGACACTTGCAATTTCGACCGCATTTGGGTCTTTCACGATGGCGATGCAACACGGAACTTGAATGGAGACCCCGAAACTTGCTCATGACATCAAAAACTGTATTTTTCAGCACCCTGGCCTGATCCCTCCTTGCACCCTGCTGTCCTGAGAGGTGGGACCATGGCGCCCAGTGCCCTGGTCCCCCAGGACCATGGCGCCCAGCGCCCTGGTCCCTGGCCCTATTTTGCACCTGGTCTCTTGTGGGCATCGGGTCTTTAAGTTTGCAAATTGGAAAATAATGTTTCCTGGTCGGCCTAAGGTTAGGAAAATCAGTCTATCAGCCCTAATTGACAAGTATATAAACTACTTTTCCTCTCCTAGAAAGGGAGGAAGGGAGACATATGTGTACAAGACGTGGAAACGATATTCAAGCATTCAAGCATTCAAGCATTCCTTCAAGCAATTGAGCATTCTAAGTCTCCATTCAAGGCTAAGTGTTGCATTCAAGACAAGGATTCAACCATTGAAGAGGAGATCACATACAACATACTACATACTACATACATTACACCTTCGCATGTAAGAATACAAACATTCTTACAACAAGGTATCAGTACTTGTTTACATTACAAACATTTACATTTATAGCATTCTCATTTCTTGGTTAATTCCAAAACCGGGGTTTGACCTAAAGGCAAACCCCTCATCCCTAACCCCCCAATCGTCCTCTCTTTTTTGTGTGTAGGTTGTAGGTACGCAGCTATAATTGAAGATCTGGAATCCTTGTGCAGAGATGAACAGATCCCCCTTCGTTTCGCGGATTTTTTGGAGGACTGTGTGCACGCCGGGTGCCATCGTCCCGTCAAATTTCGCTCAAATTTGTAGAACAGCACCGTCTCGACATTTTACTGCTAATTCCAGGTCCGCAGCTTCATCCCATATCCCTATCTCTGTTTATAAGCGAATCTTTCCTACTTTACATGCATTCCTAGTTCAATCTTTCTATCTACATTCTTTACAAAAGAGGGTATCCTTGATGTCTTAACCCTTGAAACTCATATAGAATCCAATCGTGCATTGTGTGGGATTGGATCTTGTGGGTTTCAACCCCTCTTTTGAATGTAAAGTCTCTCCTAAGTGAAAACCATCAACCCTAGTGACTCTCCCTTCTCTCTCCTTGGAGTTGGGGAGGGGAGAACGACTAGGGTTCGATTTTTTCGCTTTACATTTTGGTGAACCCGATGTGAACATCCTCATTCTGATTATTCATGGTTAGATCTGAAAATTTGCTTCCTTAATTACATTTCCATGTTTGATCTTTTGCAAATTTTAGAGGCTAATTGCATTAAAAACCCTAAAATTTTCTTTTAAGTAATTAAACTTGTGAAATGTTTAATTGTTAATGCTTGTTTCAGATCTACCCTTCTATTGCAAATTGTCAATTCATATTTGTATTTTAATTCTGAAAATTAAGTGGTTAAATGTCAAAACCCTAATTTTTAAAACCTTCTTGATTCAACCTTTGACTGATAATTTCACCGATCAAAACACCTCCAAATCGGCTGTAACTTTGGATTCCGCAATAAAATCACAATATCTCTCATCCCTGAAAATTTGGAAAAAAGTTGCGAGGACCGTGTGCACCCCGAGCGCCATCGTCCCCGACATTTTTTTCAAAATTTCGGGAGCTAGATCTTACTGTATTTTTCTGCTAAAATCCAGAATTTTGGCTGATTTTATCAATTTTAACACCTTCAAAATTAAAGTCAAAGTTGGTCTAGCGATTGCTTGGATTGAGGCTTCTAATCATTCAAAAATTGTTGAAATTGAAATTCATATCAAAATTGTGTTTCTTACTGTCCTAAATCTGAAAAGTGTGTTAGCATTCATTCGAAATTTCAGTGCTTTATTCAAATTTTTGAAGTTTGTGACTTTTGAAATTAAGTGTTTAATTGCAACAACCTTGATTTCCACTTTCAAAATCGAATTTTGCATGAGATCGAGTCAACTTTTAAATTTCGAAACTTGCATTGCTTTTAGTATTCCTTCTAAAATCATAAAATTCAAAATTTCAGTTTCCCTCTCTTTTTCAAAATTCAAAATTTGCATTTTTCAACAATCTTGGTAGGGTTCAATTTTGAGATTGCAACTTTAATTTGGCCTATCTACAGATCATAAAATCACTCAATTTTTTCAGATTAGCTTTAAAATCATCATAACTTTCATCCCTGAAAATTTTGAAAAAAGTTGCGGGGACCGTGTGCACTCCGTTCGCCACGGTCCCGAACATTTTTTCTGAAATTTCGGGAGATTGTCTTGATTGCATTTAATAGCTTAAATCTAGGAGATTGGCTGATTTTATTGAAATTTGCTACCTCTAAAATTCAAAATCTCTCTCTCTCTCTAGTGCATGAGTTTTACAACAATAAGCCCTACTTACACTATTCTCGTTAGACGAAGCCTTAGAATTAAGTCTTTCCAAGGTGTAATTACCGAGGAGATGGAAGCTAATTTGAATGGCCTTTTTAACGAGGACATGGGTAATTCCTCTAATCCTCTTAATGATGAAGAAGCTCTCCATGAGGTTTCTATAGAACAACTTTCAAAATTGGATAACCAATTTGATGATTTTCGACAATGGATGTCTCAAGAATACCCTGATAGTCAAGCTCTTCCTTTAATTGAGGGTCTAAAATGTATGGTTCAAAGTGATAAGAATGGAATTGATATTTTGTGTGGTATTGCACACATTGTGGATTTGAATGTGATGCCTATGAAAAGTTGTGCCGAAACCTTAGGTTACACACAACCTCCTACTCAAGTTAATCATTCTATTCCTTTGACAACTCCTATTGCTAGTATGCCTACTTTTACATCAAACATAATGACTACTTCAATACAAGACATTCCTCCTATGATCACTAGTCATGGGGGCAATCCCTCTTCTTCAATCAACCCTCTTCCTTCATTCAATCCGACTTCTTCATTCATTCCTTCAATGAGTGTTCCTATTATATCTCCACAAATAAACATGACACAAGGGGGCAATTCATTTAACCCTTCCATTCCTCCTTGTAGTGTTCCTCCTTTACAATCATCTCCTATGACTAACTATCATAGTGTCCCACCACCTTAATCTCTACCTTCTTTCAATAACATAACACCTCCATCACAATCTAACACATCTAATATGAACTCTTCGACTGAAGCGACCATTAACAATCTTGCACAAACTGTCTCTTCTTTACAGCAACAAATTGCCTCTATGAATCAATCTAAGTTTAGTGTGCCCACATTTGATGTTGCGAGCCCACTTTCTCTTGACATTGTTCGAGCTATCCCCCCTAAACATGTTGAAATTCCGCATTTGGAGCTTTATAATGGTAAGGGTGATCCTCTAACATATGTTAAGACCTTTCAAACAATATGTACTGATTTTGCTTATGACCAAAGGTTGCTTGCAAAACTGTTTACTAGAACATTAAGAGATAAAGCCCTACAATGGTATTGCTCGTTGCCTTCTTATTCTATTACTTCTTTCGAACAACTTGCAAATGCTTTTATTCAACAATTTCAAAACAATATAAGTCCTAAAGTCACTTTGATTGATTTAATGCATTGTAAACAAGGTGTTAAAGAAAAAGTGACTGATTTCATTGGTAGATATAAGCATTTGTATGCTCAAATTTCTTTTCCAGTGCCTGACAATGATATTCAAAGAATCTTTATTTCTAATTTACAAAAAGATATTAGAGAAAAACTCTTGTTTTCTGAGTTTACTTCTTTCCAACAGTTGTGCGCAACTCTTCACAATTATCAACTGGCTGTGAGCCAAATGGAACAAGCAAATCCTATGGCTCCGAGTGATAAGGGTGATAGTAGTCAACAACCATTTGGGAAGTTTAAACCGAATAGAGAGTCCATTAAATTCAATGAAAACATCATCAACAACAATGTGAATGCGGCATCAGGTGTGCCTCCTATTTCTAAGTTTTTCAAGAAAGAAAGAAAGTTCACTCCTTTGAATGAGTCATTGCATAGTATTATGAATAATTTATTGGAACAAAATGTGCTTACTCTTCCTCCTATAAAGCAAATAGATCCTGCAAAGATTAATTCACCCTATTTTGATAACAAATCTTTTTGTCAATTTCATCGTCATCTTGGGCATGATACTGAAAAATGTTTTGCTTTAAAGGGTAAAATTCAAGATTTGATTGATAATAATACTATTTCTGTTTCTGGAGTGAATGATAAAGGCAATACATCTGTAGCTCCTCCTAACCAAAATCTTAAGATTTTTACTAATCCGTTGCCTTCTCATACCTCTAATGCGATTGATACTACTGATTCCTCTGTCTCACCTGATGATCTTGTGTCCATGACTCTGAATGTGATTAACTTTGTAGAGCAGCAGAAAATCCCTAAAGAACCTTCCATCACCTTTGATTCTAGTGAAACTATCAGGGCACCTGATGGTCCTTTATATATAGTTGCAAAAGTCAAGAATACACCTTGTCGTGGAGTGCTTATTGATCCTTCTTGTATGGTTAATATCATTACTAAAGAATTTCTTTTTACTTTGCAATTGAATCAAGTGATCTATGATGAGACAAATGTGGTTGTGAAATTATTTGATGCATTTTCTTCTCCTGCAATTGGTTCTATTACATTACCTATTGAGGTCCATAACAAATCCCTTGATGTAGACTTTGCTATTATTCCATCATCCAAACAATTTCATGTGAAGCTAGGCTATCCTTGGCTATCTTCCATGAAAGCTATTGCTTCTCCTATTCACAAGTGTTTGAAATTTCCCCATAATGGTGAAGTTGTTACTGTCAATCATAGTCTCTTTAAACCAGCTGAAAGAACTTCTAGCGTTCCTATTAATTACTTTTGGCCTAAACAATTCCAATCTCTTCCTCCGCGAAGTGATCATCTTTTCAAATCTTATCAAAAGTGGAAAAAAGATATGATCCTATCTCTAAGTGAACCTAGAACACCCAAACTTGACATTCCTATCATTCTTGAGAAGGAAGTTCTACCTTTGAAAGATAAAACTAATGTCTTTCCTCAAGAAGATTCCCAACCCATCCCTATGGATGTGACTATGCCTATGATTAATAAACTTCCTAAAAGTAGACCTATCCCTCCTCGTCATGATGGACTTGGTCTCCTTCCTAAACCAAATATTCCTCCTTTGTATGGAGCAGTTCCTCCTCCTTCCTCTTATGGAGAGAAGAGACCTTCCTCTTCTCCTATTGTTCAGCCCAAGAGACCACAACCTAAACACCCGAGTGATAAGGATGAGAACATTCCTCCTCCTCAATCTTCGCAACTTCCTACTAAGACTAGACGAAATCGTTCTACACGTGAACGCCGACGAAAGCGTCGTCTTAGAGCTCAGGCAGCTGCTTCTCAAACTTTGCAATCCCCAAAAACACCTTTAGCCAACATTATTCCATTTTCTCCTCAGCCGACGATTGAGCCGAAATCTCCTAAATATAAGATGCATGATGGTCTTGATCCTGTGCGAGTTAAAGATCCTATTTTTATAAATCTTGATGATGATATAGATGAAAATGTTATTCATGATGAAAATGCTACTCCTGTACTTTCTGATAGTGAATATGAATATGTTGATGTTGATAACCATTTATCTAACGAATTTTCTAAAGCACTTATCCTAGCTCCTAGACAAGAACATTGTGGCTTGGGGTATGAACATAGCCCTTGTTTGGATCTTGTGATAGCTCCATCTGCTGTGTTGGATGTTCCTCCTCTAGCATGTTTCCTACCTTCCCGAAATATTGATCAGCAAGATTGGGGGGTAGATGACGTGCTAGACAAGTTCATTAGCATAGCAGACTCTCTCCTCCTCTCTTTTGTTACTTCTTCTATGTGTTATTCTCATTCTTCTATTTGTTGTCCTTAGTGTTGTCTACTTGAGGACGATGCAAAACATTGAGATCTCTTTTGGTCTCTCTCATGTTGACTCAAAAGACACATGTGTTCCCTTCTTCTAGGTGACCTTCCTTGATTGGGGAATGAAGAACAATTATGCATACATACATATGATATACATGAATTATCATATAGCATACTGACCCCGAGGAAAGTGAAGTCACCTTGTGCTTTGTGTTTTGTGTCTGTTATCCTTGGGCTTATCTCACACTTGGGGGCTAAATCCTTGTGATAATGTGCTCCTTTCTCATTTCTTATATGTATCACTACCTTAAAGCAATCACCCTCGGTGAGGCATGTGCGATCGCTTTAACGTAGGGGGGCATACATCCCGTCCATATCTTTTCAAGATACTTGAAAATTTCTTGACAAATTTAGCTTTGCCTTGAAAATTTTTGATATCTTTCTTGCATTACTCATAGTGAGTGAACCTTACTACTGACAGTCAGGGTTCTCCCTCGTGATCTTCCCTTTTACTTTGTCAATTGAAGTCGTAAGATCCTTAGTCCACTGGGGGCTTGGTGTATCTTGCCTCCTTGACGTGGTGAAAGTTTTTCAATGTTGTTTCCTTGTACTTTACCGGAAGTATGAGCATACGCTTATACTCCCGCTAAAGTGGGGGCTAAATGTAGCGTCCTAAAATTGTGACACTTGCAATTTCGACCACATTTGGGTCTTCACGATGGCAATGTAACCGGAACCTGAATGGAGACCCTGAAACTTGTTCATGACATCAAAAACTGCATTTTTCAGCACCCTAGCCTGATCCCTCCTTGCACCCTACTGTCTCGGGAGGTGGGACCATGGTGCCCAGTGCCTTGGTCCTTCAGGACTAGGGCGCCCAGCACCCTGGTCCCCCAGGACCATGGCGCCCAGCGCCCTGGTCCCTGGCCCTATTTTGGGCCCGGTCTCTTGTGGGCATCGAGTCTTTAAGTTTGCAAATTGCAAAATAATGTTTCGTGGTCGGCCTAAGGTTAGGAAAATTAGTCTATCAGCCCTAATTGACAAGTATATAAACTACTTTTCCTCTCCTAGAAAGGGAGGAAGGGAGACATATGTGTACAAGACGTGGAAATGATATTCAAGCATTCCTTCAAGCAATTGAGCATTCTAAGTCTCCATTCAAGGCTAAGTGTTGCATTCAAGACAAGGATTCAACCATTGAAGAGGAGATCACATACAACATACAACATACTACATATATTACACCTTCTCATGTAAGAATACAAACATTCTTACAACAAGGTATCAGTACTTGTTTACATTACAAACATTTACATTTACAACATTCTCATTTCTTGGTTAATTCCAAAACCGGGGTTTGACCTAAAGGCAAACCCCTCATCCCTAACCCCCCAATCATCCTCTCTTTTCTGTGTGTAGGTTGTAGGTATGCGGCTGTAATTGAAGATCTAGAATCCTTGTGCAGAGATGAACAGATCCCCCTTCGTTTCGCGGATTTTTCGGAGGACCGTGTGCACGCGGGGCGCCATTGTCCCATCAACTTTTGCTCAAATTTGTAGAACAGCACCGTCTTGACATTTTACTGCTAATTCCAGGTCCGCAGCTTCATCCCATATCCCTATCTCTATTTATAAGTGAATCTTTCCTACTTTACATGCATTCCTAGTTCAATCTTTCTATCTACATTCTTTACAAAAGAGGGTATCCTTGATGTCTTAACCCTTGAAACTCATATAGAATCCAATCATGCATTGCGTGGGATTGGATCTTGTGGGTTTCAACCCCTCTTTTGAATGTAAAGTCTCTCCTAAGTGAAAACCATCAACCCTAGTGACTCTCCCTTCTCTCTCCTTGGAGTTGGGGAGGGGAGAACGACTAGGGTTCGATTTTTCTGCTTTACAATATGATTGTAAGATCTCATTGAAGATCATGGTAATCATGAGTGTGGATATTGAAGATCATATGAGTAGATCATAGAGAAAATCAAGAAAACATCATTTGAAGGTTCAAGGAAGGTTTAAAGGTGTTTATCAGAGCTTAAATTGATTCTAAATCAAGTATTGCAGATGCACTTTGAAGTAGTATATTATTATAGGATTTAACCATCCTATTGTAGTCATTGCGATTCCCATTTGAGCAGTGTGCTCTAGGCGATTGGCCTTTTTGCATGTGCAGACCCCATTTGTGTACACATACTATCTGCAGTAGTATCATTTGATTGTGGGTAAGGCTTCCCATTGTGGTTTTTCCCCTTACAAGGTTTCCACATCAAAAATATTTGTGTTATGTGTTGTGGATGTTGTTTCTTTTTCTGTTTCATGCATTATGTTTCATTGGTATTGATATTAATTGCTAATCTGTTAACGTGCATTAAGTTTGGTTTACCGGTATTAAGTATTAAGTTGGATTAAGTTATAATTGGGTTGAAATTCATTAACAACTGATTCACCCTCCCCTCTCAGTTGTCCTTCTGGTTCCTAACACAACTACATTAAGATAGCAGGATAATGTGTAATCATCGACAAAAGTAGGTATATTCAAAGGTTGGTCGTGAAGAGTATAGTCAATCAGTTTAGGATGTACCGAGGATAAAGTTTTAATAGGTTCAAGAGAGTTCACGGTATTATCATCATAACTATGGACCGATAAGTCGAGCTCTAGAAGACTACCTTGCGTAAGTGTCTCGAGACTAGGAAGAGTTCCAACATGATTATCGAAGTGCATGTTAACATTTAGTGGACCTAACCCAACAGACCTACTCCTAGAATCGACCCCTACTTCAGACTAGACTACATATCGTGGTGTGACAGTAATAGGGTCAGCAGGCAGAATCTCGACATTCATGACGAAGCTGTCATAATTTGATGTTGAATAGGTATTGTTATAAATAGAGCATCTGTCAGAGTTATCAAAGTCATAAGATGAAGTTTTTGACTCTTCTTCAAGTGATTGAGTAAAAGTATGTATAGTATCAATATTTACATCTTTGATGCTGCAAGTTCCTTTGTGATTTGTTTCATTGATCACTTGTATTTGACATACCTGTTGACATAACCTTGATGGCTTTGTTAGTCTCTGTCGTCTTTTCCATTCGGCTTCCTCTAGACTAATGACTAGCCTTGCTTCTATAGCTTCTAATTCTTCTTTTTTAGTTCCATACCAGATCTGTTCTTTCTCATTGGAGGGAGATATAGTAGGTGAAGAATTTTCTTGTGTTCTTTCTTCTTTAAGCTATTGTTCATAGTATCCTTGTCTTTTTAGTCTGATTTCCTCTATTTCATTTTGTAACTTTAAGCATATTATCTCTTGTGCTTAATTTATGATATCACTAGATTCTTGAGGATTTTCTATAGTAGATGTATCTGAGAGATGATATGTACCCCATTCATACTCATTCAAGACAGATTCTGAATCATCTATTTGTGTTCTACCTATATACGTGACCAAAATGTTCAGTGGTGCAAACAACTCTTTAATTCCTTCGATTTCTTCTCTCATGTCCTATGGGATTTCTACTTCTTGTAGTGTTATTTCTATCCAAATTGGAACTTGAGTACCAACTACTTCTTCTCTCTTGATTTCCAATTCTTCTTGTTTATTTTCATACTCTTCCTGAGTTTGTTGAGTATTGATTTCCTATGATGTTGAAGGTGGTATTTTTTTCCTCCACTTAGGTTGATGGTGACAAGTATATTTATGATCTAATGACTTTCTTAGATTGTATCCGAGTTGAGCTTTATCATTTGTAGACTTATTTTATAGTTGAATAGGTTCAACAATGCCTTCTTGACACTTGTGTAGAGGACCGGTACCTGAATATCCCATGGGTTGAATCATCTTATAGTCTAGACCATATTGTGTTGGAGAAATTTCACAATGTTGTATTTCTTTGTTTGTACTATCTTCTTTGAAAAGCCATTTGAGAACAACATCCTCTTCAATTTCATCTACAAGGGAAGTAGAGGACTATACAAAGAGACAATCATAAATGACATTTGGAGTTGAAGTTTATGGCTTCATAACCTCTGATGGTTTTCCTGGCTATCTTGGTGATGGAGGAAGAGACATTAGTTGTAGAGGCTGATCTATTATGAGGAACAAGGGTATCAATACTCTACACCTAAGAAGAAGAAAACCATTGGTAAGAAACCCTACAAACCTATATGCTTTAATTGTCAGAGGGTTGGTCATATTGCTAACATTTGTAAAAGAAGATCTAGTTATTTTGATGGATAGACCTAATACTTATGAGGTTTATAATCCTATAACTTTTAATGGTTATTTCTACAGTTGCAACAAGTATGGGTATAGAGCTTTTGAATGCTAGAAAGGAGAAAAATTTCAGAGATCTTTCATGAATCAGAGATCTAGTGGTGATTGGCAGAGATCTTTCAATGACCTTATGTGAACCGGTCTAATCCTTATGAGATCAAGTATAGATAGAATGTGATTCAATTTGTCACAACTTTGGACATGTTGCTATGAACTATGGGAGAAGAATAGGTAGAGGCAATGTTGGACCCTGGAGAGCATCTGGAATGACTTGTTTTCATTGTCACAAACTGTGGCACATTGCTAGGTTTTTTGGCTATCTGGTGGAATTGATTATGTGTTGCATTGATGTTTTGTCATTGATGCCAACACTAGCTATTTGGATGCTTTACCAGCACCCTTCTAGTCCTGGTAGGATGAGTGGTTTCCATTTAAATTGGATCTAGCATGATCTGGTAGGCTCTGGTATAGTCTGATGATGGAATTGGCTTGTTCATGATACTTATACTCATATTTGGTCAGTTGGTTTTGGTCTGGAGATCAGATGCTATCCTTGTTGCTTAGAAGATTGGTTTCTAGTTCCAACGAGGGTTTCGCTGGTTGAGCTTGTGATAGAGATCTTTGATGAATTGCATAAGTGGTGTTGGTGCAACTTCTGGTGGAGTTTTAGGATGTTGTTGGTGATCATGTACAAGACTTTGCAGTTGGAGATCATTGTTGTATCATGCAGACCTACATTGGGTCCCAGTTGATCTAGGTTATGGACCGACTTTATTGTAACATGTGGATAGGCCCTATTAATGTATTTTCAGGATGTCTTATGTGTTGATATTATTTGTTTGGTCTAAGGCCGACATGGTTTGTAATTGTGTAATTGGTTTATTGTCTGGTGGCCAACTTGATTATTTATGGTCGAAGGTTTGTATATATTTATGTAAGATCTCATTATAGATCATCATGGTTAATGTAAGAGGTCATGGTCAAGGAATGTAATGTGTGAATAATGTAATATCATTTAGGCAGAGGATTTGGTTGATCATTGGAGATTGAATTGGGTTTATGTAAGAGGATTTAGTCCTTCGGTATTGAGCTTAACTAGAATTGTACTCAGGCATAGGAGATGCTATCTTTTATAGTTCAACACTTCTTCGGATTGTAGTCTGGATTTCTATGTAGTTAGTGAGGCTCCTTTTGTGATGAGAAGTGTGCTATAGGTTGTTGGCCTTCCTACAAGTGTAGGCCACTTCATTGTAATTCACATACTTACTGCAGAAGTATTATCTAACTATGGGTAGGATTCTCATCGTGGTTGTTCCCTTTACCAAGTTTTCCACGTACAAATATTCATGTTATGTGGATGATTTTTATTCTATGATTATTGTTTATGTTTAATTGGTTTATCTTCTCTTCCAGTATTAATGTTTTGGGTTCCGGTATTAAAGTTTAAATTACTAATGGTTCATGTAATCTATGACAACTGATTCACCCCCCTCCCCTCTCAATTATCTTCCTGTTATCTAAATTGTCTAACAATTGGTATCAGAGATTTGGTCCTCTCTGCAAAAAGCTTAACCGCTTGAGGAAGATCCTATGGTGACTAACAGTTCAAGTTCAACCAGTTCTTCTAGATCTATCTTTCGAAGGGATATTCTGAGGCTTGATGGAACAAATTACACAATATGGAAGATTCAGATGGAGACTCATCTAAGATGTCTTGGCAAGGAGATTTGGGAGATCACACAGAATGGTTTCACACCCTATAATTTGGGATCTGGCAATCCTCCTCTGACAAACCTAGACAAAGAGCTTGAGAATGATTGTAGAGAAAGAGAAGCCTTGTTGTGTGCACTTTCTGATCAACAAATAATGGGATTAACCGACAAATCATTTGGAAAGGCTATATGGGATAAGTTAGAGACTCTTAATGAAGGTGACCCTAAAGTGAAGATTGCTAAACTTTATGGTTACCAGGTGAGATATGAAAACCTGAAGATGGAAGAAGATGAAAGGATTACTGCATTCATGGAAAGGGTAAATGAGATTGTTATGGGAATTCAATGTTGTGGTGGAACTCTGAGTGAAGATGAAATTGTTTCTAAAGTCCTAAGAGCCCTACCACCATCTTACAAAATGAAGGCTACTATAATTAATGAGTTGAGAACAATGGCTAATACATCAGTCAATAAAGATACTTTGGTTGGGAAACTATCTACTTTTGAGCTTGAGGAATTTGGACCTTCTGGAGCTGTGAAGTCTTAACTTGGTTTTCATGCATCTATATCTACAACTAATAAGAAAGACTGGAAAATTTTATATGCAAAGGAATTGGAAGATATGAAGAGAGAAGATAATGAGTTTGAGCAACTTGAAGAACTATTTGCTAGAAGAGTACCTAAAGCACCAGTAGGAAGTAAGTATGAAAGAAAAGTACCTTTTAAATGTTTTGCATGTAATAAGATTGGTCATTTTGCATCTAGATGTCTTGAAAAGAATTCAAGTTTGAAGAAAGACTTAGAAGATATTTAAGCCTAACCCTGGATATTAGAACAAGTATAAATACAATAAAAACAGAGACAAATCATGCTACATAGCGGATGAGGATGTTGGCATTTTTTATGTTTATGATGTGATTGTCATTGTTGCCATCAATGCCAAAGGGGGAGATTGTTGGCATTTTTTATGTTTATGATGTGATTGTCATTGATGGACACACACTTCCATTGAGATCTCCTTTATATGTATGAGCTTAATCTCAACCGAAATATGTTGTATTATAGTCGTTAGACTATTGGTGTTTTGCAAAATGTGTTTACCGGTCTGAAGCGGCATGTCGACCCCAAGCGGTTCATGGATCCCAAGCAGTATGAGGGATTAAAGCGGCATAACACATTTTTACCAATCTTCATTTTTGTCAAACCGGCAACCGATATTTTGTATGAACTTGTAATACTCTATGATGAGTTACCAACTGACATTTTGTGATGAGTTACCATCCACCAATTGTTTGATGGTGCCGACACTTTAACGGTTCTTTTTGTGTCATGTTACCAAGTGTGTCCAGGTTCATTGAACCTAGGGAATTGGATTGTAAACCTATTGGACTGACATGGAATCTGATTCCCTTAAAAGGACATCATGTCTAGGGTTTTATGTTGTTGGTAATGTTGATGTTGTTGCTAGGGTTTAAGGTGGTTGAGGAATTAGAGAGTATGTATGTGTAGAAGACTGAAGTAATGTTGGAATGCATTAGGAATGAGCTATCAAGGATCTAATCAAGCAATCTGTGCTATTTGCTAGATCACTAACTTGTTGATTATTCACATCTTTGACAAGTCTGTAGCCCTTAACCGGGTAGGCCCAAAAACCTTTTGTAAATCCTCTAACAAGGTGGTTCACATCTGTGGATCTAAAATCCTCTAACAAGGTAGTCTTTAATCAGACTTATCTCCTAATAGAGATTGAGATTCCTAACCAGATCTATTATGGTAAAGAACATTGTAAGACCTTAATCGGTCTGGTTCCTATTCTGCAGATAGTTACTTGTGAGTTCCATCTCACCATGGTTTTTCCCATTTGGGTTTCCATGTCAAATATCTTGTGTTAAGGTGGTATTACTTTTGTGGGTGAATGCATTATTTTCTATTTGGTTTGCATGTGTGCTAACCGGTTTGTCTGCTAAACTGTTTTACCGGTTTACTGTTAGCCTTGCAAAGTGTTTAAGTGCAAAGATTTTTGGCATACTAATTCACCCCCCCTATTAGTATTCATCAATTGGTATCAGAGCCTACCTTTCTATAAGTTTAACCACTTGGAAAGAGATATGGGGGAATACACATTGAGGGAACTTACTCATCAGCTCACTCAGTCTGAGCAAGCCTATGATGATCTTATGGTCAATAACAAGGCATCTCAAGCAAAAAGGAAAGAACATGCAGAAAAGCTGATGGAGCTACCTGAAAGTAGTTCTTCTGATGAAGCGAACATGGAAGCCCTGATTCAAGAAGTAGAAAAGTTGAATGAATCCAATTCCAACCTAAGAAAAGAACTGGAAGGACTGACTATCTGAATGTGCCAAGAACATGAGAACCGGAGGAAAGCTGAAGATTTGGTCAAAGACAAAGATCATGAAAACTCCAAGCTGAAGCAAGAGATCAATGCCCTAACTGCTCAACTCCATGCAAGCAAAGTGGAAAAGGAAGACATGCAAGGAGAACTAAACATTGCCATCTCTAAGAATGAAAACCTAATGGAAACAAATGTTGCTATTTCCAAAGAACTCTCTGAGTCAAAGGAAATACTTGCTAAGTTCAACAAGAGTACTATCAAGCTAGAGCAAAAGCTTGAATCTGCCAAACCTATCAAGAATACTGATGGACTTGGTTATTCCGGTCATGAGGAAGGTGAGACCTCTAGTACAAATGCTGGAACATCAAAGAAACAACTGGCATCAAAGGATAAAGGTAAGCAAAAGTTTAAACTTGTTTTCTTTAACTGTCTTAAAGAAGGACATACTGCCAATGTGTGTAGGAGTAAGGCTTGCAATAATTTTCCTTATTTCCTAAATGATAAGCCTAGATCCTATAAATTCAATGGTAACTGTTATGCATGCAACAAGTTTGGGCATAGAGCATCTAAATGCAAGTCTGTTATGAATAATACTGGCAGATATCCTCAAAGGACCCAAGGAGTTGGTCCTGAACCTTTTGCGAACCGGAATCACAACCGGTTTAATGCCTTCAATCATCAGCCAAGAAGTGGTGGCTATCAAGCGGCAACTGGATGGAGAGAAAACTATTGGATTTGTCATGGTCATGGTCACACTACTGCAACATGCAAAAGGAAGAATGGAAACATGAACAATAGACCTTGGAGAGCACCTGGATTGGTCTGCTATCATTGCAACAAACTGGGTCACATTGCCAGATTCTGTAGATCAAAAAAGAACATATCAGATGACATACCGGTCACTCTGGAAGGAAAGATTGATGTTGACACTATTCAAGAAGATATGAACAAGACTTGGAAGAAGAAACCAACAATGTTGCAAGAGGAACCAGTTTCTGCACCTAGTGTGGAAATCATGGAACCGACAAACTAAGCTTCAGGAAATCTTAGGGGGACCAAACGGCAAAATGTTTTGAACCCATGGTTTACACTGGTAAAAGACCTTAACCGGTATGTGATACCTATCATTTGGTAGAAGACCGAAAATAGTAAAAGGCAAATTAGGGTTTACGCCCTAATGGTTGAGCAATAATTGCAGTAGGTGAGGAATATGTTTAAAGGATTTTTCAAATTATTTCTCACTATCAGTTTTCGAGCGAAGAAGGTTTTCAAGTGCAGAGCGAAGAAAAGTGATTTGTGCTGCGATTCTGAGAAATTTTAGAAACCTTGAAGGAGATGCAAATTCAAATTGTAAATGGTCAAGTGAAGAATGCAAAGCGGTGATTCTTCAACCGATGGAGTGTGAGCTGGAGAAGAATCTGAAAGCCCTAAATTCATGATTTTTGAAAGGTATTTTTTGAGTTTTCAGTTTCTATCATGGCTTTTGCATCCCATACTAGCTCTAGTACATCTGTAGATTCAGCAAGCTTTATTCAACGCAAGTCTAGATATAATGCCCTATCACAAGGTCTAGGTCATGTGATAGTAGAAGAGGGAATCTCAAATTACATAGATTGTAAAATTGAAGACCTAGGGTCTCTAGCAATTCACTCGTAGCTAGGTTTATTTTGTGGACAAGATAAAAAGATCAAACCAAAGTAAAGTATTTTGGAGAAGAAAAAGCTCCACAATGTTGTTTATTTCCTAGAGGATTTCATAGATGATCACATTAGGATCATTCTGAGCAGAGTTCATGGTGACAAGATGTACCTAGAAAGAACGCATGATATTACACCAGAATCAATTCATGTCGTCACCGGTTTCTACAATACAGGGGAAGTGCCAGCCCTAAGGATGGTAAGCAAGATTGAAATTTCCAAGCTCACCGGTTCATTGTGTGACTCATGAGGTATGACCATCAATTCAATCAAGGATAATTTAGTCAAGTATGTTTGCATGGTGATAGGCTACCAGATGTTCTCTACCAGCAGACTTAACTCTGTATCTACTCAAATGGTAAATGCTGCTTACTGGATGATCAAGGAGGATGCATCTTTGACCTGTGCATGATGAATACTAAGAGGGGGGGGTGAATTAGTATACCAAAAATATTTGCACTAAAACACTTTACAAGACTAGCAGTAAACTGATAAAACAGTTTAACAGACAAACCAGTTAACAAACATGCAAACCAAATAGCTAATAATGCATTTACCCACAGAAGAACAAACACCATAACACAAGATATTTTGACATGGAAACCCAAATGGGAAAAACCATGGTGAGATGGAACTCACAAGTCACTATCTGTAGAATAGGAACCAGACCGGTTAAGGTCTTACAGCGTTCTTTATCAAAACAGATCCTATTAGGAATCTCAATCTCTATTAGGAGACAAGTCTAATTAAAGACTACCTTGCTAGAGGATTTTAGACCCACAGATGTGAACCACCTTGTTAGAGGATTTACAAGAGGCTTTTGGGCCTACCCGATTAAAGGCTACAAACTTGTCAAAGATGTGAGTAATCAACAAGTGTTTGATCTAGCTAATAGCACAGACTGCTCGGTTAGATCCTTGATGGCTCATTCTTAATGCACTATTGCATTACTTCAATCTTCTACACATTCATAATCTCTCCAACTCCTTAACCACCTTAAACCCTAGCTGCAATATTGACTATCGCAACAATAATAACAAAAACAACATAAAACCCTAGACATGATGTCCTTATAAAGGAAACTAATTTCATGTCGGTCCAATAGGATTACATTACAATTTCCTAGGTTCAATGAACCTGGACATACTAGGTAATACATCACAAAAAGCATCACTACAGTGTCGGTACCATCAAAAAATCGGTGGGTGGTAACTCATCACAAAGTACTACCAGTTCATAGAAAATGCTGGTTGTCGGTTTGACAAAAATGAAGACTAGTAGAAATGTGTTGCCGCTTTAATCCCTCATACCGCTTGAGGTCAACATGCTGCTTTAGACCAGGAAACACATTCTGCAAAATATCAATAGTCTAAAGACTATAATACAACATACCTACAACATACCGGTTGGAACAAATATCGGTTGTGCTCTAACTCATACATATAAAGAGGATCTCAATGCAAGTGTGTGTCCATCAATGACAATCACAACATAAACATCAAAAAATACCAACAATCTCCCCCTTTGGCATTGATGGCAACACTTAGGAAAATAAAATTTTGACATCTAAGTGTTTTACAAAAAAATCATGCCATTAGCAAAATTGCTCCCCCTAAGCATATACACTATCCCCTTAACAATACAATGTATAACAATTTTGCATATAGAGCATAAACATTGAGATATACAGAGCATATAATCAAAATTTGATTACCAAATACTTCTCCTAATAGAATTCTTCTCCCCCTTTCCCAACAATGACAAAGTACAACTAAACAACCCTATGTTCATTTGATATTAAAAATAATAAAAGTTTATGACAACAAGGAATGATACTTATCAAAAACAGATTTAAAGTCCTGCAAGAATTGTTTCATCGACAGAGACTAGGACTCAAGTAAGGAGGTGGCTACTTCTTGCTCTATCTACATCTAAGACCTATTCTTCCATAGCATCAATTGTGCTCATTTCCTGTGTAACAGTTAAGGCATCCAGGTTCAGATAGCACTTCTGAAGAATTTGCAATCATGGGAGTAGAACCAGTTGAAGCTCCTGCAAATCTCTGGACCAATTGCTGATCTCTTGCTCCATTTTCATTGACTGGATATGAAACCGGTGAATGGTTTGCCCATAAGTTGTGAAGGAATCATAAGGTAGCTTGAATGTGCTCAAGTAGGACTACAAGTCCTGTTCAAGTTTTTTCTTTTGAGCTAGCACATCATCATAGAACAGATGGGGTTGACAAATTTTGCCGAGTAGCATATTCCCCTCATCTAGAGCATCCTTTATATCCTTTTGTTCTTTCTTTAGTTTAGTCCAAAGCTCATTCAACTTTTTCACCAGAGCTATATTAAAAGCCTTTTTATGCTCCTTCTTGACATTAGCCTCTGCTGCCTCTTCAAGGCTCTGCACCTGATCATCTACTACTATGCATAGGAGCTTTAGTCTAGCTAGTGATGAATCGATGTCTAGAAGATTTGTATCGGGTATCAAAATGGTAAGCGTATCCATAGCTTCTTGGATTACATCCTGCTCCTTCTTTCGTCGAATGATTTCAAGGCGCTCTTGAGCTACCTTGATACTCTGCATTAGCTCTGTTTCACTTGTAGACTGGATATCTATCAGGCTGGAGAGGTCAGCCGATTTGGCTTGACTCTCAGTTTCCTTTGGAGTCTCCATTTGGGTGCTCTTTGCCGCTTCTCCTGCCTTGTCCTCTTCCGCTTTCTTCTTCTCTGCTTCTCTCCTCTTCTCTGCTTCCTTGTCCTCCTCAGCCTTTTTCTTTTCTGCTTCCTTCTTCTTCTCTTGTTCATTATCTTCTTTTTCCTTCTTCTTCCTCTCTGCTTCCTCCTTCTTCTCATGTTCCTTATTCTCCTCTTCTTTCTTTTTCTTTTCATCTTCTTGCTTCTTTTTCTCCTCTTCATCCTTCTTCTACTTCTCCTCTTCATTTTTCTTCTTCTTCTCCTCTTCATCTTTCTACTTTTTCTCCTCTTCATCTTTTTTCTTTTTCTCCTCTTCATCTTTCTTCTTCTTCTCTTCTTCATCTTTCTTCTTCTTTTCCTCTTCATCTTTCTTCTTTTTCTCTTTTCCTTCTTCTTCTGCTTCTCTTCTTCATCCTTTTTCCTCTGCTCTGCCTCTTCCTTTGCTACTTCCTGTCTATCCTCGACTTTCTTATCAGCCTATTTATCCTGTTGCTTCTATCGTGTTGCCTCAGATGGTGTTTCCTGAGTATCATCCTCAACATCCAGAGCATAGACATCAATGGTGTCGATTGGTTCAATGACCAGATTACCTTCATCATCAAATACTTCATCCAGTTTGGATATAGCCAGTACTTCTTCTACTTGTCAGTTGGCTAGACGTTCTTTGTGAGTCTGGATAGTGGTTTGTATAAACAGATGGGTGTCTTTTTCGACATCAGCAACTCTACCTTCTAACAGCCAGAATCTTCTTTTTCTAGTGAAGAAGAGTCCTTTATTTAGATCAATAACATCATATAATTTAGAATTTGATAGGTCAGGAGAGCATTGTGCAAAAACCTTCTCTCTATTTTCCTATTCTTTCTCTATGGCAATGTGCCATTATTATCTAATGACATATATAAAGAATCCCGTGTCTGAGACTTAATCTCTGAGGGCGACTGGTCATTACTACACAGATACTGAATTATTTCCTTTTCAATTGCTTCCTTTTCATCCTCATTGAAGTCATCAAAACACTCAAGTAAATCATTTAACACTTTTCTCCTAATATTCTTTATTGTTCTTTGACAATGTGTCAAAGGTTTATAGGAGGAGATATCTATATTTACCGGTGCAGAAGATGTTGGTTCATTCTTGGTCTTCTTCTTTGCTTGACATGTTTTCTTTGGCTTTTCCTCGAACACAGTTTCCTCTGAGTCTGGAGAGGTGTTCCTTGTCTTCCTCTTTCTCTGGAACACTTTAGCTAGTGTAGCTTTCGGTTTCTTCTTGGCTGGTGACTGCTTGGTCACTTTTGGAGTTGCAGTAGTAGCCAGTGCTGATGCTACAGGCACTGCCTTTGCCTTCTTCATTGCCAGTTCTTTCTCTTTCACTACTGGTGGTTCCTCAGCTGGTGCTATCCTCTCTATGTAGGTGTCGGTTCTCTTCACCTTAGGATCAAGAGGTGAGGCAATAAGGCTAGAGGCATACCCTTCCAACATGTCGTACATCACCTCATATCCCATTGGCTCCACTTCTTCCTGTCTAGGCTCAACGACCTCCATTATGCATTTATCTACTTGGATGGTGAAGCAGATATTGTCTTCATATTTCTTGATGATGTCTCCTGATATCCTCACTCTTTGGCTCATCTTCCTTTTGAACTCATCAAAATACTTGTTCAGAATATCAGGGTAACCGGTTCTAAGTGCTTCAATGCTTTCCTTGATTTGCTTGGTTACCGGTTGGTTACGAGATCACTGAACATCTCCTACTCCTAGGAAGTAGCCTTGGAAATAGAAGAACAACCCTACCAGTAGTTGTCCAAACTTGAACCTAAGGGCATTATCCTATTTGATTGCCTTTAGATTCAATAGGAGTTGTCTCTACATACCAGTGCATAGATCAAATGATGCCTCCTCCTTTATCATTCGGTAAGCGGCATTTACTACTTCAGCAAATACAGAGTTAATCCTGCTGGCTGAGAATGTCTGGTATCCAATCACCATACACTCATACTTCACCAGATCATCCTTGATAGGATTTACTGCCATGCCTCATGAGTCACTCATTGAACCAGTGAGCTTGGCCATTTCAGTTTTGCTTACCATTCTTAGGGTTGTCACTTCCCCTGTGTTGTAGAATCCGGTGACTGCATTAATTGCTTGCGGTGTGATGTCATGTGTTCTTTCTAGTTACATCTTATCACCATGGACTCTGCTCAGAATGATCCTTATGTGATCCTCTATAAAATCTTCCAGGAAGTAGATAGCATTGTGGAGCTTTTTCTTCTCCAGAATATTAAATTCTGGTTTGATCTTCTTATCTTTGCCGCAAAATAAACCTAATTGGGTGTGGATAGCTAGAGACCCTAGGTCTTCTATTTTGCAGTCTATGTAGTCAGAGATTCCCTCTTCTACTATCACACCAGCCGGAACTTGTGATAGGGCATTAGACTTGGACTTCCGTTGAATAAAATTTCAAACTCGACAGATGCACTAGAATTGGTATGAGATGCGGAAGCCATGATAGAAACCTTAAGAACTCAAGAAATACCTTTTGAAAACACATGAAATTAGGGCTTGCAGATTCTCCTTTACTTCACACTCCATTGGTTGTTGAATCACTGCTTTGTGTTCTCCACTTGATTGTTTCCAGTTTGAATTTGAATCTCCTTTGCGGTTTCTCAATTTCTCCAAATCTCTTCTCAAATCACCTTTTTGTCACTCTACTCTTTGAAAAACTTTTCTTCGCTCAAAAACTGATAGTGAGAAACGATTTCAAAAATGATTTTAAACATAGTCCTCACCTACCGTCATTAATTCTCTTCCATTAGGGCATAAACCCTAATTTTGCCTTTTTATCGTTTCTGGTCTTCTGTCAAACGAAAGGTATAACATACCGGTTAAGGTCTTTTACCGGTGTAAACCAGGGGTTCAAAACATTTTGCTGTTTGCTCCCCGTAAGCTTTTCTGAAGCTTAGTTTTCTAGTTCTGTGATTTCCACACTAGGTGCAGAAACTGGTTCCTCTTGTAACACCGCTGGTTTCTTCTTCCACATTTTGTTCATATCTGCTTGAATGGTGTCAACATCAATGTCTCCTTCTGGAGTGACTGGTATATCATCAGATATGCTCTTTCTTGATCTACAAAATCTAGCAATGTGACCTGGTTTGTTGCAGTGATAGTAGACCAATCCAGGTGCTCTCCAAGGTCCATTGTTCATGTTTCCATTCTTACTTCTGCATGTTGCAGCAGTATGACCATCACCAAGAAAGAACATACAATTTTCTCTCCATCTGGTTGCCACTTGATAACCACCGCTTCTTGGCTGGTGATTGAAGGTATTAAACCAGTTGTGATTCTGGTTCACAAAAGCTTCAGGACCAACTCTTTGGGTCCTCTGAGGATATCTTCTAGTGTTATTCATAACAGACCTGCACTCAGATGCTCTATGCCCATACTTGTTGCATGCATAATAGTTACCATCAAATCTATAGGGTCTAGGTTTATCATTTAGGAAATAAGGAAAATTGTTGTAGGCCTTACTCCTACACACATTAGCAGTATGTCCTTCTTTAAGGCAGTTGAAACAAACAGGTTTAAACTTTTGCTTACCTTTATCCTTTGATACTAGTTCTTCTTTGATGTTCTAGCATTTGTACCAAAGGTCTCTCCTTCCTCATGACCAGACTAACCAAGTCCATTGGTATTCTTGACCAGTTTGGCAGATTCAAGCTTTTGCTCTAGCTTGATAGTACTCTTGCTGAACTTAGCAAGTATTTCCTTTGACTCAAAGAGTTCTCTGGAAATAGCAGCATTTGTTTCCAATAGGTTTTCATTCTCAGAGATGGCAGTGTTCAGTTCTCCTCGCATGTCTTCCTTTTCCACCTTGCTTGCATGGAGTTGAGCATTTAGGACACTCATCTCTTGTTTCAACTTGGAGATCTCAAGATCTCTTTCTTTCACTAGGTCTTCAGCTTTTCTCTGGTTCTCAAGCTCTTGACACATCTGGATAGTCAGTCCTTCCAACTCCTTTCTCAAGTTGGAGTTTGATTCATTCAGCTTATTTACTTCTACAATTAGGGCTTCCATATCTACTTCATCTGTAGAACTATTTTCAGATAGCTCCATTAGCTTTTCTACATGTTCTTTCCTTTTTGCTTGAGATGCCTTGTATTTGACCATAAGATCATCATAGGCTTGCTCAGACTGAGTGAGTCATTGAGTAAGTTCCCTCAAGGTGTATTCCCCCATATCTCTTTCCAAGTGGTTAAACTTATAGAAAGGTTGGCTCTAATACCAATTGATGAATACTAAGAGGGGGGGTGGTGAATTAGTATGCCAAAAATCTTTGCACTAAAACACTTTACAAGACTAGCAGTAAACCAATAAAATAGTTTAACAGACAAACTAGTTAACAATCATGCAAACCAAATAGCTAATAATGCATTTACCCATAGAAGCACAAACACCATAACACAAGATATTTTGATGTGGAAACCCAAATGGGAAAAACCATTGTGAGATGGAACTCACAAGTCACTATCTACAGAATAGGAACTAGACCGGTTAAGGTCAGACCGATTAAGGTCTTACAGCATTCTTTACCAGAACAGATCCTGTTAGGAATCTCAATCTCTGTTAGGAGACAAGTCCGATTAAAGACTACCTTTCTAGAGGATTTTACACTCACAGATGTGAATCACCTTGTTAGAGGATTTTCAAGAGGCTTTTGGGCCTACCCACTTAAGGGCTACAAACTTGTCAAAGATGTGAGTAATCAACAAGTGTTTGATCTAGCTAATAGCACAGACTGCTCGGTTAGATCCTTGATGGCTCGTTCTTAATGCACTATTGCATTACTTCAGTCTTCTACACATTCATAATCTCTCCAACTCCTTAACCACCTTAAACCCTAGCCACAATGTTGACTATCGCAACAACAATAACAACAACAACATAAAACCCTAGACATGATGTCCTTATAAAGGAAACTGATTTCATGTCGGTCCAATAGGATTACATTACAATTTCCTAGGTTCAATGAACCTGGACATACTAGGTAATATGTCACAAAAAGCATTGCTACAGTGTCGGCATCGTCAAACAATTGGTGGGTGGTAACTCATCACAAAGTACTACTGGTTCATACAAAATGCCGATTGTCGGTTTGACAAAAATGAAGACTGGTAGAAATATGTTATGCCACTTTAATCCCTCATACCGCTTGAGGTCAACATGCCGCTTCAGACCAGGAAACACATTCTGCAAAATATCAATAGTCTAAAGACTATAATACAACATACCGGTTGGAAGAAATACCAGTTGTGCTCTAACTCATACTTATAAAGAGGATCTCAATGCAAGTGTGTGTCCATCAATGACAATCACAACATAAACATTAAAAAATGCCAATAGTGCACCAATATGCAAAGGCAACTCCTGTTGAATCTTAAATCAATCAAACAGGATAATGCATTGAGGTTCAAGTTTGGACAACTACTAGTTGGGTTGTTCTTTTACTTCCAAGGCTACTTTCCAGGAGTAGGTGATGTCCAATGGTCTGCTGACCAACCGGTAACCAAGAAAATCAAGGAAAGCATTCAAGCAGTTGGAACTGGTTACCCTGAAGTTATGAACAAGTACTTTGATGAGTTCAGACGCAAAATGAGTTAGAGGGTGAGAGTATGAGGTGATATTGTCAAGAAATATGAAGATAATATCTATTTCACCATTAAAGTGGATCAATGCATAATGGAGGTTGTTGAGCCCAGACAAGAGGAAATGGAGCCTATGGGCTATGAGGTAATGAATGATATGCTAGAAGGATATGCCTCTACCCTTATTGCCTCACTACTTGATCCAAAGGCAAAAGGAACCGGCACCTACCTAGAAAGGATAACACCAGTTGAGGAACCCTCAGCAAAGAAAGGAAAAGAACCTTCAGTGAAGAAGGCAAAAGCAGTGCCTTCATCATCGATATTGGCTACTATAGCCAGTCCTAAAGTGACCAAGTGGTCACCAGCTAAAAAGAAACTGGAAGCGGTACCTACTAAAGTGTTCGAGAGAAAGAGGAAGACAAGGAATACCTCACCAGACTCAGAAGAAATTGTGTCTGAGGAGAAACCTAAGAAGACACAACAAGAAAAGAAAAAGACAAAGAATGAACCAGCATAATTGGCATCGGTAAATATTGACATCTCCTCATACAAACCTTTGACACATTATCAAATAACTATAAAAAACATTAGGAGAAAAGTGTTAAATGATTTGATTGATTGTTTTGATGACTTTAATGATGATGAAAAGGAAGTGGTTGAAAAAGAAATTATTTAGTATTTATGTGTTAATGATCGGTCGCCTTCAAAAATTAGATCTAAGACACCTGATTCTTTGTATAAATCCTTAGACAATAAATGGCACATTGTCATAGAGCAGGAACAGGAAATGAGAGAGAAATTTTTTGCTGAACATTTTCCTGATGTATCAAATTCGGAACTGTTCAAAGTAATGAACAAATACAAAGGCCTCTTCTTCATGAGAAGAAGAAGACTCCTATTACTAGAAGGGAAGGGTAAAGAAGTGCTCAAGAATACACACACCCTTTCTCTAGAAGCTTTGAAGATGCATCGAGTGGTTGAAGCCAACAGGAAGGCTGAGCAAGAACCGACAATAACTAAATGGGATGAAGTGTTTGATGATGAAGGAAATCTAGTTGCTGAACCAATCGACACTATTGATGTCGATGCTCTAGATGGAGAAGATATTGCTCAGGGTACACCATCGGAAGCTATAGGACAAGAGAAGTAGGAAGAATAGGAAATAAAGAAAAAGGAAACTAAGGATAAAAAGGAGGAAGCAAAGGATGAAGTGGAGAAGAAGAAGAAGGATGAAGAGGAGAAGAAGAAGAAGGATGAAGAGGAGAAGAAGAAAAAGGAAGAGGACAAGAAGAAGAAGAAGGAAGAAGATGAGGAGAAATGGAAATAGGAAGAGAAGAGAAAAGAGGATGAGAAGAAAAGAAGAGAAGAAGATGAAGAGAAAAAGAAACAAGAAGATGCAAAGAAGAAGAAAGAAGAAGAAGATAAGGAAGAGGAGAAGCAGACGGAAACAGAGAAAAGGAAGAAGGAAGAGGAAGAGAAGGAAGAGGAAAAGAGAAGAGAAGCAGCAAAGAAGAAAATAGAGGAGGACAAGGCAGGAGAAGTGGCAAAGAGCACATAGATGGAGACACCTAAGGCAACCGGTAGTCAAGCCAAACCGGTTGACCTCGCCAGTCCTATCAACCTCTAGTCTGCAAGTGAAATGGAGCTGATGTAGAGCATTAAGGTTGCTCAAGAATGCCTTGAAGTCATACGAAGGAAAAAGGAGAAAGATGCAATCCAAGCGGTGGTGGACACTCTTACCAGTTTGATACCTAGTACAAACCTTCCAAATACTAAATCATCACTAGCTAGATTAAAACTCCTATGCACAGTAGTGGATGATCGGGTGTAGAGCCTAGAAGAGGCAGCAAAGGAAAATGTCAAGAAAGAGCATCAAAAGGCCCTAAATATTGTTCTGGTGAAGAAGTTAAATGAGCTCCGGACTAAACTCCAAAAAGCACAAAAGGATATAAGGGATGCTCTGGATGAGGGGAATCTTCTACTCAACAAGATTTGCCAACCCCATCTGTTTTGTGATGATATGCTTGCATAGAAGCAAAAGCTTCAATCTGACTTGTAGTCCTACATGAGCACATTCAAGCCGCCTTATGACTCCTTTACAACCTATGGGAAAAACATTCACTGGTTTCACATCCAGACAACAAAAATGGAGCATGAGATCAGCACCTGGTCTCGAGATTTGCAGGAGCTACAACTGGTTCTACTCCCACGTTTGCAAATTCTTCAGAAGTGCTATCTAAATCTGGATGCCTTAAAAGTGACATAGGAGATGAGCACAATTTATGCCATGGACGAATAGGTCTCCCAGATGCAGACAGAGAAAGAAGTAGCCACCTCCCTACTTAAGTCCTGATCTTTATCTATGAAACAATTATTGCAGGACTTTAAATCTATTTTTGACAAGTTTTATTCCTTATTGTCTTAAACTTTTATTATTTTAATACCAAATGAAAACAAGGGTTGTTCAGCTGTACTTTGTCATTGTTGGCAAAGGGGGAGAAGTATTCTAAGGGGGAGAAGTATCTGGTATTTAAAAATTTTTATGTATGCTCTGATATCTCTATATGCAAAATAATTATTCATTGTATTGTTAAAGGGATAGTGTATATGCTTAGGGGGAGCAATTTTGCTAATGGCATGATTTTGTTGTAAAACACTTAGATGTCAAAATTTTATTTTCCTAAGTGTTGCCATCAATGCCAAAGGGGGAGATTGTTGGAATTGTTTATGTTTATGATGTGATTATAATTGATGGACACACAGTTGCATTGAGATCTCCTTTATATGTATGAGCTTAAGCTCAACTGGAATATGTTGCAACCGGTATGTTGTATTATAGTCATTAGACTATTGGTGTTTTGTAGAATGTGTTTACCGGTCTCAAGTGGCATGTCCACCCCAAGCGGTTCATGGATCCCAAGTGGTACGAGGGATTAAAGCAGCACAACACATTTTTACTAGTGTTCATTTTTGTCAAACCGGCAACCGGTATTTTGTATGAACCGGTAATACTCTGTGATGAGTTACCAACCGACATTTTGTGATGAGTTACCATCCACCAATTGTTTGATGGTACTTTTTGTGTCATGTTACCAAATGTGTCCAGGTTCATTGAACCTAGGGAATTGGATTGTAAACCTATTGGACCAACATGAAATTAGATTCCTTTTAAAGGACATCATGTCTAGGGTTTTATGTTGTTGGTAATGTTGATGTTGTTGCTAGGGTTTAAGGTGGTTGAGGAATTAGAGAGTATGTATGTGTAGAAGACTGAAGTAATGCTGGAATGCATTAGGAATGAGCTATCAAGGATCTAATCAAGCAATCTATGCTATTTTCTAGATCACTCACTTGTTGATTACTCACATCTGCGACAAGTCTGTAGCCCTTAACCGGGTAGGCCCAAAAGCCTTTTGTAAATCCTCTAACAAGGTGGTTCACATTTGTGGATCTAAAATCCTCTAGCAAGGTAGTCTTTAATCAGACTTATCTCCTAATAGAGATTGAGATTCCTAATAGGATCTATTCTGGTAAAGAACATTGTAAGACCTTAACCGGTCTGGTTCCTATTTTGTAGATAGTTACTTGTGAGTTCCATTTCACCATGGTTTTTCCCATTTGGGTTTCCACATCGAATATTTTGTGTTATGGTGGTATTGCTTCTATGGGTGAATGCATTATTTGCTATTTGGTTTGCATGTGTGCTAATCGGTTTGTCTGCTAAACTATTTTACCAGTTTACTGTTAGTCTTGCAAAGTGTTTAAGTGCAAAGATTTTTGGCATACTAATTCACCCCCCCCTCTTAGTATTCATCTTAGGAAGGCATTACCGATTCAGATGATGAACCGGCAAAAAACTCTGCTAGTGGATCCAACAATGGGAAGGAATGGGTATTCTTGGCTATCAAGGAAGATGATCCGACACTAGAAGAGAATGTACCTAAAGAGAAGGCACTTGCTGGTTAAATTGAAGACAAGGATGAATGGGTAATTGAAAATGGTTTTTCACATCATATGACTGGAGATAAAGGGAAGTTTCTATCTTTGCAAGAATTTGATGGTGGTCTAGTTATATTTGGAGATGACAAGGCATGTATGATCAAAGGAAAATGAACTATATCATTGGATGGTAAATACAATACTAACAATGTTTATTATATTGAAGGGTTGAGGCATAATCTTTTGAGTGTAGTAAAATTGGCAGACAAGGGATTTCAATTATAGTTCAAGGATGGAAAATGCAAAATCATTAGCAGGTCTGGCTTGTAGATTGCAACTGGTACTCAGAAAAAGGGTAATATATTTCACTTAAACTCCCGTGAGAAGACATGTTTGATTACACAAATTGATGAGAGTTGTCTATGGCATAAAAGGTTGTGTCACATGAATTTTGTTTCCATTGTGAAGATCAGTTCAACTAAGGTTGTTAGGGATATACCTAAGATTATGAAGCCCTATAATCCGACATGTAAAGAATGTCAAATGGGTAAATAGGTGAGAACCACTTCTAGGACTATACAAGATAAATCAAATAATGTTCTTGATCTTATTCTTACTGATTTATGAGGCCCTGCTAGAGTTAAAAGTTTTCAAGGTGATAGATATTTCATGCTAATCATTGATGATTATTCTAGAATGATGTGGGTTACTTTTCTAAGAGAAAAATATGAAGCATTTGAAAAGTTTAAAATATTTAAGGCTAAAGTAGAAACTAAGACAAGATTGAAGATTAAATGTTTGAGATCAGATCATGGTGGTGAATTCACAACTGATGAGTTTAATAACTTTTGTGACAAGAATGGTATAAGAAGACAATTTTCTACTCCCTAGACACCTTAGCAGAATGGAGTTGTGGAAAGGAAGAACATAACTATCTTGGATGTTGCTAGAACAATGATGATGGAAGCTAGTCTACCTCACATATATTGTAGAGAATTAGTGAGTACAATGGTTTATACATTCAACATAGTACATATCAAAGAAGAAACCGGTAAGACACCTTATAAATTACAATTTGGCAATACACCTACAGTTAAGTATTTCAAAATTTTTGGTAGTAAATGTTATATCAGGAGAGATGATATTATTGAGAAATTTGATCCAAGATGTGATTAAGGCATATTTATTTGTTATTCTAATGAAAGAAAAGCATATAGATGTTATAACAAGAGATTGCAGAGAATTGTGGAGAGTGCTAATGTCAAAATAGATGAGCTGAACAAAAGTCAAATCAGAGTTTATGAGAAGGAACTGATAGTGGAAATGATTATATCTGAACCGATAGCACCTTTATCGAAACAGATAGTTGAACCAATTACTCCGACAACATCATAGAAATCTACAATAACTAAAGAACATGGAAGAGGAATGGAGTGATAACAAGAAGATGAATTAGATGAATTACTTGTATCAGTAATTGAGGCATGTAAAGATGAACATTGGTTGAAAGCTATGGAAGAAGAATTAGATCAGATTGAGAAAAATAACACATGGACCTTGGTTCCCCAACCTAAAAATAAAAATGTTATTGGAACTAAATGGGTTTCTAGGAATAAATTGAATAAGGATGGTCAAGTTATAAGCAATAAGGCTATATTGGTTTGTAAAGGATATTCTCAAAAGGAAGGAATTGATTATGGAGAGACTTTTACACCTGTAGCTAGGATTGAAGCTGTAAGATTATTTCTTGCCTATGCTACTTATAAAAACTACAAGGTTTATTAGATGGATGTTAAATGTGCATATTTGAATGGGGATCTTGATGAGGAAGTTTATATTGAGCAACCTGATGATTTTTCACTATCAGATGATACAAATATGGTTTGCAGGTTAAGGAAAACTTTATATGGATTGAAACAAGCACCTAAAGCTTGGTATGCAAGGTTGGATAAATATATTTTGAAGCTTGGTTTTACTAAGGGCAATGATAACAATAATTTATATTATAAGATCACTGATGATGATATAATGATTATTGAAGTATTTGTTGATGACATTATTTTTGGAGGTGAAGATAAGTTATGCATATAATTTTCTAAAAATATGGAGAAAGAATTTGAGATGTCTATGATTGGTGAGATGAAATTTTTCTTAGGTTTGCAAATTACTCAGACTGACAAAGGTATTTTCATCTATCAAACTAAATATGATAAGGAATTGTTGAAGAAATTTGTTATGAGAGAATCTAAACTGGTAAGTACTCCTATGGCTACAAATGACAAATTTACAAGAAAATATGTTTCTGCACCGATAAATCCTACAAGATAAAAATCTATGATTGGAGATCTACTTTATTTGACTTAGACTTGGCCTGACATTATGAATATTGTTTGTATTGTTCCAAGATTTCATAGTGATCCTAGAGAAAATCATGAGATGGCGGTGAAAAGGATTTTTAGATACTTGCAAGGTACATCAGCATATGGCTTGTGGTACCCTAAGGATGATAACTTTACTTTATGTGCATATACAGATGTTGATTGGGCTGGAGATGTTGATGATTGGAAAAGTACTTTCAGTGGAGCTTTGTTTCTTGGAAAGAAGTTGGTTTCATGGATCAGCAAGAAACAACCATGTACTTCTTTATCTACTGCTAAAGCTGAGTATGTTGTTGTTGCTACTATCTTTACACAAGTTTTATGAATGAAGCAAATGTTGAAGGATATAAAGGTGGATTGTCATGCACCGGTAGTTATTCACAATGATAACTCTATTGCTATTGATATATCAAAGAATCTAATATTTCATTCTAAAACAAAGCACATATCTATCAAGTATAACTTTTTGAAGAAGGTGGAAGAAAATGAAGTTAGACTAGTTTATGTGAACACTAAAGAGTAGATTGCAGATATTTTCAATAAACCTTTGTCCAAGGAATAATTTGAGTAACTGAGAGACAAATTGGGAGTTTCTACCCCTCTAGTAGAGACTTGATTGATGCGGTTTGGCATCAATCTGATATGCATTATCAGAGATAATATTCATTTTGGCACTGATGTGGGATGTGGGATGCTACTACTCAGGGGGAGTAGTCAGCTTTGTGATTCAGTGGTTTATGTTTTTGCTTTGATATTTTTGTCAAATTTTTGGCATTGATGTCAAAGGGGGATAGATATTGATGTGAAAAAGGAAAATAAATTCAGAGCTTTGCAGAGATATTATTGACAGGGGGAGATATTGATATTCAGAGCTATTTGTGGGAGATTATTGGTTGTCTTCCACTATGGGAGACTTGTTTGGCATTTCCTGGTACTTAGATGTTTTTCACATCTAGTGTTGCCATCAATATCAAAGGGGGAGATTGTTGGCCATATGGTGGAATTTATTGTGTTGCATTGATTTTTTGTCACTGATGCCAACACTAGTTGTTTGGATGCTTTATCAGCACCCTTCTGGTCCTGGTAGGTTGAGTGGTTTTTGGTTAACTTGGATCTGGCATGATCCAGTAGGCTCTGGCATAGTCTGATGATGGAATTGTCTTGTTCATGATACTTATACTCATATTTGGTCAGTTGGTTTTGGTCTAGAGATCGGATGTTATCCTGCTTGCTTAGAAGATTGGTTTCTAGTTTCGGGAAGGGTTTCACCGGTAGAGCTTCTGATAGAGATCTTTGATGAATTTCATAAGTGGTGTTGGTGCAACTTCTGGTGGAGTTTCAGGATGTTATTGATGATCGTGTTCGAGACTTGGTGGTTGGAGATCATTGTTGTATCATGTGGACCTATACTAGGTCCCGGTTGATCTAGGTTATGGACCGTTTTAATGTAACTTGTGGATAGGCCCTATTAATGTATTTATGGGATATCTTATGTGTTGATATTATTTGATTGGTCTAAGGCTGACATGGTTTGTAATTGTTTAATTGGTTTATTGTCTAGTGGCCAACCTGATTGTTTATGATCGAGGGTTTGTATATATATATGTAAGATCTCATTATAAATCATCATGGTTAATGTAAGAGGTCATGGTCAAGGAATGTAATGTACGAATAATGTAATATCATTCAGGTAGAGGAGTTGGTCGATCATTGGAGATCGAATTGGGTTTATGTAAAAGGAGTTAGTCCTTTGGTATTGAGCTTAATCGGAACTGTACTTCGGCATAGGAGATGCTATCTTTTGTAGTTCAACACTTCTCCGGATTGTATTATGGATTTCTATGTAGTCAATGAGGTTCCTTTTGTGATGAGTAGTGTGCTCTAAGTTGTTTGCCTTCTAGCAAGTGTAGGCCCCTTCATTGTAATTTGCATATTTACTGTAGAAGTATTATCTAACTGTGGGTAGGCTTCCCACCATGGTTTTTCCTTTTATCGGGTTTTCCGCGTACAAATCTTGGTGTTATGTGGATGGCTTTTATTATGTGATTATTGTTTATGCTTAATTGGTTTATCTGCTCTTCAGGTACTAATGTTTTGGGTTCCGGTATTAAAGTTTAAATTTATAATGGTTCCTGTAATCTATGACAACTGATTCACCCCCCCCTCAGTTGTCTTCCAGTTATATGAACTATCTATCAAGGTTTTGCAGAGCAAGGATTAATCAATCAATAAATCAATATGCATATCAGAAAGGTAAGAAGAAAGTTGATGTTGAGGAGACCAGGAATAAATGAACAAAATCTGGAGAAAGAAGATTGATGATACCATCGGAAGAGTCTCATTCTTCACCTAGTGTGGAGAATCCTTCACCAATTAACTAAGTTGTCTATAAAGCTTAGGGGGAACTTATTGCTCAGATCTATCTCTAAACCCCCTGTAACATGTGCGGTGAGTTAAATTTGTATACTTTGATGCATTTTGATATTATGTAATGATTTTTTATTGTAATCGACATGATTGATATGTTTTGGAAATCGGTAATATATTTTTGGGTTGAATGGTGTTTAGGGTTTATTCAACCGGGTAATGCATTTAATGCAGTAGGTGTTGAGAAAATAAAAGGGAGTTTTTGAGTTTCATTTGTCACCTTACATTCTTGAGAGAATCTGAAGAGAGAACAAAGCATAAAAGAACCTTATGATTGGAGCTCTGATGAAGATTGATAGTAAAATTGAAGTGATTTACGATCAGTAGTCGGTGAAAGAGAATTTTCGGTGTTGAAACCCTAGAAGTGGAGGTGTTGAAAGGTATTTATCTGATAATTTCATAATATGTTTCTGAGTTTAAGTTTATGATATGGATACACCACATATTGTATAGGTAATTGTTAGGCCTCAACCGAAGTTTAAGAGGCATCTATTCAAATCCATTGAAACCGATCCTGCTAGAGCCCTATCTGGAGTTCCGTATGGAGTTTTGCATGTGGATGATGTCAGATCCTTTATTCACTATAAGTTGGAAGAACTAGGAATCTTTGCAATATTCGATTAGTATAGATTGTTGTGTGATAAGGAAGGATTGTTGAAAGAACAATTTAGAAGAGTTGTCAAAAAAGGTTTTCACCATGTATTGAATTTTCTTAATGATTTTGAAGATGATAATGTTAGATATGTTTTAAGAAGAGTACATGACTAGTTTATGTGGCTTGATAGACCACATAAGATTACCAAGGAAATGATTCATGCAGTAACTAGATTGTGTGCCACCGGTAAAGTTCCTGTGTTAAGTTCTATCCCAAAGGACGATGTGAGCAAACTAACTAAATCAAGATGAGATGGAAGAGCGATGACTGTCAATGAGATTGATGATCTAGGAGTGAAATTTTCTTCTATGGTCATTGGGTACAAAGTTTATCATTCTAGTCGGATGAATAGAATCCCTGGTGCAGCAATTCACATAGCTTACCAGATGATCAAGGAGAATGTTCATTATGACTTATCTAAAGCATTGAGAAGTCAGTTGGTGCTAAATCTTGAATCCATAAAGAAAGATAAAAGACAGAAATTCAAGTTTGGGAAACCGATTGTTGATTTGTTCTTTTACTTTCAGAACTTGTTTCCCAATATTGATGATGTTCAATGGTCTACTGACACACCTGTAGTATTGCAAATGAATAACAATATCAGAATGCTTAGCAATGACTTCAACAAGATCACTTGGGGTTACTTCAAATATTTTTAGAAAGAGATACATGAGAGAGAGAGGATATCGACACATGTTGTTAAGAGATATCAGGATACCATCTATTTTGTGGTTGACAATGATACTTGTCAGATGGAGGCAATTGACCCCAGAACATCTTAGGTGATGCCTATGGGCTATGGAGTTGAAGCCAATCTCCTTATTACATATGCTAAACATTTGCTTGCACAATCGGTAGATACCACTGCAAAAAGGTTTGGAACTTATAAACAAAAATCTATTCAAGTACATTCAGAATTGAACAAACCGGTAATTGCAATGAAAGTAAGAAAGGAATTTGAAGAGTTTGTTGTGCAAAAAGGATTCACAAAAGAGATGATTAAGAAGGCAAGGACAAAATATGAAGTTAAACAAGTAGGAGCCTCTAGTGCCCCAACCGGTACCAACACCGATATGCAGACAAGGAGTGATGAGGTTAAGAAGGAGAAGCCTTCTAAAATCCAGTTCAAGAGGAAAGGGAAGGAAATAAAACCCCCACCACCTAAGACACCAATAGTGGCCAATAAGAGGAAAAAGGAACAAGAAAAGAAACCTACAGATGAAGAAGAGATAGCGTCTGAAGGAGAAAAGAAAGCATTAAGGGCTAGTGGTAAAAAGTCAAATATTATGGGAGCATCTACTATTAAATCAGTGAAAAAAATGGTAAGTCAACTTACATTCTTTGAGAAAGTATTGGAGAAAATAAGGAGTTATGGAATTTTGGTAGAGGTAAAAAGGCATTATGATAAATTTAGTGAAGAGGAACAAAGGAATATTGAAGATGAAATTGTTTTGATGATGAACTAGTATAGTGAAGCCCTAATTGATTTACAAGGTAAAAATCCCAATTATTTGTATAATAAACTTGATGCAAGATGGCAGGAAGCCATTAAACAAGATAGAGAATTTATTGAATTCACTCTTAATAATCTTCAACCCAAAGCTATAAAAGAGGAACTAGATGATATTCTTTTGAAAGTAAAATCTTCTTTTATATCAAAGAAAAGACTTGTTATGCCCTACATACCTAACCCTCATTAGTTTTCTTGTGTTGAAAATATGGGGTCCCTCTTTTGCTTATGTTTCTTTGTTTCTTTTTATTTTGCTCCTTTTACCTCAGAACCCCGGAATCCCAGAGCCCCGAGGTCTCTTTCCTTTTTGTTTTGCTTTGACCACCCCGGAACCCCAGAGTCCTGAGGTTGGTCTCTTTTTGTGCTTGTTAGTTCACCTACCTCGGAACCCCGGAGTCTCGAAGTGGTGCATTGTCTTGTGTTTTGTGTTGTCTACCTCAGAACTCGAGAGTCCCCAAGTCCCGAGGTGCATTTTGTATTGTCTGCCTCGGAACTCCAGAGTCCTGGAGTCCCGAGGTATGTTGTGTTTTTGTTCATCAACCCTGGAACTCCAAACCCCTAGAGTCCCAAGGTTAATTATTCATTTTATTGTTCTCCCTCACCCTATAACCTCAAAGTCCTAAGGTGAGGTGTTTGTTCTTTGGTTTTTAGCATTGAACCCAGAACTCCGGAACCCCAGAGTCCCGAGGTCCTGTTTTAGGCATTTGTATGAACAAGGTTCAGGGAGGTGGGGGGGTATAAATAGAAAAAAGGAAATTTTCAAAGCTCATTGATGCATTCAACCTTCCAGAGCTCTTTCTTTATTCCCTCCTAACTTCGTGCCTCTATCCTTCTGAGCTCCTTTCGCGTTCATGGGCAATTTTTTATTCTCACCAAGTTGGTGATTTTTCTTTCCCTCCTTGTTGTTTCTAAATTAGATCTTCTTGTCGTGCGCGTCTTGTTTTATTTTCTTTTTTTTTTGTTTGTTTGTTTTTTGATTTGTCTTTTTTCTATGCTTCCTGCATGCCCTAGTTCTAACCTGGACCCCCAGAGTTCTGGGTTGGTTGCTTTTCCCAACCCCGGAACCCCAGAGTTTCGAGGTTGGTTTTTGTGCCTAATACTCGATGAACTAGGAACCTCAGAATCCCAGAGTTCTAGATTACCCCTTTTAAGAAGTAATACCATCAACCCCAGAACCTCGAAACCTCAGAGTTCTGGATTACCCCTTTTAAGAAGTAATACCATCGACCTCAAAACCCTGGAGTTCTGAGGTCTGTCCTTCTGAGCTCGTCTTCCTTAAAACTCTTTTGGGTGTTCTTTTTGTCTATCATGGAACCCCAAAGTCCCAGGCTAAGCCTCAAATCTCTACCCCAGAACCTCGGAGTTCTAGACCCATTGGCAATCCATCAAGCCCGGAACTATGGAACCCCAGAGTTTCAAACTTCATTCATGGTTCCCACCTCGGAACCCCGGAGTTCGGGACTTCAGTCAAACTTACCCAACCTGGAACCTCGGAACCATAGAGTTCTGAGGTCCTTGATTTTAAAGAAAGAGAACTCCCCACCTCGAAATCTTGGAACCGTGGAGTCCCAAGCTGAATGAAGTTTTTAATGTCTTGTATAAGGTACTGATAGTTGTTTCCTTCTTGCAGATTCAAGCAACTAGATGGACCCAACTTTGAGCAAGAGAAGCAAGGACATTAATCGACTTCCGACAACCATGAAGTACCATTACAAAGGGCAGGTTTATACTTCAAAATTGGAGGATCATATTAAATGGGTTACTGATATTGAGATTGAGCACATGAAAATTAAAGACATTAGAACCTAGTTAGACAAACCAAGGTTGGAAGCCCCACAGAGAAGGATAAAGAGATCAGGCTTAGTAGAGGCTACCATCTTCCCATAATCGGTGCAGGCTCTGGAGTTTATAATGATACTTGCCCAGTTCTATGACCCTGACACTAGGAAATGCATAGAAGCACAGGGTAAGAGAGTGATAGATTTATCCCCTAATATGCTAGGATTTGTGTTTGGCATCCCAACTAGAGATGAAATATTCCTCTCAAGTGAACAGGAAGCCTTGAATTTATGGAGTGGCAATGTGACCTCAAGCAAGAGGCACATGAATAAAAATCGGTTGGAGGAAAATAGGAAAATAGGTCTAAAGGCCGCAGAGATACTGTGGATAGACATCAAAGAGCCTCAGAGAGACCTAATCATCATGTTAAGCAAGGCCTTTGGCAAGCCCGATTGTAAACACTTTCACCCATGGATGTTCCAATTCATGACAATCATCCTCGTAAGGAAACAATGATTTGATTGGCCTCAGATCCTTTCAAACAAAATATGCAAACAGATGAAAGACGTCCACCAGACCAAGAAGTTTTTCTTTACCTCTTATGTCATTTGGGTGGCCACAAGAGTTGGCGGATTTCCAGGCCTACAGGTTGAAGGTCAACTAGGGGGTGAAGAAGGCCAGAAGAAAGTATGGGAATATTAGTTCCAACTCCCCCTCACCAATGCAAAGGTGCATTTTAAAAGGATCAATGATGCCTTTCTTTTTTTTGTAACTATTAAATTGACAGGAGATGCAGGATACAGGATTAGCCTAGAGGCCATGGCTATCATCCAAGAGTGGGTGTGTTGGTTTATCCAAAACCCACACTCCACCTATAGAAGGGTTAGTGGGTTTACAAGAAACCCACTTCTACCAAGGTATTGTAATGACCAGATCATCTTATTAGAATATGTCGAGCAGCTGCTAGGCCTTCAATCCCTCCTGTCATCCAAGCACAAAATGGGCATTGAACTTTCAGTATATATTTCTCTTGCTCAAAGATCTAGGTGGCAAAGCTAGTGGAGAAAGGGCTCCAGGATTTGAATTTAAAAGAATTTGATTATGCTAGGGAATTTTATGATCCCTATGGGAAACTCAAGTAAACTATGCCTAAGGCATATGAGGGGCATAAGCCTTGACTGGAGGATTTTTGGGCAAACCTCCAAGACAGTTTCAATGTCAGAGACAAGAAATATAATAGGTTATTAGTACCCCAAATAAGGGATTTTGAAATTGAGACTAATCTCCCTAAAGACCTAAGGGATGAGGGCGACTTACTAGATGTTGCATACAAAGAGCAAGAAATTAATAAAAGACCCCTCTCCCTAATAAGGTGGTCAGCAAATAAGGATGTGAATATAGAAAAGGTCTCCCAAGTGTTCATCAATAGGACCAAACAATAACTAAGTCAAAGGGTTACGCCAAGTGCTTCAAAGGGGAAGTAGAAAGAGTCTACCTTAGGGGTACCCCAATCAAGGGGTTATAAGGAGTATGCCTGGAAAACCAGATTGAGCTCAAGAAAGAATACATCTACTGAACATGATGAAGCAGTGGGGCCCCAAGATAGCACTGAAGACTTAATGAAAAAGCTTCAAGTAAAAAGGAGGGAGTTTGAGTTATTGAAGAAGACTGCAAACCTAGGGGTAATAGATAGACTAGGGGAAGTGCCACTCACTAAGGTCCTTCCACCAAGGACAACTATAGCATAGACTACAGAAGAAGGTTCTCAGGATCAAGAAGAAGGAACAAAAACAAATGAAGATACGCCCACTCGGCCTCCTCCAACAGCTGCAACATAGATCCGAGTTACCAACGCCCCTATGTCACCACCAGTTGATACAACCATAGGGTGGCCTAGGATACAAGGATTTAGGTCTACCATAGAAACTATAAGTGTCCATAATATTAAGACTGATTCAGATCAAGAGGAAGAAAAGGGAGAAGAGCAACAACTAATGGGAGGGGAGAAAAAATGAAATAAGGTGGAAGATTTGTTGAATGAAAGATTAGTCTTAACCCCTCAAGATCAACAAGACCTCCTTAAGGATATAGTTGTCGGCCAAGGTACAACTGAAGCAGATGAGGAAGAGAGGATATTCAATGAAGAGGTCAGTGGTAAGTTGGGAGAGTTACACAAGAAACAACAACTGAATGTTAACATTTATCTCCAAAATAATTTGGCCTGCCACGTTGCTTCACCTCAAGATCCTAAACAGACAGAGGCGAAAGAGAGGAATGAAGCAGAGGAACAAATAGATGTTCATATTGTAACTGCCGACATAGTTTCACATCAAGGTGACAAAGACAAAGATATACCACAGTGGCTTGAATTTACTTTTGAGAAGAAGAAGAGGAAGGTAGAGTTACCTAAAGTTACTCTACAACAAGCAATCATAGAGGAATCAAGAAAGGTCAAGAAACCTAAGACCATCCATGATCTGTCAAGAATAGGTTCTGGTGAAGTGATTGTGGATGTGGTAGTTCCACTTCACAGAGAGGGTCAATCCTCCCCAAAATACCAAGCATCTCAAGTAAAATTGGGAAAGCAGACAAAGTGGGGAGAGTTGGATACTTTGGAACTTGCCACCAGTGTCGTCAAGGGTTGAATAGAGAAAGCACATACCTCTCATACTGAGGTAAAGGCACAGCTAGAGAAGTAAAAACAAATCCTAATAGAGATAGGCAAGCCTTTAGATACTTGTAGAAATGCTAATCTACTGTCAACCTCATCACTCCCAGAGGGAGAGGTAAAAGCATTAATGGAGGTAAGATAGGTAGCTGCTACAACAAAGTCATGGCCCCAAATAAATTCCTTGAAAACTATATTGTTTTTGCAAAATACTATGAAGGAATATAAGGAGGTAGTATAGGCATGTGGATCATTAGCTTCTTCTTCTCAACAATGGGAGCAAAAGCTTAAAATGTTTAGTAAACAATTCCGGATTTTGAATAAAGTTTTGTACTTAGGAGAAGAGGTAATAATGGAGGAGGACCTGTTGGGTGGTGATAGTTGTAAGAACTTGTAGTCTTACACATACATTTTGGAACTAAAGATCGAGATGCTTCAGCAGTATGTGAAGGATGTGGTAGACATCTGAGCTCCTCTCCTTAAGGTAATTTTGAAATATGAGGATTTTGTGAAGCACCTCCTCAAAATTTTTGGGTTAGGAATAACTAATACAAGGGTCATGGAGGAAGGGAAAGTATTGAGTTAGTGAGATGCATATGACGCCCAAAATTTGCAACCTCCGACTCAATTTGATGTCACACTAATGGAAATATACACGTACCTGATCACCCAATGACAAGAGGTAGAAGAAATAATAAGGGAATTGGAAAAGAAAAGAGAAAAGGCAGAGGAAATTTTGAAAAAGTATAAATTTAGAATCAAGCATGTTGTTGATCCTCTTACTGAAGAGGTTGCATGTATTATTAATAATTATAAATCTTATAAAAAAAAGTAGAAGATGAACCTACAGTTACTAAAGATAGAAGGATTTATGAGAAGATATTTTGCATGACTTCTCCACTGGCACTCTGATGGCAGCTCCAACTCCTATTCCAATTTTGAACAAAATTATGCATGGCTACGAAAGCTTTGCTCATACATCATGTTCTTCGTGGTGCTCACCGAACCTCTGTTTCATAGTAGTTAGCTGGAGTCTAGAGGCAAAAACTTGCTAGTTAACCGTGACTCCTAGTTTTCAGTTCTTAATTTAGATTTGATTTATTTCCTAGAAAGTAGGGTAGAAAATTCTACAAATTGATAATTTTGATTCATTTCTAGGGGTCCACAAATTGATGATTTGTGGCCCACTTAGAAATTTTAGATTATTTTATAGATTTTTATGAACTTGAGTTATTTTTGTTACACATTCTTTGAAATTAATATAAGAAGAAGCTTGTAGATTGCCTAATCTACACATATATTCTTTGTGATCTAGTAATGTCTATTATTTGGAATTAGCAACATGGTTTGATCTTCCATTTATTTCTTTATGAATCATATTGCGCACATAAGTGGTGTATGAGAATTATTGTGGTAGATGATATTATTGATGATTTTATTTCCATAAGTCTATGAAGTTGACGATTTTGCAGGTTTATTGGAGGTTCGTTATTGAATGCTAATTTGGATAATATCTGATAATTTTTGGATTGCGGTAAATTAATTGAGTAGCTTGTTAAGTTGTTATTGAATTGGTTTCATTGTTGTTTTCTTGTTTCCTTTACTCTTCGCAGTTTATTTTCCAGAGAATCTTAAATCATAAAATACAAAAAAAAAGAGGAAGTGAAGCCATTAACGATCAACGAGATTTAGTTTCAACTAGTAGGCCCCTTAACAGGTACAATAACATAAACCATTGGGTTGTCCATCACCGTCGTGACCCGACTATGGAGACCTTGGAGTAGAGAGTTTTACTAAACTTATTTCTTTTCAAGAGAGGTGGTGAGTGTTCACATTGGCTACCTGACTATTGGTGGGTGTGTCAAAACAGTCGTCAACAGAAACTGGCGCTAGAAGGAGGGCCTTATACTAGTCCCCCCTTTGGTTAACCACATATGGTACTTCCAAGAGGCAGACTTCTGCCCTTTACCCAACCTAACCTCAACTACAAGCAAGATGACATTCTTACCCAACTATATGATCTTCCTTGGGATAGTACAAGAGATTATAATGATTGGTTACGAGCACAACAAGTCTTTGACAACGAAAGACAAAAGGCTATATGTATAGAAGCAAAGGCACAAAGACAACTTAATATGTAGAAAAATCCACAGGAAAACCCACAAGAAAATCCACAACCACCTCCTCAACTAGGGAATTGAGGTACTAAGATGGATCGTATATCCTCTTTCTCTCCCAAGATATTCCATAGAGTCCTTAGGAGTAGTTCTTCACCATCCGATTTAGTAGAGTTGGGACCTACCAATAGGAGAAAGAGGAACAAAGATAAGAGACAACCCTCAACAACCTCACTAGTGCAGTCATCCATACTCAATGTAGAAGATGAACTGATCCCTAGTCCTTAGCATGTCGCTACACCTTTTGTGACTCAACATCCATCGTCACCTCCTTCAATGGCCTACTTTAACCAAGACCACACACCACTAGAAACTATACCAAGGGGTATACATGACTTACCCAGAAACCCAAAAAATTTTTGCAGCAAATTCTATTATTTGGGGGGACGGATGGTTGATGAGCATATTGAAGCATTGAAAGATGTAGTCGTTCATAATAACATTGAACACCAAGATGTAGTATATAGACTCTTCCCATATTCACTTGGGGAGAATTAATATAATTGGTATTTAACCCTACTGGCAAATTCCATCACTAGCTGGGATGTCTTGGAGAAAGCTTTCATTGATCAATTCTGAGTGTATGTAGACCCTGGAACACTATACCATCTGTTCGCCTCTCTTAAGAAGTCACCGAATGAGCCTTTAACGAATTTTAATCCTAGCTTTTGAAGCGCATTCAAGAGGTTACAAGTTCCTTGCCAGGTAGCACCCAATGTAGCAATTGACTCATATCTAAGAGCTATTGACCCTTGGACCACTATGTTTATCAAGAAGAGTGTTCCCCAGGATCAAAGGGACACCTTGGTAAAAGTCTTTGCGTTGGCCATTAGCATGAATCATGAGTTGAACCAAACACCAGGAGGGATTGGATATATTTTACCCATAGGAGTGAATCAAGGGAACTACAACCAACTCCCTGGTGTACCCTCACCTCTACCTATAGGAGCCCCAACAATGAACCCGATGCCAATCTATGCATCCTAACCTTGGGCTAATCAATAGTTTGCTGCCCAATCTTTGACTTGGCAGAATAATACCAATACCGCTCCCACTCAAATGCAATATGTTGATCAAGTAAAAGGGGGAAATCAATAGTTTGGTAATACTCACAGATCAATCCAACCTCCAACTACAATACCTGAGAGTCAAGGATCTCATATATTGACTGAAGTAGAGGCATTAAAGAAAATGATCTCACAAGTTACTTCAGACTTGAGCCAGCTGGACATAAATCCTCTGGGAGGGTATAACCAATCCCAACCATATAATAATCAATGAAACTACAACAACCAAAACCTAAACCAAAGGTATAACAAAAAACCTTACAATAGGCAGTGTGGTGTAGGAGCACCTAGTTTTGCTCATGCTCTCCATTTTTGAGTATTTTCTTGATTAAGTCTTGTCATAGGTTTCTAATGCTGCCTTAGGTTGTTATGAGTCTTTTCATGAGTGTTTGATCTCATTTTGTGCTTGGGAGATCAAGTTTTTCTATGTAAGGTTTGAGTTGTCAGTTTTATGCTCCTTGGCCCAATAAGGCTAAAAAGTGGAAATTTTCCTTAAAAGCTTAGTTATGCTTTAGAAAGTATTAGATCATGTTTAGGAAGTGTTTTTTATCATGTCTAAATGTCTTAGGGAGGTTGAATATGTTTGGTTGTTCACTTTGCTACTTGGAGCAACAAAAGTTATCATGTTTGCTTGTGCAAAATTGTCATTTTGGACATTTTCTTGTAAAAACAAGACAAACATGCTATGTCTCTGTACAGGACTTGGTAACTTCTTCAAAATTCTATTTAAATTCCTTCCTCTTCTTTTAAATGGTTGGCTTTTGTACTTTCAAAAAAAAAAAAAAACCAATTGAAAGAACAACTTTTCTGGTTTTTGAGATGGTTTTTTCTCCTTGGGAATAACATTTCGTACAGATTCTTGCCATTTATGTACTATTATTTTTGAATAGTGAAATTATTGTACATTTAATTCTCTCCATGTAATTAGTTTGACAATTTGACATTAGGGAGTTGTTTGTAAATAATCTTTTCAGTTTTGTAAATTGGCTGCCGTATCAAGGGTTTTGGGATCCAAAAATGCTTACACTTGACTAGTTCTAGGTCTGGGCTCCCAAAATGGACTTAGTAAAGTTTATTTGATCATGTATAGTGTATATATGTTCTACATTTTCTAGGGGTGTTGTTTGGAAGGTAGATGAAAGCTTTTATTAGGCAAGTTTTTCTAACTTGGCTAGTATGCCCTTAAAGCTCATGGTTTGGAGTCAAAACACAATTTGAGTAATGCTAACAAAAAAAAAGATGTCTACACACTTTCTTGTAATGGTTTTAAGATAATTTGTGTTCCAAAACAATGGCAAATTTCCTTAAGTAATCAATTTCTAGTTCATGGCAGCGAGTACCCTATTTTGGGGATTTTTAGTGGTTTTGAGGCAAAGACACCTTGTGGTTGAGTTAATGTTCGATGGAACTACCATAAGTGTTTATTTTCTAGTATTGAAAATGTGTTTGGATGATTATAAAACAAGATTGAAAGTTTTTTTTGAAGTTCCAAACACTCAAATTATTGAAATCACAGTGCACTGCCGCTACAAGGGTTTTGACAGTCATATTGTTGGTTTTCCAGATTGTATGCCATCTGTTTGACATTATTCTTACAGGGCAGGGTTGATGGATAGGTTAAAATGATGTTGTAGAGGTGTGTATTGGGTAGGGAGACAAGGTTCAAGGCTATGGAGTGGTTTAGCAAACTCTAAGTTCCCAAACCCTCACAAAACCCTTGTTTTGAGGCTACAAAATAGGACAGTCATAAATTGACCTTCCCAAGACCTCTCTTAGCACCAATTTATGACTTTGGCCAAAAGGGTACTCAAAAAAAATTACCTTTTTGAAATATTCCAAAATGGGAGTAAGTAATGTGCAAAATGGTGTTTCAGGAGGGCTAAAAGGGGCTCCTCCTTGTAGCCCTATTTTGGAAAAAACTAAGAACCTGATTGAAGTAAGGTTTGTTGACCTTGCTAAACCTTTTGAAATCAATCCAAAACAACTTTGGAAACCTTGTGAAGCCCTCAGAATTCTAGTTAATACATTTGGGGGTTTGGACCGGGTATGGTGGATGTGAGCAACGTTGATAAGCTAACTCCAAATAAGGGCTTTTAACCAAGATAAAAGGGTAAACTTTCAATTCTTCCTCAAAACATGTTTAAAAGCTTGAAAACTCCCAAAGAATAGTAAATCCATATGCAAAGTGAGCAGAAGTCAAAGATTGGGAGAATCATCTATTTGAGCAAGGTGGAGAATGCTTGAGTAAAGGAAGTGAACTAAACAATAGGGTGATTGCCTGAGAAGAGAAGTGAAGTGATGAATATATAAAATTCAAAGTTGATATAGAAAACACACATTGAACACAAAAACTAATCAATTGGTTGATTTTAGCAAGTTTTAGAATTATTGGCAACTTCTCACTCAATCTTCCTATCACAATGGAACACAGGTCCAAACAATGGTGGGGTGAACCATGATCATCCTGACACACGAGATAACCCAAATAACACACAAAGTGTTAACCTTGCTGATATAATTTTACTGACTAATTTGTGTAGGTTGCATGATACAGCTGAACATTCTGAGGTTAATTGTACCCAGATCGAAAAGATCATAAGAATTTCTCAAGCTGATTCTCAACCAAAAGATTTTTCTAATGACGAACCTGATAAAGTTAATACTGCAATGTTGGTTGACATGTTTCTATGCCAAGAATTTCAAGCTGAAGCTAAAGGTAAACCATGTGTCTATGATGCTCAGGCCTTTCAGACTAGAAACAACTACAATATTAGGAGTCAAGGCAAGGCTCCATTAACAAAGCCACCTCCCCTAAAGGGTGGATTTGTACCTCTCGATACAAATGCAAGACACAATCCTCACCCTCCTTAGGATTTTCAAGATGAATGCCCTAGAAAAGCTCAAGGGCAACACTATGTTTTGAAAGGATCATTTGATGTTACCAAGGAGATGGAGAGGACTGACACCACTATATCCCTAATGGAAGTACTAAGATATTGCCCTGAACAAAAGAAGGCTCTCCTCAGGAAATTGGAATTGTTAGTCATAAAGCAATGAGGTTAACATGGCTGACCTAAATAAAGTCAATGCCAATATCAGTAGTGATGCAATTGAGAACCCACCATTTTTATTTAGTTTGAGGATATGTGGAAAGAATCTACACAACTGTTTAGTAGATTTAGATGCTTCAAGAAACTTAATGCCCTACTCTATATGTCAGAAGCTCGGTCTCAACCCATTTTGTGCAAACAGTAAGGTGGTACAACTAGACAAGACTGAGGTTAATGTAATCAAAGAATTATCAAGTGGTGGATATTCCAGAGGTATATGGGATTCTCCTCAGTAGGGATTGGTCAAAAAATTTGGGAGGATATTTCTCAACCTATTTTACATACTTATGGCTTCCATGGAAGGGGTGAGAAACTAGATCTGAATCGATAGTGAACCCAAGTTGAAGAAGTTAGTCACAAATTATGGGGATCCCAATGAGGTGGCCTATGCTGAAGTGAGTCCAGGAATCTATAGAGTCAATGAAATCCTTACTTTCTATGTACTGGCTCTTCTCCAGTTATGTCAAGCAGACATGACTGCATATAGAGGGCGGGTCAAAGGCTTCACTACAATAGTAAAACAAGGGATGTGTTTGTTGGGAGATACTATGAAAATACAAGATTTACTGCTTCCAAAATGGCATCAGATACATCATGAAGATCACTCAGAGATGTCATGTATACCATGTTAGAACGAGATTATAAAGTTGATGAGCCCCATCCCATGTGAAGACGTTGATCATATCCTCAACATGGAAGAAATTCAAATTCCAAGTTGCGGGGGAGTAGTACCCCAAACAATGGATTTTATAAGTAAAACTTCCCAACTAAGAGAATGCAACAAGGAGATCTTCGTGGTTGAGATTGCCAAACAAGAGAATATGAATATCCCACCTAAGAAGGATAATAAAGAAACCCAATATCAAGCACAGCCTCTAGTAAAACAGATTACTCCTAGCACCCTTGAAGTACTCTTACAACCGGTAATTGAACAACCTCAGGTGTTGCAAGAGCTTGAACCGAGAGACAACAATCACTTCTGAAAGCTAATCTGATCACTAACCCTGAGGCAAAGAATGTAAAGAAACTGAAAGATGAAATATGGTTTTTAAAGTTTGATGAGTCAAGATTCAAGCAAGGCAGTGGAGTGGGCGTAGAGTTAACAAGCCCAAAAGGGAATACCTTTCTAGCCTCCTACAGACACCAATTCCCTTGCACTAATAATATGATGGAGCATGAGGCCCTAGTTGGAGGATTACTCTTTGCTCATAAGAAGGGAGCTAAATGCTTGAAAGTACAGGGAGATTCTGAATTGGTGGTCAACCAAGTGTGAAGCCAATATGCATGCCATGATAAAAGATTAGCAGCATATAGGAATAGAGTATGGGGTTTGGTTGAGGATTTTGATGCTTTCAATATATAGCTGGTGCCCAGGAAAGTAAATGAAATATCAGATGTGTTGGTCATAGCAGCAAGTACATTAGAACCACTGAGCCAATCCTCATTGAAGAATTTTTTCGTAGAGTTGGTCTCCACACCTACTATGCCTGATAATATCAAACACTTTCAAGTTTTCTAGGATGATACCCAGATTCTAGCCTGTCTTGCCAATTCAGGGGCTTTTGAAGAACAAATCATTGATGAGAAAGATAGATCGGATGATCTTGATGACAGGAACGATGCTAACATTATGGATTTACCAACTAATGTTATTCATAAAGGTATGGTCACCTTAGAAATTCTTTTTTACTCTAATCCCAGAGTAAAAGAGAGATTAACAGTGGATTCCGATGCCAGGAAATACAAACCACATAATATTGGTCTGGAAGGCTAAGAGAAGAATGTCTATAATGGGAAGATTTGGACTCAAAATGAAAGAGAGAAAATTTTACAAATATTGAAAGAGTTCATTGATGTAATAGCATGGGGGTACAAATATTTAAAAACTTTCGATACATCAATCATCACCCATGTTATTCCCCTAAAACCTAACATAAAGTGGTTCAGGCAGAAGCATCGACTAGTTAATTCATTGATAGAACACTTGATTTTCAAGGAAGTACAAAAGTTGCTCTCTGCTAAGATTATTTTCCTGGTATGTCATACTACTTGGGTCGCCAATTTGGTACTAGTAAGGAAAAAGAATGGAGAAATTTGACTTTACGTGGACTTTTACAACCTCAACAAAGCATTTGAAAAAAATAATTACCCACTTCCTTCCTTGGATGAGGTACTACAAATAGTCAATGGTTCACAAATGATATCATTTTTAGATGGTTATTCTGGATATAACCAAGTTTTGGTGAACTATGAGGATCGTATGAAAACAACGTTTACAATGAATTGGGGAACATATGCGTACCGAAGGATGCCATTTGGGTTAATTAATGTTGGAGCAACCTTCGAAAGAGCAATGGAAACGGCCTTCAAAGATCTGATTGGCAAATGTATTATTATATATATGGACGACTTGACTATAAATTTCAAGGTCAGAGAAGATCACCTAGACCACCTCCAAAAAGTACTGGAGAGATGTTGAAGATATGGGATTTCCCTTAACCCCAAGAAGTGTGTATTTGGAGTGGCTGGAGGAAATATCTTGAGCTGTGTAATCTCTAAAAGGGGGATATCTATAGACCCAGATCGAGTAGAAGCGTTGCTGAAATTACAAATGCCTAGTAGTAAAAAGGAGATGAGATCTTTCTTTGGGAAGATCAATTTTATCAGAAAATTTATGACTAGGTTTGCAGAGATAGTCAAGCCATTAAATGAAATGATGAAGAAGGATGCTAAGATCGAATGAACAACTAAAGCAAAAGAGGCTTTCACCCAGATCAATAAATCCATCATTGAAGCTCCCATGTTAACTAGCCCTAAGTATACTCTATCGTTTTACATATATTATTTTTCTATTCTACACTCAGGAGTAGTTGTTTTGACGCAGAGGCAAGCGAGAGAGGAGAAACATATTGCATTTATGAGCTCCCCTTTCAAGACTGCTGAGGTTAGATATTGTGCTCTTGAAAAATAGGCTTTAACGTTGGTAAGAGCAGTCAAGAAATTTAGGCATTATATCCTAAGGAGTAAAATTTACGCAATTGTACCTGATCAAGCGGTGAAGTCATTGCTTATGCAATCCGAGTTGGGAGAACATCGAGGGAAATAGATGGCAATTTTACAAGAGTTTGATCTAGAGATACATCTAATGAAGTTAGTCAGAGGCCAAGGCTTGTCTCAAGCTATGGCAACTAACATTCCTCAAATCTAGTGCCAATAGTATACGTTGAATTCATTCACTCAGGACCCGTGGTGCACAAATTTAGTTATTTATATTGCTAAATAATGTGTCTGGAAGGGTTGAAAACCATGCAAAGACAAGATTTAAGGCTCAAAAGTGCCAATTATATGATCAAGGATTTGAAACATTATACAAAGAAGTAAGAAGGTGTTTACCTTCGATGTCTTGATCATCAAGAAGCCTATAACATGATCGAGGAATTCCATGAGAAGTATGGTACAAGTCATGGGTCGGTGGATGCCACTACACATTAAATTTTGAAGGTTGGATATTACTGGCCTAGTATTTTTAAGGATACTCATGAGCATGTTCGTCACTATCATACGTGCCAAACTGCAGCTTCTAGAGAGAGGAATCCCACCATGCCTCTCCAACCAGTGTTTGAGGTAAGACCTTTCACCCAATGGGCACTAGATTTTGTAGGTGTCATTAATCCTAACTTGTTTGTAGGAAATAAGTTCATTCTTACCATGATGTATTACTGCACCCAGTGGATGGAAGGCATTGGGTGTCGAAATGCTAATGGGGAGGTAGTCTTGAAATTCATTGAAGAACACATCGTCACCAGGTTTGGTATGCTATTTGCTCTGGTATGTGACAATGGCCCTAATTTTACTTCTACAAATTTGATGCAATGGTCATATGAATATAAAGTGATATTGAATTTTTTGTCCAATTACTATTCGCAAGGTAACAGAGTAGCCAAATCTATGAACAAGAACATCCTAGATGTCATTAAAAAGCTACTCGAGAAAAATCCCAAGGACTGGCATAATCAGTTGAGATTCGCTTTATGGGCTAATCGAACTAGAGTAATAGCAGCCTTGGGAACTTCTCTGAATTACCTTGTTTATGGCCAAACTCCTGTCTTCCCAATCAACTTACAAATACCGGTCCTCCATTTAGTGAAAGAACTTGAATTTGAGGATCAGGTAGAGGTTTACCTCCTAAATCTGTTAAAACTTGATGAAAAAAGGATTAATACTCTACAACACTTTGCCAAGCACCAAGCCATTGTTAAGCAATGGTTTGACAAAAGGGCCAAGGTGAAAACCTTTCGGATCTCTGACCTAGTCCTGTTATGGGACAAGGCCAAGGAGAAGAAAGGTGATCACCACAAGTTTGAAAAGTTGTGGTTAGGTCCTTACCAAATATCCAAAATTTTAGGAGAAAACACCTTCAGGTTAAGCTCTTTGACTAGAGAACTTGTACCATTGCCCGTCAATGGTTAGTTCCTCAAACATTACATCAATTAACCCCCAGTGAAGTTTGACCTATTGTATATAGTAGATTAGTTGTTTTTGTTTCTTTTGCTTTGTTGCTTGTTTAGGTTTTTGCATGTTTGTTGTGTTTTCACTTTGTTGCATGCCTGTTTCCCTTTTTGTTTTGTTTGTTTGTTTCGTTTTGTTTGTTTTTGTTTTATTGTGTCGGGATATATATTTATTCTCAAAGATTCTAAAAGGAAGGTATCCTTTGCATAACAAGTTGCCAAATTTTGAGAGACTTCAACTATTTTCTAATTACAACTTCATTCTCATTTGGTTAATTTTGAAACCTTTGTCTACACTTGTTCAAGGTGGTATATAATGGTTTAAATATGTTTTGAGTTTTTGGCCTTCAATTGGAAAAGGCTAGCTTGATAACTCAGCACTATCATCACATTAAGATACATCGTAAAGTTTAATTTTGTAAGATATCAGATGAACTTGTTTCCAAGTGAAAAATTAGGAGTCAGGATGTTTCACGTTATCCACTGTGGTTCCCAACCCAGTGATCAGACTTTAATGTTTGAAAAGTTGCTTAAAAGGTTATTAAAAAAAAGTCCTTCTATATATTCTATGATGTTTAAAAAAAAAATAGAGAGAGAGAGAGAATAAATGATCCTCTTAAAGCAACTAAAAATGGGTGTTTCAAGTAACCTCCACCAGGGCTATGGACACATGGTTGGCAATGGAGCACTACTTGATGGAGACCAGAGGTATCTTTGTCGGGGCTATAGATGCCTGACTGGTAGCAGAGCTATGCCTAAGATAACCTTGCATGAAACACATTGGTTGAGTTCACCTATGTAGCTTGGCCCCAATTTCCTCTATTTATCTTCATTATTGAAAATGGTGGAGTAATAAATCATACGCACAAACTTATGAGTTAATCTTGTTCAATTCTGGACTTGGTTGTTTGTTCATTGGTTCACTCATCTTTTTCTCTTATAAATCCTTTTGAATTATAGTAGCCTTAGGCGTTGGGTGAACCAGAGATTGTGAAGTTCTAAATTTCCTGGAGTCATTTTTCCCAGATAGTCGCCATTTGTTATGCCCTACATACCTAACCCCCATTAGTTTCCTTGTGTTGAAAATATGGGGTCCCTCTTTTTCTTGTGTTGCTTTGTTTCTTTTTGTTTTTCTCCTTTTACCTCAAAACCCTGGAATCCCGGAGTCCCAAGGTCTCTTTCCTTTTTGTTTTACTTTGACCACCCTGGAACCCCGGAGTCCCGAGGTTGGTCTCTTTTTGTCCTTGTTAGTGCACCTACCTTAGAACCCCAGATCCCTAGAGTCCCAAAGTGGTGCATTGTCTTGTGTTTTGTGTTGTCCACCTCGAAACCCTAGAGTCCTAGAGTCCTGAGGTGCATTTTGTGTTGTCTGCCTTGGAACTCCGAAGTTCCGAGGTATGTTGTGTTTGTGTTCATCAACCCCAAAACTCTGGACCCCTGGAGTCCTGAGGTTGATTATTCATTTTCTTGTTCTCACTCACCTCGGAACCCTGGAACCCTAGAGTCTTGAGGTGAGGTGTTTGTTCTTTGGTTTTTGGCATCAACCCCAGAGTCCTGAGGTCTTGTTTTAGGCATTTGTATGGACAAGGTTCTTGTGGGGTATAAATAGGAAGAAGTAACTTTTCAAAGCTCATTTGTGCATTCAACCTTCTAGAGCTCTTTCTTTCTTGCCTCCTGGCTTTGTGCCTCCATCCTTCCGAGCTCCTTTCACGTTCTTGAGTAATTTTTTTTCTCACCAAGTTGGAGATTTTTCTTGCCCTCCTTGTCATTTCTAGATTAGATCTTCTTGTCGCGCGTGTCTTCTTTTGATTTCTTATTTTTTTTGTTTGTTTTATTTTTCATTTTTTCATTTTCCTTTGCTTCCCGCATGCCCTAGTTCTAACTCAGAACCCCAGAGTTTTGAGGTTGGTTTTTGTGCCTAACACTCGATGAACCCAGAACCCTGAGATCCTGGAGTTCCAGATTACCCCTTTTAAGAAGTAATACCATCAACCTTGGAACCCCAGAGTTCTGAGGTCTGTCCTTTTGAGCCCATCTTCCTTAAAAAATCTTTTGGGTGTTCTTTTTGTCTATCCCAAAACCCCAGAGTCAAGACTAAGCCTCAACTCTCTATCCTGGAACCCCAGAGTTCTGGACCCATAGGAAATCCATCAAGCCCAGAACCCTGGAACCCCATTGTTTTGGACTTCATTCATGGTTCCCAGCCCAGAACCCCAGAGTTTTGGACTTCGATCAAACTTAGCCAACCTGGAACCCTGGAACCATGGAGTTCTGAGGTCCTTTCTTTTCAAGAAAGAGAACTACCCACCCCAGAACCTCAGAGTCCGGAGGTGAATGGATTTTTTTATGTTTTGTATAAGGTACTGACACTTATTTCCTTCTTGCATATTCAAGAAACTAGATGGACCCAACTTCCAGTAAGAGAGGCAAGGACATTGATTGACTTTCAGCAACTGTGAAGTACCATTACCAAGGGCAGGTTTATGCTTCAAAATTGGATGATCAAATTAAATGGGTTACTGATACTGACATCGGGCACATCAAAATTAAAGACATTAGAACCCAATTAGACAAACCAAGGTTGGAAGCCCCACAGAGAAGGATAAAGAGATCAGGCCTAGTAGAGGCTACCATCTTCCCACAGTTGGTGCAGGCTCCGGAGTTGATAATGACAAGTGCCCAATTCTATGACCCTGACACCAGGGTAAGACAATGATAAATTTGTCCTCTGATATGTTGGGATTTGTGTTCGGCATCCCAACCAGAGATGAGATATTCCTCTCAACTGAAGAGGAAGCTTTGAATGTTTGGAGTGGAAATGTAACCTCAAACAAGAGGCACATGAATGAAAATTGGTTGGAGGAAGAAACAAAAAATTGGTTGGAGGAAGAAACGAAAAATAGGTCTTGTAGCGTAGAAATTAGGAATCATCACAAGATAAGTAGATCAATCAAAACACAAGACATGATAACTCAATCATGAGAGCACTCATTGCAAATGAACCTAATCTTAAGCACACTCAATAGAGATATGAAAACAAAGCATTCAAAATGAAAGATTATGCAAACCAAATGCAGAATTGAATGCTCCTTCCATGTGGCTCCATTGTTGTTCTTTCCTCTTCAATGGATTTGTGGATCTCACCTACAAGTGCACATACAATTGAAAGCAAGATTGATGAAAAGCTCAATAGTACTAGAAGCATAAATTTGATAGTTTGATTAAGGATTCGGATTCAAGATTCAAGGGCTTTGATTGAAGAAATTCATCCAATTTATAGGGAAATTGGAGAAATGAACAAATTAGCATGATAGTGATTCGAATGGAAATTCAAATCAAGAATAGCAAAATTATGACATGTTGCTATGCAAATATTTATGACAATTTTATGACAAATTCTATGACAAATTGCTATGTCAAGACAAATTCTATGACAAATTGCTATGTCAAGACAAATTCTATGACAAATTGCTATGTCAAGACAAATTCTATGACAAATTGCTATGTCAAGAGTATGATGCATGAAGCACAAAAATAGGGAGCACTAAAGACAAGTTAATTAGGTGGAAATTAAAATTAGGAATTTAGAAAATAGGTGGAAATTAGAAATTAGGAAATAATGAAAATAGGAAATTAAGAATTAGAAATGATGAAATTAGGAATTTAGTGAATTAATTAATAATTTCTCATTTATTAATAATTCACAAAGAGGGAAAATTGATGAAAGATTAGGAAATCAATTAATAATTTTTCATTTATTAATTAATTCACAAAAAGAGGAATAATTAGCCAATTAAATGAACATTTACTTGCAATGAGAAGACTTTAGGATAAATAAATAAATTATTTAACCTAGAGGAAGAAATGACAAATAAGGTTAAATGAATAAATCGTAAAACCTTAGAAGATGAATTAGCAATGCAAGAATGACAATTAGGTCTTGATGAAGGATAATTAATGTCGATTCGATTTAATCATGATTTTGAATTGATAAATGATTTGATTGATAAATTGACCAAGATTGATAAAGAGATCAAATTGACAGGCGCCAATTGACATGATTGAAGAGGACAAGGATCAATGACAAATCGATCGCAAAATTGATGAGATTGACTAGGACAAAGATCGACCCAAAATCATGATTGAAGATTGTTGTCGACAAGACCAAATTTGAGAGCGAGACGAATGAAGAATGTAGAAGAAAGACTCAATGCTTGCAAATGATAAAAACCAAGTGCGTGACATAGGAGAAATGTTAATGCGACGCAAAAACCTAAAATGAGGCAATGCACAAATGTTAAAGCATGACTCCACAAGCGTTGACCATTTTTAGGTGTCTACAGGTCTAAAGGCCATAGAGATACTGTGGGTAGACTTCAAAGAGACTCAAAGAGACATGATCATCATGTAGAGCAAGGCCTTTGGCAAGCCTGATTGTAAACACTTACACCCATGTATGTTCCAATTCAAGACAATCATCCTCATAGGGAAACAAGACTTTGATTGGCCTTAGATCCTTTCGGACAAAATATGCAGACAGATGAAAGAGGTTCACCAGACAAAGAAGTTCTTCTTTACCTCTTATGTCATCTGGGTGGCCACAAGAGCTAGCAAATTTCCAGGCCTACAACTTGAAGGTCAACTAGGGAGTGAAGAAGGCCAGAAGAAGGTATGGGAATATTATTCCCAACTCCCCCTCACCAATGCAAAGGCACATTTTAAAAGGATCAATGATGCCTTCCTTTTTCCTATAACTATTAAACTGATAGGAGATGCAGGATATAGGATTAGCCCGCAGGCCATGGCTATCATCCAACAGTGGGCGTGTTGGTTTATCCAAAACCCATGCTCCACCTACATAAGGGTCAATGGGTTTACATGAAACCCAATGCTACTGCCAAGGTACTGTAATGACCAGATCATTTTATTAGAATATGTCAAGCAGTTGCTAGGCCTCCAATCCCTCATGTCATCTAAGCACAAAAGGGAGATTAACTTTTTAGTAGCTATTGGGTATTTATCTTGCTCAAAGATCCAGGTGGAAAAGTTGGTAGAGCAAGAGCTCCATGATTTGAATTTAAAAGAATTTGATTATTCTAGGGAATTTTATGATCCCTATGGGAAACTCAAGCAAACTATGCCTAAGACATATGAGGGGAATTAGCCTAGGCTAGAGGATTTTTGGGCAAACCTCCAAGACAATTTCAAAGTAAGAGAGAAGAACTACAATAGGTTATCAGTACCCCAAATAAGAGATTTTGAAATTGAGACTAATCTCCCTAAAGACCTGAGGGATGAGGACAACTTACTAGATGTTGCATACAAAGAGAAATAAATTGATAAAAGGCCCCTCTCCTCAATAAGGTGGTCAACAAATGAGGATGTGAATATACAAAAGGTCTCCCAAGTGGTCATCAACATGACCAAAAAATGGCTAAATCAAAGGGTTAGGCCGAGTGCTTCAAAGGGGAAGCAGAAAGAGTCTACCTTAGGGGTACCCCAATCAAGGGATTATAAGGAGAATGCTTAGAAAGCAAGATCAAGCTCAAGAAAGAATACATCTATTGACCCTGATGAAGTAGTGGGGCCATAAGATAGCACTAGAGACTTAATGAAAAAGCTTCAGGTAAAAATGAGGGAGTCTAAGTTATTGAAGAAGGCTGCAGACCTGGGGGTAACAGATGGACTAGGGGAAATGCCACTCACTGAGGTCCTTCCACCAAGGACAGTTATAGGATAGACTGTAGGAGAAGGTGCTCAGGAGAAAGAAGAAGGAACATAAATAGATGAAGATACGCCCACTCAACCTCCTCCAACAACTGCAGCATAGATCCTAGTTACCAATGCCCCTATGTCACCACCAGTTGATACAACCATAGGGCAGCCTAGGATACAGGGATTTAGGTCTACCACAGAAACTGTAAGTGTCCATAATATTGAGACTGATTCAGATCAGGAGGAAGAATAGGGAGAAGAGAAACAACTAATGGGAGGGGAGAAAGAACGAAATGAGGTAGAAGATTTTCTGAATGAAAGATTAGTCTTAACCCCTCAAGATCAAGAAGACCTCCTTAAGGATATAGTTGTTGGGTAGGGTATGACCGAAGCAGATGAGAAAGAGAGTACGTTCAATGAATAGGTCAGTGGTAAGCTGGGAGAGTTGCACAAGAAATAACAACTGAATGTTAACATTTCTCTCCAAACTAATTTGGCCCACCAAGTTGCTTCACCTCAAGATCCTAAACAGATAGAGGCAGAAGAGAGGGATGAAGCATATTGTAACTACCAAAATAGTGTCACATCAAGGTGACAAAGACAAAGATATACGAGAGTGGCTTGAATTTACTTGTGAGAAGAAGAGAAAGGTAGAGTTACCTAAAGTTACTCTACAACAAGCAATCATACAGGAACCAATAAAGGTCAAGAAACCTAAGAATGTCCATCATCTATTAAGAATAGGTTCCGGTGAAGTGATTACGGATGTGGCAGTTCCACTTCACACAAAGGGTCAATCCTCCCCAAAATACCAAGTATCTCAAGTAAAATTGGGCAAGCAAACAAAGTGGGAAGAGTTCCATGCTTTGGAACTTGCCACCAGTGTCATCAGGGGACAAATAGAGAAAGAACATACCTCTCATACTGAGGTAAAGGCACAACTAGAGCAGTACAAACAACTCCTAATAGAGATGGACAAGCCATTAGATACTTGCAGAAATGATAATCTACCATCAACCTCATCGCTCCTAGAGGGAGAGGTGAAAGAATTAATGGAGGTAAGATAGGTAGCTGCTACAACAAAGTCGTGGGCTCAAATAAATGCCTCAAAAAATTAGATTGTTTTTGCAGAGTACTATGAAGGAGTATAAGGAGGTAGTACAGGTAGGTGGAGCATTAGCTTCTACTTCTCATTAATGGGATGGAAAGTTCAAAATGTTTAGTAAACAATTCTAGATTTTGAATAAAGTTTTGTATTTAGGAGAAGAGGTAATAATGGAGGAGGACCTATTGGGTTGTGATAGTTGTAAAAACTTGCAATCTTACACATACATTTTGGATTTGAAGAACGAGATTCTTCAACAATATGTGAAGGATGTGGTAGATATCCGAGTTCGTCTCCTTAAGGTAATTTTGAAATCTGAGGATTTTGTGAAGCACCTCCTCAGAATTTTTGGGTTAGGGATAACTGATACAGGGGTCATGGAGGAAGGGAAAGTATTGAGTCAATGGGATGCATATGAGGCCTAGCATTTGCAACCTCTGTCTTAGTTTGATGTCACACTAATGGACAGATACACGTACTTGATCACCCAATGTCAAGAGGCGACATAAATAATAGGGGAATTGGAAAAGAAAAGAGAAAAGGCACAAGAAATTTTGAAAAAGTATAAATTTAGAATCAAGCATGTTGTTGATCCTCTTACTGAAGAGGTTGCATGTATTATTAATAATTATAAATCTTATAAAAAGTAGAAGATGAACCTATAATTACTAAACATAGAAGGATTTATGAGAAGAGATTTTGCATGACTTCTCCACTGGCACTCCGATGGCATCTCCAACTCCTGTTCCTATTTTGAACAAAATTCTGCATGGCTACAAAAGCTTGGCTCATACAACATGCTCTTCATAGTGCTCACTGAACCTTTGTTTTGTAGTAGTCAACTAGAGTCTAGAGGTAGAACTTGCAAGTTAACTGCAACTCCTAGTTTTGAGTTCTTAATTTAGATTAGATTTATTTCCTAGAAAGTAGGGTAGAAAACTCTATAAATCGAGACGAAATGATTCATTTGAAGGGGTCCACAAACTGATGATTTGAGGCCCACTTAGAAATTTTAGATTATTTTGTAGATTGTTATGAACTTGAGTTATTTTTGTTACAGATTCTTTGAAATTAATACAAGAAGCATCTTATAGATTTTGTGATCCAGTAATGTCTATTATTTGGAATTAGCAATGTGGTTTGATTTTCTGTTTATTGTTTTATGAATCATATTGTGCATGTAAATTGTGTATGAGAACTATTGTGGTAGACGATATTATAGATGATTTTATTTCCATAAGTCTGTGAAGTTGACGATTTGGCAGGTTTACTGGAGGTTCGTTATTGAATGCTAATTTGGATAATATTTGATAATTTTTGGATTGGAGGGAATTAGTTGAGTAGCTTGTTAAGTTGTTATTGAATTGGTTTTATTGTTGTTTTCTTGTTTCCTTTACTCTTCGCAGTTTATTTTCTAGAGAATCTTAAATCATAAAATACAAAAAAAATAGGAAGTTAAGCCATTAACGATCAACGGGATTTAGTTTCAACCAATAGGCCCCTTAACAGGTACAACCACATCAACCACTAGGCTACCCATCACCATCATGACCTAACTATAGAGACCTTGGAGTCGTGAGTTTTCCTAAACTTATTGCTTTTTAGGAGAGGTGGCTAGTGTTAACATTAGCTAGCTGACTGTTGGTAGGTGTTCCAAAATAGTCACCAACAAGACTTACTAGATTGCTTATTGGTGAGACCTAATCAATCTAGATTGAGACTAAGGAAGTACTGAATAAATTTTTGGGGTTGATACCTAATGAGGAGGAAGAGTAACCGAAGAATCTTAAAGATGAAGATCTCCTTGATGATGTTGATATTGATGACTTTACACTGAATGAGATCATTTTTGCTAATCAATCGGTAGATGATCAAACTAAAAAAGAATCGATTAAACCAGAACCAGTTGTTATTCCTGATGATGAGATAGAACTTACTCCAACCAGTACTAAAATAGAGAGTAGACAGGTTGAATATGTTAAGATGACTGAACAACAAGAACAAGAACTGAAGAAAGGTGAAAAACAATAGAGAGTTGAAGAGCCACCGGTGATTACATAGATAGTTTATTCATAGGTGACTACACCACCAAGAAAGGAAGAGGACAAGATTGAGGAGAAGACAAAAGAGAAGAAAGAAGAAGAGGAGTTGAAAACAATGGAAACAGAGCCTAAACTGACACCCTCGTCACTTACATCCAAGAATAAAATTGATGATGATTAGGAAGATGATACGATAAACATTCAAGGCCCAATAAATATGAACATGTTGAGTTCTAATAAGATGATGGAGATTGCATCTGCTATGCTATCTAGAAAACAAAAGAAGATCTTGAAAGCACTAGAAAAAGGAAGCACAAACCATTCATTGTGCAGCTGAAATTTTGTCTAGTCTATTATCGGAGACAGACACTGATAGTTTTTCTACACCAATTGATAAGTTGGGTTAATTTGTTGTAGCTATTGATGAATAGATGAAAGGTTTTGAAGATGCAGTTTATTTGAATCTGGAAAAGGAATACAAGAAGAAGAGAATAGAGAAGTTGATGAAGGAGATTGACAAGGACAAAGTAGGTCTAAGTGTTAACAACAACCTTATTAAAGATGCACTACTAAATGGAGGTAAAATACTTTCCACTATTGTAATTTTTTCATTATTTTGTGATGATTTGGTGAAGAAGAAGCAGGAAGTAGAACAAGAATTGAAAATTTTGAGTGAATCATTTAGCCCCCTAAATGATTCAGCTATACATTTTGGTACATCGGTAGTTGAGCTACAACACAAGCTAAAAGCTTATGAAGGTGAACATGTTAAAAGGATGAAGACCCTACATGAATTACAGACACTTTTGATACCTAAGATAGAAATCTTGTAGAGAGACTATAAAGAGACTGAAGCTATATTAGCTATGTTGGTATTTTGGTATGGTTTTGTCATTGATGTCTACACCTACTAACACTTATCAACTCTGTAATATTCACTGGCAAGTAAGTGACTTATGCACAATCACCAGTATCTGGTACACCAGCAGGATATAATGTTCACCGGCACTTGTAATGATATGGAAAACACCTAGTTATGTCAAAGACATCATTTTGACACTTTGTCTTGGAGATTTGTTCATTGGTATATTCATGTTTGCATATTTGTTGTTACCGGCAAATAGGTCTAGGTTATGCACCGGCAGGATTATCTATCCCAGATCAGCATGACACACTTTGGAGATGATTTTGTTGCTATTATAAATGCATTAAGCCAACATGTTGAATCAGATATTGCATTAGCTATTGATTTACTTGTAATTTTTTTATTATAATATCTTTTAGAGCTGACCTACTAAAATTGGTCTTAGGCTATGATATATATGTAAGATCTTATTTGTAAGATCGATATATGATAAGGATAAGCATTGTAAGAAGGAATATGCAAGAATAAGCATAGCTATACACGCAGACATCATTTGAAGGTGAAGCAAGGTATTTGTAAAGATAATCAGAACTATACCAGTATTGAATCTAGCATAGAAAGATGTTATTTTGAGTAGTACATTCTTATTGGATTTAACCATCCAATTGTAGTCAGTGTGACTCCTATTTGTGTTTGAGCAGTGAGGTCTAGGCGCTTGCCCTTTCTGCATGTGCAGACCCCATTTGTATACACATATTATCTACAGTAGTATCATCTAATTATGGGTAAGATTTCCCACTATTTTTTTTTTCCTTACGGGGTTTCCACGTACAAATATTGGTGTTATGTGTTGTGGATGTTATTTTCTTTCTATTTCATGCATTAACCTTTATTGGTACTATAATTAACTGATAAACTATCTACCAACATAAATTTCAATTTACCAGTATTAAGCACAAAGGTTGGTTAAGTTGTTTTTGGTTTGAATTTATTAGACAACTGATTCAGGCCCCCCCCCCCCTCTTAGTTGTCTCCGGGACCTAACAATTGGTATCTGAGTTGAGTCCTCTTTTTGCAGAAGTTTAACAGCTTGAGGAGATCCAATGTCTACTAACTATTTCAGGAAGGATAGTCATAAACTTGATGGAACCAACTATTGAATATGGAAGATCAGAATGGAGACACATCAAAATTGCATTCGAAAGGACATCTAGGATGTTACAAAGAATGGCTATACACCTCCTACAACCAGTCAACTGAATCCATCAAACTTGGCTAAAGATGAGGAAAATGATTGCAAAGTAAGAGAAGCACTTTTGAGTGCATTAACAAATCAACAAATCATGGGATTATCAGATAGGTCTGCTGCTAAAGCTATTTGGGACCATTTAGAAACATTGAATGAAGGAGATTACATAGTCAAAATTACAAAACTTGAAACCTTCCAAGTCAGGTATGAAAATTTGAAGATGGAAGAAGATGAAAGGATTTATGCTTTTATGGAAAGAGTAAATGAAATTGTTTTGGGTATTAAATGTTGTGGAGGAACCTTAAGTGAAGATGAAATCATTTCAAAAATTTTAAGAGGATTTCCACCAGCATATAAAATGAAAGTTACCATTATAAATGAGTTGAGAACAATGCCTAATACATCAATAACTAGGGATACATTGATTGGAAAACTTTCAGCTTTTGAAATTGAGGAATTTGGTCCTATTGCTACTATAAAGATAGATTTAGCTTTTAAGGCATCAACATCATCTGCACCATCATTTTTCAAGTCTAATTGGAAAGCCTTTTATGCAAGAGAACTTGAAGAAAGCAAGAGAGAAAATGAAGAACTTGAAGCACTATTTGCAAGGAAAATGCCTAAAGGTCCAATTGGAAGTAAGTATGAAGGTAAAATATTGGTCATATGGCTTCAAGATGGCTTCAAGATGCCCTGATAGACATGCTAGACTAAGAGAAGAAGCTAGAAGAACATACAAGCCTAACCCTGAATATTAGAGATACAGATTTAAGAAGAATAAAGATAAATGTTGTTATCTTGCTGATAAAGGAGTCACTGATGATTCGTATGAGGATTCGATAGACAATGGATGGGTTTTTGTTGCTATAATAGAAGATCAACTGACACCTATTGTTCAACTAGTAGAGCAGGCCCTTGTAGCTAAAGTTGAAGTTAAGGATGAATGGATCATTGATTCAGGATGTTCACATCACATGATTGGTGATAAAGGTAAATTCTTGAACTTTTAGGAATATAATGGAGGTCTGGTAAGAATTGGAGATGACAAAGCCTGTTTAATCAAAGGAAAAGGTACAATATCTCTTGATGGAAAGCATAATACTGACAATGTTTACTATGTAGAAGGTTTAAAGCATAATCTTTTGAGTGTTGGTCAATTAGTTGAGAAAGGATTTCAGTTACAATTCAAGAATGGTAAATGCAAAATTATGAACCGGACTGGTTTGGAAATTGCAACTGGTAATCAAACTAGAGGTAATATCTTTCATTTGAATAATAGTGAAAAGACATGCTTGATTACAAATATTGATGAAAGTTGGCTATGGCATATGAGACTCTGTCATGTAAATTTTGATTGCATGTTAAAAATCAGTACTACTAAGGCAGTTAGAGATTTACCTAAGATTGTTAAACCTCACAATCCGATATGTAAGACTGAATCACTCTGAAAATCAGATAATTGGGAACAAGTATCAAGGAGTTATGACAAGAGGAAGATTGGCAAATGAAGAGGTATGTCTTATTTCTCATTGAACCATCATCAATAAATGAGGCATGTTAAGATAAACACTGGATTAAAGCTATGGAAGAAGAATTAGAACAAATTGAGAAAAATAACACATGGACATTAGTTCCCTTGCCTAAAGACAAAAATGTGATTGGAACAAAATGGGTGTTTAGAAACAAACTCAATGAAGATGTTAAGGTAATCTGAAATAAAGAAAGACTAGTGTGTAAGGGATATTCTCAGAAAGAAGGAATTGATTATAATGAAACCTTTGCATCGGTAGCTAGAATTGAGGCAGTCAGATTATTTTTGGCTTTTGCACCACACAAGAACTACAAAGTATATCAAATGGATATTAAATGTGCATTTTTTGATGGAGATCTTGAAGAAGTTTACATTGAGCAACCTGATGGATTTTCTTTGACAGATAACAAAGATATGGTTTGCAGGTTAAGAAAAGCTTTGTATGGGTTGAAGCAAGCTCCAAGAGCTTGGTATGCTAGATTGGATAAATTTCTTTTGAAGATTGGATTTTCTAAAGGTAATGCTGACATCAACTTACACTACAAAGTGACTAATGATGACATCTTGGTTATAGAAGTTTTTTTTGATGATATAATCTTTGGACGAGAAGATGGATTATGTAAAGACTTTTGTATTGAAATGCAGCAAGAATTTGAAATGTCTATGATTGGAGAGATAAAATTCTTTTTAGGATTGCAGATTTCACAGACTGATAAAGGTATATTCTTGAGTCAATCCAAATACTTGAAAGAGTTACTAAAGAAATTTGGGATGGAGAACTCTAAATTGGTAAGCACACCTATGACTACAAATGACAAATTATCACTAAGGGATGAATCTACACCTGTTAATATGACTAGGTACAAATCTATGATAGGAGGCCTACTATATTTGACATAAACAAGACCTGATATTATGAATGCAGTATGTATTGTTTCTAGATTTTAGAATAATCCTTGAGAAAATCATGAATCGGCAGTAAAAAGTATTTTTTGGTACTTACAAGGTACTACAAATCTTGGCTTATAGTATCCTAGAGATGAAAACTTTGAATTATGTGCATACACAGATGCAAATTGGGTAGGAGATGTGGATGACAGGAAAAAAACCACCAGCAGAGCATTTTTTCTTGGAAGGAGATTAATTTCTTGGTTGAGTAAGAAACAAAGTTTTACATCTTTATCAATAACAGAATCAGAATATGTTGCAACATCAACTAACTGTACACAGGTATTATGGCTTAAGAAAATGTTGAAGGACATAAAGGTAAAATGCAAGGAACCTATAACTATCTATTGTGATAACACTGCAACAATTGATATATCTAAGAATTTGGTATTACATTCTAAAACCAAACATTTCTATCAAACTAAATTTTTTGAAAGAGAATGTTGAAGCAAAAGAGGTAAAACCGGTTCATGTGAATACTAAAGAGTAGATTGCAGATATTTTCACTAAACCTCTACCTAAGGAGACCTTTGAATATCTTAGAGATCAGCTTGGGTTCATACCCTCACCACTAGAGTCTTAGATAGTTGATGTTTGTCATCAACCGACAGAATTAACAGAGAAATCTTTTACTCCGTCTTTGATGAGGAGAGCTACTTCTCAAGGGGAGTAGTTGGCATACTGAATTGGTTGGTATTTTGTATTTACATCTAGTTTTGTATTGGCTTTGGCATTTGATGTCAAAGGCGGAGAGATATCTATGGAAAAACAAATTATCTTTTGGGGAGAGATTATTCATTGGGGGAGAAATTTTTACTTTGAGATGATTGATTACTCTCTATATCTGAATTTTGATTTTTGGTCATGATCTCTTTTGGGAGATGTTGGTTTTTAGTATTTGGCATTTCTGTTTTGGCATTGTGATGGTTTTTCCATCTTGTGTTGCCATCAATACCAAAATGGGAGATTATTGGTATTTTGGTATGGTTTTGTCATTGATGTTAACACCTACTAACACTTATCAACTCTACAATTTTCACCGGCAAGCAAGTGACTTATGCACAGTCATCGGTATCTGGTACACCAGTAGGATATAATGTTCACCAACACTTGTAATGATATGGAAAACACCTGGTTATGTCAAAGACATCATTTAGACACTTTGTCTTGGAGATTTGTTCATTGGTATATTCATGTTTGCATATTTGTTGTTACTAGCAAATACGTCCAAGTTATGCACCGATAGGCTTATCTATTCCAGATCAGCACGACACGCTTTGGAGATGATTTTGTTGTTATTGTAAATGCATTAAGCCGGCATGTTGAATCGAATATTGCATCAGCTATTGACTTACTTGTAATTGTTTTACTGTAATATCTTTTAGAGCCGACCTACTAAAATTGGTCTTAGGCTATGGTATATATGTAAGATCTTATTTGTAAGATCGATATGTGATAAGGATAAGGAATTGTAAGAAGGAATATACAAGAATAAGGAGAGCTATACTCGTAGACATCATTTGAAGGTGAAGCAAGGTATTTGTAAAGACAATCGGAACTACACTAGTACTGAATCAAGCATAGAAAGATGTTATTTTGAGCAGTACATTCTTATTGGATTTAACCATCCAATTGTAGTCAATGTGACTCCTATTTGTGCTTGAGTAGTGAGCTCTAGACGCTTGGCCTTTCTTCATGTGCAGACCCCATTTGTATACACATACTATCTGCAGTAGTATCATCTGATTGTGGGTAAGATTTCCCACCATGGTTTTTCCCCTTACAGGGTTTCCACATACAAATATTGGTGTTATGTGTTGTGGATGTTATTGTCTTTCTATTTCATGCATTAATCTTTACTGGTACTGTAATTAATAGATAAACTGCCTACCGGCATAAAGTTTGGTTTACCTATATTACACACAAAGGTTGGTTAAGTTATTTTTGGTTTGAATTTATTAGACAACTGATTCACCCTCCCCTCTCAGTTGTCTCCGGGACCTAACAAGCTACACCTAAGATGAGTATTATTGATGCCATGGAGGAGCTAGCTTATCTAATCAAAACACATGTTGAGATTACTGGCACCCTTTTGGAGACTTGGCACAATGACTTGAAGTAGTTAAAGTCACATTTTGAGAATGCTTTTTCTGATGTTATTGTAAAAACATTTTGAACTTTTATATCTATTTATGGTAATGCAAATCTTAATGTATATTGCATTTATCTTTCATGTATTTTCTTACTTTTTTCATTGCTGCCAAAGGGGGAGTAGCAATATGAGTCAAAATTTTGTAATTGTAATGGGGAGTAGTAGATGATTCATGTAATGGGTTAAAACATTTTTGTAATAGCATGTAATTTCTAAACATTTTTTTAATAGCATGTAATTTCTAAGGGGGAGTATGAGTCTTAAGTTGAGTCAATTTTTGTATTGCACACTTAGATAAAAAAAAATCTAACTGTTGCCATCAATGCCAAAGGGGGAGAATGTAGGAGAATTTTGGCTTGATGATGATAGTAATGTAGGTTGTATTAGGATTATTGATGACTTGTTTTGTATTGTCATTGATGGAAACCATGTTTTGTTAGTCATCTAAGTTATTTAAGCCAATTGGCAAAGCCTAACCGGTAAGACAGGACAGTGAACCGATAAATAGTGACAGAGCAATGTTCATGTGAATGGTACAAAAGATTAGTGAAGAGTTAGGTGATGAGGTTTTGCAGGAGTGTTGGAGGTTTTATCAGGCAGCTATGTTTCATACTATAGAAGAAGATTCAACATGATGAGAGAGTTATGATGTACAAAGAAGTCAATCATGAAGAACAGCTAACCAGTAGAACAAAGTCACTAAGATCAGTATACCAATACACATAATTTTTAATTTTTTTGAGTTTTAATGTGTTTGGCTAACATAAGTAAAGCTTGATGAACAAGATTGTTGAGATACATTGAACCCAGGAAATTGTTCCAAGGTTGTTAGCCGACATAGTTGAGATGTTTATAAAAAGTGTGATGAGTTATGAGATGAAGTATGAGATCATGAGCATAGATTGAGAATTTGATTGTGCGGTGGAAGGTGAAGCTCTGTATTGATGTATTGTTTAAGTGTGAAGCAAAAGTGAAGCGTATCTTATCAGGATAGAGGTACTATATGTAGATCATCTAAATGTTGTTTCTTAATAGTTGTAGTAGTCAAAATCCCTTAACCGTGTAGGTCCTAACAAGCCTGGATGTGTAAATCCCTTAACCAAGTATCTCATTAACTTGAGTCTGAATCCTCTAGCGAGGTTACTTCTAATAGGGTAAATCTCCTAACAAGGCTGATATGATAAATCCCTTCACTGGGTGACTCCTAATAGGGTCTACTCTTAACCGGGAATGTTTGTAAGATCTTAACTAGTCAAAGATTTCTATTCTATAGATAGTGAATCTCGTGGGTACTAATTCCCACCATGGTTTTTCCCATTTGGGTTCCCACATGAAAAACATTGTGTTATGGTATGCATGTCTTATTTGGTGTTAGCTTATATGGTTAGCTTTCTTGCATGCCTATTGATTTTAAAGTTGTCAAGAGGCGTAATTAGATCAATATTGTTTTTGCTTGCACTGATTCACCCCCCCTCTCAATGCCTTATAATTTTATCAACATGAATCCATGGGAAGCCTAAGAGCATGTTATACCCCTGATCTCTATCCATGACTTGAAAGGTAACCTCTGTTGTGATAGGTCCAACTTGTATTGGTAGTGTAACCACACTTTTTGAATGGTATTCTTCATCATCATATTCCTTAATGTTTATTCTCTTTGTAGAATCAATGTGAATTTCAGAATAGCCAAATTCCTTGACCAACTTTAGTGTACATATGTTAAGACTGGCTCCTCCATCTATGAGTACTCTTCTGACTTTCTTCTTATGTATGTAAGCCTTTAGATATAGTGGATCATTATGGAAAGTTTTCTCATTAGGAACATCCCATTCTATGAAAGCAATATGGGTAGCATCAGCCAGATTCCCTACCATGGATTGGAAATAATTTTCGTCTATGTCTCTGTCGACTATTGAATCTTGAAGTGCTTTATCTAGGATAGCCATATGATTTGTTGATATATTCAACATCTCAAAGAGGGATATTTGTGTTGGGGTTTTCTTCAGTTTCTCAACCACATTATAGTTTATGATACCTTGTTCTACAAGTCCCTTTTAGCATTTTAAGGCCTTTTCAGTGATTTGTTTAAATGTGGTCAAACATTGGATTTGTATCGAGTGTTGGCATATGTGCAGACTTTGATGACATGATGGTGTATGTTGTCATTGATGTCAATATACTGGTATGAAATAGTATATTGAAGTAAGCAAACTGGCAAGAGAACCGGTATGATGGTATGAACTGGTATATGCAAAAAGGTAAACTGGTATGTTGGAATGTGAACCGGTATATGCGAATTTTGTATTGGGGTTTCATTTGATATGACTACTGTATATGATGAAAATGGAAACAACAATATTGAAAGACTAAATGAATTCAACCACAAAACCCTAGCCTAACAACAACAAAGATCTACCATAACATATGAAGATTACCTAAGACAATGCAAATCAAATGAAATCAAAAAGATTATACCATCACATGTCCAATAGGGTTTGGATCTCCATTCTTCCTATCTCCATTGATCTTGCTTGATATAGTTGCTCTCAGATTTTATGTGCACAAGAGCTCAACAAAGAATGGAAATGTGGTTGCAAGTAAGATCGCATATGAAAGTGCAAAGGCATAGTATAGTCAATTGATCAAGTAGTCAGGGTTTGATAATGAAAGAAGCATCTCCTTATATAGAAGACACTATAAGAAATGGTGGTATAAGATTGAGAGGTGTAAAAGATAAATGGTTGGCTATGATTAGAGGGTAGGTAAAAGAAATAATAAAATAATGAGAGGGTAGGTAGTGTAGGAATTAAGAGATGAATGACATGTGTCATGGGTAGAAAAAACTAATGAATTAATTAAATAAATAAAGATTTATTTAATTAATAGAGGAAGTGGGATCAATTAAATAAATAAGATATTTATTTAATTTAGGAAAATGGATAATTTAAATAAATAAAGGTATTTATTTAAATGAGAAATAAAGCTAGAAGAGGATAAATGAATTAATTAAATAAATAAAGATTTATTTAATTAATAGAAGAATTAGGCTAAAATAATTAAATAAATAAAGATATTTATTTAATTAAACATGACAATTTTAGGTGTCTACATTTTGCCCCTCTTTGAGACAATGCAGCTTGTCGTGTTGTTTCAAAGAAGATAATATGAACTGATACAAAGTTGCCCCAAGATGGGAATGATATGCCCCCTCAAGAGATTGGATGAAAATGTCCGAAAAGATCGTAGACAATCTCTCGATAAGAAAGAAAGGCTAGAATGGACTGACCGGATAAGATAAAGTGACAGAGTCACGGGATAATGAAGACTGAATCGGGAAACGAGGACTAGGGCTAGGGCTAGGGCAGTCTATAAGATAGACCATGAGGGGAATACATCCCCATTGTCATCCACACATCTAAGAGATCAGAGTGTAGAGCGAAAATAGAGAAGCAACAGTCAGCAGCGATGGCATTGGTTCACAGATTCGATCGCATTCACCGATTTCAGAGGCCAGCCGACGCAGGAGAGCTAGTGAGTACCGCAAAACCTCCTTGTACTTTGTCGCATTAATTGTTGTCATAAATGCATGCTAGATAGTGCAATAAATGCAATTTAGGAAAATGTCAAAAATGTGTAGGCACATCTATGTTGGCTAGGTGCGTCTGTGTTTGTGTCAGGTGTGTCTATGCAGGGTAAAGCGTATGTACCAGATGCGAGCGTGTTTGCATTGTGCAGGCGTGTTTGTGAAATGTGGGCACGTCTGTGTAGGACAGGCACGTTTGTGAAATGTGGGCACGTCTGTGCAGGACAGGTGCATCTGTGTAGAGCATAGGCACGTGTGTGTATTTCAGGCGTGTCTGTGCAGAGCAGGTGCGTTTGTGCAGTCTGTAAGCGTGGTTATATCATGAAGGCACGTTTATGTCTTCAAGGTCAAATCGGCAGTTCTGTGATGAACATACGCTGTTGATTGGATAAGCTGCTGAGAGTATACACTCAAGCAGGTCCTCTAGGGAAGACTAGGATAGATCAAGGCACTTTGTGATGAACAGTGAGTACCAAGACATAGTACTTTGTGATGAACAGGGAGTACCAATAGGAGCAGCACTTTGTGATGAACAAGGAGTACAAATACAAGCAGCACTTTGTGATGAACAAGGAGTGTAAAAACATGTAGTACTTTGTGATGAATAGGGAGTACCACTAGGATCCATAGCAACACTTTGTGATGAATAGTGAGTGTCACTAGGATAGAAGCAGCACTTTGTGATGAACAGTGAGTGTCACTAGGATAGAGTATCATAAGCACTTAAGCTTAAAAGAAGCATTTTGTGATGAACAAGGAATGCCACTATGACTGACATGATTGATTTGCTTGACTACAGGAGTATTTGCCTATACTGGAGTCACGAGAGAGATTCCCGTTGATGCATAGATTATGACCAGAGTTGACATTTGAGGATAGAGTAGCTATTGAGGTTATGGGTCTACGATACATTTTGTATGTGCCTGAGTTTTAGGTGAACATGGGTTTGCTGACTGCACTTGCTGAGAGATGGAATTATGAGACATGCACTTTTCATTTGTCGATGGGTGAGATGATAATCACCTTGGAGGATGTTTATAGGATTCTAAGGATACCAATTGATGGGGAGCTGATACCCTATGATCAAGATGGAGATAGGGAGGCCCTGAGATGAGTGTTCCAGGATCCGGGACTGGAGATGAGGGTTGGACACATGGCATGGGACACAATGACAGTGACAGGACTGGCACTACCAGTAGTGCTAGGAGGAGTGATTAGTGGGTTCCTGTGTCTAGACAGAGCGACATGAGGGTTGGCTATGGGCTGGGGGAGCACCTTGGAGACACTGGTGACACAACATACTAGATATGCCTAGGGACTATGTGCTAGCACACTAATACTATGAGCTTCATCAGTTTGTTTATCATGGATCCGTAGGATTGGGCTGTGGAGTTACATTGCTGCAGGTGTGTGCATATGAGTATTTGATGATTACCTGACTGATACATTTCAAGGGCAGGGGTCATGGACACAGCTTTGTGCATTTGTATGATATGATAAAATAATAGCCATGAATTGGCAGGTTGGAGAATTGGCGTCCAGTCTTAGATGAGATCGACACTGTGATATGGAGGTCATACCGTGAGTGCGAGCAGTGGGAGGATGACATAGTGGATCTACCCTAGACCTTCTGGAGTAGATATCTGATTGGGCCGCCCTATGTATTGGAGAGATAGCTGGTTGACAGGGTATGCGGGCAGTTTGGTAGGATCCAGTAGATGCCACGGGGTTCTGGTATATATGCTCAGACAGTCAGGGATCAAGCACACTTTAGGCCACTGTTGTCATATGATCAAGCCATGATGCAGCTGGTGGAGATGGTTCCCATGCCATGGAATATGTGGTTGGAGATTGAGGATGCAGGTATGGATGCAGAGTACATTGCATATTGGGCTGAGCATCCCTTTCCACGACTGACAGACCCAAGGGAGCCGATAGATGGAGATGGTGGGGGGAGAGGTCGATGGAGGAGAAGGAGTGTTGTTGGAGAGAGGAGAGTGGTTCCACAGAGAGAGGGTAGAGAGGAGAGATAGGCTCAGGTGGTGAGGGGTCACGGTGGATTGTCACTACAGGTCCCAGTAGCACAGGGTCCTAGACAGGTGCAGGGACAGGGACAGGGATAGAGGCAAGTACAGGTAGAAGCACAACCACCAGTGTAGGGGGAACCATAGGCAGAGCCACAGGCAGAGCCACAAGTGGTTGAGGAGGAGGATGAGCTATTTGAGCTAAGGGAGATCTGTCAGGGATAAGCAGATGAGATCTAGGACCTAGAGAGGGAGACAACTGAGGGATACAGAGCGAGAGCAAGATCAGGCTATCTAGTGCTATATTGAGGTTGAGATAGCACTAAGGGCTGGGAGGCAGGCAACAGACGACACAAGGGCTGGATATGCCTATGTTCTGTAGGCAAGAGAGGAGATAGGTTATTGGCAAGACCTATACTATGGGGCAGTGCCACTAGAGCAACAGGCGAGGAGCTTCTATAGACCATCACAGATAGCGACGGCCACAGGAGGGAGTCAGAGGAGACAAGCGTCTAGTGGTGGGGTTATGGGTCATCCACCACCACCAGATAGAGGGGCAGGAGAGATGATCTTGGGGCAGGTCCTTCTAGGGCTCAGACTCCATCAAGGCCAGGTGGCTCCGAGGGAGGGAGTTCATCATAGCCTTAAAGAACTCCCTATGTATCAGTTTTGTACCGTTTTTGTATGATGATGTAGACACCTTCGGGTGATTTGTAGCCATATGATTTTGACATCATTGTCTTATGAAACTTATGATTATATATATATATGAGATGATTCATCTCTGCGGCAGCTATATGCATGTGTACCTATGTGATGAGACGTTTCATGATGTGTTTCTATGTGATGGTTATGTTATGGATGCAAATATGTACATGATGCAATGCAATATTTTTGATCTTTTATTATATGTTATGTATGATGCAAATGTGAATGTATGAAATGTAGATGAATATGATAATGCAAATGACTATTTACAGGATAAAAATATAAGATGTGCTAACATGCGTTGTGTGCCAGATGTGATGCAATTGTGATATCTATATGTATGTATGAAATGCTTAATATGTGATAATGCAGGTGCAACTACATGAGATGTGACTATTTTTGGCGTGTCATTATACTCAGTCATGTGATAGCAGGCTTCACAGACTCAAGAAGGATGATGGAAGTCAATCACGAAAGAGGGAATGGAAGATAGAAGATATGAAAGTGAAAGAGCTTCTTGTGCGTTATCATCATTGAGCTTTATTATGGCAAGTAGGTTATGACAATTGAGGCATATGTTTGACCCAGAAACTCATTGTACTTGTTTGCATGGAGATAAGATAGTCAAAAACAAGGAATGCCCCAGTTCACACTAGACTCATAGTGTCCTCATATCCTTGGACAATTCATAGCATTACTAAGTGACAATCCATAAACAGCAAAGAAAAATAGGTGATGATACCCCATCCTCACCTTTCTAGTCAAAGACATCTCGGAAAAGCTAAAAGACATGTCACCAAAAAATAAAAATCAAAAGAAAACTAAGACTCGACACTAACATTCACTGTAGTACTCAAGTTTAGTGTCTCTTTTCACTTGTATAAGTCTTATTTGATTATGGTCACAATGTTTACTTTCACAAAAGGATAGATAGCACTAAACCATAATGTTGTCTGAGTCTGTTGAAAGATTTGATTTGTTGAAGTCCATTGTTGCTACTATGTCTCATCTAAAACTGACTGAATCCATGAAAGTGATACTTTATTGCAAAAAAGATAGAACTTTATTGTAATTGGCGATGCAAATGCTACTTTATTATGGATTGTGCGAGGATAGACTGAAGAAAATTGGAGGAAACTGTACTCCTCGAAATAGGCGATGCTCTCAGTTCCATACCCATTACTAAACGTAGGATTTGCCTTAGCCACAGATAGGAGCTGATTTATTATGGATGGAAAGGGGTGAAAAGGGAGGTTTATTATGAATGGTTTACCAATCTTGGGTAGATCAATAACAAGCCATGATGGGAGTGGATAATTTTATTATGAATGAATAGGTCGTGAGTGTGTGCAAAGTGAAATGATGAAAGTGAATCCTGAAGGAGGGAGGAGCAATGTCTCTACGCATGGTACTGGTGACCCAATTTTCACCATGGTACTTGCCCAGGGCACCACCGAAGTGGTTTTCACCATTGGCTGAAATGGTTTTTTTTTTGTTTTTCAATTTTTATTTTTTTTTGTGTCATAAGGCGCTTGTTTGCCAGGTTTTCACCAAGTAACGATTTTTTATTTTTATGATTTTTTTGTATTTTTTATTTTTTTAATTTTTTTGTATTTTTGAATTAGGACATGCTGAAGAGCTAAGTGTAAATCCTACGAAGGTGCATGCTATTGATAGGATCCTCCAAAGGTTCACCCTCTATGGTTGAGAGCTGATATGCACTAGATCCATATGCTGCTATAATGATGTAAGGACCAATCCAATTTGGTTCGAACTTGCCCTTCTTCTCTCTGTCTTGTTGATTTTTAGGATTTTCTCTAAGAACCAGGTCACCTACCTTAAATGTCTGAGACTTGACTTTATGATTGTAGCTGCGACTCATTCATTGTTGATAAGCCTTGAGATGATTAAAAGTAGTTTGTCTTTGTTCATCCAATAGTTCAAGTTCTTGTAACCAAGAGATCTTGTAGTCTTCATCACTGATAATGTTTTGCAAAGAGACTCGTAAAGAGGGTAACTCGACCTCAATAGGCAAGATAGATTAAGTGTCGTAGACAAGTGAATAGGGTGTAGCTCCTATAGGTGTGCGGACACTTTTGTGGTAAGCCCAAAGTGCGGGATTAAGTTGGATATGCCAATTATGGCCAGCATCATCGACTGTCTTTTTTAAAATTTCAAGGATTGTTTTATTAGATGCCTCATCTTGACCATTACCTTGGGGGTAATATGGTGTGGAGAAATGATGGGTAATATGGAAGCAGCCACAGAGTTCACAAACATCCTGAGTTTTGAAGGGATGCCCATTATCGGTGATGATGGAAACAGGAATACCGTATCGACAAACAATATAGTTGAGAATGAATGTAGCAATTTTTTTTCCAGTAAATTGTGTGAGAGGCACAACTTCGATCCATTTTATGAAATACTCTATGGCAATGATGATGAATTTATGACCACTGGAAGATGGAGGGTGAATCTTGCCTATGAGATTGAGTCCCCACTGACAAAAGGGCCAAGGAGTTGTAATTGGTTGAAGTTCTTGTGCTGGCGCATGGATGAGGTCTACATGAAGTTGACACTACTTACATTTCTTGACAAACTGATATGAATCTTTTTCCATATTGGGCCAATAATATCCAGTCCTGATGAGTTTCTTGGCTAAGGTAGGACCACTAGAATGCAGACCACATATCCCTTCATGTACTTCACATAATACAATCTGAGCTTCGTCGCTTCCTAAACATCTAAGAGGAGTGCCATCTAGACCTCAATAGTATAGGATATCGGCTAAAATGATGTATCGAGAAGATTGGCAAATGAAAGTGCGATGTTGGTTATTGGATAGATCAGGAGGTAGGGTATTGTCATGAAGGTATGCAAAAATGGAACCGTATAACTGGGACTCAGGACCAACAACACATATCATCTTAGTAGGAGTGATTTTATATGAGGGAACCAAAAGGTTATCCACCAAGAACTCATAGCAAGTCTCATTCAGTGGTAGATCAATTAGTGAAGCAATTGTAGCCATGGCATCTACAACTCAATTCTGCTCTCTTGATATCTGCTCAAAGTCTATCTTCATGAATTGTTGTTTCAAGTCATCCACCATTTTTTTATAGGGCATTAATTTCTCATCCTTTGTTTGGTAGTCATTAGTTTCTTGATGAATTACAAGTTGAGAGTCCCCAAAAACATGAAGTTCCTGGATCTTCCACTGAACTGTAATCTATAATCCAATTGTTAATGCCTCATATTCTTCTATGTTATTAGTGCAGGGAAATGATAATCGATATGATTTTGGTATAGAATCCCCTTGAGGAGTTATGAAGAGGATGCCAGCTTCTACCCCATGCTATGTGTATGAGCCGTCAAAGTATAGTTGCCAAGGCTTTGCATGTGACACTGTTAAAATAGATTCATCCAAAAATTCTAAAATTAGAGGAACGCCATCTATCATTGGAGCATCTACTAACTAATCTGTGATAGCTTGTCCTTTTATTTCTTTTTTGTCCACATACTTGATGTTGAATTCACTGAGGATCATCACCCATTTGGCTAGTTGCCCAGTAAGTGTTGCTTTATTGAGAAGGTATTTCAATGGATCGATCCTTCCAACCAACTTAGTCTTATGAGTTAGCATGTAATGTTGTAATTTCTATGAAGCAAAGACCACAATGAGACATGCATGCTCAATTGGTGTGTAGTTTAGCTCATACCCCACCAATGTGTGACTGATATAGTATACTGCCTTTTCTTTGCCCTCAGTATGTTGTTGTGCTAAGAGTGCCCCCAGTGTTGTTGAAGTAGCTGATATGTATAGTAATAGAGGTTGATCTGGAACTGGTGGCATCAAAACTGGTAGATTCAGAAGATAATCTTTGAGTATTTGGAAAGCTTGTTGATAGTTATCATCTCTTTTGAATTTGATGTTTTTATGTAGCAAGTGCTGAAAGGGATTACACTTATCTGCAAGTTGTGCTATGAATCTTCGTATGGACTAGAGTCTCCCTTGCAAAGATTGAAGTTGACTGATATTTCGTGGTGGTTGCATCTCTAGGATGGCCTTGACTTTTGCTAGATTAGCTTGGATTCCTCTTTTTGATACAATGAATCCAAAGAGCTTCTCGGAGGTTACTCCAAAGACACATTTCTTGGGGTTTAATCTTACTTTGTATTTTTCCAACCGATCAAAGATGACTGAAAGTATGTCCAAATGTGTATCTTTGTCTACTGATTTGCCCAAGAGGTTGTCAACATAATCTTCCACAGTGATAGCATGAGATCATGAAAGATAGTAGTCATGGCTCTTTGATATGTAGTGCCTGCATTTTTTAGCCTGAAGGGCATGACATTCCAATGGAAAGTTCCCCAAGGACAAGTGAATGTTGTGCTGATCCTCGAATATGATTTTTATTTGATTATAACCAGAGAATCCATCCATCAATGATAACATTTCATGACCTGCTATGAGATCTATAATCAAATCTATGTTTGGTAATGAGAAGTCATCCTTAGGACAAGCTTTGTTGATGTCTATGAAGTCTGTACATATCTTGGTGCTACGATCTGGTTTACTGACAGACACTAAGTTGGAGATCCATTCAGGATAATCAATTGGGCGTATGAATTCGACATCCAATAATTTTTCAAGCTCAGCCTTGACTAATAGTGCCACTTGTGGGTGCATCTTTCTCCATTTCCATTTCACTGGTTTTGCCCCTGGTTTAATTGTCAAATGATGCATTACCAAATCTAGATCCAATCCAGCCATATCAGCGTATGACCATGCAAAGTTGATTTTGTTGGCATATGCACACTCCAATGAGACATTGTATGTGATTGAAGGTTTTGTCATTGATGGCAACCTTGCAATCCTATGGCACCGGCAAGACATCATACCGGCAAAGTATTACACAGGCAAGATAGTGTACTGGCATTAGCAGATCACACTCTACACCAACACTCAGGACACCGGCACTGGCACAGAAGAAAACAAGTATACCAGCACAAAGACTGACAGGATTTTTGTTATGCAATATTTTGTTTATTATTGTAAGCCGACTTGGCAAATTATAAAATGACACTTATATATAAAGGAGATCATTGTAGACATTTGTAGGAGTGATGAGAGAGTATTAAGGAAATTATTAGGTAGACCTAATGTGCAAAATATAAGTCAAGGGTATATGTAAAGAATAGAGCAGGAACCGGTACTGAATCTAGCATTGGAGGTGCTATTGTAAAGCAGTACAAGTTATTGGATTAGTATAATCCTTATTGTAAGTCAATGTGACTTCCTATTGACCAGTGAGCTCTAGGTAGTTGGCCTTCCTGCATGTGCAGGCCCCTATTGTAAGTAATATTCTCTTATTGGCCAGTGAGTGCATATTGTGGGTCACAAATCCCACCAAGGTCTTTCCCACACTGGGTTTCCTCGTTAAACATCTTGTGTTATGGTATACTTTTCATGTGGATGTTCTTGATTCTATTTATTGCATTATTTCTTGCATACCGATACACTGTTATATTATGTTCTGCATGTTTTAACTTAAGAAATTCTTATTACCGGTTAGATACTAATTCAGCCCCCCCTCTTAGTATCTATGGCACCCCTAACAATTGGTATCAGAGCTGTGTCCTCTATTTTCAGAAGCCTAAATTTTCAGAAGCCTAACAACTTGAGGAAGATCTTGACACCAGTAAAGATGGAAAATTTGATGAAGCAACTTGAAGGAGCTCTTACAGACTATGATGCAGAGAAATTAAAAAATATCAAATTAGAAGATGATTTAAGGGCAGCTTAGGATATCATTCAGGCACTTCAAGAAAATTTTACTGTTGCAAGAAATAAGAGAAGAGAACTTTCTGAAAAATTGCAAAATGAGAATGATGAAAAGGATTCACTTAATGATATGATAAGCAAGTTGAAAGAAGAGATCATGACAACAAAAATGAAATGCAGGATATGACTATGAGATTTTGCAAAGAGATTGAGGACAAGAAGAAGAATGAAGAAGAATTGACTAGAAGACTAAGTGATGCAGCAAATGAGAACACAAGACTTAGCTATGAAAATGATATGTTGAAGATAGATCTGATGCATACTCAAAATAACTCAAATGAACTGATGAGACAAAAAGAAATCTTGGAAAGAGAACTAGAAACTGCAAATCAACACAGAAAAATTCAAGAAAAGCTCAGAGGAACTTGGTACCTTGCTGAAGAATCAAAAACCTAAAGGTGACACTTCTGGAATTGGCTTTGAAGTTGGTGAAAGCTCCAGTACTACAAATACTTAGGATCACAGCAAACCAGTAAGACAACCTAATGCTTATAAATTCAATGGAAAATGCTTTAACTATAATAAGTATGGTTAGAGAGAAAATGAATGTAGATCTAAGAATTATCAGAATATCAACACACCCACCGGTCAATGTTCAAAATGCAACAAAGTTGGTCACAATTCTAAAAATTGCAAAATGAATATGAGATGTTATGTTTGTGGAAGATTTGGACATTTATCAAATCAATGCAGAACACAAACTGACATAGGTTATGGGAAAGCTATTCAGAAGAATAATGTAACTTGTTATGCATGTAACAAGATTGGGCATATTGCTAAATTTTGTAGAAGTAAAGGAACAGTGATAGACAACAAAAGTGCTAGCTTGAAAGGTAAAGAAAAAGTTGAAGAGGTTAAGCAACAATTCTCAAAACAATGGATTAGAAAAGTTGATCTAAACATTGGGAATACTTCTCCACCAGTAGAACCAACCAATGTTTCACCGGTAGGATAGAGTGATACTTCACCGAAAGGACAGAGCAGTGCTCCACCGACAAGAAGTTCTTCATCTAATTGAAGAAAATTTCCTTGAGGGTTTGGCAATCTAATGACACATGTTCTAATTATTCCCTTGGTTAGAGATAAGAAGTTGAAAATTACTTATTACCGGCAGACAATGTTAAGTGAATACATAACCAGCATGCAATTAATGTGGTAGATGGTGAAAAGACATTATAAAATAAGGTTTTGGCTCCATTTCATTTCACTGTGATTTCAAATTTTCAGAGAGCGCGAAGATTCTGAGCTAAGGCATTTCGAGCAAGAAGCAAGCACACTCCAAGCAATCATCCATCCAAGGCAGAAAAAGGTATTTAATAATTGCATCCACCTCTACAATTGAATACATAGCAAACCCTACTCTTGTTGAAGCAATAAAAAGACCTAGGCCCGTATTTCAGTTAGTTCCCGAGATAGCAAAGAAGGATGATACCTTAGGTGCCTTTTCTCAAATCCCTAAGGGAGTTGTATATGCTGAAGACCCCAGAATGTACATCCATTGCAACATTGAAGAGTTAGGAGATGAGGAAATCAAAACCATGTATAAAACCGTGATATGTGATGATACCAACAATGTTAAAGATGAACACAAGATTATTGAAACCCTAGGATTTATAGAGATCCTTAGCATTCCTAAATTTCCTAAGGATGTGATTAGGATAGTTTAAAGCAGAGTACATGGAGAATTTTTCTAGTTAGATGCAATCCATAAGATCACCAAGGAAGCTGTGAAAGCTATCATAGGGTTACCGACCACTGGTAAGAGACTAGATAAAACCAAGAAGGTCCCCAATGACCTAGTTATAAAACTAACTGGTGCAACATTCGACAAGAGGTCTTTAAGGGTTAATGATGTAAAAGATATCAATGTGAGATTCATCAGTATGATATTAGGTTATAAAGCCACTCATGCTAATAGACTTAACTCAATTTCAAGTTTATGCATTAAGAGTGCTTATGATATGGTAACAGACAATGCAATAATTGACATATGTGAATGGTTAAAGGATGAACTAATTGACAACCTTGGAAAGATAAAAAAGGACAAGAAAGGAACTTTTAGATTTGGAAATCTATTAGTATGCCTAATGCTACACTTAACAAAATAGGTTCCTAGTATAGGTAATAAAGAACTTGGATATGACATACCGGTAGGAAAGCAATTGACTGAACTATTCAATAACATGGGTGAGAACAAGGAAAATAATATTAATGACTTCTTTCAAGCATTAAAGACCAAAATGAAGAAAAGAATAAGGTTATCTCAGAAAATAGTAGACAAATACAAAGTGATATATGCTTTGTCATTAAGAAAGATGAAATCTGGATGGAAGCGGTCATCCCAAGGACAATTTGGGTAACCGAGATGGGCTATGAAACAGATGACCACATAGTTGAAACATATGTTAAAGCACTTCTGGAAGCCCCCAATGAACCTAAGGAAGAAGTATTTGGTAGTGCAGAGATCATAGAAAGCCAAATACAATCAAAGAAAAGAGTAAAGAAGGTTGAGACATTTGTAAGGAAAGGCCCAGACAAGCACAAGCCATTAAGGAAGATGTATTAAAGAAAACCAACACAACAGAGGATGAGTTGGTAGCTCCACAACCAGAAACTCACCTATCATCGGTAGGTACTTCTTCGGAAGGTGACATGCCATCAACTTTTAAAAGAGTTGTAAGAAAAAGAGATCCCTCACCGGCAACCACACCTTCACCTAGAAGAACAAGGCAAAAGCAACAAGTAGTGAGATCTCCAATTAGAAAGGCCACACCAAAGAAGAAACGGACACCTAAGAAGAAGAAAAGGATAAACAGAGACTTGGCCCCTCTTGATATACTATTAAATGAAATCATAGAGGAAGGAAAACTGAAGAACATAGAGAAAATTTATGACACTCTAACTACTGATGAGAAAGAGCAAGTTGAGAACAATGTTATATTGCATATGGACATGTACAAGAAATTTTTTATGGAAGTAGCAAATGAAATTCTTGATGAATTATTCAAAAGACTTGAGGCCAGAAGGCAAGAAGTGATAGAATTAGATAAGAAAATAAAAATAGAGAAGCTACTTGCTGTATATCTGGTAAACTCTCCAAAATAAATTGATGATTTGATTGCTCAAGCAAACTGGTTAGTATTCTCTACTGCACACCGGCATATTTCACTAATGGCAGGAAGAGTTAATGAAGTGACTGAGGAAACAGAAGATGGATGGGATATATTCTTGGTTGACAAAGAAAAACAAGAATAGTACAGGAACCCTAAACCTATAAAGGTATATCAGAAAGATAGAGACAAGGGGAAAGGTAAAATTGGTGGACCACCAAGCATCAAAGTTAAAGACAAGCTACCCCCACCGGTGAAAATAAAAACTACTGAAGATCAACCGGTAATAGAAAGTATGGATGTAGAGGATAACAATCCTAATTCTGAAGTCCTATATACTATGAATGTTGATACTCAAAAGATCAACATAATAGTGGACAAAGATACAACTAATAAGTTAGATATGGCTAATGAGCCTCCGGTAGCAGGGGAAACAGAGAAACCGGCAGAAGATACAGAGAAAAAGGTAGAGACTGAGTCAAAGACAAAGACAACACAATATACAGAGAAACCAACAGAGCTAAAGGCTTCATAACAACATCAACCAGAACAGGTACATAAGGAAACAGTGCCACTGGTAACTAGCGAAGTAGGAAAACCAATGCTTAAAGAAATGCAGACACAAACTGACCTACCAGAGGTCAATACAAGCATGGTTACTTCCACCGGTACTCAGATTGTTGGATCATCATCAGTATTCAAGTCAACAAATGTGACTGAGGTATTACTTGATTCTATCAAGAAAATAATTGACTGTAGCTCACAGGCCTACAAAGCAATTGATGATTCTATACCAATTTTGAAGGTAATAGCTCCCAACTATAATATAGATAATAAAGATTCTTTAGGACAATTGGATACATTGTGTAAATATATTTTAGAAAACATTGAGAAAATAAAGGAAGAGTCAGTAAAGGATAAGGTAGAAAAAGAAAAATAGAAATTATTTGATGAGGAAATAAAGAGGTGTAACAAAGATTTTGACACACTTCTACCGGAATTATGTAATTTGTTGAAAGAATACAAAAATACATATAAAGATACATGTAAAACAAACTTTTTGACTGTAGATATTGACAAGAAAATAAGCAAGGCACAGGATGAGATAAATAAACTTGCAGACAGCTTTGTCAACTCACCTGATACACTATCAATTTTTGAAGAGAAGATAGCAAATTTTGAGGAAGAACTACTCAAATTAGAAAGGGAGAAAGAAAGAATAATAAATAAGGCAAAACATTTGAGATCTAAACTAATTCCAAGATTGGACTATTTAGCATCTCTGTGGAAGGAAATTTCTGAGGCATTAACACAAGGAAGAAAAACACCAGCAGACCATTTGCAGCATCTCACCGGTACAGTGAAGAGAACAGAGACAACAATAAAGGATAGTAAGAAGTTTATGGATAGTATAAACTTAATTTTGGGAGATCTTTTTTAGATTATAACTACCCAGCTACAAGGTTGAGTTTATGGATAGTTGAACCTACAAACTCTACTGACATCTTGACAACCTTTGTCATTGATGCCAAAGGGGGAGTAGTGGGATGAGAAAATTCAAAACACAGGAATCATATGCTCAGGGGGAGCTCTCACATTTTTGGTAAACTTTTTTTGGTAACATTTTTGGACTACACATTTTTGGGTACTTTTTGAAATTTCTCATGAGTGTTGCCATCAATGCCAAAGGGGGAGATTGTTGGCATATACACAGTCCAATGAGACATTGTATGTGATTGAAGGTTTTGTCATTGATGGAAACCTTGCAATCCTGTGGCACCGGCAAGACATCATACTGACAAAGTATTACACAGGCAAGATAGTGCACCAACATCAGCAGATCACACTCTACACCGGCACTCAGGACACCTGCACTGGAACAAAAGAAAACAAGTATACCGGCATAGAGGCTGACAAGATTTTTGTTATGCAATCTTTTGTTTATTATTGTAAGCCGACTTGGCAAATTGTAAAATGACTCTTATATATAAAGGAGATCATTGTAGACATTTGTAGGAGTGATGAGAGAGTATTAAGCAAATTATTAGGCAGACCTAATGTGCGAAATATAGGTCAAGGGTATATGTAAAGAACAGAGCAGGAACCGGTACTGAATCTGGCATTGGAGATGCTATTGTAAAGAAGTACAAGTTATTGGATTAGTATAATCCTTATTGTAAGTCAATGTGACTTCCCATTGACCAGTGAGCTCTAGGCAGTTGGCCTTCCTGCATGTGCAGGCCCCTATTGTAAGTAATATTCTCTTATTGGCCAGTGAGTGAATATTGTGGGTCACAAATCCCACTGAGGTTTTTCCCACATCGGGTTTCCTTGTTAAACATCTTGTGTTATGGTGTACTCTTCATGTGGATGTTCTTGATTCTGTTTATTGCATTATTTCTTGCATACCGGTACACTGTTATATTATGTTCTACATGTTTTAACTTAAGAAATTCTTATTACCGGTTAGATACTGATTCACCCCCCCTCCCTCTCAATATATGTGGCACCCCTAACAGATTTGTTGTTCTATGAAGAAACTTATGAATTTTGACCTTTCTGACTCTATCAAAGATTGAGCCAAGAATATGTTGTGTGGAACTTCTTCTGTGCCAATATTTGTTTTGATAGTCTCCTCTACCAACATGTATGACTTTTCCTCATATGATGCTGGGAGAATATCGAGCCTTCCATCTTTGGGTTCCTTAGAGAGGTTTTTGCCCTCAGATACGTCCTTTCTTTTTACTTTTTTGGGGTCAGACAACGCCACAATGTGGTTTTCACCATAAGACCCTTGATTTATTTTTATTTTTATATTTTTGTGACTGGAAGGCCCGACACCCTCACCAAAATATGCCATGCTATTGAGTTCTATAGTGTATCCTGCCTTCTGGTCCCCAAGGGGAAGATCATCTCGTATGCATAGATAATCAATGAAGGCCTCATCATTTTGGAATGTATCGAACTGTGCAGATCCTTCATGGTCCCAGTCAATGAGTTGGTGGTGAACAAGTGGAAGGCCTTTGATTTCTTCGAAGTTAGCGAGGCTAAGGGTTAAAATGTAGTTATATTCAAGTATGTCGAGGTAGTCATTGAGGTCATCATTGGTGCTCTCCTCATCTATCTCAATCGTGAATGAATCCAAATGGTCATCACTAGTAGCATATTCTAGGATAGGTGTTCTCATTCTTTGTGATTTCGACCTAGAACCTAGAGACAAGGACTGTGTGGAATTCTCAAGGGTTGTTTCTTGACCAACTTTGAATTTTCTATAAAATTCCTCTTCTTCTGTGGGTTCATCTAGTTCTTTGAATGTCTCAGTGAGTTCATAGTCACTGGAGGATTTGTCTGAATCCCATTTTCATTCATTGGAGTCTGTGGAATAGCGATTTTCTTGTTGAATTTTGGTAGCTTTGACTTGTGATGCTTCTCCTATATTTTGAGTATGGATCTTGGAAGTCATGAAACCAAGTCCTTTCGAGCATTTCTTTTTGGATGTCAATTCAGGTTGTAAAGGTTCAATGATGCCTTCCTTCCTTAAGCCAAGAGGACTTTTGCCATCATACCCAATTTTTTGTAGGATCTTGAATCCTTTGCCATACTTTTCACATGGTATGCTGATGTGATCTTGTGTATCATTTTCAAGGTCTTTGTAAAGCATGTTGTATAAGTCTTCTTCTTCCAGTTCACCCCATCTTTGAAAGGTAATAGGGTCCCATTTGAGTATAATGATAGATACCTGCTTATTAGGGTGTGGTCTTCCATATTCTTTTGGTGAACTCATTACTTGTTGTAAGCACATGGTTTGATTCAAAGTGTATTCACCCATGCCCTTGTCCTAAAATTTACCTTTAAGCTCACCTTGTTTTGATGTCAAAGGTTTTAATGATTCAGGATCAATGTATGCAGGAGAAGGGACAACTTCCCTATTACTCGGAATGACCATCTCAGTTTTCGGTCTCAAGTTATTGCAATATATGTATGGATTAGGATCACCATTAACTATTATTTCAACTCCATTATGAGGAAACTTAATCCATTGGTCATATGTAGATGGGACTGCCCTCATTTCATGAATCCATGGACATCCTAGCAATATGTTGTATGTGAGATCTAGGTCTAGGACTTGACAAACCACATCCTTCGTAACTGGCCCAACTCTGAGAGGCAAGGTGACTGTGCCTTTGGATGAACACTCTTCATCATCATATGCCTTGATGGTAACTTTGTTTGTAGAATTCATAGCTTTATCAGAATATCCCAATTTTTTAATAGTGCTCAATGTACAAATGTTTAGACCTTCTCCTTCATCTATCAGGACTCATTTTATTCGATGTTTGTTTATGAAGGCTTCAATGTGTAATGGTGCATTATGTGGCTGACTTATGGAGGCATCATTGGCTTCTGTGAATGTAAGGGAGTGTGGAATGGAAAGGTATCCCACCATGGCTTGAAACTGGTCCATGTTCAGATCAGTAGGGACAGAAGTGTCTCTTAAGATTTTGTCAAGAATGACTTTATGTGCGGGGGATATGTGTAAGAGCTCAAGGATTGAGATAAGTGCGGGTGTCTTCCCCAACTATTCTATAAGGTCATACTCAGGTTTGGTTGATGAGGAAGAAGTGTTTTTAGCTGGAGCACCTTGCAAAGTTAATTTACCTCGACGAATTATGACATTACATTCAAAGGTAGGTTTGGAAGAAGATCCAATGCCTTTTAGGACAATTTTGGGTCATTGGGTAGAATTCTCAGGTGTTTTGTCCTTGATGATAATGGTAGAGACATAATTGTCCATTGAAATTTGATTCATAGTTGAATCATAGTTATAAGATGCTCTGGTATAGTTGGTTTGGTCATCTATGGCTGCAACTTTTCCTTTTGTCATGTTTTGGGAATGGTTCCTTAAACATCTCATGTTCTTGGTTGGATGAGTGTCCTTCAATCTCAATGTCACCTCTATCAATGAGATCTTGTATGATGTTCTTCATTTGATGGTAATTTACAATTTTATGTCCCTTGCTCTTATGGAATTTACAATACTCATCATCATTCCACCAATTTGGTTTGACCTCTGGCTCATATGGAGGAAAATCTGGAATTGTAATTACCTTCGTTTGCCACTAGCTTCTTGAAAACTGACTCAAGTGGTTCTCCCAATGGAGTGTACTTCCTTCGTGACTTTGAAGTTGTTTGAGTATTCACTTGATTGTTTGTAGAGATTGATCCAGAAAAAACAATTTTGGGTCATACTGTATTGGCATCAACAACACCGTCATTGATTGTGTTCTTGTTTTTGTTCCAAAATCTTGGCTTATCTTTTCCTTTAAAGTCATCTTTGTTTTCTTTGAATATCTTAATGACTCCTTGCTTAATTAGGACCTTCTCTATTGTTAAGCCTTTTTCAATGACATCCTTGAAGGTGGACAAACAAGCTTTTCATAGGTCATAACCAATGTCTTTGTTAACATTCTGGGTGAACATTTCTACCATTTGTTTCTATGGAATTTCACAAGAGCATCTGCTGGCTAAATTCCTCCATCTTTGTAAAAATGATGAAAAAGACTCTCCATCTTTTTGCTTGGTGTTGCACAAAGTAGTGACTGATATGTCTATCTCTATGTTGTATGAAAAATGTTGGATAAATGCCTCTGCTAGATCACCCCAAGACTTAATTCCATGTGGGAGTTGGGAGAACCATTCCATAGCTTGATCACCTAAGCTTTGTGGGAATAATCTCATCAAATATGTCTATTCTACTACTACCTCAATGCAAGCTATGAAAAATTGTCTTATGTGTGCCTTAGGATCTCTTTTGCCTCTATACTTATCAAACTTAGGCATCACAAAGTGTGTAGGAAATGGAGGCATTGGAATGCTTTTGTCAAATGGATAGGGACATATGTCTCTCATTGTGTAAGTTGGCTTCGGTGTATTTATGTCCTCCATTTTCTTTTGTAAGTCCTTAATTTGTTGTTCCAAATTGCTCTTAGGTGGAGATCAGCTTCTTGGACCATATCCCATGCCTGAACCACCAGGTGGAGGAGGAGCATGTTGCATATATGGATGCTATTGATCATACACATGTTCATATGGAGGAGGTCTATAATGATGTTGTGTATATGGACCACATGGTATAGAGTCATGATGAGGAATGGAATATCTGCTTTGTCCATGTATACCATACCCTATAGGCATGTCATGAGTTTGTTCTAGTGAGTTTCCCCCAAATTTGACGTGGGGTTTCCTTGTGTCCAAATTTTGAGCATGCCTTTGAATATCTAGTTGCTTTGGTGGTTGATCCTTAGCATTGGTATATGATTGAGCATATTTTTCTGCATAAGACTTCCATAATGGTCTGTAAAGGTGAGTATCATATGCTTGACCATGTGTGTATGGGACCTCTGGTTTTTGAAACAAAGATGATGGTGATTCAGGAACAAGATGTGGTCCTCTATTGCCTCCACTATTAGGCCTCCTTTGATCCATGTTGGAGTGAGGTTGTTGCAAAGGTCTATTTTCCATTATTTGAGACATATCAAAATCATGAGGGATCTTGGTTCCACTTTGTGCCATCACTTGTAGAAAGTATTGTCTATCTCTCCTCATTATTTCCTCAACCAATCGATTGAAATGGGGATTCATAATGGTGTCTTCCACTTCTGCTGAATGTACGAAAAAAGTTGTCCATATTGTCATTGTGTGTATCATTGTTGTTTGTAGTGTCCATGTGCTCAATATTTGGAATGTTTCTATAAGCATCCATGTCAGGTAATGTAGTATGATCAGAATTGAAAAAGGTATCATTGTCATATTCATAGGAACTCATGTTTGCGGACTCTTGAGCCTCTTTAGCTTCTCTCCTAGATTTTTGGGAACGGGTTTCAACCATGAACTAGGTATTGACCAAGATGTGTGAGACTAGATGAAAATGGAAAGAGTATGGAAGACCAAGAGTTGGATGGAATGTAAATGAATCTAAGGTGTACTTGCAATGTCCAAAGTGTAAGACCAAGTATGTATGTAGTAGAGTAGGTGTGGCTTCCAAAGAGAGGATAGTTTCTCTTGATGAGGTAAGTTGACCTTGACTCTAAGTAAGACCAAATGAGAACCAAAGGTGATAGATCTTGACGAGGGACCACTTAGCAAGATGTTGTTGTACGTAATGTGTTGAAAAGGTATGATGAGGACAAGGAAGTGACCTTTTGACTCAAGTTTAGAAAAATATGAATGTAATGTAAGATGTAAAGCAATGATGGACTTTGTGAGACCCAAAGATAGGTTGAATGCTAGATGAAAACCCTAGAGAGATAACCTAGGAAGCTTAATAAGTCTGAAACTGATTGTTCTTGTTTGCTGAATTATGAAAGTTTCCAATCCTGAACACATACGTGCCTGTATACTTCATAGATGTGTTTAAAGGACACAAATGCTATTCTATCAGGCACATATGCGCTTAAATGACATAGACGTTATTCTGTCAGACACATGCATTTCTGAGATGCTGCAATGTTGCTCAAAAGATACAGATGCGTTTCTGCCCTTCACAGATGCGTTTAGATGATAGAGACACGGGTCTATCAGACACAAATGCATTTCTACAAACTTTGTGCAATTTTTCCAATCTGTGAAGTTGTTTGTTGTGACCAAATCTGAATGTTTCACTGTTTTTCATGACAACAGGACATAGTGTTGATGAGGACTCAATGTTTGCAAGTGTTTAGACTCAAAGACTCCAAAGAAAAGTGTGTTGTTTGATGTAAAATTGTTTTGCATACCCTTGAAGACACAAAAGACACAATGTTATGATGTTTGGTCTTGAATGTTTGATTGTTCAAAATAAGTCAAGCACAATTCTTATGGCTGGCTGAGACAATAGTTGTCGATCCCACATGGAGTTTCCCCCGAGCCTCCGCTATTCAGAGCAGATACTTAGATTCTTGACCCCATTGGCGCCACCCTCGACACTCACTTCTCAGGACAACCAAGCATTAGTCCCCATGAAAACTCCTCATGGCAAACTTTGTATCTCTACTAAGAACCCTATGTGTGTGGACCGCTACCAGAGGTCTAACCTCCTGCCCCAACAACTAGAAGGATTTTGGTTTCTAAAACAAAAATGTGCTAGTAAGGGCATCTACTCATGTGGCCATACATGCAGCACTTTCAGCTCTGTAAATACAGAAGGCTTCCAGCCAGTAGGGGTTACGCCCTACAACTGATCAAATAAATTTGATCAAACGGGTTTATGGGGAGACATAGTGTCGGTATGAACTAATCAACACACATTATCCATAGTTTTTACCATAGATACAGTTATTTATAGTGGTTTGGAAGAAGATGGCTTTTCTTTTGCTACCACTTGGGTCGTTCTCTCCTCACTAGTAGTCCTAATGACCACACGGGGAGACAGGCCCTCTAAAGATTAAACAAAAAGAGCCTATTGTTCAAGACACAAAAGACAATGGTTCAATTTTAGGACACCAATTCAAGTGTTTGCTAATCTATGAAAACAACACACAATAAAAAAAAAAAACCCCTACCAAGGTCCTGCAACAAAGATCTATTAGTAGTTTGGATTGTTTGACATAATCACCCCTTCCTGCAAGCACACAAGTTAGGTAAATTTTAGATCCGAAAGACTTTGTGAAATAGGGGCCTTCAACAAAATGATTTTGCTTCCAAGACAAGCTACACCAGTTTTGTTAGCTAGATCTAAAAATGTTAGCCCAAAATAAGCTAGATCTGAAATCTGAATGACGAAAAAACTAAATCAATGAAATAAAAAATGCAACAATCGAACACAAACGCAGTTGTCACAGACACAGACACTGTGAGAACACATAGATGCGGCTCCTGCATGCAAATGTGGTTGAAGACTTCACAGACGCGATTATGGAACACAGACGTGTTTCTCAAAATCTACAAAAAAAAAAAAATATTGTCCAAGACGTAGACGTGGCTCCAGATGTCACAGACGCGGCCTAAAATTGAAAAGGCAATCCAAAAGTGTGCAGACGCGAAATATCAAAATGTTGTCAGAAATGTCAAATCTACAACTTCAAAACAAAATCATCACATGTCCAATAGAATTTGGATCTCCATTCTTTCTATCTCCATTGATCTTGCTTGATATAGTTGCTCTCAGATTTTATGTGCACAAGAGCTCAACAAAGAACGAAAATGTGTTGCAAGTAGGATCACATATAAAGTGCAAAGGCATAGTATAGTCAATTGATCAGGTAGTCAGGGATTGATAATGAAGGAAGCATCTCCTTATATAGAAGACACTATAAGAAATGGAGGGATAAGATTGAGAGGTGTAAAAGATAAATGGTCAGCTATGATTAGAGGGTAGGTAAAAGAAATAATAAAATAATGAGAGGGTAGGTAGTGTAGGAATTAAGAGATGAATGCCATGTGTCATGGGTAGAAAAGACTAATGAATTAATTAAATAAATAAAGATTTATTTAATTAATAGAGGAAGTGGGATCAATTAAATAAATAAGATATTTATTTAATTTAGGAAAAGGGATAATTTAAATAAATAAAGGTTTTTTATTTAAATGAGAAATAAAGCTAGAAGAGGATAAATTAATTAATTAAATAAATAAAGATTTATTTAATTTATAGAAGAATTGGGCTAAAATAATTAAATAAATAAAGATATTTATTTAATTAGATATGACAATTTTAGGTGTCTACAACTACTAGTTGGTATTCTCAGCTTCAGGGTTTCTGGTTGATGCATTCCAAGTCTGTGTGATTCGACTGACAATATCCTATGATGAGTTAGCCTTGAAATGAAGATGAGATCATGTTTCCATGTCATCTTTGTGCACGTGAAAAATATCCTTGAGGATCTTGCATGAAGAAGTTTGATTCTATCTACCTCAGGAATGTGCAAAATCCTAGTAAACGGTAGAGAGCACGTGATGGGTTATTAGCTTCCAGAAGCAGTGAAGAACGAACGATGGAGAACGTCTTGAGATTTGTTCAAGATTGTTTTACCCTATGCAATTTCATTGAACAATTATGATTGGACTGACTATATTGTTAACCTAGATGCTTAGGGTTTTAGGTTTCGTCTACCGACCTAATTATTGTTTATAACATCGATGATGATTCTCATTTGAAATTGTTGGCAAATGTTATGTGTGTATCCAAGTGAAGAGATACTTAATTCTTGCCAAACCAGAGTAGTGAGTAGAGATCTGTAGAGTGTGATTGCAAATGTAGAAGAATTGAAGTGGATCTGCCTTGGCATTAAGTGTTGTTATCAAATCAGTGTATTACCTATTAACTTCTAACCATTTCAGTAGTTGGAAAATCCCTTTACCAGGTAGCTTTAATAGGATTTTTGTAAATCCTTTGAGAGGGTGACTTAAAATCATTGAGTTCTTCAAATCCTCTTATGAGGTAACCTTTAACAGGGTTTTAACCTTTAATCAGGTATTTAGCTATCCCTTAACCGGGTGATCCCTAGCAGGATCGGTTCCTAGCAGAACTCGTTGTAAAGTCTTTAACCAGACTAGGCTCCTAATAGAGCGGATTTTAGAAGAGATCAAGAACAACTTGTGGGTATTCATCCCCACCATGGTTTTTCCTAGTTGGGTTTCCATGTGAAAAATCAGTGTGTCATGTGTGATACTTTTTCATGTGATGTTTTAGTGTTTTTAGTTAAGCGATAATGCATGCTGATTTAGTGGTCATTATATTTCTGATGTATTACCTATTTAAGCATATGGGTGAAGTGGAAATGAGATATTAGGTTTTAAACATATGGGTGAAGTGGAAATGAGATATTAGGTTTTGTAGAGATCTAAGTGTTACCGGTTTATGACTTTTACAATCACTGTGTTTTACCAGTATTGCCTTGATTTAGATCGGTGATGTTGTTTACCGGTCAGTGCAGTCTTCAATGTTTAAGTTGTTAAAGAAGTTTTTGTCTATACTAATTCACACCCCCTCTCAGTATCTATTGGGTATTTACTATTCATCATTATTCATCAATTGGTATAAGAGCATCCTCCAGGTCCTCTGTGCTATAAGCTTAACCGCTTGAGGAAAAGATCCTATTCTAATGATGAAGAGGGAAGGTCCTAAGTTCAGCAGAGATAACTTTAAGATATGGAAGGACACAATGAAGATATACATTAAAAGCATGGGTGATCAAAACTAGAACTATGTTGAGAATACTTATGTTGTCCCTATCAGGATCTTCACCGATGATTAAAGAAGATAAATTCAGGAGAATGGGCAAGTCATGGAAGCTCTTATCAGCAGTCTATCTGATATTGAGTTTATAGATGTTGAAGACAAAGACAATCCCAAAGATGTATGAGATACTCTAGAGTCTATCTATGGTGGTGATGAGCATCTGAAGCAAGCTAAGGAAGAGAGCCTTAGGGGAAAATTTGAAGACACGTGGATGGTTGAAGGAGAGACCATTCAACAATATGGGATAAGAATTAAAACTGTTGTTGGAGATATCAAGAGTGTAGGAGGTACAATGGATAATTCCACCATTGTTAGAAAAGTTTTGAGAACCTTATTACCAGTTTATGCAATAAGGGTTGCCGCTATTCAAGAGTTGAGATCTATTGACAAGACAAAGGTATCCCTTGATTCTATCATTGCTAAGTTGACTGCATATGAGATAAACAATTACGATGGTAGTGTTCAGAAGACAGATTCAGCCTTTAGAGCATCTGCTGCATTATCCAGAAAGGGAAAAGAGGTTAGTACCAGCTGTGAACCTATACAAAGTAGAGATATGGATGATGAGGAGATCCTGATGGAATTTGAAGCTCTTCTAGCGAAGAGACTTCCTAAGGGAACTGGAAAATACAGAGGTAAGCTCCCTTTGAAATGTTTTTCTTGTAATAGGATAGGGCACATTGCTATAAATTGTCCCAATAGTGATAGTAAGGACAAACCATAGAATTTCAAAAAGTTCAAAGGTGGAAATAGGAGAAATTGTCTTGTTGTAGTTGATGAAGGTGTCACTGATGATGAATCAGAAGATGAAGAAAGCAAAGACATAGTATTTATAGCTGTTAAGAAAGATGTGTCAGACAAGAAGGCTCTTGTCTCCCACTTTGATATTTCTAATGAGTGGATTATTGACCATGGTTGTTCTCACCACATGACTGGTGACCAGAGAAAGTTTTTTGTCTCTAGAAGAGTATGATGGAGGTGTAGTCTGATTTGGTAATGATGCACCTTGTATGGTAAAAGGAAAAGGGTCCATCTCTCTAAATGGAAAAAGCAGTTCTGATAATGTGTATTGGGTAGGTCTCAGGCATAACCTTTTGAGTGTTGCCCAGCTGAATGATAAAGGACTCACTCAGGAATTTAAAGATGGAGTATGCAAAACAAAAGGAAAGAGTGGTGAACTGATGGCCACCGGTATGCAGACCAAAGATAACTTATTTCAGTTAAATACAACTATCAGTCAATGTCTAATGGCTAAGTTTGATGACAGTTGGATATGGCATAGCAGACTCTGCCATGTAAATTTTGATAATATTGTGAAGCCTAGTAAGATCGAGGTAGTTAGAGGTTTTCATGTGCTGAACAAACCGGAGAATCCTTTGTGCAGAGAATATCAACTAGGGAAAATGTCTTCCTCAACCTTCAAAGGTAAATCTTTCACAAAAAATAATTTACTTGATCTTGTGCATACTGATTTGTGTGGTCCTATGAAAACTAGGAGTGTTCAGGGAGATAGGTACTTTATGATTCTCACTTATGATTGCTCAAGAATGATGTGGGTCACATTCTTGAAAGACAAGTCTGAAGCTTTTGGAAAGTTTAAAGCCTTCAGAGCACTAGTTGCAAAGGAAAGTGGTAAGAGGATTAAATGCCTTAGAACCGACCAAGGAGGAGAGTTCACTTCTGGGGAATTCAATAAGTACTATGAAGAGAACGACATCAAGAGGAAACTGTCTGCCCCCTAGACTCCATAGCACAAAGGAACAACCAGACTGTAGTTGAAGCAACTAGAATGATGTTGATTCAAGGGAAGTTTGCTAACACTTTTTGGAGAGAAGCAGTGAGCACTGTAGTCTACACTATGAATCAGGTACTCATCAAGAAAGGTAAGCATAAAACTCCTTATGAGTATTGGACCGGTAAGACTCCTATAGTAAGCTACATTAGAGTGTTTGGTAGCAAGTGTTATATCAAGAGAAGTGAATACCATAGCAAGTTTGATGCAAAATGTGATGAGGGAATATTTCTAGGGTATTCCACCAAGAGCAAAGCTCTCAAGTGTTTTAACAATAGGACTCAGAGAATTTTTGAAATTATCAATGTTAGAATTGATGAAACCTCTGAGAAACCTTCTGAGAAAACTAGTAGTGAGCAAGCGGTAGATGAACCAGTTGTAGCCTTCTGGGAACCGGTTGCAAAATAACCAAGTACAAGTAATAGTGCTCCTACACCAGTAGATGCTAATGTAGATGAAGATGAAGATGAGGATGAACAGGAAAAGTAGGAGGATTCAACAAAGATCATTCCTAGGTATGTAAAGCTACATCATGATCCAAAGCAAATCATAGGAGATAAGTGTCTACCCCAACTATAATGACAATAATAATACCTCTAAATGAAATCTCAATCCAAAGTTTGGACATTCATATGGTAGAGTTTACTATTCTCATGGTTGGTGTTCATTTAGTTGTCAATCTAGGAACCTAAAACTTGAAATGGGTCTACAAAATATATGCACTAAGCTCCTTAAATGGTTATTCTTAATTATTGCAAGAAAGGTAGGAATGGAAATCATAAAAGGATAAATGAAAGCTTTACAAAACTCTACTGAAAAGATCTAATAAGAATAACAGGAATCACACTGTTCTGCCTTGGTTGTAGGAACAGTCAAAGGATCTATTTGCAGTGGCTGCAGGAATAGTCTAGTCATGAACTTCTAGTACAACTAAGTAAAAACTAACTTCAATAATCATAAACACAGGATCACTCACCAAGTGGGCCCCCTTGGATGAGTGATATCAAACTCTCAGAAAAGAACTATTAGTAGATTAGAATAACATATTTTTATTCATTTTTCCTGAAAGATGATTACATATTCTAAAAGAGAAAATTCAGAATGCGTGACAAAAACTCTGCTCAATCCCTTTCCATTCTATCCAACTCTTAGAAAATAAGGAAGAGCTTATTATAAAGAAAAGACAGACTACAATGGACAACTCCAGTTACACCCAGAAGAAGAGGTGGATAGCTGTCAGATGAAGGGGATAACAGAGAGCCTGGCACGCCAAAGAGATATTTTTTTTAAGTTAAACATGCACCAGAGTTAAACTCCCATGGTGAAGTACAATGCTCTAATTATGCCATAGATTGTGCTCGCTTGAATCTCCTTCAGTTTGACCTCCAGCTATCTGAACATGATTCTCCAGTCCTTAGGTGCGAAAGAAAATTCTCCACTACAGCATCAATTATTATTTGCACTAAAAGAGAAACAATATACAAGGACATGCATATGTATCTTACTTAACTAATACATTCATTAACTCATATATGAAATCATCCTAAATAATCTGCATATCATAGGGACAAACCATTTGGCTACAGGAATAAATTGGCATGGCTATAGGAATTAACAGATAAGGTTCAAACATGATTTCTTAAGTTCGGTTTTAAAACATGGATTACATATAGTCAATTCACAATATTTTACTATCATAATGCAACCCAAAAGATACCAAAAACCTAAGAGTCCTCATAAAAAAAATATGTCAATACATTGACTTATCATGCCCCCAAACTTTAAGGGTTTGTTGCTCCTACAGCAAAAAGAAAATTTCTGATTTTTGTTGAAACTCTGAAATCACCAACAATGTCATGTCCGGTTCCCTTGGAAGGCAAATTCCAATAAAATCCCTTCATCTTCTCCAACCTGAACCATCTAGTTTTTTCTTCCACATCTACATCATAATTTTGTTCTGTTGGTTGGCATGCCAAAAGTGGCCACATAAGGATAGGAGGCTGAAAGATTAATGGCAACCAATTATTGGATTTCTCCCTGCCTAGCTATATGTACTTGGAGGCTCTTTGTATAGCTACATGAAAATTCTGTAATGAGTAGGGTTCTCCTAGTTTTAAATGATCCGGTAGATGATTTCAGCGTTGAGTTAGTCCTTCTGGTGCTGTTGTCTTGTGGGTATGAACCAATTGCTCATATGCTTGATAGACTTCCTCTCTCATTGGAAGTACTATCTTACTAACATCATCTCTTATTAGCAACTTTTGCCAATCATAATACAGAACCCTGGGTGCTTCTGATTCCCTCCTCAATGGCAATGGATAGTCAAGTTCCAATTTTTCAAACTCCCTGGCTTGTGGTCCTATATCATTTCATTTTGTATCCAAGACATTAGAGTTCTGAGATGGATAGCCCTAATGTACAACAAAGGATTTCATTCTCTGTCCTGGGGTACAGCATAATTATGTAAATATAATTCACATAAGAGATTCCTTATAGAATGTGGGGAGGTTTGATAAGCATGATAGAATTCCCCAGGTGTTTCCAAGGATTCATTAAGATCCCTTACAATGCGGTTTAATCTGAAATTCAGATACCGTTCTTTCAAGTGCACTGCATATTTTCCTAGGGGAGCCCTACACTGCATTATCTCAGGAACCATACCATAAATCTCTTCTACCTTAGTCTCCAATTCTTTAATTCTATTATCTTTTTTCTCAATCTCTTTTTGCTGCTTATTAATTATCCCTTGCAACCTATCCTTCTTTATTTCCCATTGCCTAAAGAATGTTAAAGCAATTGATAAACTAGTTAGGGATGAAGGAGTTCTTATGGGTCCTACCTTAGACCATGGGATTTCTTCAATAACTTCCTCATTCTGGATTGGCATATCTCCCACATTTTCTTCAGGTTGCTATGGAACATCATCAATAATCTCCTTAGATTGCAATGCCACTGAAGCCTGATTTGCAAGCTTATCCATTACAATTTCTTCCTAAATTTCTTCTTGGATTTCTTCTCCTGCAGGATTTTCTTGGATTTCTTCTCCTGCAAGATTTTCTTGCATTTCCTCTTCTACAAGGTTTTCTTGAATTTCCTCTTTTGCAGGGTTTTCTTGAATTTTCTCTTCTGCAGGGTCTTCTTGGATTTCTTCTCCTGTAGGATTTTCTTGCATTTCCTCTTCTATAGGATTTTCTTGAATTTCCTCTTCTACAGGGTTTTCTTCTTCTGAAGTTTCTACTGCAATCACCTCTGCTGAATTACTCATTGGTTGAGTCTTCTGTGTCCTTCTCATTCTCCTCACATACACTTTTGATATAGACATAGATGTTTTTGTTTTTGTTCGACACCTCTTGGCTGTAGGAGGGATATGTGTTTCCTACGGCCGAATAACAAATTCTTCATCTGACTCCTCCTTTTCCAATTATTTTCCTTTCCTTTGCAAAATAGGTGAACCTCCTTGAAGAGAGGTAGAGGGTTGTCCTTTGATTGACTCTGCTTCATAATTTTCTTCTGAAATAATTGCAACTCCTTTAGCAACCAGCAAACTCTCATCTTCACCAGAAAGACCTTCTAGAACTATCTCTTCTTGAACTGGCGGATTATTTTCAATAGGGGCTTCATCTACCCTAAATTGCAGAATATCTTCAAACACACTCCATTCCATCTATGAAACATCTCTCAAGGACCATTGTACCAGCAACTTCACCAGTCCATGATGGATAACAGAGTGATTTCCATATTTTTTAGTCTCCTTAGCACTTAAAGAAATGAGATGATACAAGAAATTTGGGACATTAACTCGTCGATCATGACGCAAATGACTAAGTAACTAAAGTGAGGCGAATAGAGATTTGAATACCATCCTTCACAGGTAATATATTTCATAATATACAGAGCTACCTAAGGCCAATGTGCTGGCAAAGAAACCCTTCTAGTCCCTTGCCTATCCACCATTAAGGGTTTGTCAGTAGGAATTGTGAACTCTACCCTGGCACTCCTTGTATCCTTCGATTTTGGAAAGAGTTCTCTTTCCTGCAGCAACCCTGTGACCTCTACAATTTTCTACTCTGTAGCAATTAACCTCAGCCCCTTAACTATAGCTTCTCCTTCGTCAAAAGAATCCATAAATTTCATAGCTATTTCGTCATTGAAATCCCTTATTCTTAAGAAATAATCTAGCTAGTCGTGGTTTTGGAAATAATGCACACAGACAACATCCTGCAGCAACCCTTCATGGATAGTTGGTTCATGGTGAATCAGATCACCACCCATCTTTTACTCTGATAATTCTGCAGCTTCACCAAAATGTTTGACAAATTGACAAAAGCTAAAATCTACATATCTTAAATTTGGTGACAGAAGTTATTATTCACTCATGTGAAATAATAATCATCATAAGTAATTTCAGTTAGGAAATCAATTCAAGATAATAAATCTTACTAGGAAAAAGGACCATAAAGTACCCCCCCAACTTAACCTAGCACGTGTCCACACAGGTTGACGAGATTTCGGGTTTGGAGCGGATTAAAACAGAATTAAAATCATAATGACCTAATAAATGCAAAATTAAAATAAAGTACAATATACATGTACCTACAATTGGGCGAAAATGATGGCAAATTGAAATGAAGTGACAAGTAAGAAAGTGGGATGGAGTGTAGTGGATGGAACTTTATGTACGGAGAATAAAATTCCTCATGGAAATATTTTATTATGATACGGTAAATATGTTCACTGCAGAAGTTGCAGGAACATCACCCTTATCCACATGCTCAAATGCAACGGAAGCTCATGAATTGATACCGAAGCATTGACAGTTGCTGCAGGAACCTTGCCAGTTGTTGTAGGAACTTGTATTTCATTTTGAGGAGCAAATTGTTGTAGGACCTCTTCTCTAGTAGCTGGCTTGTGATAAAGTCATAGTCGGTGTCCATTCACTAAGAGTTTAAATCAAACAAGATCTATATTGGACAACTGAACTACTCCAGTGTGAAAAACTTCTTCTACCTCATAAGGACCCAACCACCTTGTTTGGAGTTTTCCCATAGCATCCTTATATCTGGAATCATACAAGAGTGCCCAGTCACCAACTTTGAATTTCTTTTCTCTGATATATTTATCATGCCATCTGGTTCTTTGGATTTGAATCAACTCTGTCTATTGAACAACTATCTGTAAAGCGGAAAATCACGATCGAACCCTAGTTGCTCTCCCCTCTTCCAACTCCAAGGAGAGAGAAGGGAGATTCACTAGGGTTGATGGTTTTCACTTAGGGGAGAGACTTTACATTCAAAAGAGGGGTTGAAACCCACAAGATCCAATCCCACACAATGCAAGATTGGATGCTAAATGTGTTTCAAGGGTTAAGAAAGCAAGGCTACCCTCTTTTGTAAAGAATGTTGATAGAAGAATTAAGCTAGGAATGCATAGAAAGTGACAAAGATTCACTTATAAACTGAGATAGGGATATAGGATGAAGCTGCGGACTTGGAATTAGTAGTAAAATGTCGATACGGCACTGTCCTACAAATTTGAGCAAAAGTTGTCGGGACGATGGCGCCCGAGCGCCACGGTCCTCCGAAAAATCCGCGAAACGAAGGGGTATCTGTTCGTCTCTGCACAAGGATTCCAGATCTTCAATTTCAGCCGCATACCTACAACCTACACACAGAAAAGCAAAGATGATTGGGTGGTTAGGGATTAGGGGTTTGCCTTTAGGTCAAACCCCGGTTTTGGAATTAACCAAGAAATGAGCAATGCTGTAAATGTAAATGTTTGTAATGTAAAACAAGTACTAATACCTTGTTGTAAGGATGTTTGTATCCTTATGTGCGAAGGTATAGATGTTGTATGTTGTATGTTGTAGTAGTATGTAGTAAGTGATCTCCTCTTCAACAGTTGAATCCTTGTCTTGAATGCAACACTTAGCCTTTAATGGAGACTTGAAATGATCAATTGCTTGAAGGAATGCTTGAATGCTTGAATGCTTGAGTATAATTTCCACGCTTTTTCCATCATGTCTAATGAAAGAGGAAAATGTAGTTTATATACTTGTCAATTAGGGCTGATAGACTGATTTTCCCGACCTTAGGCCGACCAGGAAAGACAATTTTCCAATTTGCAAACATAAAGACCCGAAGTCCAAAAGAGACCAGGCCCAAAATAGGACCCAGGGACCAGGGCGTTGGGCGCCATGGTCCTGGGGGACCAGGGCACTGGGCGCCCTGGTCCTAAAGGACCAGGGCGCTGGGCGCTCTGGTCCCACCTCCCAGGACAGCAGGGTGCAAAGGAGGTTTAGGCTAGGGTGCAAGAAAATACAGTTTTTGGTGTCGTGAGCAAGTTTTGGGGTCTCCATTCAGGTTGCGTGTTGCGTCGCCATCGTGAAGACCGAAATGCAGTCGAAATTGCAAGTGTCGCAATTTTAGGACGCTACATTTAGCCCCCACTTTAGTGGGAGTATGTATGCTCATACTTCCGGTAAAGTACAAGGAAACAATATTGAAAGACTTTCACCACGTCAAGGAGGCAAGACACACCAAGCCCCCAGTGGACTAAGGATCTTACGACTTTGATTGACAAAGTAAAAGGGAAGATCATGAGGGAGAACCATGACTGTCAGTAGTAAGGTTCCCTCACTATGAGTCATGCAAGAGAAATACCGAAAATTTTCAAGGCAAAGCTGAGTTCTCGAAGAAATTTTCATGTATCCTGAAGGGATAGACAGGGTGTATGCCCCCCTACGTTAAAGCGATCACACACGCCTCAACGGGGGTGATTGTTTTAATGTAGTGATACACAAGGAAAGGAGCACGTTATCGCAAGGATTTAGCCCCCAAGTGTGAGATAAACCCAAGGATAATAGACACAAAACACAAAGCACAAGGTAACTTCACTTTCCTCGGGGTCAGTATGCTGTATGATAATTCATGTATATCATATGTATGTATGCATAATTGTTCTTCATTCCCCAATCAAGGAAGGTCACCTAGAAGAAGGGAACACATGTGTCTTTTGAGTCAACATGAGAGAGACCAAAAGAGATCTCAATGCTTTGCATCATCCTCAAGTAGACAACACTAAGGACAACAAATAGAAGAATGAGAATAACGTATAGAAGAAGTAACACAAGAGAGGAGGAGAGAATCTGCTATGCTAATGTAACTAGTCTAGCACGTCATCTACCCCCCGATCTTGCTGATCAATGTTTCGGGAAGGCAGGGAACACGCTAGAGGAGGAACATTCAACACAGCAGATGGAGCTATCACAAGATCCAAAAAAGGGCTATGTTCATGTTCCAAGCCACGCTGTTCTTGTCTAGGAGCTAAGATAAGTGCTTTAGAAAATTCATTAGATAAATGGTTATCAATATCAACAAGTTCATATTCACTATCAGAAGCAAGAGAAGTAACATTTTCATCATGAATAACATTTTCATCTATAGCATCATCAAGATTTATAAAAATAGGGTCTTTAATTCGCACAGGATCAAGACCATCATGCATCTTATGTTTTGGAGATTTTGGAGAAAATGGAATAATGCTTGTTGAAGGTGTTTTTGGAGATTGCAAAGTTTGAGAAGCAGCTGCTTGAGCTCTAAGACGACGCTTTCATCGGCGTTCATGTGCAAAACGATTTCGTCTAGTCTTAGTAGGAAGTGGAGAAGATTAAGGAGGAGGAATGTTCTCATCCTTAGCACTTGGGTGTTTAGGTTGTGGTCTCTTAGGCTGGATAATAGGAGAAGAAGAAGGTCTCTTCTCTCTATAAAAAGAAGGAGGAGGGACTGCTCCATACAAAGGAGGAATATTTGGTTTAGGAAGAAGACCAAGTCCATCATGACGAGGAGGTATAGGTCTACTCTTAGAAGGTTTATTAGGCATAGACATAATCACATCCATGGGAACGGGTTGGGAATCTTCTTGAGGAAAGACATTAGTTTTATCTTTCAAAGGAAGAACTTCCTTCTCAAGAATGATAGGAATATCAAGTTTAGGCGTTCTAGGTTCACTTAGAGATAGGATCATATCTATTTTCCACTTTTGATAAGATTTGAAAAGATGATCACTTCATGGAGGAAGAGATTGGAATTGTTTAGGCCAAAAGTAATCAATAGGAACGCTAGAAGTTCTTTCAGCTGGTTTAAAGAGACTATGATTGATAGTAACAACTTCACCATTATGGGGAAATTTCAAACACTTGTGAATAGGAGAAGCAATAGCTTTCATGGAAGATAGCCAAGGATGGCCAAGCTTCACACGAAATTGTTCGGATGAAGGAATAATAGCAAAGTTCACATCAAGGGATTTGTTATGGACCTCAATAGGCAATGTAATAGAACCAATTGTAGGAGAAGAAAATGCATCAAATAGTTTCACAATCACATCTGTTTTGTCATAAATCACTTGATTCAATTGCAAAGTAAAAAGAAATTCTTCAGTAATAACATTAACCATGCACGAAGGATCAATAAGCACTCCACGGCAAGGTGTATTCTTGACTTTTGCAACTATGTATAAAGGACCATCAGGTGCCCTAATGGTTTCACTAGAATCAAATGTGATGGAAGGTTCTTTAGGGTTTTCTTGCTGCTCTACAAAGTTAATCACATTCGGAGTCATAGACACAAGACCATCAGATGAGAGAGAGCAATCATTAGCCTCAATTGCATTAGAGGTATGAGAAGGTAATGGATCAGTGAAAATCTGAAGATTTTGATTAGGAGGAGCTACAGATGTATTGCCTTTATCATTCACTCCAGAAACAGAAATAGTATTATTATCAATCAAATCTTGAATTTTACCCTTTAAAGAAAAACATTTTTCAGTATCATGCCCAGGCTGACGATGAAATTGACAAAAAGCTTTGTTATCAAAATAAGGTGAAGTAATCTTTGCAGGATCAATTTGTCTTATAGGAGGAAGAGTAAGCACATTTTGTTCCAATAACTTATTCATAATACTATGCAATGATTCATTCAAAGGAGTATACTTTCTTTCTTTCTTGAAAAATTTAGAAATAGGAGGCACACCTGATGCTGCATTCACATTGTTGTTGATGATGTTTTCATTGAATTTGATGGAATCTCTGTTCGGTTTAAACTTCCCAAATGGTTGTTGACTGCTATCACCCTTATCACTCGGAGCCATAGGATGTGATTGTTCCATTTGACTCACAGTCAGTTGATAATTGTGAAGAGTTGCACACAACTGTTGGAAAGAAGTAAACTCAGAAAACAGAAGTTTGTCTCGAATATCTTTTTGTAAATTAGAAATAAAGATTCTTTGAATATCATTGTCAGGCACTGGAAAGGAAATTTGAGCATACAAATGCTTATATCTACCAATGAAATCAGTCACTTTTTCTTTAACACCTTGTTTACAACACATTAAATCAATCAAAGTAACTTTAGGACTTATATTGTTTTGAAATTGTTGAATGAAAGAATTTGCAAGTTGTTCGAAAGAAGTAATAGAATAAGAAGGCAACGAGCAATACCATTGTAGGGCTTTGTCTCTTAATGTTCTAGTGAACAGTTTTGCAAGCAACCTTTGGTCATAAGCAAAATCAGTACATATTGTTTGAAAAGTCTTAACATGTGTTAGAGGATCACCTTTACCATTATAAAGCTCCAAATGCGGGATTTCAACATGTTCAGGAGGGATAGCTTGAACAATGTCAAGAGAAAGTGGGCTCACAACATCAAATGTGGGCACACTAAACTTAGATTGATTCATAGAGGCAATTTGTTGCTGTAAAGAAGAGACAGTTTGTGCAAGATTGTTAATGGTCGCTTCAGTCGAAGAATTCATATTAGATGTGTTAGATTGAGATGGAGGTGTTATGTTATTGAAAGAAGGTAAAGAGTAAGGTGGTGGGACTCTATGATAATTAGTCATAGGAGATGATTGGACAGGAGGAACACTACAAGGAGGAATGGAATGGTTAAACGAATTGCCCCCTTGCGTCATGTTCATTTGTGGAGATATAATAGGGACACTCATTTAAGGAATGAATGAAGAAGTCGGATTAAATGAAGGAAGAGGGTTAATTGAATAAGAAGGGTTGCCCCCATGACTGGTGATCACAGGAGGAATGTCTTGTGTAGAAGTAGCCATTATGTTTGATGTAAAGGTAGGTACGCTAGCAATAGAAGTCATCAAAGGAATAGAATGATTGACTTGAGTAGGAGGTTGTGTATAACCCAAATTTTCAGCACAACTCTTCATAGGCATCACATTCGAATCCACAATGTGTGCAATACCACGCAAAATATCAATTCCATTCTTATCACTTTGAAGCATACGTTTTAGACCCTCAATTAAAGGAAGAGCTTGACTATCAGGGTATTCTTGAGACATCCATTGTCAAAAATCGTCAAATTGGTTATCCAATTTCGAAATTTGTTCTTCAGAAACCTCATGGAGAGCTTCTTCATCATTAGGAGGATTAGAGGAATTACCCATGTCCTCGTTAAAAAGGCTATTCAAATTAGGTTCCATCTCCTCAGTAGTTAAACCTCGGAAAGACTTAATTCTACGGCTTCGTCTAACGGGAATAGTGTAAGTAGGGCTTATTGTTGTAAAACTCATGCACTAGAGAGGGAGATAAAATTTTGATTTTAGAGGTAACAATTTTCAGTAAAATCAGCCAATCTTCTGGATTTAAGCTGTTAAATTTAATCAGGACAATCTCCCGAAATTTCAGAAAAAATGTCAGGGACTGTGGCGCTTCGGAGTGCACACGGTCCCGGCAACTTTTTTCGAAATTTGCAGGGATGAAAGTTATGATAATTTTAGAGCTAATATAAAAAAATTGAGTGGTTTTATGATCTGTAGATAGGCCAAATTAAAGTTGCAATCTCGAAATTGAACCCTACCAAGATTGTCGAAAAATGCAAAAATTTGAATTTTGAAAAAGAGAGGGAAACTGAAATTTTGAATTTTATGATTTTAGAGGGAATACCAAAAGCAATGCAAGTTTTGAAATTCAAAAGTTGACTCAATTTCACGCAAAATTCAATTTTGGAAGCGGAAATCAAAGTTGTTGTAATTAAGCACTTAATTTCAAAAGTCACAGATTGCAAGAATTTGAATAAAGCACTGAAATTTCGAATGAATGCAAACACACTTTTCAGATTTAGGACAGTAAGAACACAATTTTGACACAAAATTTCAATTTCAATGATTTTTGAATGATTAGAAGCGTTAATCCAAGCAATCCCTAGACCAACTTTGACTTTAATTTTGAAAGTGTTATAATTAATAAAATCAGCCAAAATTCTGGATTTTAGCAGGAAAATACAGTAAGATCTAGCTCCCGAAATTTCAGAAAAAATGTCAGGGACGATGGCGCTCGGAGTGCACATGGTCCTCGCAACTTTTTTCCAAATTTTCAGGGATGAAAGATATTGTGATTTTATTGCGGAATCCAAAGTTACAGCTGATTTGGAGATGTTTTGATCAGTGAAATTGTCGGACAAAGGTTGAATCAAGAGGGTTTCAAAAATTAGGGTTTTGACACTTAACCACTTAATTTTCAAAATTAAAGCATAGATATGAATTGATAATTTGTAATAGAAGGGTAGATCTGAAACAAGCATTAACATTTAGACATTTCACAAGCTTAATTACTAAAAAGAAAATTTAGGGTTTTTATGCAATTAACCTCTAAAATTTTGCAAAAGATCAACATGGAAATGTAATCAAGGAATCCAATTTTCAGATCTAACCATGAATAATCAGAAAGGATGTTCACGTTGGGTTCACCAAAATGTAAAGCGGAAAATCGCGATCGAACCCTAGTTGCTCTCCCCTCTTCCAACTCCAAGTAGAGAGAAGGGAGATTCACTAGGGTTGATGGTTTTCACTTAGGGGAGAGACTTTACATTCAAAAGAGGGGTTGAAACCCACAAGATCCAATCCCACACAATGCAAGATTGGATGCTAAATGTGTTTCAAGGGTTAAGAAAGCAAGGCTACCCTCTTTTGTAAAGAATGTTGATAGAAGAATTAAGCTAGGAATGCATAGAAAGTGACAAAGATTCACTTATAAACTGAGATAGGGATATAGGATGAAGCTGCGGACCTGGAATTAGTAGTAAAATGTCGATACGGTGCTGTCCTACAAATTTGAGCAAAAGTTGTCGGGACGATGGCGCCCGAGCGCCACGGTCCTCCGAAAAATCTGCGAAACGAAGGGGGATCTGTTCGTCTCTGCACAAGGATTCCAGATCTTCAATTTCAGCCGCGTACCTGCAACCTACACACAGAAAAGTGAAGACGATTGGGGTGTTAGGGATTAGGGGTTTGCCTTTAGGTCAAACCCCGGTTTTGGAATTAACCAAGAAATGAGCAATGCTGTAAATGTAAATGTCTGTAATGTAAAACAAGTACTAATACCTTGTTGTAAGGATGTTTGTATCCTTATGTGCGAAGGTATAGATGTTGTATGTTGTATGTTGTAGTAGTATGTAGTAAGTGATCTCCTCTTCAACGGTTGAATCCTTGTCTTGAATGCAACACTTAGCCTTGAATGGAGACTTGAAATGATCAATTGCTTGAAGGAATGCTTGAATGCTTGAATGCTTGAGTATAATTTCCATGATTTTTCCATCATGTTGAATGAAAGAGGAAAATGTAGTTTATATACTTGTCAATTAGGGCTGATAGACTGATTTTCCTGACCTTAGGCCGACCAGGAAAGACAATTTTCCAATTTGCAAACATAAAGACCCGAAGTCCAAAAGAGACCGGGCCCAAAATAGGACCCAGGGACCAGGGCGCTGGGCACCCTGGTCCTGAAGGACCAGGGCGCTGGGCGCTCTGGTCCCACCTCCCGGGACAGCAGGGTGCAAAGGAGGTTCAGGCCAGGGTGCAAGAAAATGCAGTTTTTGGTGTCGTGAGCAAGTTTCGGGGTCTGCATTCAGGTTGCGTGTTGCATCGCCATCGTGAAGACCGAAATGCAGTCAAAATTGCAAGTGTCACAATTTTAGGACGCTACACTATCTTTATCCATTCATCAAGAGCATTTAACTGCTGAATGTGTTCTTTTTGTGCTTCAGACAATGTCATATTCAGTTGTAGAGCTGTTCTCAATGTTTTATGCTCAAATTCAATAGGCATCATTGCTGTTTTGCCATAAACCATCTCAAAAGGTGTGAATCCAATTGGTATTTTCCATGTTGTTCTATATGCCCAAATTGCCTCTAAAAGCTAATTAGACCAATCTTTCTTGTGGATAGACACTATTTTTGTAAGAATAGCCTCAAGCTCTCTGTTGGTAACTTCTACTTGGCCATTAGAATGTGGATGAAATGGAGTAGATTTCCTGTGTCTTATATTGTATTCATTGACCAAAGCTTTTATCAATGTTGATGTAAATTGAGGTCCCTGATCTGAGACTTCTACCTTATTATCTCTTGCATGTTGCATAGCTTTAGCTTCTACCCATTTTGTCACATAGTTTGTACATACCAAGATATAAGATTTTCCATTAGAAGGTGGATCAATGGGGCCAACAAAATCTAATCCCCATTTGTCAAATGGTGTAACTGATATTTGAGGATATAGTGGCATCTCATCGGATTTTGTAGGTCTACTCATTCACTGACATCTATCACACTTCCTTGTGTGTTGAGCTACATCCTTGTGTAGTGTAGGCTAGTAATAACCAGTATTGAGTATTTTTAGTGTTGTTCTTTTGGCAGCAAAATGACCTCCACATGGCTCATCATGACATGCATGCAAGATGTCATATGTTTCATCCTCTCTAACACATCCTCACATGACTTGATCAGGTCCAGTATAAAATAAACAATCAGTAATCCATGAAAAGTTAAAACTTTTTTCAACTAGCAACCTTCTTTCCTTAGGAGAAAAAGAAATTGGCATCTTAGGTGCAGCTAAATAGTTGGCAATATCAGCATACCAAGGAGTATGAGCCTGTATGAGAAACAAATGCTCATCTAGAAAAGTGTCATCTATCATTGAAGAGTCTTCCTGCAATTGAAGATGTGAAAGATAATCTGCAACAACATTAGACTTTCTTGGCTTATCAACAACTGTGATATCAAATTCTTGCATCAACAATAACCAGCGAGCTAGTCTACCGATGATGGATGGCTTATTCATAAAATATCTAATTGTAGTATAATCTGTATGCACAAATATTGGATACCCTATAATATAGTGTCTAAACTTGTTAAGGGCATATATGATAGCTAGCATTTCCTTTTCAGTAACAGTATAATTCAATTCAGGTCCCTGCAAATTCTTGCTGATATAATATATTGGATTTTCCAACTTATCAACTTTTTGTCCTAGCACTACTCCTATAACATAATCAGATGCATCAGTATGGATTTGGAATGGTAGAGACCAATTAGGTCCTTTTAGAACTGGTGCTTGAGTCAAAGCATGCTTAAGCTTTTAAAAAGCTTCATTGCATGCTGAGGTCCATTTAAATTCTGCATCTTTAGTAAGTAGTGTATATAAGGGACTTGCAATTTTGCTGAAATCTTTGATGAACCTTATGTAGTATCCAGCATGGCCAAGAAAACTTCTCACATCTTTCTACTTCATAGGGTTATTAATATGTTGAATAACCTCAATCTTTGTTGGATCCACTTGTATGCCTTGTACATATATATGATGACCATGGACTATTCCTTCTTCCATCATAATGAAACATTTTTCATTGTTTAGAGACAAGTTGTAGTCTTCACACCGCTACAAAACTTTCATCAAATTACCCAATGCTTGATCAAATTCAGAACCATAGGTTGTAAAGTCATCCATGTAAATTTCCATTATGTCATGAGAAATATCAGAAAAAATACTAATGACTGCCCTTTGAAAAGTGGCTGGAGCATTACACAACCCAAAAGGAAGAACAGAATATGCATAAGTGCCCCATGGACAAGTAAATGTTGTTTTCTCCTGATCCTCAGGAGCTTTTTGTATATGATTATAGCCACTAGATCCATCCAGAAATGAAAAATATCTCTTACCAGTAAGAGAATCCAATACCTGATCCACAAATGGTAGTGGAAAATGATTCTTTCTTGTGGCTAAGTTCAAAGCTCTATAATCAACACATACTCTCCATTTGCCTCCCTTTTTAGGAACTATCACCAAAGGTGATACCCATTGACTGTCAGAGATAGGATAGATAAACCCAGCTTTCAACAATTTATGCAATTCTTCCTTAACTATCTCCGTCAGGGTAGGATTGACTCTTCTTTGAGGTTGTCCGAGGGGGCAACACTCATGCTTTATGTAAATGGGATGAGTACAAACTATTGGATCAATTCCATTCATATCCTTGTAATCCCATGCAAAGGCATTTCTATGGAGTTTTAGCAAGTCCACTAGGCTATCCTTCTAAGTATCTGGTATATTCTTATTGATGTTCAAATATTTATTCAATTCAACCTCTATCTTGATAGTAAGATCAATCTGATTTTATCAAAAACATGAGAATATAACAATTCCTGCAGCAACAAGGTATGCAAGATGTCAGTGGCTGCAAGAAATTCCAACCCTGCAATATTCAGAACCAATTCCTGCAATTCTTGGTCTTCTATTAATTCGTTTATCAAGACCTTATAAAGAATTGATTCTTCATCATATAACTACATGACTGGCACTTGATTAATCATCATAAGGTGATTAATAGAGTCAATTTCTTCAGATTCCTCTCCTAAAATAGGCCAAACAGTCTGTTGTTGCTCAAGCTGAGGTTGTGCAGGAGAATACAAAGCCAATGTTTTTGTGGAACTGCCATCTGAAATAGTCATGTCTCCTGATCTACACCCAATATATGCATCAGTTGTGGCAAGCCATGGTCTTCCCAAAATGACTGGATATCCCCCCAATGTTTCTTTTGGGGATAAAATCATAAAGTCTGCAGGATATTCCTAGGAGTCTAGAATGACCACTTTATCTTCTATCATACCATCAGGTCTTACTACAGAGCCATCAGCAAGTTGAAGAACTGTGGGTGTAGCCCTTAAACTATCTATCTCTAGATGTTTCATTACTTCCCTTGTCATTACATTAATGGCTGCCCCTAGATCAACTAAAATATTTTTTATTTGACTGCCATTAATGACTATACTCACAACAGGACTGCCTGGATCAGAATACTTTGGAATAGCAATTTTTCCTAACATAATATCAGCCAATTGACCCATAACATGAACTGTTTGTGGATCTTTTTTCTTTCTGCCAGGTTTCTTTAGGCATGCCTCTCTCAATACTTTACCATATATTGGAACATCTTTTATTGCTTGCAGCAATAGAATTTTAACACAAATGTGCTTCAGTTGATCAAGAATATCAAAGCTTTGTTGTTGATTAGCTAAAACTTCTTTGTCTTTCAATCTTTGGGGAAATGGTGGTAATATTTGATTCTGAGGTATTACATCATTAGGATCAGAGATTGGCTACTCTTCTTGTACCTCAGTAAGAACTGGCTGAGAGGGATTAGGTAGTTTTGTTCCAGATCGGAGGTGAATATCATCTAGTGATAAAGAATAGGTTGGGTATTGATTAGCATCAGCTGAATAAGCTTGTTGTTGTTGCTGAGATATGATATTTGGATTAGGCAACGGTTGAGTAGGCAGCTGTGTTGGCTTGGGAGGTGGTGTTGTGGCTATAGGTGGTGGCATTAAAGTAGGAGGTTGTGGCTGCTGAGAAGGGGGCTAATATCTAGAAGATTGGGATGACCATGATGGGTTTCCCCTTCATTGAGAGGTAGGTTGCCAATTCCCTTGAAACTGATTCCCTGCACCCTGAGGTGGATACCATTTTCCCTGTGGCTGCTGCCACTAGGGTATTTGATTAGCAAATTGCTGTCCTTGGCCTTGTGATCCATACCAATGTGGATAACTACCAAAATTTTGAGAATACTATGGTTGCCATTGGTTATTTGGTGCATAAGAATTACCACTATAACCAGAAAAGGAAAGTGGATCAGGTGGCATACCTTGTCTCTGAAAATTTGGTCTTCTCTGAGCAACATAGAAGACTTGTTCATCCTCCCCTTGAATTGGTTTGAACTCAAGTACTTCAACATTTGCAACCATCTTACATCTGCAATCTTTCTTCCGTTGCTTATAATGAGGACAAAATTTTGCAAAAAATGCATCAGCTTCCTCATGCTTCTTCTTGGCTACCAATGTATCCAATTGAGTAGCCATATTGTTTATAATATCCTCCTTGAAATATTTTAACAAATGACTAAGTTCCAACCTAGAAACTCCATTTCCAGATGATGATGATAGTGCTCCTGGCTTGAATCTCCTATTCTTCTTAGAAGTAGATCTGGAATACTTCTTGCAAATTTGTCCTATTTCAGCTCAAGTAGACTGTGTAATGTCACCTCCCCCCATTAGATATAAGGAATCAATGCATTCATCACTGATACCCCTCAAGAATATCGATTTGAGGGAATCTTCATTCAGAGTACTATGTTTGGACTTCTTGACACTAAACAAAAACCTTTCTAGATAATCCTCAAGGCTCTCATTTTTAGTTTGTGTCATTCTAAAGATATCATCCCCATGATGGTCAGTGCCTCTACAATAATCTTTGTATTTTGCAAGAAACAACTATTTCATCTCATCCCATGTATTGATTGTGCTACTACCCAAGCTCATAAACCATCTCAAGGATGACTCCTTCAAAGTGGCTAGAAAAATTTTGAGTCTATGGGCATCTGTACTATAGTCAAAACTCCTACAAAGAACATCAAACTCGAACAAAAATGTATCCGGATCCTCTGTGACCAACCCATAGAACTTAGGAAGTGAAGATGTTGGAATGTTCTTGAAGTTAGCATTATCATGTTGGTCAAAGATGGGAAACTCAAATGTTGGACCAGGTGGTGGTGGTGGATTATTTCCACCAAGAGGTGGGTTCCCTTGCATTGGACTTGTGGGGGTTGTTACAATAGGCAATTCTTCTTCTTGTGGACCAAAAAGGAACTGAAGACTACCTTCTAGAAATTCAGACTCGAGGTGATTCAAATTTTGTGGGACTTGATTCTACTCAGAAAAAGGGTTTATATCTAGAAAACTATCTTTTACATGAGTAGTATGAGTGGGCAAAAATCTACCTCTGGCATCTCTTCTTCTATTATGCATGCAAATTCATGAAATTCAAACAATTAACTAGAAGCTAAAATAATCATAAAAGGCTCTTAGCTAGACACCATCCCTGGCAGCGGTACCAAAAATGTCTACCCCAACTATAATGACAATAATAATACCTATAATTGAAATCTCATTCCGAAGTTTGGACATTCATATGGTAGAGTTTACTATTCTCATGGATAGTGTTCATTTAGTTGTCAATCCAGGAATGTAAAACTTGAAATGGGTCTGCAAAATATATGCACTAAGCTCCTTAAATGGTTATTCTTAATTACTGCAAGAAAGGTAGGAATGGAAATCATAAAAGGTTAAATGAAAGCTTTACAAAACTTTGTTGAAAAGATCTAATAAGAATAATAGGAATCACACCGTTTTGCCTTGGTTACAGGAACAGTCAAAGGATCTATTTCTAGTGGCTGCAGAAACAATCCAATCATGAACTTCTACTACAACTAAGTAAAAACAAACTTCAATAATCATAAACATAGGATCACTCACCAAGTGGCCCCCCTTAGATGAGTGATATCAAACTCTTAGAAAAGAACTATTAGTAGATTAGAATAACATATTTTTATTTACTTTTCCTGAAAGATGATTACATATTCTAAAAGAGAAAATTCAGAATGCGTGACAAAAACTCTGCTCAATCCCTTTCCATTCTGTCCAACTCTCAAAAAATAAGGAAGAGCTTATTATAAAGAAAAGATAGACTACAATGGACAACTCCAATTACGCCCAGAAGAAGAGGCGGATAGCTGTCAGATGAAGGGGATAACAGAGAACTTGGCTGCAGGAACTGTGGATCTGAAACCAAACCAGTCTTTGCATGCCAAAGAGATATTTTGCAAGTTAAACATGCACCGGAGTTAAACTCCCATGGTAATGTACAACTTCTTTGATTATGCCATAGATTGCGCTCACTTGACTCTCCTTCAGTTTGACCTCCAGCTATCTGAATGTGATTCTCTAGTCGCGAAAGAAAATTCTCCACTGCAGCATCAATTATTATCTGCACTAAAATAGAAACAATTTACAAGGACATGCATATGTATCTTACTTAACTAATACATTCATTAACTCATATATGAAATCATCCTAAATAATCTGCATATCACAGGGACAAACCATTTAGCTGCAGGAACAAATTGGCATGGTTGCAGGAATTAACAGACAAGGTTCAAACATGATTTCTTAAGTTCAGTTTTAAAACATGGATTACATATAGTCAATTCACAATATTTTACTATCATAATGCAACCCAAAAGATATGAAAAACCTAAGAGTCCTGATATAAAAAACATGTCAATACACTGACTTATCAATAAGGATGCAAGAATTGTTACAAGAAGAAAGGTCAGAGAAAATTCTTGCATGATTTCTAAATTTGAGCCTAAAACATTTAAAGATGCACACAAAGATGAAGACTAGATTAAGGCTATGGAAGAGGAACTTGACCAGATAGAAAAGAATGGTACATGGTCTTTGGTACCCAAACCTGAGCATAAAAATGTTATTGGCACCAAATGGGTTTTTAGAAACAAGTTGAATGAAGATGGCACAGTGGTAAGAAACAAAGCAAGATCGATATGTAAGGGATATGCTCAAGAAGGAGAAGACTATGGAAAAACCTTTGCTCCAGTAGCTAGGTTGGAAGGTCTTCGAATTCTAATTGCATTTGCAACATTTAAGGGATTCAAATTGTATCAGATGGATGTGAAATCTGCATTCCTGAATGGAATACTTGAAGAGGAAGTGTATATAGAGAAACCAGATGGGTTTGCCCTATCAAAAGACAGTGATATGGTGTGTAGGTTGCATAAAGCCTTGTATGGTTTGAAGCAAGCACCTAGAGCATGGTATGAACATTTACACTCCCATCTTGTGAAGATAGGATTTAAAAGAACAAGTGAAGATAGAAATATCTATCTGAAGTCAGAGGGAGATTAGATTATGATCTATGAAGTGTTTGTTGATGACATAATTTTTGGTGGAAATGACAAGATGAGCCATGCATTTGCAGATGAGATGAAGAAGGAATTTGAGATGTCACTAATCGAAGAGATTAAGTTCTTCATTGGAATACAGATTCAACAAATTAAAGATTGTATCTTTATCACTCAGTCCAAGTATGTCAAAGAGGTATTGAAGACCTTTGCCATGGAAGACAACAAACTGGTTGGTACACCGATGATGACTGGTTGTAAATTGTCAAAAGAAGATGACTCAGCATTGGTGAATGAGAAGGAATACTGGTCAATGACTGGTAAGTTGCACTATGTAGTACATAGCAGACCGGACATAGTACATGCAGGGGGCATTGTTGCACATTTTCAGAAAAGTCCAAGAGAATCCCACTTGGTAGCAGTCAAGCGGATTCTTAGATATCTGAAGGGAACTATAGATTATGGATTGTGGTATCCATACAATAATGATTTCAATCTCAAAGTGTTTACCGATGCTGATTGGGCTGGTAATATGGATGATCGGAAGAGCACAACCAGTGGTGCATTCTTTCTCGGTGGTAGACTAGTCTCATGGATGAGAAAAAAGTAGAGTTGTATCTCTCAGTCCACAGTAGAAGCAGAATATGTAGTAGCTTTTATGAACTGCACTCAAACAATTTGGATGAAGCATGTATTAAGTGGTTTCAAAGTCCCTTTATCTGAACCGGTGAGTATATTTTATGATAACACCACTGTAATTAATATTTCCAAGAATCTGGTATTGCATGTTATAACCAAGCACTTCGAGCTCAAGTATCATTTCTTGAGGGAGAAAGTTCAGAACAAAGAGGTTGTATTGGAACATGTTTCCAGTAAGGAGCAGTTAGCAGATATTTTCACCAAGCCTCTACCAAAGGCTACATTTACCTATTTAAGAGGTGAATTAGGGGTGTTGCCCCTTCAAGAGGTGAACTAAGGGTATGTGCTCCACATCAGTCAGGTATTGCATTGTCAAATATTTTTCAAGATTGATGTGTTGAAGGATGCTACTCCTTAGGGGGAGCAGCATAGTAGATCATGGATGCTTGTGCCTCCACTTTGGCATTATTGTCAAAGGGGGAGAAGATGTGAAGCAGAGAAGATATTTGTCGTATTGAAGACATATAGTATGGAAGAGATTGGGGAGAAGATGTGAAGATGTAGAGATATCTTTGTGTATTGCCATCAATGCCAAAGGGGGAGATTGTTGGCATATTTGCAGAGTTTGATGACATGATGGTGTATGTTGTCATTGATGTCAATATGTTGAAGTATGAACTAGTATATTGAAGTAAGAAAACTGAGAAGAAAACCGGTATGATGGTATGAAATGAACCGGTATGATGGTATGAATAGGTATATGTGAAAAGGTGAACCGGTATGTTGGAATGTGAACCGGTATATGCAAAGTTTGTATTTGGGTTTCATTTGATATGACTGTCGGTTGATAGTCTCAGCTTTAGGGTTTCTGGTTGATGCATTCCAAGTCTGTGTGATTCGATTGACAACATCCTGTGATAAGTTAGCATTGAAATGAAGATGAGATTGTGTTACCACATCATCTTTGTGCACCTAAAGAATATACTTGAGGATCTTGCATGAAGAAGATTGATTCTATCTACCTCGGGAATGTGCAAAATCCTAGTAAATGGTGGAGAGTGCATGATGGGTTATCAGCTTCCAAAAGCAGTGAAGAAAGAACGATGGAGAACATCTTGAGATTTGTTCAAGATTGTTTTACCCTATGCAATGTGATTGAATGTTTAGGATTGGACCGACTATATTGTTAACCTAGATGCTTAGGGTTTTAGGTTTCGGCTACTGACCTAATTTTTGTCTATAAGGTTGATGATGATTCTCATTTGAAATTGTTGGCAAATGTTATGTGTGTATCCAAGTGAAGATATACTTGATTCTTTCTAGACCAGAGCAGTGAGTAGAGATTTGTAGAGTGTGATTGCAGATGTAGAAGAACTGAAGTGGATTTGCCTTGGCATTAAGTGTTGTTATCAGATTAGTGTATTACATGTTGACTTCTAACCATTTCAGCAGTTGGAAAATCCCTTTACTATGTAGCTTTAATAGGCTTTTGTAAATCTTTTAACAGTGTGACTCAAAATCATTGATTTCTTCAAATCCTCTTGTGAGGTAACCTTTAACAGGGTTTTAACCTTTAACCGGCTATTTAGCCATCCCTTAACCAGGTGGTCCCTAGCAGGATCAGTTCCTAGCAGAACCTATTATAAAGTCTTTAACCAAACTAGGCTCCTAACAGAGGAGACTTTAGAAGAGTTCGAGAACAACTTGTGGGTATTCATCCCCACCGTGGTTTTTCCCAGTTGGGTTTCTATGTGAAAAATCAGTGTCATGTTTGATGCTTTTTCATGTGATGTTTTAATGTTTTCTGTTAAGCGGTAATGCATGTTGATTCAATGGTCATTATATTTCTAATGTATTACCTGTTTAAGCATATGGGTGAAGTGGAAATGAGATATTAGGTTTTAAGCATATGGGTGAAGTGGAAATGACATATTAGGTTTTGTGGAGATCTAAGTGTTACCGGTTTATGACTTTTACAGTCACTGTGTTTTACCGATATTGCCTTGATTTAGATTGGTGATGTTGTTTACCAGTTAGTGTAGTCTTTGCTATTTAAGTTGTTAAAGAAGTTTTTGTCTATACTGATTCACCCTCCCCCCCTCTCAATATCTGTTGGGTATTTACTGTTTATCATTACTCATCATCGAGTACTTAATCTTTGGGATTAAGTTCTCTGAAAACATGTCAACTTGCTCAGTTTGGGGAATAATAGTCTTGCATCTCCTGTAGAGATATCTCCATCTTTGTAAGAAGGATGTGAATGTTTCCTTTTCATATTGTTTTTCAGCACATAGATCCATCAACATAACTGGGTTATCAATGTTATGCGAGAAGTTAGCAATGAATTGTTCAGATAGTTCACCCCATGATGTGATCGTTGGTGGGAGATGTCAAAACCACTCCAAGGCAAAACCTTCAAGACGTTTTGAGAATAATCTCATTAGATAAGTGTCTTCAATTGCAACCTCTCTACATGCTGTGAAAAATTCTTTGATGTGATCTATAGGATCACCTTTCCCTTGGTACCTATTGAATTTTAGTGTTTCCAAATGTGGAGGTAAAGCAGGTATGTATATTGTATGATCAAAGGGATAAGGACATAAGTCCTACATCGTATAGATCTTTTTGTCATTACCGGTTTGCATAGTTGTCATCTTTTGTTGTAGATTTTGTATTTGTTGGGTTAAAATTTCTATTTGAGTCAGTGGTACATTTTGCACGTGTATATTTCCCACAAAAGGGTTTGTGGCAGTATAAATAGGAGGTTGTTGAAATGTACCATAACTATAATTTTGCATGTTACGGGTTCCACTAGGTATTGTGAAACAAGCGAATTGTCAACCCATGTTTGACTGGGTTGCACTCATTGTATTAGCGGAATCTGGGTTTATGTTTTGATGACTGTATGTAGAACCTATTGAGTAGGAAACCAAAGGTTGAGTCGCACTTGTTGTATGAGAAACATGTGAGTCTTGTGTTTGACTTGGTACCAAAGCATTTGACATTACTGGTGTAGTTTGATAACCTATGATAGTCATTGTTTGTGTACTAACATTCATTGTTGAGGATGATGCACTTTCTTGAGAACTTGTGTTTGAAACCAAAGTTGCTTGAGTTGATGATATTGATGCATTTGGGAAGGGATTTGAAGTCATAGATTGTGTTTGTGTTACATTAGGTACTTGACTGCTATTTTGACCTAAGGTAATTCCTAGTGGTAAGATCATTGTGATAACAAAACCTTAAGGTAACTTGGCACCATTCTCTAATAACAAAGAAAGAATCGATCTTTTTCATTGTTTATTAGGGCATTTAGAATCATAAGGACATGTGGGTCTTGTTGAGCTGACTCAATTTCCTCACGCATTAATTTTTGTTGTAGCTTGTGTATTGTGGGAATGCATTAGGATTTTACTACTTGACATGTCCATGTTCCAAGTAGGATTAATTGACGGGTCTTTGTTTGCATCCATTTTACAATTTTCCTTCTGTGACCTTGTGAAGGGCAATTAAGACTTCTATATGGGGAGACTTAGGACCTAATGGAAGATGACGATATACATTTGGTGCAGGAGCACGAGAAATTTTGTTGTGTAGGTTCCAGGAGTTAGGAATCATGAGATTTTGGTTTGTTATAAAGTCAATAGGCTATTAAACAAGTACTCAGATGTATGTAAGGACCCTAGGAGTCACTGATTGGCCATTGTTGGCCTATGGGCTCTTAAGGGTGCCAGGTGGAGTAATTGGTAGAATAAGTTGGTGTTATGTTAGAATAGGATGATTGATGTGTTTTAAAGGTTTTTTAAGGTCATTTGGACCTTAAGAAGTGATCTAGGTTTGATTCAGGCCAAAATTGCTCAATTATGTAGTAGTTGTTAAAAGTTGCAAAAGTTGCTCATAGCAACTTTGCAACTTTTGCATTTTCCAAGCACCAACACCTAGTTGGTTGTTTTTTTCAGTTAGAAGACACTTGTAACCAACCCAAGGCCAATATAAGGCTTGGGACAACTGATGAGAAGGTTGGTTGAAGTATTGGAATAAGGAGAGCAAGATTTAGCCTTCAATTTGTTGTGTTTTCAATGATTTGCTTTAAGTTTTCTTGGTATCGTATGGTCTATATGGAATTCCAAGCCCTAACCAAGGCATGGCTTGTTAGAACAAAGGAATACCTTTCATTTCATGGTGATTTGAGGTTTTCAAGTATTGTAGCTTATAAGTTTTGTCATTTTTGTTACAGGCGAGACTCAAAGACCTTGAAACAAGGGTTTTGAAGACCTCATGGCTCAAACCTAGCATTCCATGGTGGAACCACATACTGAAACATTGTGGAATGCTAGGAGGCCTTGTAAAGTACATTTTCATTTTTTTTTTAAGACAAGGGAGGCTAAACTCCAGATTTGTCACCATACCTTAGGCTTGACACGTTGAGTTGGCAAGCAATGGGGAAAATGGACAATAGGCCCTAGATGGGTAAATTCGTTGGATGGATTTGGTTCCAAGTTGGATTGGACATCCTCAAGGGTGTATAGACCTGAAAAAATCATCAAAATCCTTGAGCAATCAGACTGGTGAAGGCATTTGAGCAAGACCCTATTTTGTAGGCTTAAAAGGAGGAATTAGGCCTAAAAAAGTGTTAGGATAGTTAGCGACCAAACCTAGATCCAATTCTAAGATATTGTATGAAAATTGCAAAAGGGTATCCGGAAAACTAAATAGTTCATACTAGTGTGTAGGAATTCGGGCAGATAAGTGCAAAATACCTCACCAACAGGGCTAATTGGACTAGGTCTCCTAATAGGCCTAAAAGTGCAAATTGCATTATAAGCTTGGAAATAGTAATCTCCAAGGTCCTAGTTGAAGAGATAGGGTTAGGAAACAACATAAATTCAACCCAATGAGAGTTGGGAATGTGTGAGAGAAGATGCTAAGGTAGAGGGGGTTGGCTCTTGGTGGAAGTGTGAGAATGTGTGTAGCAGAAAAGTCTCAAGTAAGCAGTGTTGGACACTCACTAAACAAGAGGCAGTCATTAAGGGTGGGCCTTGCAACCTTTCGAAGGTTGGAAAGAGTGGAACCATTAGATGGTTCATGAGACTGCCTAGAGAGACATCAAGAATTAGCTAAACTGGTAGGAGTGAGCAACCCCTCTACATCAGATTGGTATCAGAGCCAATTGATTGAAAAAAGTGGTGTATGTCAGACCAAGAGGTAGAATCAGAAGCCATTAGGAAGTTGGTCCAATACATGGTTAGTGAAGCCCGAGAGAAAGATTCCAAGAAAGGTAAGGGCAAGATCACAGAGTGGGGTGATGAAACTGATGATGAAGATGCAGAGGTGATAGGAGTGGTAGTAGAAAAGAAGGAGTTGGAGAAAGATCAGTAAATCTTTTTAGATGCCCTTAAATCACTAAAAAAAGATAGCCTAGATGGTTTACCGGTCTATAGTGGTAGCTTGAATGGAGAGGAACTGTTGGATTGGATAGAAGCTTTGAACAACTATTTTGAATACAAGGAGGTTGCAAAAGAGAAGAGGGTCAATATGGCTAAGACCAACTTGAAAGGATCAACTTTAGTGTGGTGGAACATGATGCAAGAAGTGAGGGAATAAACCAGAAGAAAGAAGATAAACTCTTGGGAGAGAATGAAGATTAGAATCAAAACTCAATTCCTTCCACTAGATTATGAGGTGTAGATGCACAAGAAACTGAAGAGTTTGAGGAAAAGGGAAATGAATGTGAGTGCTTATATAGAGAAGTTAAAAAAACTAACTCTGAGAGCAAGGAAATAAGAGGAAGAAGTGGAGAAGGTAGCTAGATACCTAAATGGTCTAAGACAAAAAATTCAAGATGAAATTAGCACGATGGCACCTAAGATAGTTCATAAGAGTTTTCAGTTGGCCTTGAGAGAAAAGGACAAGATCAAGAGGAAAAGTGAGTTCAATCAAAGAGGTAGAGGTGGTAAAGGATTCAGAGGAAGAGGCACCTTTGGAAGGGGTCATAACTCTGGAAAGAATGAAGAAAGCAATCAAACTAAATATAGTGGGGATAACTTTAGCAAGAATGGTTCATTTAGAGGCAACTCTAGAGGAAGAAACAACTTTAGGGGAAGATTTTCTACTCAAGGAAGAGGACCCACAGTTTTCACCGGTAAATGCTTTCATTGTCATCAAGTGGTCCACACAATGAACCGGTGTCTTGAAAAGACTTCAAGTTCTAATGTAGGAGGAAGACAATCAAAGTGTTACCTCACTAATTAGAAAAGTTGGACCAGTTTTAGATGGAGAGGACCTAATGTTAAGAAGGATCTTGTTGAAGGTACCACAGGCCAAAGAACCTACTCAACGAAAGACACTCTTCAAAACCACTTGTAGATCATATGGTAAGATTTGTAGAGTCATAGTGGATTTGGGGTCTACTGAGAATATTGTAGCAGTAGAGATGGTAGATAAACTCAAGCTGAAAAGGTTTCCACACACCAATCCCTATAAAGTATCATGGTTGAGTAAGGGACAGTATGTGTTAGTTGATGAGCAAGCTTGGATAGATTTTAAAATTGGAGAGTATAAGGACATAGTCCTATGTGATATACTACCTATGGATGCATGCCATTTGTTTCTTGGATGCCCTTGGCAATATGATGTCAAAGCCATACATGATGGTGAAAATAATTCTTATGTTATCACCAAGGAAGGAAGGAAGTTCCAAATGTATCCTTTGGTTATACTAACAGAAGAAAGACATATAGAATCAAGTGTTATGTTGCTTAGTGGGAGGGAGTTCCTAAAATACTTGAAGCATGAGGGGGATCAAGGATATGCCATCATAGTGAAACCTAAAGAAGAGGCAAATTCTGAACCTAAACCGGTAGTACCTCAAGAAGTGAAGACCTTGTTGGACCGGTACAAGGACATTGTTGTCAATGAAATTCCAGATGCTTTACCCCCATAGAGATATGTGAACCATCAGATAGACCTTATACCTAGAGCTACCTTGCCAAACAAAGTTGCTTACAAAATGACACCAACTTAAAATGAAGAAATAGCAAGACAAGTGCAAGAATTGCTAGATAAGGGGTTGATAAAGAAGAGTCTAAGCCCATGTGCAGTACCTACTGTATTGGCACCTAAGAAAAATGGAAAATAGAGAATGTGCACTGACTCAAGAGCTATCAACAAGATTACAATTAGATACCAGTTTCCAATGCCAAGAATTGAGGACCTAATGGACTAACTAGGAGGAGCTTGCTACTTTTCCAAGGTGGATTTGAAATCGGGATATCACCAAATAAGGATCGGACTTGGAGATGAGTGGAAAACAGTCTTTAAGACTAACGAGGGGCTCTATGAATGGTTGGTGATGCCTTTTGGGCTCACAAATGCACCTAGCACCTTCATGAGACTTATGAATGAAGTGCTTGCAAAATTTATTGGTAAATTTGTGAATTGTTTATCTTGATGACATTCTGATTTTTAGCAGGTTAAGGGAGAAGCATATTAGACATTTGGATTAGGTCTTGAGGAAGCTACATCAAGAAAAATTGATGATCAACTTAAACAAGTGTGAGTTCTTCAAAACCGAACTAGAATATCCTAGTTTTGTAGTTTCTCAAGGTTGTTTGATAATGGATCCAACAAAGGTAGATGCAATAGTTAATTGGCCTACTCCTAAGTCAATAGGATATGTGAGAAGTTTTCATGGATTAGATTCTTTCTATAGGAAGTTTATAAGATGGTTTAGGTATATATGTGCACCTATATTGAACACTATCAAGGGGGGAATGAAATGTCAGTTTAAGTGGACTAGTGCAATAGACAACGAGTTTGAGTTGTTGAAACAAAAAGTGGCAGAAATACCTGATCTTAGGCTCCCTGAGTTCAACCAGCTCTTCACAGTGGAGTGTGATGCTAGCAAGTTGGCAATAGCGGCAGTTTTGAGCCAAGAAGGTCATCCAGTAGCATTTTTCTTTGAGAAACTCAATGAGGCAAAACAAAAGTATTCTACCTATGACCTAGAGTTGTATGCCATGGTACAAGCACTTAAGAAATAGCGACATTATCTACTTCCCAAGGAATTCATAGTTTATACTGACAACCATGCACTTATCTTCTTGAATGGACAAGAGAAGTTACATCAAAGACACATCAAATAGGTTGAGCACTTGAAAGCCTATACCTTTTCTATCAAACACAAGAAAGGATTCACCAATAAGGTAGTAGATGCCTTAAGTAGAAGAGCTCTTACCATCTAAGAAGTGCATCTCCAAAGTGTGGGATTAAGTGATCTCAAAGATCTATACCAAGGTGACAAGGATTTAGGTGAAGCATATGATGTTTGCACCAAGTTTACTAATGTTTGTCATGTTGTATATTCTGATTTCATGTTGCAGGAAGGCCTTTTGTTTAAAGGACACTTACTTTGCATACCTCAATGTTCTATGAGGGACAATATCATCAAGGAAAAGCATCAAGGCAGCTTAGGAGGACATTTTGGTCTTGACAAGACCTTAGAGCAGGTTGGACGATTTTATCATTGGCCTAAACTTCAAGCAGATGTTAGGATATTTGCGGAGCAATGTCCCATATGTCAGAGAGCTAAAGTAACCTCCACCAATGCAGTTTTATATCAGCCATTGGCCTTACCAACCAAACCATGGGAATGTTTGAGCATGGACTTTGTTCTTGGCTTGCCTAGGACTCCAAGAGCATATGATAGTGTATTTGTCATAGTGGACAGATTCAGCAAGATGGCACACTTTGTGCCTTGCAAATGCACTAATGATGCCTCTTACATAGTAGGGCTATTCTTCAAGGAAGTTGTGAGGATTCATGGCTTACTGGTTAGCATTGTGAGTGATACAAACGGTAAATTTGTAAGTCACTTTTGGAGAACCTTATGGAAGAAACTAGGCACCAAACTTTCCTTTTCATCAGCATACCATCCACAATCAGATGGTCAAACTAAATTGGTTAGTAGATCCTGAGGTAACTTGTTGAGATGTCTCACCAAACAACATGGACAAGCTTGGGATCTAGTATTGGGTCAAGCAGAGTATGCCTATAATGACTCAGTTAATAGAATCATAGGTTGGAGTCCCTTTGAAATTGTTTATGGATGTCATCCTAGGGGAATCCTAGAACTTAGAGACCTTAGTCCTATGGACCATACAAGTGCACAAGAGGAAAATTTTGCAAAAAATATACAAGAGATACATGAGCAGGTCAAGAAGACATTGAAGCAACACAATGAGAAGTACAAGGCACAAACATATAAGAAAAGAAGGGAAGTACACTTTTAGGTTGGTGATCTAGTGTTGGCCTACTTGAGGAAGGAGAGGCTACCCAAGGGACAACCTAGTAAGCTATGCATGAAGAAGATCAGACCTCTTAAGGTGTTAAATAAATTTGCCAAAAATACCTATGAGTTGGAGTTACCACCAAATTTGGGCATATCCCCAATCTTCAATATATGTGATTTGTATCCATACAAGGGGTCTCAGACAACTACAAATCAAGAAGAACTTACTGCTATAGAATATGTAGACTGGTTACAAGATTTACCTCCAAGCCAACTGGTCACATTAGAATGCATTTTGGATTCTAAAGTTGTGAAAAGACTAGGAGAGGGGTCTATAGAGACTATTTGATCAAATGGATAGGGTTACCTGAGTTAGAGGCTACATGGATGTCAAAAAGAGATATCATACAACATGGTACCACTGTCCAAGCTTTATCCACTCAAGAGACTTGAGTTCTTCTTACCCTTGGAGCATGGTGTAGGAGCACAAGAGCAATTTTGCTGCGTAGGTTCTAGAAGTTAGGAATCATGAGATTTTGGTTTGTTATAAGGTCAATAGGTTAGTAAACAAGTACTCAGATGTATGTAAGGACCTTAGGAGTCACTGATTGGCCAATGTTGGCCTATGGGCTCTTAAGGGTGCAAAGTAGAGTACTTGGTATAATAAGTTGGTGTTATGTTAGAATAGGATTTTACATGTGGTTTAAAGGTTTTTAAGGTCATTTGGACCTTTAGAAGTGATCTAGGTTTGATTCGGGCCAAAATTACTCAATTATGTAACAGTTGTTGAAAGTTGCAAAAGTTGCTCATAGCAACTTTTGCATTTTCCAAGCACCAACGACTAGTTGGTTGTTTTTTTCAGTTAGAAGACACTTGTAACCAACCCAAGGCTGATATAAGGCTTGGGACAACCGATGAGAAGGTTGGTTGAAGTATTGGAATAAGGAGAGCAAGATTTAGCCTTCAATTTGTTGTGTTTTCAATGATTTGGTTTAATTTTTCTTGGTATTGTACGGTCTGTATGGACTTCCAAGCCCTGAACAAGGAATAGATTGTTAGTACAGATACATACCTTTCATTTCATGGTGATTTGAGGTTTTGAAGTGTTGTAGCTTGTAAGTTTTGTCATTTTTGTTACAAGAGGGACTCAAAGACCTTGAAACAAGGGTTTTGAAGACCTCGTGGCTCAAACCTAGCATTCCATGGTTGAACCACATACTAAAACCTTTTGGAATGATAGGAGGCCTTTTAAAGTATGTTTTCATTTATTTTTTAAGACAATGGAGGCTAAACTCCGGATTTGCCACCATACCCTAGGCTTGGCACACTGAGTTGGCAAGCAATGGGGAACATGGACAATAGGCCCTAGATGGGTAAATTCGTTGGATGGATTTGGTTCCAAGTTGGATTGGACATCCTCATGGGTGTATAGACCTAAAACAATCATCAAAATCCTTGAGCAATCAGACTAGTTGAGGCATTTGAGCAAGATCCTATTTTGTAGGCTTAAAAGGAGGAATTAGGCCTAAAAAAGGGTTAGGATAGTTACCAACCAAACCCAGATCCAATTCTGAGATATTGTATGAAAATTACAAAAGGGTATCTGTAAAAATAAATATTTTATATCGGTGTGTAGGAATTCAAGTAGATAAGTGCAAAATACGTCACCGACAGGGCTAATTAGACTAGGTCTCCTAGTAGGCCTAAAAGTGTAAATTGGACTATAAGCTTGGAACCGATAATCTCCAAGGTCCTAGTTGAAGAGATAGGGTTAGGAAACAACAAAAATTTAACCCTATGAGAGTTAGGAATGTGTGAGAGAAGATAAGGTAGAGGGGGTTGGCTCTTGGTGGAAGTGTGAGAAGGTGTGTAGTAGGAAAGTCTCAAATAAGGAATGTTGGACACTCACTAAACAAGAGGTGGTCACCTTAGTCTAAGGACTTTAGGAAGGTCATTAAGGGTGGGCCCTACAACCTTTGGAAGGTTGGAAAGAGTGGAACCATTGAATGGTTCATGAGACTGCCTAGAGAGACATCAAGAATTAGCTAAACCAGTAGGAGTGAGCAACCCTTCTACATCAACATTGGGTATGAATGCAAGACTCTAGGCCCAAAAAAGTGAGGTATGCGACACTAAACTAAAGCTAAATCTCTACTAGGGATTATGATGCAGAACTTGTTGAGTACTTTGAGATTTTTGCAATGCAAGTTTTTCAAGTTCTTGTCTAAGGAGTTTTGTCACAATTTCTCTATCAATTCTATGAGAAATCTTATACTCTCTATCTAGATCAAACTCGACTCCTATGTACTGAGGTGCACTTGTCTTTAATTGACCAGCCAATTTATCTAAGTCGTCAATGATTTCTCATTAACCATCATTTGGCACTAGATTAGGTTGCTCAAAGGGGGACAAACCATTACCTGGTAGACCCATTAGGACACATGCTATAACTTTCTAGGATGATTATGCAAATGACAATGGACTAAGACAGACATATATGGAGTCTAGACAAAAAATGAATATTATAACAACCCTAAAATGAACTAGGATGTTAATGGGACACAAATAAGGACTTATGTGAAGATTATGACAACGTAAATTATAATAAGGATGATAATGAGGACTATGCAAGGACTTATGCAAACCATAGGAATGTAAATGAGGACTACAATGAGGATGATGATGATGACTATGCAAGGACTTATGCAAATTCTAAGAACGTAAATGAGGACTATAATGAGGATGATAATGGGGACTATCCAAGGACCTATGCAAATTCTAAGGATGAAAATGAGGACTATGCAAGGACTAAGGACTCTATGAACACCTATGGTCACAAGTATGTAAAATTTTGGACTTTGTTGGATTGTTAAATGTTTCAAGGTAGACTCTATTTCAAATAACTCTATTTGTAGGACATCTATTTTAAAATTCTGAGAACACTGTCTAAAGATAAGTATAGCTAGATGAATTATGTTTTGACACTCTGAGAATTTAGAGATATGCAAGGTAGGAACTGAAATAGCCCAAATAATGACTCAATACTAGTCTAGCACAACGATACACATAAAAACACAGAAGACAATCTTAAGCTGGAAAGTAGAAATCGTTTATGTCGTGCCCAAACTTTTGGGCAAAAAAAGGAACAACAAATTTTTTTTTGACAACATAAACTCGTAAAAATAACCTACATTTAAAATGGAATCAATTAAGTTTTGTCTTAACTAAAATGTAAATAGAATTTGTTTACTAAAGTTGGAATAATTAATTCGTTGAATAATGTGACAATTATTAATGGAGACTAATTATTCCCTAAGAGGCCATCACAATTTAATTAGTTAATCTAATTTGCTGTTGATTAAAGTCGAGAGATATTTAAATATCTCGATTGTTTTAAAATAATTTCAGGCTAAATAAAATAATGATAAAGTTATCTTAAATTAAAATTAATTAATTTGAGTGAACGCAAAATTCACTTTTTAAATATAACCCATAGGGTGAACTAATTCAATAATGATAGTCACTAATTAATTATACTTTATATTAAAGTCAATTTTAAATCCCCAAAACATTCAAATTTAACCTAATGTCCATATTTAATTAAATATGAACTTTGACAATATATAACCCTAGTTATAAAAATTAAATCAATTATTGCGAATTAATATACCCATATTGGGAGTCATTTAAATTCCAAGTTTAAGACTTATATATATATATGAATGATGTATAATTAAGAACCCAAATTTAGGGTTGAGTTAATTATTATTAATTCATAACAATCTATTAACTCATTCCTCAAGACTGAGCAAATCCTAATCCCGAAATAGGGTTAGGGTTGCTTATTAAATCTTTCCTCTCTTTCCCCTTTTTTAAAAAAAAAAGTTCTTACCTTCTTGATTTCTACCCTAGCCCGAATCATGTTAGGGTTTATGTGTTATGCAGGGAAGGAGGGATAATGGCAAAATGGTCGAATGATGTTAATGGCCGTGGAGTGATCACGCAGTCGACATTTAATGTAACTGGGGGGGGGGGGGGGGGGTGGGGTTGCATTTTGAGGTGGGCCACAGAGAAGGGAGACGCTACCCGCAGTGCCGACGTGGGCTCCCTACGGGTCGCGTCCCGCAGGGACACCGCGTTATGCAGAAAAGGAGGGATAATGGTGGAATGGCTAAATGATGTTAATGGTCGTGGAGTGATCACGCAGTTGGTGTTTAATGTAACATGGGGGTGGGGGGGGTTGCATTTTAAGGTGGGCCACAGAGAGCGGAGGCGCTACCCGCAACAACGCCCCTATGGACCTCAGCCCACAGGGAGCCCACGCCGCCCAGGAAGACCGCGGGAGCCCTTGGCTCCAAGGTAACCCTCGGGTAGGGTTTCGGGGGTAAGAATTTATTTTTAAAAAAAAAAATTTGTATAGTTTTTTTTTATACTTTATTTAAATTTAAAATAATATATATATATATATATATATATATATATATGATCCATATATATATATATATATATATATATATGATCTATATATATATATATATTTTTATTAAAAGAAAAGCAGAGTATTTTATATATGTATTAATATATATATATATATATATATATATATATATATATATATATATATATATATATATATATATATATATATATATATATATATATATATATATATATATATATATATATATATATATATATATATATATTAATACATATATAAAATTTCTCATGCATAAATCAATGTATAAGACTCGTAAATAATAAGGAAAAACAACAACTTAATAAAAGATAAGCATCTCTCTTTTTTTAATGGATTTATAATGTGATATATTTAAATATGGGTATATTAGATTTTTTATTTTTTTTGTTGTATTCCCTTTTGTTTTTATACAGTGATAAAGTAAGTTAATGGCTGACAGAAAGCAGAATAGGACATAAATCTATTTGTAATTTCTGGTTTTCTAAATCTGTGCATATATGTATTTTCTTTTAAATCACATAACAACAGACTTTCTAAACTAACAGATTTATCTAACAACATTTCTTTTCATTTTAACTTCTACTAGTTAACTATAGGAAAAGGTAAATTTAAATTTGTCTACTTTAACTTTCTGCATTTTTTTTTTAAAATAGAAAAATGACAGTAATAAATACAATTATAGAAGCATTTAAATAATACAAAAAAACACTTAAAACATTTAACATTTTGCACAATGCAAAACTATGATACTTCAAAATATCTATTTAACCCTATTTGCATTTGGAAAATAACTAGAACTAAATAATTGTTTTTATTTTACTAGCATTTCTGCTTTTCTACTTCCAAATATTCTCATTATAAATTCTGCATTTTTATTTTTTTTGAAAGAAACATGACAGAGATAGATAAATGACAGTAACATAATGTAGACCAGAAAACACTTAGAAATATTAAAAAAAAATGCAGAACTAATTTTCCTCCAATGTCCATTTAATCATTTTATTTTTATTTTGCAATATCAACTTAAAAGGATGCAATTCTGACAAGAATAATCTGAATACAGTTTGTCAACTTTTACAATGGGTGAAATATCCAACTGGTCTCTCATTCCTAATAATGAAGACTTAAATAAAATAAATACATTTATTTATACAAAATAAATACAACCTAAAACTCCTCTTATATTTCTGCATCTGAAATACAATATTACATCTCCTATTCTTTTTCTGCAACTAAAATAGATACAACAAGTCCATTTCCAAGCTTTTCCTTCAATCCCCTCCCAAGGCAACCTGCAATGAAAAATCTTAAGGTTGTGACCATGGAGTGCTCACCTCCTAGCCTAGGCTTACTAGAAGCCACCCCCGAGCTTGGAGAACCAAGACCAAGACAGGTTACGCTCAAGAAAACACAACAAGCAAGGGAAAAACTCAAACAAACACATTCCCATCCCAATACTGAACTTTATCACATAATGTGATGTTTACATGGGTGGAAGAGGAACTAAGTACCTTGAGGAGAACTAAAAGATAGTAGATAACAGCCAACTCATGGCAACCAAGAACACAACATAAGTCCATCTTAACCCAACATCCTTATGACCCCCAAGGCATACATGCCATACTTTCTCCCCTTACGACCCCCAAATGCATAAACAAAACTATGGAGCAAGGGTCACATAAACAAACCCTTGAGATCACTCTCTCGAAGAGAGCCTCTCACTCAAGACTGTCAAACACCTTCCACCCCCAAGACCATTTTTCCCTCCCAAGGGTAAGATGGCCTTGGTTACTCCCAAAACACAAGAAAATGCATACAAAAAGAAATAAGAGAAAGAACATAAATATTTTCACAAAGGAAATACAAGGAAAGCAATCAATTACATTCAAGAAAGCTTACAAACAGATTTCCAACATACAAAGTAAGAAAATGCACCAACCTTGAATCTGCCAAGGGTTTACTAGGGATAGCTTGGAGAAGAGCAACCCAATTCCACAATTCTTTTCTGCAACACTTAGCCAAAATTCTATTCTAAACTGGTTTTAAAACTGCAAGATCTCATCTCCAAAGATGGAGAGTGGGTGATTAACTCTCTAAATCTCAATCTCTTGCCTAAGAAGGCTTCTCTCACTCTTTCCAACCTCTTGGATAGAGTGAGAGGCTCCATTGGTTGGTCTTCCCTAGGTCTTACACACTCCCTAACCAAGGCACCTCAAGAAGAGGAATGAAATGGGGAAGAGGAATGACACATACCAAGAAGGTTATCTAACCAAGGATGGCACTCCTAAAGATGAAATTCGGCCATCTAGGAAAACCCACTTTTTTGGGAGGTTAAACAAGTCCTAGGGGGAGTACACATGGCTAAATTTGGCCTTCACCCATAGGTACCGCATGAGGCCCAATAAAAATGCTCCAAAACTGACTCTAGAAGTTGGTTTAACCCTTTGAAAGTCCACCTAAAGTTTACCTACGGATCAACTCTGAGTTGACCCTCCTAATGGCACACTATCCTAGATTTCTTGGAACCTTCAAGGATAATTTGGAAATATATCAATTAAACAAAAATAAATCTCTCAAAAAAGGTGACATGACAATGCCAACACAACATACAACATATGTGTCAAATGACACTATAAAAGAATTCCACATCACTAATACACACATGGCAATTGTCTCTTGTAGGATTTACACAAATAAATAATTACAATTTAACACACATGCAATCATTTACGTTTATGAATAAAATATGATACATACGGGGTGATGTCTCTCCAAATAGACAACCCCTGGTTTTATGAACGTACATAGGCCTAGGCTTGATTTTCCATAATGTTTCCATGGTCACATGGATAATTTTCCTGCACATCTCAATTACACATTAGTACTTCCCAATAGCCTCATATAATATTAAACACATAAATATGAATACAAATCAATCACTCTACATACAATTGACATCATACAAATCAATTTACCATATAACAAAGCAAATCCACATAAGCAATTATAATAATCCTCATAAATTTAATCCATTCATAAGATATGCATCATATTTCTAGCATCATAATAAAGTCCTACAAATCAAATAATGAAATATACCATCTCAATGTTATCCTATTCTAGAATCATATAAAATTCTATATCCACAATGCATACAAATGAAGCATCAATATATCAATGTTATCCAATTCTAGGCATCATATAAAGTTCTATATCCATAATGCATAAAAATAAAGCATCCATAATAGTTCCAACCTAAAAATCACTAAAATGCTAGGATGGGTCAGGGTAGGGCCTCATAGTTTAATCGAGACCCTACAGCAAAACACTGAAACAAGACGAACAGATAGAGAGTCTAGCGTCACTGGCTCCACTCCACGACACACACTTCTCAGGCATGTCAGTCTCTCTTACCTCGAAGATCCAAATATCTTATCACTAAGGATGTTTTTGTTGGCATTTTGGATATGTTGATATGGTTTTGTCATTGATGTCAATACCTGTCATCACTTGTCAACACTTATCAGCACTTGGAGATCTTTGATTATGTTCACTGCAAGTTAGAGACTTATACACAGTCACTGGTATTTGGTTCACCGACAGATTATATTGTTCACCGACACTTGGAATGACTTGGAGACTACCTGGTTATGTCAAAGACATTATTCGATCACTTGGTTTTGGTAATTTGGATAATTGTTTATTTGGGTTTGCATATTTGTTGTTACTGACAAATAGGTCCAGGATAAGCACCAACAGGTATATCTATTCCGATCAGCATGACATGTTATGGAGATGATTTGTTATTATTGTAAATGCATTGAGCCGACATCATGCATCGAATATTGATTTATTTATAATTGATTTTATTATAATATGTTTTAGTGAGCTGACCTATTCAAATTGGTCTTAGGTTATGGTATAAATGTAAGATCTCATTTGTGAGATTAATAAGTGATTGCAAAAAAGGATTGTAATAAGGTATATGCAAAAATAAGCAAAGCTATACACGCAGACATCATTTGAAGGTTGAAGGAAGGATTTTGTGAAGGCAGTCAGAACTAAATTGGTACTGAATCTAGCATATAAAGATGCTATTTTGTGCAGTACATTATCATTGGATCTAACCATCAAATTGTAGTTAGTGTGAATCTCATTTTGTGATTGAGCAGTAAGCTCTAGGCATGGCCTTTCTGCATGTGTAGAATCCATATTGTACACACATACTATCTACAGTAGTATCATTTGATTGTGGGTAAGGCTTCCCACCATGGTTTTTCCCCTTATAGGGTTTCCACGTACAAATATTGGTGTTATGTGTTGTGGATGTTATTGTCTTTCTGTTTCATGCATTAATCTTTACCGGTACTGCAATTAACTGTTAAGATTGTTTACCGACATAAAATTTGGTTTACCGGTATTAAGCATTAAGTTTTGGTTAAGTTAATTTTGGTTGAATTTATTAGACAATTGATTCACCCCCCCCGCCCCCTTCTTAGTTTTCTTTGGGACCTAACAATTGGTATCAGAGCCTAGTCCTCTTTTTGTAGAAGTTTAACATGTTGGCATATGCACACTCCAATGAGACATTGTATCTAATTGAAGGTTTTGTCATTAATGGCAACCTTGCAATCCTATGGCACCAGCAAAGGAAGTACACTGGCATCAGCAAATGACACTCTACACCGGCACTCAGGACATCGACACCAGCACAAAGAAATAAAGTATACCGGCACTGAGGCCGACAAGATTTTGTTATATTATATTTTGTTTATTATTGTAAAAACTTTGTAAGCCAACTTGACAAATTGTAAAATGACTCTTATATATAAAAGAGATCATTGTAGACATTTAAAAAGGGATATGAAAGCAATAAGGAAAAATATTAGGCAGACCTAGTATGCAAAATATAGGCTAAAGGGTTTATGTAAGAAGTAGAGCAGCAATCGATACTGGATCAGGCATATAGATGTTTTAATAAGAGATTGCAAAAAATTGTTGAGAGTACAAACGTAAAGATTGATGAACAATTCAGAGGAACTTCAAGGTATATAGACTCTGAACCAGCAACAAAAATTGTGACAACTGAACCTACACTAAATCCACTAGTACAGAATGAAGATCCAGCTACCCCAGTACCATCAGAGGATTCCATAGTAATTGAAGAACAACAGAAAACTAAGACACCTTGGTATGTTAGATTGAATCATTCTGAAGATTAGATAATTGGAAACAAATTTAAAGGAGTTATGACCAGAGGAAGATTGGCAAATAAGAGGTATGTCTTATTTCTCAAATTGAACCATCATCTATCAATGAGGCATCTGAAGATAAATTTTGAATTAAAGCTATTCATAAGAATAATGTAACTTATTATGCATGTAACAAGATTGGGCATATTGCTAAATTCTATAGAAGTAAAGGAACATCGGTAGACAAAAAAAGTTATAGCTTGAAAGGTAAAGAAAAAGTTGAAGAGGTTAAGCAAGAATTCTAAAAACAATGGATTAGAAAAGCTGATATAAATATTGGGAATACTCCTCCACTGGTAGAACAAATCAATGCTTCACTAGTAGGACAGAGTGATGCTTCACCAGTAGGACAGAGCAGTGCTCCACCGGTAGGATGTTCTTCATCTAATTGAATAAAGTTTCCTTGAGGGTTTGGCAATCTAATGACATGTGTGCTATTATTCTCTCGGTTAGAGATAAGAAGTTGGAAATTACTTTTTACTGACAGACAATGTTAAGTGAATACTTAACCAGCATGCATTTAATGTGGTAGATGGAAAAAAGATACTATAAAATTGAGGTTTTGGCTCCATTCCATTTCACCGAGATTTCAAACCTACGAAGAGCGCGAAGATTCTGAGCTAAGGCATTTTGAGCAAGAGGCAAGAACACTCCAAGCAATCATCCATCCTAAAAATAGTAAAAGGTATTTTATCATGGCATCCACCTCTGCAATTGAATATATAGAAAACCCTACTATTGTTGAAGTTATAAAAAGACCTAGGCCTGTATTTCAGTTAGTTCCTGAGGTAGCAAAGAAAGATGATACCTTAGGTGCTTTTTCTCAAATTCCTAAGGGAGTTGTTTATGCTGAAGACCCCAGAATTTACATCCACTACAACATTGAGGAACTAGGAGATGAAGAGATTAAAACCATGATATGTGATGAATTCGATAATATAAAAGATGAACACAAGATCATTGAGACCCTAGGATTCACAGAGATCCTTAGCAATCCTGAATTCCCCAAGGATGTGATTAGGATAGTCTTAAGCAGGGTACATGGTGAATTTTTCTAGTTAGATGCAATCCACAAAATCACTAAGGAAGTTGTGAAAGCTGTCATAGGGTTACTGACCACTGGTAAAAGGCCAGATAAAACTAAGAAGGTATCCAATGACCTAGTTACAAACCTAACTGGTGCAACATTTGACAAAAGGTCCCTAAGAGTTAATGATGTAACAGACATTAATGTGAGATTTATCAACATGATATTAGGATATAAATCTACTCATGCAAATAGACTCAATTCAGTTTCAAGTTTATGCATTAAGAGTGCTTATGATATGGTCACAAATAATGCAAAGATTGATATATGTGAGTGGTTAAAGGATGAATTAATTGACAACCTTGGAAAGATTAAAAAGGACAAGAAATGAACTTTTAGGTTTGGAAATCTATTAGTATGTCTGATGCTACATATAACCAAATAGGTTCTTGGTATAGGCTACAAAGAACTTGGATATGATATACCGGTAGGTAAACAATTAATAGAACTATTCAATAACATGGGAGAAGACAAGGAAAACAATATTCATGATTTCTTTCAAGCACTAAAGGTCAAAATGAAGAAAAGAATCAGGTTATCACAAAAGATTGTCGACAAATACAAAGATGAAATATGCTTTGTAATCAAGAAGGATGAAATCTAGATGGAAGCAGTCATCCCTAGGACAGTTTGGGTAACCGAGATGGGATATGAAACAGATGATCATATAATTGAAACATATGCTAAAGAACTTCTGGAAGCCCCCACAGAACCTAAGGAAGAAATATTTGGTAGTGCAGAAACTATTGAAAGCCAAATACAATCAAAGAAAAGAGTGAAAAAGGTTGAGGAAGTTGTAAGGAAAGGTTCCAAACAAGCAAAGGCCATCAAAGAAGATGTGTTGAAGAAAACTGGTATAACAGAGGATGAGTTAGCAACTCCACAACCTTAAACTCACCTATCACCAGTAGGTACCTCTTCGGAGAGTGATATGCCAGCAACTTTCAAAATAGTTGTAAGGAAAAGAGATCCCTCACTGGCAACCACACCCTCACCCAGGAGGACAAGACAAAAACAACAAGCAGTGAGATCTCTGGTAAGAAAGGCTACATCAAAGAAGAAGAAACTGACACCCAAAAAGAAGAGGAAAAATAAAGACTTGGCCCCTCTTGATATACTACTGAATGAAATTACAGAGGAAGGTAAATTGAAGAATATAGAGAAAATATATGACACTTTAATAGCTGATGAAAAAGAACAAGTTTAAAATAGTGTTATATTGCATATGGATATGTATAAGAAATTTTTGATGGAAGTAGTAAATGAAATTCCAGATGAACTATTTAAGAGACTAGAAGCAAGAAGACAAGCAGGAATAGAACTGGACAAGAAAATAAAGATTGAGAAGCTACTTGTTGTATATCCGGTAAATTCACCCAAAGAAATCGATGACCTAATTGCTCAAGCCAACCGGTTAGTATTTTCTACTGCACACCGGCACATTGCTTTAATGGTTGGAAGAGTTAATGAGGTGATTGGGGAGATAGAAAATGGATGGGATATATTCCTAGTTGAAATAGAAAAACAAACAGAGCAAAAGGCTCAGGAACATGAATATAAGGAAATAGTGCCACCGGCAACTGGAGAAGTAGAAAAACCATTGCTTAATGAAATGCAGACACAAACAGACCTACCAAAGGTCAATTCAAGCTTGGTTACTTCCATTGGCGGTACTCAGAATGTTGGTTCATCATCAGGATACAAATCAACTAATGTGACTGAGGTAGTATTAGATTCAATCAAAAAGATAACAGACTGCAGCTGACAAGCTTATAAGGCAATTGATGATACCATACCAATTTTGAAGGTAATTGCTCCTAACTGCAATATAGAAAATAAAGATTCTTTAGGACAACTTGATACACTATGTAAATATATCACAGAAAACATTGAGAAAATAAAGGAAGAGACATTGAAGGATAAAATAGAAATTGAAAAGCAGAAATTCTTTGATGAGCAAATAAAGAAGTGTAACAGAGATTTAGACACACTTCTACTGGAATTGTGTAATTTATTGAAAGAGTACAAAACTCTGTACAAAGACACCTGTAAGACAAACTTTTTGACTGTAGATATAGACAAGAAGATGAGCAAGGTACAGGATGAGATCAATAAACTTGCAGATAATTTTGTTAACTCACCTGATACACTATCAGTTTTTGAGGAGAAGATAACAAATTTTGAAGAAGATTTACTTAAATTGGAAAGAGAGAAAGAAAGAATAGTGAATAAGGCAAAGCATTTGAGATTAAAACTAAGTCCAAGATTGGACTATCTAGCATCACTGTGAAAGGAAGTATCTGAGGCACTAATACAGGAATAGAAAACCCCAGCAGAGCATTTGCAACATCTCACCAGTATAGTAAAAAGAACAGAGATAGTAAAAAGTTTATGGAGAGTATAAACTTGATTTTGGCGGATCCAAATTGTAACTTTCCAGTTACAAGGTTGAAACTACAAACTCTACTGACATCTTGACAACCTTGTCATTGATGCCAAAGGGGGAGTAGTGGGATGAGAAAATTCAATATCACAGGAATCATATGCTCAGGGGGAGCACACACATTTTTGGTAACTTTTTTTTGGACTTCACATTTTTGATATACTTTTGAAATTTCTCATGAGTGTTGCCATCAATGCCAAAGGGGGAGATTGTTGGCATATGCACACTCCAATGAGACATTGTATGTGATTGAAGGTTTTGTCATTGATGGCAACCTTGCAATCCTATGGCACCGGCAAAGGCAGTACACCGACATTAGCAGATCACACTCTACACCGACACTCAGGACATCAACACTGGCACAAAGAAAGGAAGTATACTGGCACAGAGGTGACATGATTTTGTTATATAATATTTTGTTTATTATTGTAAAAAATTTGTAAGCCGACTTGAAAAATTGTAAAATGACTCTTATATATAAAAGAGATCATTGTAGACATTTAAAAAGGGATATGAAAGCAATAAGGAAAAATATTAGGCAAACCTATTATGCGAAATATAGGCTAAAGGGTTTATGTAAGAAGCAGAGCAGCAACCGGTACTAGATCAAGCATTATAGATGCTATTGTAAAGCAGTACAAGATATTAGATTTGTATAATCCTCATTGTAAGTCAGTGAGACTTCCAATTGAGCAGTGAGCTCTAGGCAGTTGGCCTTCCTACATGTGCAGGCCCCTGTTGTAAGTAATATTCTCTTATTGGCCAGTGAGTGAATATTGTGGGTCACAAATCCCACCGAGGTTTTTCCCACACCGGGTTTCCTCATTAAAACCTTGTGTTATGGTGTGCCTTTCATGTGGATGTTCTTAATTCTATTTATTGCATTATTTCCTGCATACCAGTACATTGTTATAATATGTTTTGCATGTTTTAAGTCAAGAAATTCTAATCACCGGTTAGATACTAATTCACCCCCCCCCCCTCTCAGTATCTATGGGATTCCTAACATAACAGCTTGAGGAGATCCAATGTCTTCTAACTATTTCAGGAAGGACAGTTTGAAACTTGATGGAACTAACTATGGCATATGCAACATCAAGATGGAGACACATTTGAATTGCATTGGAAAGGACATATGGGACGTTACAAAGAAAGGCTATACTTCTCCTACTCAAGGTCAACCTAATCCACCCAACTTGGCTAAAGATGAGGAAAATGATTGCAAACCAAGAGAAGCACTTTTGAGTGCATTGTCAGATCAGCAAGTCATGTGATTATCAGATAGATCTACTACTAAAGCTATTTGGGTCAAACTGGAAACATTGAATGAAGGAGATTCCACAGTCAAAATTGCAAAACTTGAATGCTTCCAAGTCAGGAATGAAAGTCTAAAAATGGAAGAAGAAGAAGAAGAAAGAAATACTGCTTTTATGGAAAGAGTAAATGAAATTGTTTTGGGTATACAATGTTGTGGAGGAACCTTAAGTGAAGATGAAATTATTTCTAAAGTTTTAAGATCTTTGCCACCGACATATAAAATGAAAGTTACTACTATAAATGAATTAAGAACAATGCCTAATGCGTCAGTATCTAGAGACACTTTGGTTGGAAAACTTTCAGCTTTTGAGCTTAAGGAATTTGTTCATGTTACTACTATCAAGGCATCATCATCAACTGCAGCATCATCATCATTATCTGATAAATCTGATTGGAAAGCCTTCTATGCAAGAGAACTTGAAGAAAGCAGGAGAGAAAATGAAGAACTTGAAGAACTTGAAGCACTATTTGCAAGGAAAATGCCTAAAGGTCCAATTGGAAGTAAGTATGAAGGTAAAGCACCCTTTAAATGTTTTAACTATAATAAGATTGGCCATATGGCTTCTAGATGTCCTGGTAAATATGCAAGATTAAGAGAAGAAGCTAAAAGAACATATAAGCCTAACTCTGACTATCAGAAATACAAGTTTAGGAAGAATAGAGACAAATCTTGTTATTATGTTGATGAAGGAGTCACTGATGATTCTGATGAAGATCTAGCAGACAATGGATGGGCTTTTATTTCTATAACAGAAGATCAACCGGTAGAGTAGACCCTGGCAGCTAAAGTTGAAGATAAGGATGAATGGATTATTGATTTAGGATGTTCACATCATATGAATGGTGATAAGAGTAAATTCTTAACCTTTCAAGATTACAATGGATGTCTAGTAAGATTTGGAGATGATAAAGCTTGTTTGATCAAAGGAAAAGGCACTATATCTTTTGATGGAGAGCACAATACTGATAATGTTTACTATGTTGAAGGTTTGAAGCATAATCTTTTGAGTTTTGGTCAATTAGTTGAGAAAGGATTTCAGTTACAATTCAAGAATGGTAAATGCAAAATCTTAAACAAAATTGGTTTGGAAATTTCAACCGGTAATTAGACTAGAGGTAATATCTTTCATTTGAACAATAATGAGAAAGCATGTTTGATTGCACATAATGATGAAAGTTGGTTATGGCATAAGAGACTTTGTCATGTAAATTTTGATTGCATTGTGAAAATCAGCACTACTAAGGCAGTTAGAGATTTACCTAAGATTGTTAAATCTCACAATCTGGTATGTAAGGAATGTCAATTTGGAAAGCAAGTTAGAGAAAATTTCAAGACTATTCCGGAGAAGTCTAACAATATTCTTGATTTAATTAATACTAATTTATGTGGTCTAGGAAGAACTAGAAGTATACAAGGAGATAGATATTTTATGCTAATCATTGATGACTATTCTAGAATGTGTTGGGTTACTTTTCTCAGGGAAAAATTTGAAGCATTTGGGAAATTCAAACTGTTTATGGTGAAAATGGATAACAATAATAACAATATTGAAAGGCTAAATGAATTCAACCACTAAACCCTAGCCTAACAATCAACAAAGATCCACCATAACATATGAAGATTACCTAAGACAATGCAAATCACATGAAATCACAAAGATTATACCATCACATGTCCAATAGGGTTTTGATCTCCATTCTTCCTATCTCCATTGATCTTGCTTGATATATTTGCTCTCAGATTTTTATATGCACAAGAGCTCAACAAAGAACGGAATGTGGTTGCAAGTAGGATCGTAGTGTAGCAAGTTGCATGAAAGATCATTAGCATGAGTGATTAGAAATGAATGATTAGGAATGAATGATTAGGGTTTGATAATGAAGAAGGCATCTCCTTAAATAGAAGACACAATATGAAATGGAGGGATAAGATTGAGAGGTGTAAAAAGGAGGTCGGCTAGGATTAGAGGGTAGGTAAAAGAAATACCAAAATAATGAAAGAGGTAGGTAGTGTAGGAATTAAGAGATGAATGACATGTGTCATGTGTAGAAAAAGCTAATGAATTAATTAAATAAATAAATATTTATTTAATTAATAGAAGAAGTAGGATAATTAAATAAATAAAATATTTATTTAATTTAGGAAAAGGATAATTTAAATAAATAAATGTATTTATTTAAATGAGAAATAAGGCTAGAAGAGGATAAATGAATTAATTAAATAAATAAAGATTTATTTAATTAATAGAAGAATTAGGCTTAGGTAATTAAATAAATAAAATATTTATTTAATTTAAACATGACAATTTTGGGTGTCTACATTTTGCCCCTCTTTGAGACAATGCGGCTTGTCGCGTTGTTTCAAAGAAGATAAGATGAACTGATACAGAGTTGCCCCAAAATGGGAATGATATGCCCCCTCGAGAGATTGGATGAAAATGTCTGAAAATATTGCAGACAATCTCTCGATAAGAAAGAGAGGCTAGAGTGGACTGACCGGATTAAGTGACAAAGTCACGGGATAAAGAAGACTGACTCAGGAAACGAAGGCTAGGGGTAGTCTATAAGATAGACCACGGGGGAAAATACATCCTCATTGTCATCTATACATCCACGAGAGCAGAGTGCAGAGCGAAAATAGAGCAGCAGCAGTCAGCAGTGATGGCCTTGGTTCATAGATTTGATCGCGTTCGCCGAATCCAGAGGCCAGCAGAGGCAGGAGAGCCAGTAAGTACCACAAAACCTCCTTGTACTTTGATGCATTTATTGTTGTCATTAATGCATACTAGATAATGTAATAAATGCGCTTAGACTAGGGTCCAAAAAGTGTCAAAAAATGTCCAGGCACGTCTGTGCAGAGCATAGGCACGTCTGTGTCAAGAAGGCGCGTCTGTGTTTTTCAGGCGCGTCTATGCAGTCTTTGAGCGCGTTTATGTCATGTAAGCACGTTTGCGTTGAAAAATGCAAGTTTGGTCTTCTAGGTCAAATCGACAGTTCTGTGATGAACATACGCTGTCGATTGGATAAGCTACTGAGAGGATACACTCAAGCAGGTCCTCTAGGAAGACTAGGATAGATCAAGGCACTTTGTGATGAACAGTGAGTACCAAGATAGAGTACTTTGTGATGAATAGGGAGTACTGAAATATGAGCAGCACTTTGTGATGAACAGGGAGTGCGAATGTGAGTAACACTTTGTGATGAACAGTGAGTGTCACACACGTAGTACTTTGTGATGAACAGGGAGTACCACTAGGATAAATAGCAACACTTTGTGATGAACAGTGAGTGTCACTAGGGTAGATAGCCATATGCATTTAGATAGCGAGTAGCATTTTGTGATAAATAGTGAATGCCACTATAACTGACATGATTGAGTTGTTTGACTGCAGGAGTATTTGCCGATGCTAGAGTCATGGGAGAGATTCCCGTTGACACAGAGGTTGTGACCTAAGTTGTCGCTCGAGGACAGAGCTGCCATCGAGGAGATGGGTTTGAGACATGTACTATATGTGCCTGAGTTTCGGGCAAACATGGGTTTGTTGACTGTGCTGGCTGAGAGATGGCACTTTGAGACGTGCACGTTTCATCTGCCGATGGGTAAGATGACAGTCACCCTAGAGGATGTATATAGGATTATGCGGATACCGATTGATGGGGAGCTGATTCCGTACGATCGAGACGGAGACAGGGATGCCCTTAGACAAGTGTTCTAGGATCCAAGACTAGAGATGAGGGTGGGACACGTGGCATGGGATACCATGACATGGATAGGATTAGCACTACCAATAGTGTTGGCAGGAGTGATCAGTGAGTTCCTCTGTATCAGTTTTGTACCATTTTGTATAATGATGTAGACACCTGCGGGTGATTGTAGGCATATGATTTTGACATCATTGTATCATGACACTTTATATATATATATATATGAGATGATTCATCTTTGCGGCAGCTATATGCATATGTACCTATGTGATTCTTATGATATGGATGCAAATATGTATATGATGCAATGCAATATTTTTTTTTTTTTTGTTCGTTTATGTTTTATATGTGTATGCAGATGAAAATGTGAATGTATGTAATGCAGATGAATATGATAATGCAAATTTAAATTGTGCTAACAGGTGTTGTGTGCAGGATGTGATGCAGTTGTGATATCTATATGTATGTATGAAATGCTTATATGTGGTAATGTAGGTGCAGCTACATGAAATGCAAATGTTTTTGGTGTGTCATTATACTCAGTCATGTGATAGCAGGCTACGCGGACTCGAGAAGGATGATGGAAGTCAATCAAGAAAGGGGGATGGAAGATAGAAGATATGAAAGTGAAAGAGCTTCTTGCACGTTATCATCATTGAGCTTTATTATGGAAAAATAGGTTATGACAATCGAGGCATATGTTCGACCCAGAAAGTCATTATACCTGTTTGCATGGAGATAAGACAGTCACAAACAAGGAATGCCCCAGTTCATACTAGACTCACAGTGTCCTCATATCCTTGGACAAGTCATAGCATTACTAAGAGACAATCCACAGACAGCAAATGCAAATAGGTGACGATACCCCATCCTCGCCTTTCTAGTCAAAGACATCCTGGAAAAGCTAAAAGACATGTCACCAAAAGATAAAATCAAAAGAAAACCAAGACTCGATACCAACATCCACTGTAGTCCTCAAGTTTAGTGTCTCTTGTCACTTGTATAAGTCTTATTTGATTATGGTCACAATGTTCACTTTCACAAAAGGGATAGATTAACACTGAACCATAATGTTGTCTGAGTCTGTTGAAAGATTTGATTTGTTGAAGCTCATTGTTGCTGTTGTGTCTCATCTAAACCTGACTGAATCCATGAAACTGATACTTTATTGCGGAGAAGATGAAACTTTATTGCGGATCTGTGATGCAAATGTTGCTTTATTGCGGATTGTGTGCGGACAGACTGAAGGAAGCTGGAAGAAACTGTACTCCTCGAAACATGTGATGTTCTTAGTTCCACACCCATCACTAGACGTAGGATTTGCCTTAGCCACAGCTAGGGTCTGATTTGTTATGGATGGAAAGGGATGTGAAAAGGGAGGTTTATTATGAATGGCTAACCAATCTTGGGTAGATCAATAACAAGCCATGATGGGAATGGGTAAGTTTATTATGAATGAATAGGATGTGAGTGTGTGCAAAGTGAAAGGATGAAAGAGAATCCTGAAGGAGAGAGGAGCAAAGTCTCTACGCATGGCGCTGGTGACCCAGTTTTCACCATGGTACTTGCCCAGGGCGCCACCGAAGTGGTTTTCACCGTTGGACGAAATTATTTCTCTTTACTTTTTTCGATTTTTCAATTTTTTTTGTGTCACAAGGCGCCTGTTTGCCAGGTTTTCACCAAGTAATGATTTTTTTTGTTTTATAAATTTTTTTGTATTTTTTTATTTTTTTTGATTTTTTTGATTTTTTTTTTTTGTATTTTTGAATTTTTTTGGATATTCTGAAGAGCTATGTGTAGAACCTGCGAAGCTGCATGCTGTTGATAGGATCCTCCAAAATTTCACCTTCTATAGTTGAGAGCTGATATGCCCCAGATCCATATGCTGCTGTGATGATGTAAGGACCAAGCCAATTTGGTTCAAACTTGCCCTTCTTCTCTCTGTCTTGTTGATGTTTGGGATTTTCTTTGAGAACTAAGTCCCCTACCTCAAATGTGTGAGGCTTGACTTTATGATTGTAGATGCACTGTTCCTTGACTGAATGATGTGTAGCTTGAGTGTCTGTCTTCCTTGATAAGGGAACTGAGATAGAATTACTAGTGTGTGGACTACACAGGCCCGTATGCGTGTCACCTGAAGAAGTTTGGGCATCCTTGATAGCAAAGTCCTTCGAGGAAGCTCCATTAAAGGTCCATGATGTATCGCCAGAAGGTAAAGGATGTGTGGAACAAGTAGATGAGTGATGAAGGCTTATGATTGCGAAAAGAAGTGAAAGTAGGATAGCATGATGGAGACTTAGGATCAACAAGTAATCTTTTTGACTTGCAATTGTAGAATTTTTGCCCCCAGTTATTTTGATATTAGGGGAGATCAACTCTTGCTCTTTTTCTTTCATAGGATTTTTATCCTTGACTTTGATTTTTGTAGAGTCCAATAGCTTTTGATTTTGATTTGGACTACAGGAATTTTCTTTATTTTTGACTTTTAGATTTTTCTTTTCAAAGCTTGATTTTTGATCCCCAATGAGTAAGGGCTTTTGTAATTCTTGTTGATCCAAGTCTGGAAGTGGAGTGGAAATGGAATGAGTGGATGATATGGTAAGGCTATGTGAGTTATCAAGAGGGCTGGCGATATGCTCAATAGATTCTTCATTGGAACCACTCTTAGGACTATTGATATCAAGAGTTGCTTGCACCACTAGAGGAGATTTGCATTCGGACTTAGTAGCCACAACACTAGGTGGTTCACACCCAATTCCTTGATATTGCAAATTGTTTGTAGATTGTTCCTGTTGACTGAATACCTTAGGAGATAATGGGAGTTGGTCAACATGAAATATATACTCACCACATCCTAGGTCTTTAATCTTGAACCTTTCTTTTAGCTCTGCTTGTTTGGATGTAGAAGCTTTTAATGATTCTGGATCCACATATGCTGAAGATGGAATAGCTTCTCGATTAACTAGTATTGTTATTTCTGATCTAGGTTGCAGATTGTTGCAATATATGAGTGGATTTGGATCCGCTTTGATGGTCACTTCAACTCCATTGTGTGGAAACTTGATACATCGATAATATGTAGAAGGGACTGCGCTCATCTCATGAATCCATGGACGTCCCAAGAGTATGTTGTATGTGAGATCTAGATCAAGGATTTGATAAACCACATCCTTTGTAATTGGTCCAACTCTGAGAGGTAAGGTGACTGTGCCCTTGGATGAACGCTCTTCATCATCATATGCCTTGATGGTGATTTTTTTTGTAGAATTCACAGCTTTATCAGAATATCCCAATTGTTTAATTGTGCTCAATGTACAAATGTTTAGACCTGCTCCTCCATCTATCAGGACTCTTTTTATTCGATGTTTGTGTATGAAGGCTTCAATGTGTAATGGTGCATTATGTGGCTGACTTACAGAGGCATCATCGGCTTCTGTGAATGTAAGGGAGTGTGGAATGGAAAGGTATCCCACCATGGCTTGAAATTGGTCCACGTTTAGATCAGTAGGAACAACAGTATCTCTCAAGATTTTATCAAGAATGGCTTTATGTGCGGGAGATATGCGTAATAGTTCAAGGATTGAAATGAGCGCGGGTGTCTTCCCTAACTGTTCTACAAGGTCATACTCAGGTTTGGTTGATGAAGAGGCGGTGTTTTTAGCTAGAGAACCTTGCAAAGTGATTTTACCTTGATGAGTTGTGACATGACATTCAGAGGTAGGTTCGAAAGAAGATCCAACACCTTTTAGGACAATCCTGGGTCTCTGAGTAGAATTCTCAGATGCTTTGTCCTTGATGATAATAGTAGAGACGTAATTGTCCATCGAGATATTATTGATAGTTGAATCATAGTTGTAAGGTGCTCTAGTATAGTTGGCTTGGTCATCTGTGGCTTTAGCTTTTCCCTTGTCATGTTTTGGGAATGGTTCCTTAAACATCTCATGTTCTTGATTAGACGAATGTCCCTCAATCTCAATGTCACCTCTATCAATGAGATCCTGTATGATGTTCTTCAGTCGATGACAATTTCCTGTCTTATGACCCTTGCTCTTATGAAATTCACAATACTCATCATCATTCCACCAATTCGACTTAACCTTTGGTTCATATGGAGGAAAATCTGAAACTGTGATTACCTTGTTTGCCACAAGCTTCTTGAAAACTGACTCAAGTGGTTCTCCCAATGGAGTGTACTTCCTTCGTGATCTGGAAATTGTTTGAGTATTTACTTGATTGTTTGTAGAACTTGATCCTGAAAAGATGAATTTAGGTTGCACTGTGTTGGCATCAACAACACCATCATTGACTGTGTTCTTGTTTTTATTCCAAAATCTTGGCTTGTCTTTTCCTTTAAAGTCATCTTTGTTTTCCTTAAATATCTTAATGACTCCTTGTTCAATTAGGACCTTTTCTGTTGCTAAGCCTTTTTTGATAACGTCCTTGAAGGTAGACAAACAAGCTTTCCTTAAGTCATAACCAATCTCTTTGTTAACATTTTGGGTGAACATATCTACCATTTGTTTTTGTGGAATCTCACAAGAGCATCTGCTGGCTAGATTTCTCCATCTTTGTAAAAATGATGCAAAAGATTCTCCCTCTTTTTGCTTGGTGTTGCACAAAGTAGTGACTGATATGTCTGTCTCTATATTGTAGGAGAAATGTTGAATAAATGCTTCTGCTAGGTCACCCCATTACTTAATACCAGGTGGAAGTTGGGAGAACCATTCCATAGCTTGATCACCTAAGCTTTGTGGGAATAATCTCATCAAATATGTCTCTTATGCTGCTACCTCAATGCAAGCTATGAAAAATTGTCTTATGTGTGCCTTAGGATCCCCTTTTCCTCTATACTTATCAAATTTAGGCGTCACAAAGTGTGTAGGAAAAGGAGGCATTGGAATGCTCTTGTCAAATGGATAAGGACATATGTCTCTCATTGTGTATGTTAGCTTCAGTGTATTTATGTCCTCCATTTTCTTTTGTAAGTCCCTGATTTGTTGCTCCAAATTGCTCTTAGGTGGAGATCGACTTCTTGGACCATATCCTATGTTTGAGGTACCCATTGGAGGAGGTGCGTGTTGCATATATGGATGATATTGATCATACACATGTTCATATGGAGGAGGTCTGTAATGATGTTGCATATATGGACCACTTGGTATAGATTCATGTTGAGGAACACCATATCTATTTTGTGCATGTATACCATACTCTACAGGCATGTCATGTTCTATTGTATTGCCCCCAAATTTGACATGAGGTTTCCTTGTGTCCAAATTTTGAGCATGCCTTGGAATATCCCATTGCTTTGGTGGTTGATCCTTAGCATTGATATGTGATTGAGCATATTTTTCTCCATAAGACTTCCATAATGGTTTGCGAAGGTGAGTATCATATGTTTGACCATGTGTATGTGGGACCTCTGGTTTTTGAAGCAAAGCTGATGGTGATTCAGGTACCATGTGTGGTCCTCTATTTCCTCCACTATTAGGTCTCCTTTGATCCATATTGGAGTGAGGTTGTTGCAAAGGTCTATGTTCCATTATTTGAGACATGTCAAAATCATGAGGTATCTTGGCTCCACTTTGTGCCATCATGTGTAAGAAGTATTGTCTATCTCTCCTCATTATTTCCTCAACCAATCGATTGAAATGGGGATTCATAATGGATTCTTCCACATCTGCTGAATGTACTGAAAAGTTGTCCACATTGTCATTGTGTGTAGCATTGTTGTTTGTAGTGTCTGTGTTTTCCACATTTGGAATGTTTCTATAAACATCCATGTCAGGCAATGTAGTGTGCTCAGGATTGAAAAATAAATCATTGTCATACTCATAAGAACTCATGTTTGCAGATTCTTGAGCTTCTTTAGCTATTCTCCTAGATTTTTGAACGTGGGTTTCAACCATGAACTAGGTGTTTGACCAAGATGTGAGAGACTAGATGAAAAATGAAAAGAGTACGGAAGACCAAGAGTTGTATGGAGTGTAAATGAGTTTGAAGTGTACTTGCAATGTCCAAAGTGTAAGACCAAGTATGTATGTAGTAGAGTAGGTGTGACTTCCAAAGAGAGGATAGTTTCTCTTGATGAGGTAAGTTGACCTTGACTCTAAGTAAAACCAAATGAGACCCAAAGGTAAGAAACCTTGATGAGGGACCACTTAGCAAAGTGTTGTTGTATGTAGTGTGTTGACAAAGTATGATGAGGACAAGCAAGTGACCTTTTGACTCAAGTTTAGACAAATGTGAATGTAATGTAAGGTGTAAAGCAATGATGGATTTTGTGAGACCCAAAGACAAGTTGAATGCAAGATGAAAACCTGGAGAAACAACCTAGGAAGCTCAAGAATTCCGAAACTGATTGCTCTTGTTTGCTTGACTGTAAAATTTTTCCAATTTGTGAAGTTGTGACCAAATCTGAATGTTTGACTATTTTTCGTGACAAGAGGACACAATGTTGATGAGGACTCAATGTTTGCAAGTGTTTAGACTCTCTAAGAAAAGTGTGTTGTTTGATGTAAAAATGTTTTGCATACACTTGAAAACACAAAAGACACAATGTTTTGCTGTTTGGTTTTGAATGTTTTGAATGTTTAAAATAAGTCAAGCACAATTCTTATGGCTGGCCAAGACAATAGTTGTTGATCCCACATGGGGGTTTACCCCCGACGCTATGCTATTCAGAGCGGATACTTAGATGCTTGACCTCACTGGCTCCACCCTCGACACTCACTTCTCGGGTCAGCCAAGCATCAGTCCCCATGAAAACTCCCCATGGCAAAATTTGTATCTCTACTAAGAACCGTATGTGTGTGGGCCACTACCAGAGGTCCGACCTCCTGCCCCAACAACTAGAAGGATTTGGGCTTCTAAAACAAAAAGGTGCTAGTTAGGGCATCCGCTCATGTGGCCATACATGCGGCACTTTCAGCTCTGTAAATACAGAAGGCTCCCAGCCGGTAGGGGTTACGCCCTACAAATGATCAAATAAATTTGATCAAACGGGTTTATGGGGAGACATAGTGTCGGTATGAACTAATCAGCACACGTTATCCATAGTTTTCACCATGAATACATTTGATTATAGTGGTTCGGAAGAGGTGGGTTTTCCTCGCTACCACTTGGGTCGTTCTCTTCTCACTAGTAGTCCTAATGACCACACGGGAAGACAGGGCCTCTAAAGATTGAACAAAAAGAGCCTATTGCTCAAGACACAAAAGACAATGATTCAATTTTAGTGCACCAATTGAAGTGTTTGCTAGTCTATGAAAACAAGGCACACAATAAAAATCCAAAAACCCTTGCCAAGGATCTGCAACAAAGATTTATTAGTAGTTTGGATTGTTTGAAATAATCACCCCTTCCTGCAAGCACACAAGTTAGGTAAATTTTAGATCCAAAAGACTTTGTGAAATAGGGGCCTTCAATAATGCGTTTTGTTGACCAATTCAAAGATATAATTCATCATAAAAAAGGATCACCTGTAAAATTTCAAGAGATTTCCAGATGTGTAAGAAAATCAAAAAAATTTGCTAATTTGCTCCAAAAATTAATTTTTTTATGAAAAATCATAAAAAATTCATATAAAATGCAAAATCGATCCAAAAAATCTGAAATTTTTACTATAGAGTTTTGATGGTCTTCCAAACTTGCACAAAAAATTTTCTGCAACAAATCCAAGCAGTTTGTGAGATATGAGTAAAATAATGCAAAACCCTAATTTTCAAAGATCTGATTTTTGAGGAATGATTTTGCATCAAATTTAAAATAAAAAAGAATAGATCCTATGTATAATTCTGAGAGATTTCTAAAAATGTAAGAAAATCCGAAAAATTCGCTAATTTTCTCTCAAAATTAATTTTTTATGAAAAATCATAAAAAATTCATACAAAATGCAAAATAAATCCAAAAAATCTGAAATTTTTACTAAATCTTTCTGATAGATTTCCTGACCTGCACAAAAACTTTTATGTC